>NC_082360.1:9996681-10603728 GCF_027477595.1 Haemorhous mexicanus | reverse complement strand
GAATTTCTCAAAAATGGATGCAAATCCCTTTATTTTTTCCTGCTCAGCTCCACCCCTACAAACCAGATCCTGAATCAGGAGCCAGGATTTTCCCTCAGAGCAGGGAAAATTGGGATATTTTGGATCTGTTGCAGTTTCCCTGTTGTTTTCCACCCCAGAGCAGGAGCAGGCTGTCCCTGCCCTCTCTTTCCCTGCTCTGCTGTCCCTTTTTCCTGGGAATTTTGCCCAGAGCAGCCTTCCCAAAAAGTCTGGAGTGTGAATAAACTGATAATTTGTATCTTCTCCCCCTGAAGCTGTAGTTTGGCCAAATTCAGGTAGATTTTTATGTTGTGTCACCACATGTAAGGCACAATGCTTTCTCCCACAGAAAGTGTCTCCTGGAAGATTTTGCAAGGGAAACTTTTAATTTCTAAACGAAATAATAATAATATAATAATCTGCATACACGAAAGCTTCTCCTTAACCTCATTTTGGAACTGTCTAAATTTTTCCTGGGAGTGGGAGGATCATCCTCAGCGGACAGAATCTGCAGAAATGTTTCTTTGCAGGGTTGGGTTGAGGTCAGGCTCTTATCACCTGCCCTTGAGAGGCCCAAACTCTGCTGGGGGAGCCCTTGGATTTGGGGAATGCTTGAAGGATTTCTCAAATCCTTCCTGGACTCAGGAATTTTTCAGGATTTTCAAATCCTTCCTGGACTCAGGAATTTTTTAGGATTTTTGAAGGATTTCTCAAATCCTTCCTGGACTCAGGAATTTTTCAGGATTTCTCAAATCCTTCCTGGAGTTGGGAATTTTTCAGGATTTTTTTCAGGATTTCTCAAATCCTTCCTGCCCCTCTTGCAGGCTGCTGCCGCAGCAGGGATTTAATGGGGTTTTTAATGGGGTTTTTATTGTTCCTGATATTGCTGAGCTGCAGGGGAGAGCTGGGGAGGAATCCTGCGTTACTGCTGGCCTCAGCCTGGAATAATCCCAGCAAAGCTTTTATGGG
The DNA here is from genome assembly GCF_027477595.1 of Haemorhous mexicanus. Lineage (NCBI taxonomy): Eukaryota > Metazoa > Chordata > Aves > Passeriformes > Fringillidae > Haemorhous > Haemorhous mexicanus. The sequence continues at coordinate 10,602,741 of NC_082360.1, read as the reverse complement.
GCTTTGCTACTGAGCAGGGCCATGGAAAAGGGACTTTTCTCCCCTCTGGTTTCCACGGGGATGCCTCAGGTTCAGCTTTTCTGTTTTTCAGATTCTGTGTGGGTCTGAGCTTCACATTTATTCCAAAACACTGCAAGGTGAAAATGACAGCTCAGGTGAAAGAGCTGAAGGGTTGGGTGTCCTGAGTAACAAAAAAGCTCCTAAAAACGAGAGCCTTGGCACTGTGGGATGTTCCTCCATCTGCTGGAGTCATTTCCTCTGCTCACTGAGCATCCACCGCTCTCCTCTGGCCCTAATTCATGATTGTGGGGATGAGAATCTGATTGTTTGGGCAGGGACCTCCAAAGCCAGCGAAGCTCCAGATCACCTGGGGTTTGCAAAGTGATGCCCAAAGCCCTGGGCAGAGGGACAGAGGGACATCAGGGATGGCTCAGGTTCAGCTTTTCTGTGTTTCAGGTTCTGTGCTCTTCAGTGTGAGGGTCTGGGCTCACACCAGGGGATGCTGAGCTCTGTGCACAGAGCAGGGAGACAAAACAATTCCTGCTCCAGCTGGGCACCAAGGACAAATGATCCCAATCTCAGGCCAGGAGCACAAACCCCGTGGGCTGGAGAGAGAAAAACAAGCAGGGTGGGACTGGCTGGGCCAAAGCTGGGCTGGGACAATGAACTGCAAGGTGCAAATGGAGCAGAGCTGATCCCAGGGAGAGACCCCGTGCCCGGCCGTGCATTTTGGGGCCATTTTGGGTCATCTTGGGGGCAGCCCTGGCTGGGCTCTGGTGCTGCCCAAGGTGGATCCATGGAGGAGATCCTTGGAATCAATCCCTGCTTTGTTCTGGGACTCTGCCCAGCCTCTGCCCCAGCTCAGCCTCCCCAAGGCACCCCTGGAAGCCAAAGGAAAGATCCCTGGGCTGTGGGCTGGAGCTCTGAGCAGAGCCCAGGAGCTTCCTGGCTCTGCCATTCCCTGCTCCCTCCTGGGGCCATGCCTGCTGTGCAGATGAGCAGATCAGCTCCCCGTTCCTCGGGAATTCTGTCCCGAATTCCCCCTGCCCCAGCAGAAGGAGCTGAGCCCTGTGCTCAGCCTCACCCATCTCCCTTTGCTCACACCCTGCCAGCCCTCCCTGCTCGGAGCACGGCAGGACCCGGCACAGCCAGATCCCGGTTTTATCTCGGTGCAGGGATCTCTCCTTGTTTATTTAAACCTCGGCTGCCTCCAGCTTCAGGAACGATGCTGCTGCCCTCAGCATCACGGCCCCTGCCAACAACAACAAGCTCCATTTAGTCTGCTACAGCTTCCTACAGAGAGTTGTTTTCTCACTTTACTCCTGATCCTCAACCCTTTCAAAATAGGCAAAGCCTAAAAATTATCCCCAACAGGCTTTTGCATTCATCCACTTTGAAACAAAGCCTTTACACATGTTTGTTCTGCAGGGTCCCACTGATTTTGCCCTTTGCAAACTTTTCTCCCATTGCTTCTCTCCAAGGCTTTTCCTTCCAGGGCTTTTTTTATCTGAATGTGAAAGGCTGGAAGGGGACAGAGACAAAAAAAAAAAAAAAAAAAAAAAAAAAAAAAAAAAAAAGGGACAGAAAAAAAATCCAATGTATTTCTTTCATTTGATTCCCAGTTCCTTATTTATGCATCTACACACACACAGGGGCAGATGCTGTGTTCTAATCCTACAATAATTGGCTCTGGACAAACAGGAGCTCACAATAATAATAATAATAATAATAATAATAATAATAATAATAATAATACTGCTAAAAATAATATTGTGAGTGGCCAGAATCAAAGGAGCTGCTGGAATGATGGGGAAATGAATCCTGAGTGTGTGGGCACCCCAGCAGTGCCAGGGAGGGAAAAAATCATCCCCTGTGCCTGCTCCTGTCTGCAGATCCCTGACCCAGCCCCAGCAGGAGCTGCCAGCAGTGCCAGAGCCCAAAAATTCCATTTATTGCACCTCCACCATGCATTTGGGGTTACAGCAATCCCTAAGCAAAACAACCTGGGGAGGTGCATCCCAAAAATCTCCTTTTCCCCCAGAAATTCCATTTATTGCACCTCCATTGTGCATTTGGGGTTACAGCAATCCCTAAGTGGGACAGCCTGGGGAGGTGCATCCCAAAAATCTCCTTTTCCCCCAGCTCAGCCCAGTTCTGTGTCTGAATTCCAGCAGGACCAGATCCAAAGGGAAAATAAGGGATCAATTCTTCATCCTGGGAGCACTGGAGTAGGACAAGAAATTTCCTTTTTTCCCAAGGTTTTATCCCCAAAGGAGCCCTGGGACTGTTCAAATCAGCACTTTTGCCTTGATCAGGAAGAGTTTGGGGTGCCCTGGGTGGGAATGTGTCCTGGCAGGACTGGATGGTCCCTGAGCCCATCCTGGGGGAGATGGAGGCTGAGGTGGCTCCGTGCAAGGAGCTCAGCAATTCCTGTCCTGCTCTCCTGGGCTGTTCCCAGCCTGGAGCAGGGAACTCAGAGCTGTCAAAAACCCCACACAACTTCTGAGTCTTTGCTTTTGGTGCCCTTTCTCCCTAGGCCTGGCTCTGCTGCGAGGAGTGCAGCCTGGGAGGACTCTGTGGTGCCTTTGTGCTCTCCAGCCTGGCTCTCTCCACCACCAGCAGAGGGAAAATCCCAAAAATTCTGCTCTGCCTGCAGGTCAGAGCTTTGGAGTGAGGTGTGGAGAGGAAACCAGGTCTGAGCATTCCCCACTGAAGGGAAAATGCTCCTTCAGGAGGACATGGCTGCTGTGGGAGCAGCTCTGGCTGAGCTCCTGCAGCTCATCTCAGGTGCAGAACTCCCAAGGATTTTGGTGTCAGGTGGCTCCAGCTGCTCTGGAACACGGTGAGACCCGAGCTCCTCGTTACTTCTGGGGAAACATCCCTGCCTTGAGTGCATCAGCTCAGCCCCAGGATGTGATTTCAGGGCTGGGCTGGAGCTGATCTCAGCCCCAGGGAAGCTCCTGCCCTGCCTGCAGCTGCATCCCTGTGCCTCCCTAAGCTCAGCTCAGCTCAGCTCAGCTCAGCTCAGCTCAGCTGCTCCAGGAGCTCATCCAGCCCAAAGCCAAGCCCCTTCCCTGGAGGCTGCAGCAGGGAAAGCTGTCTGGGATCCTCTGGACTTTAACAACACGATCCCATGGCCACCCTCTCTCACATTTTGGAGAGCATGGGACGCCGTTGTTATTTCTGTGAAATGATGGGAGGGGTCCTCTCCAGCCTTCTGCCCCTTTCACACATCCTCCAAAATCTCCCCACCTCACTGGAGGCTCCCAAAGCTGCTCTGGGTGGACAGCTGAGGGTTTCACCCTGGAGCAGCACATCCACGGTCCCGAACGGCCCCAAAACCCCAAAGACACAAGAGAAGAACCTTGAGGTGCCCTCTCACAGCCTCCCTCCCTGGCTGCTGTGGGCTGCACAATTTCCCTGCTCCCAGGGGAAGCAGAACTCGTGCTGTGCCCTGGCCAAACCCTGATCAAAGCTGGAGTGCCAGCTTTGGGGAATCAGGTGTTTGACAGGGCCTGTTCCATCGGTCTTGGGAAGGAGAGCTCGGACTGGGGGAGGAGTGGAAGGGAGCTCAGAGTGGGAAAGGCATTCCCAGCCCTTCCAACCCCTCTCTTACCACAGGATTTTACCATTTGAATGGGATATTCAAATATTTACAGCTGGGGGTGAGCTGGGACTTAGTTTTGATTTAGTTTTGATTTAGTTTTTCACTCACCTGTTGCACTTGAGGTGGTGTTATCAAATCTATGAACCTGACAGAAAAGAGAATTCACAAAATCACTGCCAGCCACGTTTTCCAATTGGATTTGCAGGAATCCATAAGGACAGTGGTGGCTCTGGATGGTTCAAAATCGTGATGAAGAGCAGAGGTTTGTGGTGTGAGCACAGAGAGCTTTGAGCAGAACTTTGTGGGTAAAACTTTCCCTGGTTCAAACCGGACTGGAGCAGCTCAGAGAACTGGTATCTGCTCTTCACACCCTTCCTGTTGAGGAGGTGGCTCCAGTGTGAAAGCCCTCCAAACATCCAGGCTGTAGATCCGAAGTGAGCCCACCAGAACAGAAAAAGAATAAAGAAAGCAGCTTTGAAAGCCTGGGCAAGGTCTGGAGGAGCCAGAGTTTTCCTTCCCTGCAGTAAAGCGTGGCTAAAACAACACAAACTCCTATGGCTTGCTAATTTTTCAACCCAGTATTTTCATATAATTCGTGTGCTTTATAAGCCTCGGAAAAGCCACGAGAGGCCACACATTTCTGATGTAATCGTCTTTGAATCCAACAAAGCCCATTACCATGTCAATGAGGGGGCTGGGTTCAAAGAGCACAGGGTGGTTTGCAGAGCACCCAGGGGGGATTTGCGCTGCTGCTACTGAAATAATAAACTCCTCTCTCCCCCCTCCCTCCCAAATTTTGGCTCCAGCTGGAGGCATTTCAGGAGTTTCGCTCTAATCGCAGATAATTCTTTTTTTATTGTGTCATTTTGGGCTCTGTTGTTGGCCACAACAAACGTTGCTACGTGACTGGAGCAGCTCTAGGTGAGGTCACTTTGAGCCCAACCTCTCTGCATTTTGGCCCTTCAGGATGTTCCACACTTGGGGTGGAGGTTGCCTTTTGTTTTCATGGAAATGGCTTTTTTTCTCTCCATGAGTTTATCCCAGTTTTTCTGCTCTCTGCAAGCTGTGCTGATTTTTGGGGTGGTTTTTTTTGTTTTTATTATTTTTTTTTTCCAAGTTTTAATTAGAAGAGGTTAATCACCGACGCTTAAACTGTCAAACACTTCTGCATGGGAATATTTTCCTGCAGGAGAAGTGCCACTGCCTTACACTGAGCTATTCATGGGGCAGAATATTTTATAGACATTCAGGTTTTGCACGTTTCGGACCTCACATGTGCCCTTCCAGGAGCAAAGGGGGAGGCAAGAGGTGGCAATACCAGGCTCAAACTAGAGAAAAGGAAGAAAAATAGAGCTAAAATGCCCCAAAAGTGCTGCTGAAAATGCTCACCTTGGGTACAACCTCTTGCAAAATGCTTTGGGATGGAATAGTCAAAGATTATTTATTCCAAAACACTGCAAGGTGAAAATGACAGCTCAGGGTGAAAGAGCTGAAGGGTTGGGTGTCCAGAGAACCAAAAAAAAGTCTAAAAATGAGAGCCTTGGCATTGTGAGATGTTCCTTCATCTGTTGGAGTCATTTCCTCTGCTCACTGAGCATCCACCGCTCTCCTCTGGCCCTAATTCATGATTGTGGGGATGAGAATCTGATTGTTTGGGCAGGGACCTCCAAAGCCAGCGAAGCTCCAGATCACCTGGGGTTTGCAAAGTGATGCCCAAAGCCCTGGGCAGAGGGACAGAGGGACATCAGGGATGGCTCAGGTTCAGCTTTTCTGTGTTTCAGGTTCTGTGCTCTTCAGTGTGAGGGTCTGGGCTCCCACCAGGGGATGCTGAGCTCTGTGCACAGAGCAGGGAGACAAAACAATTCCTGCTCCAGCTGGGCACCAAGGACAAATGATCCCAATCTCAGCCCAGGAGCACAAACCCCGTGGGCTGGAGAGAGAAAAACCAGCAGGGTGGGACTGGCTGGGCCAAAGCTGGGCTGGGACAATGAACTGCAAGGTGCAAATGGAGCAGAGCTGATCCCAGGGAGAGACCCCGTGCCCGGCCGTGCATTTTGGGGCCATTTTGGGTCATCTTGGGGGCAGCCCTGGCTGGGCTCTGGTGCTGCCCAAGGTGGATCCATGGAGGAGATCCTTGGAATCAATCCCTGCTTTGTTCTGGGACTCTGCCCAGCCTCTGCTCCAGCTCAGCCTGCACAAGGCCTCCCAGGGCAGGAGCTGTCACCGAGCCGAGGGCAGGACTGGATTGCCAAAACATCCAAGGTTTAATTACCAAACACCAAGGTCTCCACTCAGAGCCCTGCGCTAGCCCAGGTGTGTGTGTGGGGTGGCAGAGAGGATTTAGGAGGCTTCAGAGGAGATTTCAAACCTTTCCACAGCATCTGGAGAGCAGAAGAAACCTCCAGTGATGAAATCCCACCTCACCTGGCAGATGGCTGAGCAGAAGGACCAACAACCACAGGGACACAAAACTTTTGGGGGGTTTGGGGCAGAGAAGAGCATTTTCCTCTCAGTTTGAGAAGACACCCCTGGCAGGGCTGCAAAGCTTGCAGCTCACCAGAGCAGAGCCATTCAGGCTTTATTACAATCCAGTTTTATAACCCACCTTCTAATAAGTCCTGCAAGAATGTGGCTGCATGCAGTAATCATTTCATAAATATTAATACAGCATTTAGAAACGGGGCCTTAATTTAAAGTGTTGCCTTTTTACTGGCAAGTGCACGGTTTAATTACAGCAGTAAAAGCAGAGATTAGTTAAGCCTTGCTGCTGTTCTAATACCTGGGAACCAGCACCAGCCCAGCTTTAATAAGCAGCTTCTGAGGAGGTGAAAGAAATTCCTCTGGCTGGAGAGGCTGGGGGGGAAGGTTTGCTGCTGGAAAGTGGCTGTATTCTTTAACAAGGCTAGACTGTGGCATGACTCCTTCTTGCTGTCTGCATTTTTGTGTGCGTGTGTGTTCGTTCACACGGGGCTGCAGGCAGGGCCAGCAGGGACTGACAGACTCCTTCCAATAAAGCACCAGGACAAGCAACCAGCACCAAAGGCTTGCATTTCTCTTCTGGAAATCCAATTTTTTAAAATTTTCTGGAAATCCATTTTTTTTTTCTGAAAAAAAATTAGTTATTTTTTCATATATTGGTTATTTCTGTTCATATATTGGTTATTTTTGTCCATATATTGGTTATTTCTGTTCATATGTTGGTTATTTTTGTTCCATTCTGTGCTCCTGGAAGCTCCTTTTTCTTGCCCTGCTGGTTTTTGTTCCCAGATAGAGCAGTGGGGAGGAGGCAGCACCCTGAGTTTCCATCGCTGCTCACACGGAGGGAACAGCAACCTTGGTGTATCCTTTTCCCAATGAATGAGATAAAAATAACCAGCCTGGAGATTGTTTGGCACATGGGCCTGGGGAAGAGGCAGCAGAGGCCTCAGGGGCTGTACTTGGGGCACTTTAGACCTGATTTAATCTGGAGCAGGGGAAGGTACTGCCTAAAATCTCCCGCTGCCTAAAATCCCAGGGCCTGAAATCCTCTCCCTAAAATCACTGTGCCTAAAGTCTCACTGCCTAAAATCCCAGTGCCTAAAGTCCTCTGCCTAAAATATCACTGCTGCCTAAAGTCTCACTGCCTAAATTCTCACTGTCTAAAATCTCACTCCTTAAAATCTTACTGCTTAAAATCTCCCTGGCTAAAGCCCCACTTCCTAAATTCTCACTGCCTAAAATCTCTCTGCCTAAATCCCATTGCCTAAAATCCCACTGCCTAAAATCCAGTGCCTAAAATCTCACTGTCTAAAATCTCTCTGCTTAAAATCTCACTGCTAAAGCCCCACTTCCTAAATTCTCCCTGCCTAAAATCTCTCTGCCTAAATCCCACTGCCTAAATCCCATCGCCTAAAATCCTGCTGCCTAAACTCCCACTGTCTAAAGTCTCACTGTCTAAAATCTCACTCCTTAAAATCTCCCTGGCTAAAGCCCCACTTCCTAAATTCTCACTGCCTAAAATCCACTGCCTGAACTCTCACTGCCTAAAATTTCCCTGCCTAAAATCTCACTGTCTAAATTCCCACTGCCTAAAATCCCACTGCCTAAACTCTCACTGCCTAAACTCCCACTGTCTAAAATCTCACTCCTTAAAATCTCACTGCCTAAAATCTCCCTGGCTAAAGCCCCACTTCCTAAATTCTCCCTGCCTAAAATCCCACTGCCTAAACTCTCACTGCCTAAAATTTCCCTGTCTAAATTCTCACTGCCTAAAATCCACTGCCTAAACTCCCACTGCCTAAAATCTCACTGTCTGAATTCTCACTGCTTAAAATCTTACAGCTTAAAATCTCCCAGGTTAAAGCCCCACTTTCTAAAATCTCCCTGCCTAAAATCCACTGCCTAAATCCCACTGCCTAAACTCTCACTGCCTAAATTCCTCTGCCTAAAATCTCACTAGGTAAACTCTCACTGTCTAAAATCTCACTGCTTAAAATCTCCCTGGCTAAAGCCCCACTTCCTAAATTCTTCCTGCCTAAAATGTCTCTGCCTAATTCCCATTGCCTAAAATCCCACTGCCTAAACTCTAACTGCCTAAAATCTCCCTGACTAAAATCTCACTGCCTAAAATCTCCCTGAATAAAATCTCACTGCCTAAATCCCATTGCCTAAAATCTCACTGCCTAAAATCTCACTGCCTAAATTCTCACTGCCTAAAATCCCACTGCCTAAATTCTCACTGCCTAAAATCCCACTGCCTAAATTCTCACTGCCTAAATCCCACTGCCTAAATTCTCACTGCCTAAATCCCATTGCCTAAACTCTCCCTGCCTAAACTCTCCCTGCCTAAACCCCAGGTAGCTGCAGCACCAAATTCCCCCTGAGAGCAGGGCCTGGCAGCCCTGGGAGGTGGTGCTGTGCCAAGGAGAGGGTAATTCCAGCAGATGGGATGGGAAGGGCAGGAGAGGCTGTGCGGGAGCAGATTCCAGGCACAGGAAACGCTCTGAGCTCCCTCAGGAGGGCCCTGGCTGTGCCAAAAGCTGAACTCACCTCCCTTGAGTCCCAGCCTGGGGAGATAAGCCGAGGTTCTGGGGACAAGCCCAGTGGGTGAGGACAGCTCTGGGAAGGGAGGCAGTTGTGGTTCTGCTCTCTGCAGCCCCCTCAGCCCCGTGACTGATGACAATTCTTGTTTTGCAGGCCCAGCGTCCTCTGGCCGGCGCAGAGTGGAGCATTGGAGCCATGGTGGGGCACACCCTCTCCAAAACCCTGGTGGCCACTGAGCCCAGGCTGTGTCCCCACACGTGTCAGGGCTGAGGGTGCTTCTGGCCAGAGCTGGGATAGCACCAGGCACCTCCTGAGGGAGTTGGCACCTTTGGTTCCTGGAAATAAGGGCAAACATCCTGCTTGGAATCATCTGAATGTGGGGAAAAAAGAGGAAAATGAGAGATTCCAGGGAGAGGGATTGGAACCACAGAATATCCTCAGTGGGAAAGGGACCCACAGGGGTCATCCAGCACAACTCCTGCACAGACACCCCCAAATCCCACCCTGGGCATCCCTGGCAGTGCTGTCCAAACCCTCCTGGAGCCCGGGCAGCCTTGGGAATGTGCCATTCCCTGGGTACCCTGGGCAGTGCCAGCAGCCTCAGGGGAAGAACCTTTCCCACAATCCATGCCAACCCCCTGCCACAGCCATTCCCTGGGTCCTGTCCCTGTCCCAGAGGGCAGAGCTGCCCCTCAGCAGCAAATCAGGCAAGTGGAAAAGTGGAATCCCAGCAGGACTGGTGCTGGATCCAGGGGGAATCCTGGCCATTCTGGATGTGGACTGGGAATCTGAGGGCTGTAACCTCTCCAGCTTTTTTGCACCTTCCTTGGCCAAGCTGAGCAGCATTCCCAGCCATTCCCAGCCACTCCCAGCTGTGACACTTGGATCATCATTAGGGGATGTTGCCATGGCTGCTTTCACAATTAAAAACAAATCCAGTTTGTGCTGCAGTTGTGCTGTTATAAAAATAAACACAGCTACTTTGCATAATGGCACAATGAGGGCCTAATTGCCAGCCGGCGTGTTAAACCATAAATGAGCACAAGCAGGGCAGTAAATGGAATTATTGGAAAGATACAATGGCTTGGGGAGATATTACACCGTGAGGGCTGATTTGGAGGATCACAGAGCAAACCCAGCCTGAGCAGAGCAAAGCAGGGCCCTTGTCCCTCCTCTTCCTCAAATCCCTGGGGATCAATCAAACAATCCATCATCATCCTCTTTCCACTTGGGATCGTCAGGCCGTCCCCACAGACAGAAATCAGTTTTTAGTGTGGAGAGATGCAGCAGAGGGAATGACATGGAAAGGCTCAGAGACAGAGGAGGAATATGTGTGTGTCCCCACTCCTTTCTGGGAGAGGGACTGGGGTTGGGAATGGCACCGGTCCCAGAGTTTCCCTGGAAATTTTACCTTATGCCACAACGTGATCCATCATTTAAGCTGATTTAAATTTCCAGCATTTCTGCCTTAGTTTCCTGCTGGTGCTGTTTGGGTTTGGGTGAACATTTAGAATTACAGGGACAAGCCAGAGTGGACCTTCCCAACCCAGGGAATGGTGCTGAGCATCACCTCCAGGAGCTCCTGAGTTATTTCCCTCCACAAACAGATGCAGGAACACTGGAGACACCCTGGAACAGCCTCTGCTGTCACTCTTCCCTTTCCCCCCCTTCACAAGGAGCTTTCCTGAGTGCTCCTATCAGAAGAAAAGCCTGTCCTGTCAGGCAGCCCTTAAAAATGAAATTACTCGGGGCAATAACAAATTCAGGGCAGGATCTGTTGAAAACAAGGCATAAAACACCTGTTGAAAGGGAGCAGGGAGGAGAAAAGTTCACGGGGCACAGGTGTGCCCACAGCTGTCCCCAGCACAGCTCCCTGCTGATGCAGTTTTTATTTGCAAATGCTGCGAGAAGAGCAGGGCAGGCAAAAGGAGAGGAGGAGGAGGAAGAGGGAAAATCCGACCCAACAGCAAGCCAGGAGGTCAGAAATGCTGAATCTTCCACAAATTCCCATCCTTCCCATGGCTCCACATTGGATTTGACAAGATTTATCCCTGTTCCTTGTGTAATTCGAGTGAGAAACGTGAATTGGAGTGAGCGACGCTCCAAAGGTCCTCGAGGGAGTGGGCAACCCTGAGGGAAGGGCATTTGTTGTGTTGGAGAGGATTTCCAGCTCTGCTGGAGCTGGATTTTGGAGCTAATTGAGGATTGCGTTGCCAGGGATTGTCTTGCCAGGAGCTGTGCGAGCTGAGGCGCCTCTGGAACACCTGGGTTGCATTAGTGCTGATTTTGGGACTTCCCCTGGTGACACCGCTCACCAGGGCAGCTCCAGGATGTGGCTTTGCCATTTCCTGGAGCCTCTTCACCAATTAGGGCAGCAATTGCATGGGGAGACCCCAGCCAGAGGGAATGAGAGGAAATCACAGGTATTTGGGGCAGTGAATCCCTCCTTTGAGGGCCCGGGGGGGTTTGCTCAGCCTCTTCACTCACAGGATGTTCTGCAACTTTGCAGCAGCTTCCAAAATTGGAAAATTCCAAATCCAAATGGGTCAAATGCTGGGCCGGTGGCACCAGCAGGAGCTGGGTCCTTGCTGGGTGTGACCCACAGGGTTTGGCCATGCAGTGTCCTGAGCCAGGAGATGGTCCCAGAGCTGGCCAAACAGACTTTGAACGAGGGGCTCCCTCTGCTCAGAGCTGCACCCTCTGCCTGCCTGTGGGGTTCAGCTGTCTGTCTCTGCTCCCACACACGGGCAGGATGGTTCTTTGCACGCTGCGCCTCAAAGGACGAGTCTGGACTCTGGCTTTTTGGTTCTTCAGAATTGTTTATTATTTCTTATCTACAAAGTTCCTTCTCTGCCTGACAAGGATCTGACCAGCAGGGCAGCCAAAGGCACTCTGACTGCCCACGGGGTCACATCTTTTTATAGTAAAAACTACGTACATCACATTTACCTGTCGTTCCCAACTCCTATCACCCTTATTACCAAGGGCACCTTCACCACTGACCAATCCACAAGTGCCAACATCACCACAGAAGATGGATGACAAGAAGAAAGAAGAGCCTGGTGACACGCCCTGATTCCTCCGTCTTGTCTCCATAACCCCCCTGTACCAAAACCCCAAAATTTGTGATTCACCCTATAATTATGTCTTCCCTTCACCATTCACACCCGAGTGACTCTCACAGGTTTCATCTCCTCATACAAAGGTGGCACATCCTTAGATGGATCAAAATCAAGCCACCAAGTGCTTCTGGCAACATTCCAAGACTCCCGAGCCCCCCCAAGGGTTCTCTTGCTAGCTCTGGACATCAGGAGTGATGTGCTGAGCTCCCACACCTGCCCACGCTCTGACCCTGGGTTTGGGCTCTCCAGGCAGCCCAGTTTTCCTGTGGATCAATCCTGCTCCTGCTGAGCCTTTGGAGAGCTGTTTTCCCACATTTGTACTGGGCACTTCCTTCGGGGACATGTTGCCATTCACGTTTGTTTTCTGTTCTCTTTGGCTGCCTCTCCTTGCTCTCCTCCAGCAGTTCTGGCAGGAGTGGGGAGCTAATGACTTCAGAAGGTCCTATTTCATGTAAAGTTTATCTCCTCCTGACTGACAGCTCCGTGGATGCTTTCCAAAAGCTTCAGGTTGGTTTTCCTGATGTCCTCTTCTGTCAGACATAAGATTTATTCTCCTGCCAATACCCAGAAGGTTTGAATCACAGAACGTGCCTGTCATGCTCTGCCTCTCCACCAGCTCTGAAGGGCATGTGGGGTGTGAAATGGACACTTTCCTCCTTGGGGAAGAGAAAAGAGACTTTATTTTAACAAGTTTGCTCCGTCCGTGAGAGGGGAGCAAGAGAAACAGAGGTGAAAGAAAGATGTGAGAAAAAACATGAGCAAAATTAAGGGCAAAGGAAATGAATGAAGGATAAATAAAAGTGAATGAAGGAGGCAAAATGCAAAGAGATATAAAACGAGATCTTGGAATGCCCCGTGCAAGAAGGGCAGACATCAAACCCTGCTGGTGAGAAGGGATTTGGAGAAGGAGAGGGAAGCTCAGGGAGGAACGGGGAGAGTGGAGAGGACCTCAAAAGGATCCACGTGAAATGGAACCTTTGTGGTGATCCCGCTGCTGATCCCGGCTGCTGGGCTCAGCTGGGCCCTTCTGGGAGCAGATTTTGGGAACAAACCCTTCCCTGGCACAGATTCCCAGGGAGTTTGTGCAATGCCCATCCCTGGAAGCGTCCACGGCACTTGGATGGGGCTTGGATCCACCTGGGACAGCAGAAGGTGCGGAATGAAAGGAGCTTTAAGATCCATTCCCACCCAACCCATCCCATAATTCCATGGAACACAGGGAATTTCTGAAGGCTCCCCCTGCTCCCTCCCCTGTGGATGCAGAAGAAGCCCAGAAAACCCTGCAGCTCCTCCAGCCCCCCTTGGAAGGGTCACACAATAAAACAAGATAAAGGCGGGAGCCAAGGCAAACACGCCGGGCCCACTCTCGACATTTATTCCTAGATATTTTTTTAGAAAAAGAAAATACAGACTAAGCACATAAATGGACAAGACTTACTTAGCTCAGTCATATTTTTCCCTCCCATGCACCACTTTGGAAAATAAATAGTTTTAAAAAATATGGAGGTTTTTTCTCTTTGCAGTCCAAGGCCTGTGCATACACTCACAGCAAACCTTTAAGAGCTACATTTTTTCCCTTTTTTTTTTCCTGCTGTAATTATGGTCTCATTAAGATTCCAATAAAAAACAGTCAAGAAAACCGTTTTTTTCTTTTTTTAAATTTTTTTTTTCATAGAAAACAGAAGTGCCCACAGTGTCTCTCTCTCTCTACATGTTATGCTTTTAAAATATTTGCATTTGAAATTCCTCACTGCAAATAATTCCAAGCCAAATGTAAATATAACACTTAGATTACTCCCAGAAGAACATTCTTTTGACCATTAATCCCTCCAATTCGGAATCAAATTTTTCCCTCTCTCTCCTCTTTTTTTTTTTCAATTTTTTCCCCCCCAGGACTGTAATTCCACTGTCCTGTGATTTGACAGGCGATGTGTGCTAGGGAAAATATCCAAATTTTAGAACCTGCTGGAGATCTCTTGGTCTCCTCTGCGTGATTTTTGTCAGGCTCTTTCAGAACCCGTGGGGACAGAGGTCCCAGAACACTGGGATGAGATTCCTGGCAGGATGGGCAGTGGATTTTGGAGGTTCCTGGCTGGAGGAACAAGGTGTGGCATGCTCAGCTCCAGCTGAACTCAACACGGAGCTGGAACAGGAACATCATCACCCCCACTTCCCACCTGCATTTCCCTGGAACACAGAAGAGTCAGGAGGAACCATCCCAACCCTCTAAGGCCGGGCTCCTGTGGAACACAGGCCTAAGGATTCCACCCAGGAGCTTCTGCTTGAGCAAATCTTGTAAAAAGGGAGCAAGTCCTGCAGGAGGGGCAGCTCGGGCTGGAGCTTCCCAGAGGATTTTAAGGAGGGAAGGCTCAAAAGTAAAAAAGAGTGGGTTTAGGTTGGGATCTGGGAAGGAATTGTTACCTCTGAGGGTGGGGAGGGGCTGGGATGGAATTCCCAGAACAGCTGTGGCTGCCCCTGGATCCCTGGAAGTGTCCAAGGCCAGGCTGGCGCAAACTGGGGCGGTGGAAAGGGTCCCTGTGGAACAGGATGGGCTTTAAGGTCCCTTCCAATCCAATCCATTCCACTCCAATCCAATCCAATCCAATCCAATCCAATCCAATCCAATCCAATCCACTCCAATCCAATCCAATCCAATCCAATCCAATCCAATCCAATCCAATCCAATCCAATCCACTCCATTCCAATCCAATCCAATCCAATCCAATCCAATCCAATCCAATCCATTCCAATCCATTCCACTCCAATCCAATCCAATCCATTCCAATCCAATCCAATCCAATCCAATCCAATCCAATCCAATCCAATCCAATCCAATCCAATCCATTCCAATCCATTCCACTCCAATCCAATCCAATCCAATCCAATCCAATCCAATCCAATCCAATCCATTCCACTCCAATCCAATCCAATCCAATCCAATCCATTCCACTCCAATCCAATCCAATCCAATCCAATCCAATCCAATCCAATCCAATCCAATCCACTCCAATCCAATCCAATCCAATCCAATCCAACCCAATCCATTCCAATCCAATCCAATCCAACCCAATCCAATCCAATCCAATCCAATCCATTCCAATCCAATCCAATCCAATCCAATCCAATCCAATCCAATCCAATCCAATCCACTCCACTCCAATCCAATCCAATCCAACCCAATCCAATCCAATCCAATCCAATCCAATCCAATCCAATCCAATCCAATCCATTTCAATCCAATCCAATCCAACCCAATCTACACCAATCCATTCCACTCCAATCCATTCCACTCCAATCCAATCCAATCCATTCCAATCCATTCCAATCCATTCCAATCCAATCCAATCCAATCCAATCCAATCCAATCCAATCCAATCCAATCCAATCCAATCCAATCCATTCCAATCCAATCCAATCCAATCCAATCCAATCCAATCCAATCCAATCCAATCCAATCCATTCCAATCCAATCCATTCCAATCCAACCCAATCCAATCCAACATAATCCAACCCAATCCAATCCAATCCAATCCAATCCAATCCATTCCAATCCATTCCAATCCAATCCAACCCAATCCAATCCAATCCAACCCAACCCAATCCAAACCATGATCCCACCATTCTGTGGTCCCGATTTGTGCCAACATTTCCCCTCCTGACCTTCCCAAAGGAGTGTGCCGTGGGACACCCCCGGGGGTGTCTCAGCAAACCAGGCCGCGCTGTCCCACCCCGCCGCGGTGACGCCGAGGGAGGAGCAGCTGCAATCCCACTCCGGGCCTGTCACGACAAACGAGGCCTGATCCAGAAGCTTCTCCTCGCTGTGTTAGTTGGGATTTGTGCGCGGCCATGGCCGTGTCCCGCGGAGGGTTCTGGAACATTCGGCCGCAGCTGGCTGGCGGCGCGGGCTGGGTGGACAATGCACTTCTATGCGCTCCCCGCCGCCCCGTCCAGCCCCCTCCCCTCAGGAAGATGGTTTATGAACTGTGTACAAACGTTTTCATTCAATGGCAGGAATGTTGTTTTCCTAAAATCGGGAATTAGGACTGGGGCTCATTTCAGGAATTAAGGTGTTAAGCCTCAGGAATCCAGCGGCAAAGACAGGCAGCATCCAAGGGTAGAAATGCCAACCGGCAGGAATCTGGGTGCGGAGACTCTGCAATGTTAATTGGCGCTTTTTTTTTCCAAGATAGGTTTGTCCCGGTGAGTGGAAGGCGTTTTGTGCACTCTGTGTTGAAGCAGCACTTGGAAAAAGGCCCTGAGGGACTTCTTTCCAGCCCTTGTGTTCATTGGAAGCGCTGGGGTTGGAGCATCCTGCTTTGCCCAGGGATTTTTCCCTGCTGGGAATGCGGCGCGGTGGTGTTGGCACCCGGCTGCCTCCCACCTCTGAGCCGGGGTGGAATGCAGGGAGCACAGACGGATCATCCCAGGAATGCAGTGGGTGTTTCCTTGGGTCTCGTTTCTAGGTTTTAATTGCCTTAAAAATAATGGCGAGCGTGATTCGAAAATGCAAAAAAAAACCACCAAAAAAACAAAAAAAACAAAAAACCAAAAAAACCACAACAAAAAAAAACCAACCCAAAAACCTAAAGATAGAAAGCTGTGAAGTGAAGGGGAAATTAATTTGTAAGACAATGGAGCAGATTGCAGCTCCCTGAGCCAAAGGCCTGGGGCAGCTTTCCCCACCTCTCCTGCCCTGCCCTTGGCTGATGGGAATCTCCCGATTTCCCTCCTGCCAAACCTGCAGCTCCCACCCCGCTCCTGATGGGGACCCCGGAGGGATCCCCTCGGTCCGTACCTCTTGTTCCAGACTGGCACAGCTCAGTCCTGACTCACTCACAGGTTCCTCTGCCAGGGATTGCCAAATGCCCAAATTTCCAAAACTGGGATTTTAATGGCTCCATCTGTGCTGCATTTTGCAGGAAACACATACCAATAGATAAACATCTCACACAAACAGATTCACATCTCACAAACAGATCAGCATCTCACACAAACAGATCAACATCTCATACAAACAGATAAGCATCACCTACAAATAGATAAACAGCTCTAAAAGGCATTTTTCTGCTTTGTCTGCCCCTCTCTCAGGTACCACAAACTCTTCCTTGACACAAACTCCACTTTCTCAATTATCAGCCAAGATCCAGAGCACAATTTAAATACATTTGCAAATGCATCGAAGCTAAATCAGAGCAACATTTCCCTGCTCAGGATTTGGGGCTGATTTTAGATTTTCTTTTTTGTTTTCTTGTGTCTGCAAAGGAAACATCAGCCTCTGTCCTTGACCCAGGGAAGACACAATCACAGGAGACTCCCTGAACTGGAGAGAAATCAAAGCCACTGGATTGGCCTTTATTTGGAGGCAGGAATTCCTGCCTGGCATTTCAGATACAATTGCAACATTTGCCACAAAAGCTTCTTGGGAAAGATAAACTTATTTTTCCTCAGCACTACAAAATGTATTAATTTATTGTCAGCAGCAGAGATTACCCCTGTACACGGAGTCCAAACCACCCTCTGCAGATTTCACTTCTCATTCCCAAGGAAGGTTTTTCCCACCCGGCCCCACTGACCCTTCTCCTGTGCTTTGGGTGGTTTTTTTGGGTCCCTGCAGCTGCCCTGAGATGGAATTTAGGGTGTCATGGATAAATTTGCTCTGTGGATTGAGACTGGAATGAAGAAGAGCAGAGCTGAAGGCAGCCACCAAGGACAAATGTTGCGAGCAGCAGAATTCCCATAGTGTGAAGAATAATTTGAAAGCAGGGATGGCAGAAGTGGCTCGGGATGAAGTGCAAGGCCAGCTGTGGGATGACCTTACCCAGGGTCATGTCTGAGGAGCTCCTGTCCCCACCCAGTGACACAGCACAGAGCTCTCAGCACATTCCAGAGCCCAGGAAAGCTCCCAGGAAAGCTGCTGGGTGTGGGGGAAATGCCCCAAACCGGGTGGGTGAGCCCTGTGCTGGTCCCTGGAGGCTTCACCAGGATCTGCTGCTGGCTGGGGCTGCCTGGCTCTGGGTGTCACCAGTGGAACAAGGACAAACCCTGCACCCCTGTCTGTGCTGGGGCATCTCTGTCCTTGGGGACCCTCCTGCATTCTGTCCTGCCATGCAGGGAACGCCACGGCCAAAATCCTCCTTTCCAGAGGCGTTTGGGAGCTGTGAGGTGTGGCAGGAGGGCAGGGGGAGCCCTGTGCCCCCTCAGCTCAGCCCTGTCAGGCACAGGAACCCTTTGGCAGGTGGAGGGCTGGGAAGTGTGGAGCTGAGTTTTGCTGGACACAGAGCTGGAGAGGCGAGCAGTCAGTGAGAACTTCCAGAGCCTTGGAGCTTCTCTGCCCTTTCCTCTGCACCCTCAGCAGCAAGGAGGAGGCCATGACATGGTCAGGCTTCCCCAGGCAGAAAGCTGGGAGAGAGATTCCTGGTTTTATCCCCCCTCCCAAGGCAAGGCTGGTGGACAGGAGGAGGCTCCTCGCTGGGGGAGCAGGGACTGTAAATCCAGTCTGTTTCCAGAGTTTACTCAACAGTGCAAACAAAAATAAACGGGTGTCAGCTCGCCTGCTTGAAGAGGCCATGAAAGGTGACACTGTGTCACTAATCCCTTGTTGCCATTCATTAAATACATCCTCTGGGCTGTTAATCTTCACACCTTCCTTTGGGGGCCACCAGGCAACAAGCTGGGAGGTCTTGACCATGGCAGAGGATGGCAGGAGATGCCGAAGGTCAGCCTGAATAAGCAAAACCAGGAGCATTGGAATGGTAATAAGATCATGTGTGAAGAATGCACGTTAAATATGATCAAATTGGCCAGGGTGGCTGCAGAAGGAGCGGCCCAGCTAGGAGGATAGTCCAGAATGCCCAGAGAGGATGTTCCAGAATGCCCAGAGAAATCTGATGGATCCAGATTCTCAGATTCCCAGATGTGACAGAACACAGCCTGGGCCGAGCTGGGCATGGCAGCAAAGGTGGGGCAAGTATTGGGGCTAATCGTGTCCACAGTGAGAGTGTCTGCAATGTAAAACATCCAAAGGAAAGGAATACACGTGGGCTGGTTTCCCACAGAAAGCAGAGCAGCTGGAGGAGGGATCCCAGCCAGCTCTGCACCCACAGATCAGGGGCTGTCCCTGGACAGAGTGAGCACAGGACCCTCACTGTCCTTCAAGGGCAGGACAAGGCACCCCTCACCCTGCCTGAGGCTCCATCCGGATCACAATTGTCTCTTGCATCCTGAATTTTCCACAGGAGAGCTCTTGGCTGATCTTGCACTGAGCCAGAGGCGTGGCAGAGCCATCACATCCCACAGGAGGACAAGGAAAGGCTGCCCTGGGATGGGGTGAGGGGGTGAAACCCCACAGGCTGGGCAGGGGGTGGGTGGGTGAAACCCCACAGGCTGGGCACTGGGTGAAACCCCACAGGCTGCCCTGGGATGGGGTGAGGGGGTGAAACCCCACAGGCTGGGCAGGGGGTGGGTGGGTGAAACCCCACAGGCTGGGCACTGGGTGAAACCCCACAGGCTGGGCAGTGGGTGGGTGGTGAAACCCCACAGGCTGGACAGTGCTGGCCTTCAGGGCTCAGGCAGGGCTAGGAGAGGCACTGCTGTGTGCTGGGCACTCAGACACTGCCCAGACTGCTCCTGCTGCACCAGTTCAGCAGGCTGGCACCTCTGGGCTGCTCCCTGGTGCTCCCTGAGCTGCTCCATCCCTCCCTGCTGCTCATCCCAGGGAACATCTGAAGGTGTTCCCTGGGCTCTGGCAAAGACAGCAAACAAACACCAAGAGGGACTGGGGAGCTGGGCTGTGCTGTCCTGCCCGTGCTCAGGAATGTGACAGCCCAGGATAAACCCAGGCAGCAAGGGTTTGGCTTTTTGGGGTTTTTTGGGGTGTTTTTTGCTATTTCCATGTGCCATGGACCTTAGAGGCACGACACTTTATTCTGTTCTATGACACAGGATGAATCTCTGGCTGATCCACTGAGGCCAGGCTGCTTTAGTGCTGCCAGCCTGCATTACCCTACAGCTTCAATGAATGCTGGCCAAGTGAGACATGGGATAAATAATTTAAGTGGCAAAACAATGTCAAATCCCACAGCTTGTCCTCTACAAGGTGCCAGTTATTTATTAGCAATTAGATCCAAATATCTTATTCAGATGCAACGATGCTTTGTGAGCCAGGAGAGTGGGGACAGCTGGTCTTGGCTCTTTGCTGGAGTGTTTTGTTTACAAATCAGAAGTCTGTGTCTTTTTAAGGATAATTCTAGGGAAATGCCCAGGAAATCTTTGTGGCTTTGTTCCTCCATTCTAGAGAAATGCCATGAATCTGAGTGTTCAGGTGGCTCCTCCTGGGAAAGAAATCCACAAGTGAAATACAAGTTTTGGGTGAGATTTGCTGATCACCCCATCCTCCCTCCTGAGCTGCTCCAAGCAGGGCTGATCCCGGGCTCCTGCATGGCAAGGAGGGGAATATTTGGGACTACAAAGCTTCTCCCCCCAGCAGATAAATTTAGCAGCGTTTGTGCTGAGGTTTGAAGCGCTCACACAAATCTGCAAGGCAGGGATGCAGCTCAAATTCTTTCCAGTGTTGTATCACCACATAATTCCCCACAGGTGCTGTTGGTGGTGGTGTTTCATGGTAAACAATCTGAGCAAGTGGATGTTTTGTTACAACAATCTGGCAGATCCACTGGTTTGTCCCTGGCTTTCTGTGCTGAAGTCACAGTGCCCTTGCCTGGAAATGAGGCCTCAGCACAAAATAGACAAAATAAAAATAAGAACAACACCTGGCAAGGAAGAAATCATCCAGCCTGTCTCCTCAGCCAAGAGTATGGGTGCTGTCCCACTTTTCCTTGGAGGTGTCAGGGTGGCTTTGCTGGGTGAGAGACAGAGGAACAGCTACTGCCTCCCTGCCCCTGGCTGTCCTGGGGAGTTCTTCTCCTCTGGAAGGGCTGCCACAGTATCCTGGAGCTAAAAGGAAATCTCTCACTTGGCTCCCAGTGATGACACCCCCAAAAGAAGGGGCCCAGAGGAAAACCACCCCGTTTTTGTCACATGAAACGGGCAGGAAATAAGATATTTAGGAGAATTAGCTGGCAGAGATCAAGCTGCACAAGGGAGAGGTGGAGAGAGGCCACTGCAGCGGGTGGTGGCTCAGTGACCCTGTGCTGAGAGATGGGGGATTTTCCTGCAGGATCCAGCATCATTCCAAGGTGGCAATGACCCCTTGGAGCTCGGGGCAGGGCTGGGATGCAGACCCCAGGCACGGGAGCAGCTCTGCCACAGGGCCATGGAACTCCTGGGATTTGTTGGTACGTGTGCTTTGCCACCCAAATGTTTCTGTGCTCATTTTAACAACAAAAAAAAAAAACCCAAACAAGCCCCAAACCCACAATTCCTTTGCACAGGGCCCTATTTACTGTTTATCTTTGCTGGGAACATATGGTTCCACTTTCTTGGGCTGTTGGTCTCCAGGGTTAATGACATCTGACCAGATGGCCCAAAGCAAAGAGTGATGGGACCAACGTGCAGGACAAATTATCTGGATGGGGGAAAAAAAGCAAAATAAAACCAGAAATCCCGAAATGCCCCCCCCTTCACCCATAAAATGTCAGATCCTTGGGCTGCCATCTAGACAGATGTTGTTACCATCTGGGAAGATGTGAAGTGGAGCCTTTCTGTTCCCTTTTTTCCCATTGAAATGCCCCGAATGTAAATAGTAGACACAAAAACATTTATA
Organism: Haemorhous mexicanus; assembly: GCF_027477595.1. Lineage (NCBI taxonomy): Eukaryota > Metazoa > Chordata > Aves > Passeriformes > Fringillidae > Haemorhous > Haemorhous mexicanus. The sequence continues at coordinate 10,581,269 of NC_082360.1, read as the reverse complement.
AATGATGCTGTCTTTTTTCCCCCTCGCAGAGGCCGTGGTTGTCTCCACGGCACTTCCAGCCTGGCTTTTAAAGGTTTTTCCAGTGACACACTCCCAACGTGTCCAGTGACAAATGATGTAACGTGTTGCTGGCCCAGGGGGGCTGTGCAGGGGAGCCCTGGCTTTCATTACATTTCGCACGCGAGCATTTTCTCTCTCCCAAGCCCTGCAGCCCCACCACGCCTCCCGCAGCCCGGGGTGCCAGGGCAGCACCAAAACGCTAAAAAAGTGCCACAAAGGGCTGCCACTCCCTCTGAGTGGGATGGGTACCCCGGGAGATATTCCACACTGGAAGCCCTGAGGGAATCTGGCGCCCAGCTCATTAAACTGCCCCTGGATTGATTTCCAGAAACCAGGAGCAAACTGGGCTCTGGAAAACTCAGCCTCCACCCTGGCAATGCTTTGTTTGGGGCTTGTTTTCCTGAGAGGAACAAGTTCCAGCGGTGTCACTGAAAGGAAAGGTTTCCTTTGAGTCCCTGGCTGGAGCTTTATGCCCGTGACACCGAGGGCAGATAGAGTTTTGCTGAAAGAAGAGTGCTTTTTGGAGCATTGCTTATTTGGTTTGGGGCACTAATATAAACTGTGCTGGCAAATCCTTTCTCCTGTAGGCAAAGGTTAAGTAGTCCATTGATTTAATTGGCTTAAAGTTAAGTAGGTGTCTACAAGATTAGAGCCCGAGAGCAGCCCTTCATTTCAAGCCGGCTTCCTTCTTCCTCTGACATCACAAAAAATCTTCAGGGAGCTTTTTTTTCCCCCCAGCTTTGAAACTTCAATGTTATCTTTCGTCAGCATCTCAGAAGTTGGCAGAAAGATGCAGAAGAAAGAGGTTTTCTGACATTTTCATCTCCCTCTGGCTTGGTTGCTCGTGCAGCTTCACAAGCAGCAGAAGACACATTTGTCCTGCACCACCACCACATCTGAGGGAGCTCAAGGAGCAGCTCGGCTTTTTAGGCTCAGCCTGGTGTTTTAAATGCTGAATTCAAAGTTTTCAACCCATTTTTGTACTGTTTGCCTGGGTTTTATAGGCTGGCTACAGAGAGAACTCCAGGGAAATTGAGATATAAAGTAGGCAGAGTGTCCCAGGCTCCTCGAGACCCTTCTCCCTGGAGGAGCAGCCACCATCCCACGATTTCCAGGTGGAAACACTGAAGGTTTGAGTAACCTTTGACTGTAAAGAGCCTCTGAGCCCAGTGCCTCCTCCCCATACTCATCACCCACCCTCCCAAATCAGTATTTTGGCAGTGGGAGCGCCGCTGTGGGTGTCTGGAGTTTCACTGCTGGAAAACACAAAACACAGAGTCCAAAAGATGAGGGACAATGACTTTAAAGGGTCTTCTGTGTCATTTTTACCTCTTTGAGTCCGTGCTTCATCTCTGTCCAAAACCTCCTGAATCAAAACCCTCCCAGCACCATCTCCAAACGCAGGGAACCACTCATTGGAAGACATCTGCTTCAAGTTGGAGGGAAATTGTTTCACAAAAACCCTCTCCTTGCTATTTTTGGTAATTTCTTAATACTCCAGAAGCCTGTTGGATTATTCATGTTTGTTACAGATGTTTGCAATGCCTACCTGGCTCCCCAGAGCACATTTAATATTCGTATATTAGATTATATGATTAAATCTTTATTGGAGACATCTTCCAGCACAATTTTCCATCACAGGATGTTTGGAAGAGCGACTGAAGATGAATTTAGGGCTTCAAAGATCCTTCCTTGTTATTCATTGTCCTGTTTAGGATGGGAATATTGGATGAAGAAACAGGTGGGAATCTCCTTCTTCCCTCCACGCCAGCACCACTCTCTCCAAAGGGAATTCCAAGGACACTTCAAGGGGGTGAAAACAGCTCCATCCAAGAGTCCCACTGAAATCAGGGCACTTTAATTCATCCACTTGTGCTTCAAGCTCTTCAGAATGGGAACAGAGTTTCCTTTCTGTTCCCACAACCCCCAGCAAAAGGGAATTCTGGGTTTGTCTCTCTCTTATACACTTTCAGTAAATGTAATAAATGCAAAAAATAAAATGGAGAGGTCTGGGGGGAAACATAGATTAGGCTTTGACAGATGTTGAGATGTTAAAGATGCAGATAAATGCGGCTTGGTTTGGGGATCTCAGATGTGTTGGGCTGGTTTGGGGTTGGTTTTGGGATCTCAGATGGGTTGGGCTGGGGTTGGTATTGGGATCTTGGGCTGGGCTGGTTTGGGGTTGGTTTTGGGATCTCAGATGGGTTGGGCTGGTTTGGGGTTGGTTTTGGGATCTTGGGTTGGGTTGGTTTGGGGCTGGTATTGGGATCTGAGGTTGGGGTGGTTTGGGGTTGGTTTTGGGATCTTGGGCTGGGGTGGTTTGGGGCTGGTGTTGGGATCTCAGATGGGTTGGGCTGGGGTTGGTATTGGGATCTTGGGCTGGGCTGGTTTGGGGTTGGTTTTGGGATCTCAGATGGGTTGGGCTGGTTTGGGGTTGGTTTTGGGATCTTGGGTTGGGTTGGTTTGGGGCTGGTATTGGGATCTTGGGTTGGGGTGGTTTGGGGTTGGTTTTGGGATCTCAGATGGGTTGGGTTGGGGTTATGGGTTGGGTTGGGGTTGGTATTGGGATCTCAGGTTGGGGTGCTTTGGGGTTGGTTTTGGGATCTCAGATGGGTTGGGATTGGGGTTGGTATTGGGATCTTGGGTTGGGGTGGTTTGGGGTTGGTTTTGGGATCATAGATGGGTTGGGTTGGGGTTATGGGTTGGGTTGGGGTTGGTATTGGGATCTCAGGCTGGGCTGGGTTGGGGCTGGTGTTGGAATCTCAGATGGGCTGGTTTGGGGTTGGTATTGGGATCTCAAATGTGTTGGGTTGGAAGGGACCAAATTCCAATTCCAAAGCTCTGCCATGGGCAGTGACATCTTCCAGGAGCTCCATCCCAGCTGGCGGCTGGACTTTGTGATCCTGAAGGCCTTCTCCCACCTGGAGGACCCCAGGTGCAGCCGTGAGGTGCTGTGAGGGGCAGGACGTGCTCGGGGTACATTCCTCATTCCCATTTGGCAAACCCTGGGACTGGCAGCGCCTTCAGTCACGTAGGGTGGGATTTCCGTGCCAAAAAGAACGGGAGCTCTGATTGAAACCTGCAGATCCCTTAATGCAGAAATTACCCATTAAACAAGATAAGAGCAGAGCAATCCCTGCTGGAATGAGAGCTGGGTGTTTGTGTAAACACTCGGATCTGAGCTGGGAACATTTGTGGGTCCTGCTGCTGGGAACATCCGTGGGATGGACACTGCCCTTTCAGCTGGCTGGGCTGTGGGATGGACACTGCACTTTCCCTTTCAGCTGGCTGGGCTCTGGGATGGACACTGCACTTTCCCTTTCAGCTGGCTGGGCTCTGGGATGGACACTGCACTTTCCCTTTCAGCTGGCCGGGCTGTGGGATGGACACTGCACTTTCCCTTTCAGCTGGCTGGGCTCTGGGATGGACACTGCACTTTCCCTTTCAGCTGGCTGGGCTCTGGGATGGACACTGCACTTTCCCTTTCAGCTGGCTGGGCTCTGGGATGGACACTGCACTTTCAGCTGGCTGGGCTCTGGGATGGACACTGCACTTTCCCTTTCAGCTGGCTGGGCTCTGGGATGGACACTGCACTTTCCCTTTCAGCTGGCTGGGCTCTGGGATGGACACTGCACTTTCCCTTTCAGCTGGCTGGGCTGTGGGATGGACACTGCCCTTTCAGCTGGCCAGGCTGTGGGATGGACACTGCACTTTCCCTTTCAGCTGACTGGGCTCTGGGATGGACACTGCCCTTTCCCTTTCAGCTGGCTGGGCTGTGGGATGGACACTGCCCTTTCAGCTGGCCAGGCTGTGGGATGGACACTGCACTTTCCCTTTCAGCTGGCTGGGCTGTGGGATGGACACTGCCCTTTCAGCTGGCTGGGCTCTGGGATGGACACTGCACTTTCTCCCTTCAGCTGACTCTTGGAAGGGCTCTGCTAATTGCTTATCTCCTTCTCCTATCTGATCACCTCCCCCAGCCTCTCCGGTGTGGTTGTTAAAGGAGTTTTCAACTGTGCAAAGCCCTGACAGAGACAGGTTCAAAAGCCCAGAATAAACAGCCCCGGGGTTTGTCTTTTGCCTGTTTCCTCAGCTGATTATCTGAGAACAATCAGACTGCACCGTGCTTTCTTTGGATGGGGCCGTGCCCTTACGGAGTTCCAGGAGAATGCAGGATGAGCATGCATCGTGTTGGAGCAGGCAGAGGCTGCCGGGGTGGCTGAGGAGCTGAGCTCTGGATTTCCCCTCCTTCCCGGGCAAGGGGGTCACAAATCCATCATTCCATAATTGAATGTATTTGACCGCATGGATCTCCCTGGAAAAGCCATGGAAACACGGAATGTCTGGGTGGCAAGGGACCTTCAAACCCATCCATGCCATGGGCAGGGACGCCTCCCACTATCCCTGGTTGCTCCAAGCTGGCCTTGGACATTTTGACACTCTGGACAGCCTGGTTCCATTTTGTTCCCTGTGTGAAAAGAGAAAATTTTTTGGATCTCAAAACAGTTCCTGTGTTGGGAATTATCCAGCCTAAGAGTGTCCAGTAATTCCAGGACTGACACAAATTCCAGGGCAGTTCCAGGATGGAATTTTACTTTGTCCTTCACCCGTTCCCCATTTCATCTCTAACCAGAAGAGAGCAGCCATCCCACCAGGCTGGGGATTTAAAGGAATAAGCTTGGATCGCCTTTGGAGCAGACAAACAGAGCTGGAGCACGGAGGGAGAAATGAATTTAAATGCTTTTCGTGTTTATTTGACTTCAGCAGGTCCATTTTCCCTGCACCAACCCACGGGTGCTTCCTGGAGCACTCAGACTTCCCCAGCCATTCCCGTGACAGGCTGCATCAGACAAAATAAATTAACAAAAATTTAATTAGTTTGTAGCATTCCTGTCAAAACTGACAACTCAAACACGGGGAAAAGATCATGTTTTTCCCCGGGGAGCATTTTTAATTCCTTTTTTTTGCTCTCTGTCTGAGGGGGAACACGAAGTTGCCGAGCTATTTTTGGGTTTTCCATGGCCTACTGCTTCCTGTGCTCTGGGAGGGTCCTGGAGTGAGGCCACAAAGGAATTGAATTTCCTTCTCTCCCTTCAGGATGGTGGACGTGGACCCTCTGCTTATTTACATTCTCCCTGACAGGCTTTCCTGCAGTCCCACGGGATCCTTGACATGGATTTCCATCACAGAAGGTCCTTTCAAAGGATTATTCTTGGTCCTGGCCTAACTCCGTGGATATAAATACATGGATGGATCTCTGAGGAGTAATTCAGATGAATTTCCTACAGCCAGGAAGAATTCCCCTCAGAAAAAAAAAGTCCCAAAATATCAGAGCCAGAATTTATTAACAACATATTCACATCTCCCACTTTCAAACCCTTTTCCCACCTCCTTGTCCGTTAATTGTGGTGACAGTTGTTAATTGGGGTGAAAGTTGCTGGATGTCACAAACAGTGAAATTGAGGGGACAATTGTGGGATGTCGTAAACGGTGAAATATCAGAGAAATAGATTTTATATTATCATATTATATACATTAAATATAATATAATATATCATATAGATATTATATATTATATATATAAAATATACACACTTATAATTTACTATATTATGTTATATTATATTATATTATATTATGTTATGTTATATTATATTATATTATATTTATTATATTATATTATATTATATTATATTATATTATATTATACTCTATTATATTATATTTTACTATATTATATTACATTATATTATATTATATTATATTATATTATATTATATTATATTACATTATATTTTACTCTATTATATTATATTTTACTCTATTATATTTTACTCTATTATATTATATTATATTATATCATATTTTACTCTATTACATTTTACTCATATTATATTATATTATACTCTATTATATTCTATTATTATAAATATAATATATAGAAATATAGAAATATAATATATTTTTTATTTATAATAGATTTATTATATACTGTGGTGACAATTGTTGGATGTCACAAGCAGCGAAATATCAGAGAAATAGAATAATAACATAAATATAATATATATAAAAATATATAAATATATATATAAAATATATGTATATATAATAAATATAATAAATATAATATAATATAATATAATATAATATAATATAATATAATATAAATTATAATATAATATATTATATATAATATACTGATATTATTTTGTATTTCTACATAACATCTAGATGTATAGAATGTTATATAGAAATACAAAATAATATCAGAAATACAAGGTCCCAGATGCAGTCCTGGGAGATGTCTTGCAGGGAGGATGTAATTCCAGAGGAGCTCCCACATCCTGGTCTGGCACAGAGCAGGGGAAGCTGTTGTGGTTGGAGCAGCTGCCTGCTGGAATCAGCTCAGTAATGATTTTGGGCCTTGAAAGCAGCTACTAATTACTTTAATTAAACAATTATCCAGGAGATCAAATATATAGCAAATAATAAATCTTGCAGGTTGGGAGTATCACACATTTCCCACAGATAAGCATCAGTGAAATATAATAGAGTGGAGTGTTATTGTTAATTTTGACTTGGGGCTTACAAATCACAGCTCCCCTGAGCTCTGCAAGATCCAGGTGAAGCAAGAAATCCAAGTCAAACCTCTTTTATTCTTGTTTTCCAAAGAAAACCTTGCCTTTGGTTTTCATCTCCCCTGGCTGCAGTGGGGGAAGGTCTGTCTGGGATGTCAGCAGGAAAAGCCAGAGTTTAATTCATGATTTGAAGGATTTCTGGGGTGTTGGGTGCTGTTGGTAGCTCACATCCTCAGGGAATCCTCTCCTCCAGGAGGAATCAGGAGAGGATTCTACTCTGGGCATGGAACGAGGGAAGGAGACAAAACCCAGGGATGCTCCCCTCCAAGCAAACCTCAGGAGTTTAAACAATGATTTAATTTACCCCAAAAGGGAGGCCCCAAGTCTCTGCTCCTGCCCTGAGTGCCCAGTGCCATTTTTGGGGCCACTCTGGCAGCACCACCCCCCTTCCCAGCCCTGCCCAGGTCACAGAACAGAGCTACTGCATTAAAACTTAATTAATTCCACGCATTTCATGCAATCGATAATAACCCCCGAGTGTTTCTTGCAGGATTAATTCCTGGATCTGAGCCAGCAGCTTCCCAGTCTGCCCAGTTCAGGCCCAAAGGAGAACATTTCCAAGTCAGTAACCAGGGGCTGATTTGTGACACGTCAGGAATACCCAGGGAAAAACGATGGGAAAATATCCAGAAACCCTGGAGGAGGGAAATCCATCTTCTGCTGGGGAAGAAGAGGTGAACAGCTCTTGGAAACCCAACACATTTCACCTTCTCCCCCAGCTCCAAAGGCTGTTCCAAGGTGGAAGATCAGCAGTTTGCAACTGAAAGAATTCCATGTGAAATAAGGAAGGGAAAGATTTCCAGGAGCAGGAGTGGCACCAAAAGGGAGCCACGGCCTGTCCTGCACTGAGGGAACATTTATTCAGCAATTGGGTTGCAATGGCAAAACTTTCAAGGCAGTGCTGGGCAGAAAGTCAAAATCTACATTTTCAGGTGATATTTTAGGTCCCCTACAATGCACAGGAGCCTGAATGATTTTTCTTTCCCTGTAACACGAGAATTTGTCTTCCTGCAGAGGAGATAAATGCAGACATCCCATAATATTCATTTAATTCAGCTTCTCTGAGTATCCCACCTGAATCCCAGAGATGGATGGTACAACGTCACTGTGGGGTGTTCACTCTAAAACCGAAAATGATTTGAGATTAATTACCTTCCTTAAATTAAAGACTCGAGGGGAAACAAACAAATAGATATTTTAATTAAAACCAAAAAAAGCAGCAATCAGGAGCACAGTGATTGGTTTGCAAGTTCAAATCAGTGTTTGAAGGATTCTCCTGTTGTGGAGAGATTTCTCATCTCTTTGTGGAATCAGGGATTTTACACAGAGCCCCAGAATGGTTTGGGATGGGGGGACCTCAAAGTTCTCCCATCTTTTGCCACAGGCAGGGACACGTTCCACCAGCCCAGGTGGCCTTGGACACTTCCAGGGATGGCATTGGGTGGTTCAGAGCTGCACATTCCATGGAATATTTTGCCTGGCAGAGCATCCCGAGCCCTGCAGGTGCTGCTGTGCTGTGCTCAGCTCCCCTCCCTCGGGGACTGTCCCGTGCCAGGAGCAGCCCTGGGCTCAGGCAGGCTCTGACTCTCACCAGCTTCGCCCTACACTTCATTTCTTGCACATTTAATGCAAATACAGCAGGAACAAGGCCCAGCTCGGCTGCTCTGGGGCTGCTCCCTGCACTGAGGGCAGGACTTGGCCCAGGCCAGAGGAATTATTCCTTGGAGATGAGCTGTGCAAAGAAAGAGGAGTGTGAAGAGCTGAGAAATCTCTTTGTAACTCCCCAGCTTCCTTTTAACCAGGAATATTGACACAACCAGCTCTGCAGAGTGCTGAAACCTGCGAGTTTGGAGTGCTGGAAGGAACCGGGGTTTTAATAAAGAATAAAACAATCCTTGAAGAGAGTGTGAAAACCCCAGGATCCTGGGAGGAGATGGCAAACTCCAGAGCAGGGAGATGGCTGCAGGTCCCATCCCCTCCCCAGTTCCTGTTTATCCCTGCTGTGCAGCCAATGCAGCAGTGGAGAGGGATGGAGGGAGGGAGGGAGGGAGGGAGGGGGTGCATTGCCATGAAAGCTTCCCCCATCCTTTTTTCTCCCCTCTCTAATGCTGCCCCTGATATATTAAGCTGCATTCCAGCCAGCTTCAAGGACATGTTTCTGAATCCCATTCAAGATGCTGACAGCCCCTGAAGGTGTGAGAGGAAACATGCCCTCAGATGGACTGCATTTATTCGTCTGCTTAGACCTTTAATCTGACATGTTTAGCAAAGCCTCTGCAGCGCTGCTGAGAGCGTTCCAGCAGGAGAAAGGAGGAGGAGCAGGGTTCAGGTGCTGCCTCTGGAGGCTGGTGTGGTGCTGGTGGGGCAGGCTCCAAAGCTGACAAGAAAAGAGCAGTGCCAGCCAGAGAATGGGGTTCTCTGGTGCTGCTGGGCTGGGCAGCCTGCCCTGACTTTAAAACTGGTTTTACTGGTCTAAACTGGGCTGTTTTGCCACGTGGAGCCCCAAGGATGCCCACAAACTCCTTCATAGCCTTTATTGCATATGGTACCACCTCTGCTCTCGAGTCCCTTCCACCCCTGAGGGCCACAGAGCCCAGTTTCCCTTCCTGACCCAGTGGAATTGTGCAGAGCCTGAGCTTAGGCTCGAGCCAGATAAGACTCGTGGCAGATAAGGGCTCCTGTCCTTGCTCTGCACAGAAAGTGCTGAAATCCTGCCCACTTGGAGGAGAGATCTGCTGATTTCCAGCAGCAGGAGAAGGGCAGCTTTCCAGTCCCGGTTTAATCCATCAGAGATCTCCTGCAAACAGCTGCCTTTTATTTATTTCCTTCTTTTTTTTCCTCTCTTTTTTCTTTCTCTAGTTGGGACTAACTCAGTATCTTTCTCCTTTTATTTTTTTTTAATTTTTTTTTCTGTGGAGAGAATCTCTATTTGCTGTGTCTTGGTGAAGTCCCAGTTATTCCTGTTCCATTTACATCAACATCACTCAAGACTTAGTCACCAGCCTTAAATGATGTTGACTTAACATGGGCTTAAACAGAATAAAAAATGACTCATCACTGTGTGAGGGATTTCTGAGGCTGAGCAAAGGGGAGAAAGTGGAACAGCTCAATCCTCAACTTTTTCAAATCCTTCTTTTCTCTCTCCTGCTAAAACGGGAGGAGGGAATTCCCTGTGGTGCTGAAACTCTGATGATGGGAAAAAGGGATCACTTTGCAAAATACAAAATAAAAAGAAACTTTAATCACCGTGATAAGATTCTCCTTAAAAAACGTTCAGTTCTGCCCTGAGGGCCCTGCTGCAGCACATTCATCATCCCGGGGACCTTGAGCTGTGCTAAACTGTAAAACTGTATTTGTAATTGTGCTTACAAATCCCGTGTGGTGCAACGCTGATGGCACAGCAGTGGGGACCAAACAGGTCAGAGGGGGCTCAGGTCTGCTGCATTTTGGAACAGATCTTAAAAGGGAAAAACAGTCCCTAACTCCTGAAACATCCTGTGGCTAAATCGTTTTAAAGCCTGGCCCGAGGAGCTGAAGCCCCAGCAATGGGGACACAAGGACTTGGGGCAGTTTGGAGGGGCTCAGGCCTTCCCTCAGGTCTGCTGCATTTGGAGTAGGTTTTAAAAAGGAAAAACAATCCCCAGATCCCGCAAAATCCTGTGCCTAAATGGTTTTAAAGCCTGGCCCAAGGACGTGATGGCGCAGCAATGGGGACACAGGGCCTGGGGACAGTTTGGGGGTCTCAGGCCTTCCCTCAGGTCTGCTCAGTTTTGCAGCAGGTTTTAAAAAGGAAAACAATCCCCAGATCCTGCAAAATCCATGCCTAAATAACTTTAAAGCCTGGCCCAAGGACGTGATGGCACAGCAATGGGGACACAGGGCCTGGGGACAGTTTGGGAGTCTCAGGCCTTCCCTCAGGTCTGCTCAGTTTTGGAGCAGATTTTAAAAGGAAAAAAACCTCCTGCAAAATCCTATGGTTAAATAACTTTAAAACCAGGTCCCAGAGAGGCCACGGTGTCCCTGCCATGGTGCCACAGCTCCTCTGGGGACAGGAGGGCTCGGGGGTGCCCGAGCTGGAGCCCCTCTGAGCGCGGAGCTGCACAGGGAGCCCGGTGGCAAATCCTTCCCAGGGGCTGGAATTTGGCAGCCAGAGCCAACCCCACATCAGGCACATCGTCCAAGAGCAGCCACTCCAGCTGCTGACGACAGCCAGGCCTCAGATCTGCACTCTGCTCCTTTCTGTGGAGCGCAGAGACGGATCAGAGGACACCCCCCAAGCCTTTGAGGAGCATCCAGCTCGGGCTGGAGAGCCCCATGACTTCACTGCGACGTCTGGAATAAAGAGACAGACAGAAAAAAAGCACCTTTGGAGCCTTTAAGACTAATTAAGGAGTGCATCAAAAGGAAAAAAAAAAAAAATAAAAAAGAGAAAGAGAGAGAGAGAAAGATACGTTTGGCTGACTGTGAATGAATCTTATAAAATGGAAATGGGAAACATGTGCAAACACTTTAAATATTTTTGCCCCTGCAAGATACTTGAAGACTTCCCTTGTAAAACAAATAGGGAACAAAATAAAACCAGGTTTCCTTCAGTCAGCACATAATCATTTTCATGTTAATTTTTATCTTGTTAACCCAAAAATCTATTAGAAGAAAATTATCTGCCTGAAATCTGGCTTGTGACTCACGCTAAGTGGTTCTGATATTTTGAGAAAATAAATCTTTACACTGTTTACACAAGTCTATCTGAAATTACAGTGTGTAAAAGAAATAATGGTTTCGAGTGACCATAGGTGACAAATGATCAGGCTTCTGATGTTATTCCCCTTGGCCTTGGCTGCAGGGGAGGTTTTTTCCCTTTTCTTTTAATCCCTTCTCGTTGTAACAATGGCAAAGCACACCCAGAGCTGAATGCAAAACGAATTGAACAGTAATTCAATGGTAAAATAATCGTGCTGTGGATTCTGCCCAGGGGCTGAAGGGTCAGATCCAGCCATAATTAAAAAGGGCAGAAGAGTAATTTAATTACAGGCCTATCCTTAATTGTGAGAAGCCTCCCTGCTCTTCGTGCCAAGTTGTGTTACCAAAGGGTTTGGATTTTAGAAAAGATCATTTGCACACAGAGAGCAAGTTGGTTTTGAATGGAATCATGGAATCACAGAATCACAGAATCACAGAATCACAGAATCACAGAATATGGAAAGGACCCACAAGGATGATCCAAGTCCAACTCCTGGTCCTCCACTCCAATGTTTCATAGCTGTCACCTTAATTTTTAATTTTCTAAGCAGGCCCATTGATTGCCATTAGAAGGAGAATTAAAGTTCTTTCAGGATTTAAACGTTCCTGTTTCTCCTCACGGATACCACCGGTCTCCACACATTCCTTGTGTCATTCCTGAAATACAGTACAATAATAATAATAATAATTCAACATCTGTGGCTAATCCTCCAAGCCAAAGGCTGTAATTAATTCTAACCCCTTTCTTCTGCTTGAATTTCAGCAGCATAAAATAACAGGTAGAAGGAGATGTTCAATAGGGAGAAATCTGGATAAATACACAGAAGTTCATTAGCAAGAACAAGTGGTGTGTTTTGGCTGGAAAACATCTTTTTGGGGTAAAGAGAAGGAAGCAAATGAAATGCAACCTGGGCATTTTATTCCACGATTTGAACTTTCCACATTCTGCCCTGAGTTGCTTTATTAGCTAAAGCTCTGGGAGGACAATTATTGAGTGGTTTATATTGAAGTTATTACTTAAACCCCCTTAAATTCATCGTGGGCAGCTTGGAAATCTGCCTTGGTTCTGGGATTCCTGAGGAGGGCACAGACTGCAGGAAAAAGCTGCTTTTTAGCATTTTTTTTGTTATTTTGCAAATTTCTTCCACTTCAGCCCTACCAGTTATCAAAACTTCTACAGCTGAGTTTTGCTTTTTAAAGGGAATAGAATCCTTCCCATCCCACTTTGCAAAGTTCATTCTCATGCCAGCTTTTCCATCCTCTGGCTTTGAGTCTGGCTAAGTTCATAAATAAAAAATAAATGGATAAATGCATCTGCTTGAGGCTGAAATAATCCTGGGAAGGGCAGCCAGTCCCAGCATCCACCCGGTGGGATTGGCACACGGATTCTCTCTTTATCCAGGCTGGGAAGGCAACAACGCATTGGCACAGACTGGCAGGGAGAAGGGTTGGGAATAAATATTGGAATGGTGCCTTGGAATTCCCAGAAGGATCAGAAAAACAGGAAAGGCTTTTGCCCCTGGGTGAGGGACAGCTGGGATGGAACTGGAGGGGGAAAGAGGAGTGGAGCTCAGGCTTGGAGCTTGAATTCCTTTGGGAATTTTCTCCCCTGTTTATAATCTGTGCCCTGGCTGGGCACTCTGGAGCTGTTTAAGAGGAATAACCCCAGGAGTTCTCCCAGGTGAGACAGGGCAGAATCCAAAGGGAGAGCCCAGCAGGTGCCTTTGCTGGTCAGGGATTGATTTAATCCAGAGCTGAATGGGGCTCTGGATTAAAGCAGCTCCATAAATCCAAGGTTTCCTCCTCCTGTGCACTTCCCACCCCGTCCCAAACCTTGTTTGATCCACGGGAGTGCCACAGCACAGGGGACAGCCCAGCATCCTTGAGGAATGAACAAAGAGCTGGATTCCAGTGGGACAAGGGCAGGAAAAGCCATTTTTTGGAAATCAGCTCCCAAGACTGCAGAGTTCCGAGGTGACGGGATCTGTTTTGTGGCACCAAACAACATCCCAGCCCAGCAGGGCCAGGCAGGCCAAGGGCAATGCCCAGACCATTCCGGGATGGCTTTTTTGGGCTGTTCCCAACAGGAGAACTTCCCAGGAATGCTGGGGGGGGGGGAGGGGGGGGAGCTGCCCACCAGGCTTTGGTCTGAGGTGCAGATCTCCCACCACAACAAGCAGCACTCCCAGCTGGGCAGCTGGCACCAAAAACATCTCCAGGAAATCCAATCCCATTCAGCAGGGGGAACGATTCCTGTTGGGAGAACAGGGAGAAGCTCCTGCCCTAAAAACCTGCCCTCCCACAGGTACCTGCTGGGCTTGTTCCTTCCAGGTGCTTGAGGGTTTAAAATACACAATAATTTCAGCGAGAGGAAAACCCAGCCTGGGCCCCACCACAACATCAGCCACAGAATTATACCCTGTGCTTCCTGCAGCAAGGAGAATTTGCTTCTCTGTTACCCAAAAACGACACAGCTGAGCTCCGTGGCTTGAAGTTAACATCACTTGGAAACACGAGGAGGAATGATTGAAGGATTTTAGCAGTGGTTCTGTTCATTAAGTGTCTTAGTGGCTGTTAAAACATTAAAAAATTCCTTTAATTTTTCTTTAATTAGACATTAAATCGAATGGGATTTCTTTAATTCCAAGCGCATCTTAGTATCTTTATGCTCACATCTAATAATCCAGATTCTTGTCTGTGGATGTGAATTTGAGATTAATAAATCACCATGAACCAAATATTAAGCCACACGAAAAGGTCTTAAAATGGGGCAAACCAGAAAAGTTATCAATTCATTAAATGAGAAGACTATACATTCTTCACCCAGCACCATCAAACAGAGCCCAGAACATGGTGGAGATAGAAAAATCTAGAATTTAGCTGATTTAGGGAGACAAATGTGGGTGGAACAGCGTTTTTGGTGAGAGGGAATTCTGTGTAAGTGCATATTTGTCTTAATTTAGGACAAGCTCTTTAATTTAGGACAAGGTCTTTAATTTAGGACAAGCTCTTTAATGTAGAATAAACTACTTTTGGTTGTGCTGATGACCATGAAGTTCTCAAAACAAAGGCCTGGCAGAAGGAGAATTTTTGCAGGAAATTCTGCTCTGAAAGAGCTTCCCTGGGGTTATCTCAGCCCCAGAGCTCCGTAATTGATGTCACCACGGCCACTGCTGTTGCTGGACCTTCCCAGGTGAGGCCGTTCAGACCTTCCACCTGCTGGGGAAAGGTGTTTCCCAATTGTTCTCCCCCTAAAAGAATGGCAGGGCTGGGGTTATCTCAGCCCCAGAGCCAGGGACTGGCTGCCAGCTGCTCCTCAGGGATTAATAACGAGGCAGGATTTCCAGCATGGCAGGATTCCCAGGGAAGTCAGGAATTGCTTTGCAAAGACCATGAACCAAAGGCGTGCTGCTGTCCTGGGCAGACGTCATGAGTGAAGGGATGTGATGGGTTCCTGGTGTGATGTCTGGGTTTGGGAAGCCAGCTGTGTGCTAAGGAAGGCAGAAACTGCCCTGAAATGGAGAATGTAAACCCTCCCCACCCCTCAAAATTGCTATAAAATTTAGATTCAGGGGCTCTCAGGTAAAAATATGGGAGCAGGAATAACAGTTCTTTAAAAGGGAAGAAAATAAAAGGATAAAATGAACAATGCAGTGAACCAAACCAACCCTGCCAGAGCCAGAGCACAGCCTGACACCCTGTGGGTCAGGGGGCTGGCAGCAGTCTCACTGGAATTGTGGCTCAGCCCTCCTGCAGTGCCAGGGCTGGTTCTGCTGGAGCAGGGATCCTGGAGAAGGGTGCAGTCTGCCTCTGGAGATCCAGGGGAAGAGGCAGCTGCTGCTCCTCTGGGAATTCCAGTGGAGGAGCCGTGCTGGTGTTCCAGAATCTCCAGATTATATCCGGGTAGGAATGCTTGGCTCCTCCCCCTGGGCTCACATCTCCCAGTGGGATGCTGCAGTTCTTATCAGCCATGCAGGGACATCCAATGGCCTGTTATCAGCAGGGAGGGGTGGGTGTGGAAGAGATAAGGAAAACTGCCCACTGAACAGAAGCCAGCTGCCATCGAGATGGAAATAGAATACAATCTGTTTGGCAATCCAGGACACAGAAGGACACCTCTGAAGGACTCGGGCTGGGCTGTGTTTGGCTGGAGCTGGGAGGGAAAGGAAAAGGTGGATGGGAAGCACATGGAGTGAACAGGAAACCCCTCCTGACATGGCTCTGCTGAGGGGAAGAATGTTTTACTGCTTTGCAGCAGGCAGAGGTGTGGAAATCAAAGGCATCAGGGAGCCTCTCCAGAGCTGGAATGGCCCCTTCTCTAGCACCAGCTCTCCTTCTGTTTGGTTTTCCCTGGAAATACCCCAGGAATGCTGCTTCCTCAGAGATGCCTTCCACTTTCTATGCCCCCGGGGCTGGACTAGATAATCTTTAAGGTCCCTTTCCAACCCAAACCATTCCATGAATCCATGAACCCTTCTATGAATATATTTAAAGTGCCTAAAGATGCTCTTCTAGAGCCAAACCCCCACAAATTCATATAATAAAAGGAAACAGCTTGATCTGTAGAGATAAAATAAAAGGTAGGAAATGATTTGAACATGATTTTGCTTCATGAAAAGCACTTTCCATCCCCACAGCTGCAAAACCCAAGCTATTGCCCAGCTTTAGCTGAGCAACGGTGACATCATTCCAATGATTTTTTTTAAGATCCGAGCAATTATTGTCTGCAGGAGATGGGGCTGGCACTGAATTCCTGTCAAACCCAGCTCAGGTGCTGAAGTGAAGCTGCAGCTTTGGAAAATTTGCTTGTTTGTGTTGTTTAGGTGTTTGTTTTTCTGCATTTGCCTAATCTTTGTCCACATAAACATTCTGCTGCACCTCGGGTTGTTGTCTAAGAAAATAAATCACAAAGCTCTTGTCTGGAGGGGCTTGGCCTGGATAAACCAAGCAGCAGGTCCAGGCACATCCAGGATGTCTCTGTGTGCTTCAAAGAACCCCAAACCACAGCAGTTCCCTCAAGGTTTGAGTCAGGAAACATCTTCACCCTCACTGGAGGGGGTGGCAGCTGAGCTGCTGCAATTATTGAAGGTCTGATGAGCGGAAAGAATAAAGCTGTTATTGAAAGGTTGGTTAAGATCAGGGAAAAGAGAGCAGATGATCCCGAGGGGGATTGGGTCGGGGTGGTTTCTGCACACACATTCTGTACCTCAAGGACTGAGAGTGAGAACTAGAGAGAGTCATGGCATCATGGAATGGCTTGGGTGGGAAGGGACCTTAAAGATAATTTATTCCATGGGCAAGGACACCTTCCACCATCCCAGGGTGCTCCAAGCCCCGTCCAACCTGGCCCTGGACACTTCCAGGGATCCAGGAGCAGCCACAGCTTCTCTGGGAATCCGTGCCAGGGCCCCTCCACCCCCACAGGGGAGAAGGTGAAGGCTGAGACACAAGAACCGTGGTGCAAGCCCAAGAAAAGCAAATACTCCAGTGTTTTGCTCAGGGAGGGCGAGCCAATCCTTTTGAAGCAGCACATTGGAGCCTGAATCACTTGGATCCTTTTGAAAATCTAATTGCATTTTGATACACGGAGATCATTAAACATGGAGGTGGTGGGTGAAGAAGACTAGAAAGTAACATTCTCCTTAAAATTCAAAAATAACAAAAACTTCATGGAATGAGCACGCTGAGCAGTCCGAGGAAGATACCTCTGGGTACTTGGATTGGGTAGAAATTAATCTGGATGAAAATAAAACCAATCCAGCAGCAAAAACATCCCTGACAGGCTAATGTTCAATTTAAATAAACAGTTCTAATGAGATCTGTTATTACCTGCTATTTTGTCATGCTCTGGCATGCAGTCCCAAGTCTAATGTTTCTAAATGCTGTCATAAATTTTTTCAGCCTAATCTGCTCCTAAAGATTTCAGCTCGTGTCCCTCCTGGTTCACAGTAAATTATCGACAGCGTTGGAGCCTCTGAGGGAACCAAAACCTCTCTTGGAGAACCCCAGAACACCAAACCCAGCCTTTCCTCATCCCACAGGCTGCTCTGACTGTGAAGTTTTATAAAGAACTCTTCAGATGGACGTGCCAGGCACCCAATTTTGCATAAAATACACAGAGAAAATCACACAGCAGATCCAAAATTACCTATTTAGTGCCCAAATGAAGGAAAAAAGCTGCAATCACCTGAGCCCACCTGACAGCACTTTGACCCCAGCACGATCAACTGGTAAAAAACCCCTCCAGGTAAAGTCCCTTCTGTCCTGCCAATGCTGGGCCAAGCAGCTGTGCCCAAGTTTTGGGTGGAAAACCCCATTTCTGGCAGCTCCTGCTGGTCTCAGCAGAGGCCTGGCCACGGCTTTGTCCTTGAGGGCATCTTCACCTGCTTGAGAGGGAAACAGGAGCTGTGTCCTGGACACCCCCTTAATGGGCATTGTGTCCAGGTGTGTCCAGGTGTTTTTGGGGAGGATCCCAGGCTGGTGGTGCCCTTCAGGTGGGTTCAGCACGGGAGGCAGTTCCCTGTTCCATGGTTTTGCTTCTCTGTGGCAGAATCCAGGCAGGAGGTTTTGTTCAGACCTGCCCTGCAGGAGCTGCAGAACAGCTCCACTAATTCCAGTGGATCTGTGGTGGGTTAAGCCCTTCTCTGACCCAGAGATGGGGCAACTGAGAGGTGGTTTTAAAACTTTGATTCCATTTTCAGTCTCACGTGAGGGGTGGGACAATACAGGTGTTATAATTCACACCATCACAACCAGAAACAAATTATTTCCTAATTATGAACGTTTCTTGGCCTATCAACTTTAGCCACACCACGCTGCAAATGCCTAAATATAAAAAAAAAAGAATTTTCCACCAATTTGCTCCTAATTTTTTAATGGGAAGTGGTATCTGCAGGACTTTGATAGATGGGGGGGGCTGAGAATCTCCCACTGACCCAGAGAAGGATGGGAATGCTCAGATTGCAGCATTCTGGGTTGTGCTCCATCACCAGCACCTCCCTGCTGCTCCTGGCCTGGGAGAAAGGCAGGCAAAGGCTGGGGAACCCCGAGGGAAAAGGGAAATAAAAGAATAAAAAAGAATAAAAGAATAAAAGAGACTGCTGGGTGATCCAGTTTAGGGTTTGATCCAGATGTGGTGACACAGCACGAGGATCATGTTGTGATGCAGGGAATGAGGGAGGAGCACCAAAGCTGAACAAAGAACTTTGGGTGGTTAAGCCCCTGAAATAACACTGCAGGCAGGTGGTGATGCTGGAATAAAATCCCAGAGACCTGGAACCACTGATATTATCCAGCAGTTGGGAATTCTGCTGGCTCTGGCTTTGCTCCAGTACCCCAAAAACCAGGCCCCAAACGCTGCTCAGAGCTGGAGCTGGAAGGTTTGGGAGTCCCTGTCCTGCATCTCTGGGACACACAGGGGATGGAGGGGAGCTGCTGTTCAGCACTGCGTGAGGGATGTCACCTGCTGGAAAAAGAACCAGAATTCACATTTCTCTGTGGATTGTGCAGCTTTAAAACCCTTATCACTGCCACGCAGGCAACCAAAGGCATTGGTCACACATTTTTTGGGGGTAAGAAGCTTTTTAACTTCTTTTCCTGCGGTATATAAATCTGCACAAGTGTTGTCACTCCCACAGTCCAAACAGTTTATTCAGAGACTGAGAGGAGTTTCAGTTTTCCACCAAGGTCAGGACAACTTTGGTGTGCCCTGACAATCCCCGAGCAGGTAATACTTCTAATGCTTTATTAACACAGACTGGGGTCAATAAACACTTTGTACTGCCCTCCTCCCATATCTCCCCACGTAATTCCCCAATCCTACTGCCTAAAGACCGGAGGGATTCCCAGCCCCAAGCCAGGGAAAGCTCAGCAGTTCAGCTCCATTTCAGCTCTTTTTAAGGCCACCGTGGCTGCCACCTTGATAAATGCAGTTGTTACTCGGAAAGAACAAAATCCTTTAATCATTTTCAAACATTAAATTCCATCATGTCTGGCCCGTAAATGTAAAGTTCACTTTCCAGGAAGGATTTACCAAAGTTGATACCTTGTGCTGGCAGAACGTTCACTGTACATTTAGCAAAATGATTTTTCGGGGGAGCTTTTTGATATGTTCAGCTCCAGAACTACAACCCTGCCCTAATTTGCCCCGAGTGGCTGCAGCTGAATGTTGTCATCTGTCCCTAATAAGAGCTTTGTTTGTCCCGGGCTTATCCTGGGATAGTTAAAGCTGCAAAAAAAAAAAAAAAAAAAAAAAAAAAAGACTTGGAGCTCCAAGTCTGTTCTCCCTCCCCGTGCAGCCTCCAAAGCCTGACGTCTGTGCTGGTTTCTCAGAGGCAATGTTCAACATCTGGTGCCGAACCAGTGGGGTCAAATAATGTTCTCACCATTTAGCGTAATTAACTCCAACCGCCCGTCTGCTGCGCGGCCCCGCCGCAGCCAACACAAGCAAAGCCGGGCCAAGGCGAAATTTCTGCTCATTATTAAACCCAAATCTAAGCACTTGTCTGTCTGTAAAAACAGAGCAAAGGGAGGAAAACTGAAACCAGCGAACAGGGTCTGAGGTTTCAATAAATGTCAGAGAGCGTCAAGTCTGTTTGGATTGCAAATTATTGCTGGCTGATGGTCTATTATTTTACAACTGGCGATTGCTGTCAGGAGGTGGGGAGGGGGTGGAGGGAGAGGGTGCTCGAATCCCAGCCAGAGGGGAACAGAAGTTGCAAAATACTGCAACAATAATTTAAAAGAAAACCACCGAAGGCACTTTCATGTCGGCTAAATTTAGAGTTTTCGCCGGGCATCTCTTGGAAGAGTAAAGAGGGCTTTGATGGATGTCCCATCACCAGGGACAGGTTGGACGGGGCTTGGAGCAGGCTGGGGTAGGAAAAGTGTCCCTGCCCTGGAGGAGGTGGGATTGGGCTGGCTTTAGGGTGCCTTCCAACCCAAACCAGTCTGGGGTTCCAAATCCAAGTCCCCTGGGATAGAAACCACCCCCAGTCCCTCTCTGCCATCCCTGCCTCTGCTTCCAAGCACCATTCCCAGGAGAAGGAGGACAAGGGGAGAACCATGAAAGGCAGAGTAAAAAAGCCCATCCCACCTCCCTGTTGTGCTTAAGGTGGGCTCATATCTTGTCAAGCAGAGATAAGAGAACTTTTAAAAGGTTCCTAAACTCTCTTGGTAAATGAATTAAAATACAAACAGGTGGTTGCTTCTTGAAATGGAGTGGAGAGGACAATTAATCGTACAATCCCAGAATCCCAGAGCGGTTTGGGTTGGAAAGGACCTCAAATTTCATCCCATCCCATGCCTACCATGGGCTGGGACACCTTGTGTCCTTGAAATGGAGCAGAGAGGACAATTTATCGTACAATCCCAGAATCCCAGAGTGGTTTGGGTTGGAAAGGACCTCAAATTTCATCCCATCCCTCGCCTGCCATGGGCTGGGACACCTTCCCACGGCTGCTCCAAGCCCTGTCCAGCCTGGCTGTGGACACTGCCAGGGATCCAGGGGCAGCCACTGAGAAATCTGGATGGATTTGACTCCCACTGGCCACAGACGCAGAGGATCAGACCCAGCTTGTGAGGGGAAGGGAGATGGTGAGGGATGAGCTGATGGATGTCCACAGCCACAGAAAGGCCAGGACAGCAACGTGCCCCAAAGGAGGGGACATTGTCCTCGTGCCACAAAAAAAAAAAAAAAAATCTTCCAGTTCCTAAAACCTGTTGGTTTTGGACTCCACTAAATGGCCCAGCTGAGGCTTCTGACATCGGGAAAAGTAAATAAATCCACACCACGTGCAGAACAATCACTGAAAACATCCTGCAGTCAATGGGGGAAAACATTTCCCCCAACAATGGCTGATTCCAGACCCAGATTTCTCAGCCAGCTTTTTTGGAAGCCAACCAAGCCATTGAACAGAACTTTACAACTCAACACAGACCGGGGAGCTTTGAAATCTGTGAAGGGATGAAATGCAGGGAGATGTTTTTACAGGGAAAACATGGTTGCTCTAGATCAATACGTGAGGTGGGCTAAAATAATTTGCCATTTTATAAAGCGAGAATAAGTCTTTACAGCCCACCTATTATTTTTTTTTTAAATTTTCTTTTCAGCAATGCAAAGTGAAGAATTCAAGTTTGAAGACAAGAAGGCTTTAAACGAAATATAAATATTCACAACACGGCTGTTTGGTGCTATATGGAAAAGCAAATTCTATTTTTTTTTTCTATTTTTCTCTCCCTAAATTAAACCCGTGTTTTGCAAAGCCAACCAAAAAAAAAAAAAAAAAGAATGGATTCATGGTTACAAAGGAGTGGTTATGCTCTCCTGTGCCCAGCACCTCCTCCTCTCTCCCTCACACGCACACAGCCACTGGTAATAAAACTGTAACTTATGATTTCGCACCAATAATATCCCAAGAAGGGTGCCTCGATTTTCCCCTGGAGCAAAGGAAAGAGGCCAAAACAATCAACGTCTCTCTTGTGCAGAGCTGAGCTTGGGCTCCACTTGGACTCCGCTCCGTGTCCCCCCTGAGCCTGTGGAATATTCTTTACCTGCCAAACTCCTCAGCCCCAAACGTGATGGTGACCCGGAGCTGTTTGTGGCCCCTCTCAGAGTCAGGGGAGGAACGGGGATCACCCAAAGGTTTCTGTTCCACCAGCCCAGCAGGATCTGTCAGGCAGGGCTGATCGATATTTCCCCGGTGCAGAAACTTTCTGCTGCCACATCCAAAGGTTCCAAAGATATGTTTTAACTTTTCTGGCTTTTGTCAAAAATGATCCCAGTTCCTGGTTGCTGCAAGCAGGATCATTTTGCTGTCCCCTCACTTGCTTTGACTGTGGATTACAATGACTTCAGGGGAGTTTCTCTTTCTCCTCAGTCTCTGACTTGGGTCAGCTCACACAGAACTGGAAAATACTCCTGGGATGGGAAATCTCTGGGAGCACAGGGTGCAGGAGCTGCTGCACACATGGCAGGGGGTGAGCTCCGTGCTTTGGAAGGATTCCTGCTTACCCACACTGTGCAACACGAGGCACTGCCCAGGGAAGAGGAGATGTGCTCTTTGTAATGCACAGTAATTAAATCAGCTCTAATCAACCACAGCATCTCTTTGGGAAGCATCCATGAGTGAAAGGCTCCCTTTTTTTCTATTTTAGTACGAGTTTTTCTCATTAGTTACACCAAAGCTGCATTTAATTCTGGTCCTGGCTGAACTAAACTCAGATGCACAGAGAAGGCTGAGAATAAACTTTAACTCTTCCATTTGGAACTGCCCCTGGAAAGCTGAATATCAACACAATCCCAGTCAGACCCCCTGTGACCAAACATGCACTTAAAGAAAGCGTAAACAGCCAAACCTCCTCGAGCTGCTTTGGCCCCAGCCCCGTTCCTTCCCTTTGGCACTTGTTCCCTTGGAATGATGGATTAACAACTCCGAATTTCAGCAGTTTCTCTTCCCCCTCCCTGCATTGGGATTAGGTGTTTTGCTGTAATTAGTTTCTAATTGCTGTGTCCAAACCATGGGAGTTGAGGGGTGGATATCCATGGACATCTCAGCTCTCCTCAGGCAGGAGGGAGCGAATTTCCTCGGGAAGAGAGGCTGACCATGTTTAATGAGCAGTTCAGGCCTGACAAATGGCTGTGTAAAACACTTCCTCCCTTCCCATGTGCTCCCTGCGTGCCGGGGCCCTCCGAGTGCCAAGCTCTTCACTTTTGGATTAAGTATCACAAGCTCTACAATTATTTTGTCTCCCTGTCAGATGCTCGCTGTGGAGAGAGGCCACTGCCTTTGTTGCCCACCTGGGTGGTGTTAATGGGCTGCTCAGTCACCCCAGACACACAGAACAATCAGGGATTTCTCAGCTTTAGGGAGAAAACCAATTTTCCCCTCCCATCAGCACCCCCAGCTCCATTCCAGGTGCAGAATCTTGGAATGGAATCATGGAATGGCTTGGGATGGAAGAGACCTTGAAGCTCATCCCGTTCCACCTCCTGCCATGGGCAGGGACACCTTCCACCATCCCAGGTTGCTCCGAGCCCCATCCAGCCTGGCATGGGACACTTCCTTGGGCACTTCTGATGAACCTGGATTTATCTGCACCCCTTTGCAGCCTGGCTCTGCAGTGAGCCCTGCCCACAATCTCTGCCATGCTGCTGAACTGAGAGCCCAGGAAATCCGAGGATCCTCAGTGACCCTCCGTGACCCTCATGAGACCCCTCCAGCTCAGGAGATTCTGTGAGCCCAGGGTGAAAACCTGAAGAGAACTGATCTTCACACTACATTTTACAGCTGAAAGATTTGAAAATAAAAATTCAGCGATTTCCCCTTGAAATGTGACCCCCAGAATTGCACCAGCCTCAATAAATCTCATTGTCCTTGGCTAAAATATCCTCAGAGTAATTCTCCAGTTTGAACCAGGCACATCTATTAATTGGCCTCACCCAGATGAGAAAAACACTGGGAAGGAACATCCCTTTTATTGGACCTTCAAAACATTTTCCAGCCAAAATCTTCATCCAAACTGGGGCTTAACATTTAGAAGTTGGACTTGGCATTTTAAGATCTGGTCGATACAAATTCGGGACAAACCAGAAGGAAAAAAAAAAAAAAAAGATTGTTGAACAAAACCTGAGCTGAGCCCATGATGGATGGACCCTTTCTTTGGTCTCATTCAGCACTGAAACCACCCGTTGGCTTGGCCACCCTGAGCTCAAATATTATTTAATGCTGGCGTAAAAAGAAAATAATAATTCTGCAGTGTGAGTGTTCCACAGCGCGGCTTCCAATTCACCCCTGGCCTTCCAGGCTCTGGGCAATGATTCATTTTCCTCCTGACAGGAGGGGTACAACATTCTCAGCACTTCTTGGGTGGAAGAAAGTTTGTAGGAAGCAAATCCACAGCGAGCCATTAAAGTTGATGAGGATTAATCCCCTCCCTCACTGGTTTCATGTCCAAAATGCATCGATGGCTTGGAGGATTGAGCTGGAGTGCCCAGCTGGGAGCAGAGCTGTGATCTGGGGGTTTTGGGGAGTGTGTATGTACGACCTGACTAATGGTGGAACAAACCCCAGTGCTCTGGGCTCGGGGAGTCCCACTCCAGCAATAACAGATTGTAAAAGATCAAGTTTCAGCACAATTAGCTCCTGGCTGCAGTTTATTACCCCATCGGAGATTTAAAACATGATTTTTTTTTCCCCCCCTACTGCATTCCAACAATACTTAAGTGTCTGGAGCTGACACTGTAAAACAATAATAGAGTGACAAATATCTGTCTATCCGAAGACAAACCCAGTGGCTGGGCTTGTTTGGAGACAGTAAATTGTAAGACATGGTTAAAAATGGCCTTTTCTCCTTCTTCTCGCTGCTCACGGGGCTGAGCGGGAATGTTTGAGGTGTCTTGTTTGGTTTTTACTGTTTGGTGGGATCTCAGGATGGTCGAGGCTTCTGAAGGCCCAAGGGCTGAAGGAAGAAATCCCTGTGATTTCTCCAGCACAACTGGAGGTCAACACCCAATGCCTCAATGTGAAAAAGAATCAGGTGGATGAAATTCCTCCCTGCAGACGTGCAGCTCTTCCCAGTGGATGTCAGGAGTCCCTGGGTGTCCCCTGGGATGACATGGAGAGCTTCCCAGCAGTTTTATTTCCCTGGGCTGGATGGAACACATTGGAACAGCATTTGCAGGACATCATGAGCAGGAACATGTCTGGGGACATCTTGCTCTGCGGGTTTGTAATCAGAACACCCTGCAAGCAGCCCTGCAGCTTCCAAAGCACCATGCCAGGAGTGAGCAAGGGAAAGGAAAGCACACAGGGGGGGAGAAAAGGGGAAGCTGGGAGCTGTCAGGGTCGATCTGGGAGAGTTTCCATGGATTGGAAGTGAGAAGCATCGTGCATTTTGCAAAACACGGAGTCGCAATTACGGGAGCAAATTGTAGCGATTAGAGCAGGTATGAAACTGCTCAGTGACACAATAAACAGCAGGGCAGAGTTATTTCCCGTTAATTAAAGCCCTGTTTGCTCAGCCCCTCTTGCTTCAATCCTGAGCAGAGCCACGGGAGCACGTTTGCCCCATTGCTGTGGGTGTCGTGCGAAGCTGTGCAGGTGAAGGCGTCGCAGGAGCTGCCCAGGTGTGTCCCTGCACCCCCGAGGGCCTGCAGGGCAGCTCTGCTCCAGGAATGGGGGCAGCACAGCAGAAGGAGCCTCCGGGAATCCAGGGGTGGGCTGGGGCCTCAGGAAATACAGAGCAGTTGGAACAGCCCCAGGCTGTTGAGGGTCCCCATCGGTTTGGGGGGATTCAGCTCGCTGAGCCCTGCCCAGCTCTAGGCCACCCTTCTGCTCTGAGCTGTTCCTCAAGTCCACCTCAAGGACAACAGCACCGAGGGAAGCTGGGAATGGAGCTGTGCCACCTCCCTCTCATGGGGGTCTCACATTGCTCCTTCCCTTTTTCAGGGAATCATGGGAACATGGAATGGTTTGGGTTAGAAGGGGCCTTAAAGATCATTCAGTCCCACCCCTGCCATGGCAGGGACACCTCCCACTGTCCCAGGCTGCTCCAAGCCCCATCCAGCCTGGCCTTGGGCACTGCCAGGGATCCAGGGGCAGCCTCAGCTTCTCTGGGCACCCTGTGCCAGGCCCTCCCCACCCTCCAGGGAGTGTCCAGCTCGAAGCAGACACCTAATCCTGGAGAGCATCTCCATCCAGGAGATGCAGAAGCCAAATCCCAGCTGTTCTGGGTAGGAGTCCTGTGCAGGAGGGCGTTTCTGGTGCCATGGAAGCTGCAGCTCCAGCCCGAGTGCTGCCTGGCTTCCAAAGCCACCAGGACAAAGGGGTTTGGTGGTTGTGTTGGCTGCCTGACGGGGCGGTTTGAGCCCAGCCTGGTTTCCACAGGTCAGGCTTGAGGCACGCTGGTGGAGAGGTGCAGGAGCCAGGCTGCAGTGCCAGAGCCTGTGGATAAACACAGCCTGCTCTCCCTGCAGGAACAGCAGCCCTGCAACGTCATTTTCCAGTGATGTCGGTCTGGCACCTTCCTGCTGCACTAAACTCACTCTGAGGGAGTCAAGTGAAAATAAAAAAAAAATTAAAAAAAAAAAAAAGTGGGAAAACCGACAATGCTAAAAAAAGGCCTGCTAAATTTAGGATAAAGCTGAGGATGCATTGGTCAGTGTCCAAGGGAAGTGGCCCAATGACCTGATTACTGCTCAGCAAAGTCGATGGGAAAAGCTGAAACTGGAAAACTCGATCGGTTTTATGACCTTTAAGGAGTGCAGTCAGAAAAGGGAGTTTAGTGCCTCTATCTTCCCACTTGTTTGCAATATTAGTCATTCTTAGAAGAGGGCCTGACTCACTCTGCCAGAGTTTCTCCTCCTGTATAAACTAAAACTCTGTGACATTCAATTATTTCATTATTTTAGGCCCCTCCCAAATTAATGCTCTCCCTGAAGCACCTTCTCCTCCCAGTGACACCAAGTCTGCACAGAACAACATCTGGCACTCGTTCCTTCCACTCCACTCCAGGCGCCTGCTGGAGGTGGCCAAAATTAGCAGCACATCCACCCTCAGCGCTGAACATCCAAATTCAGGGCTTTCAACTTAATTCAGGGCTAGAATTCTCTGGTCTGGCACACACGCTGGTATCTCTGCACTTAGAGGCACTCTAACGTGTTTATCTTCATGTGTTTATGAGTTCATGAGCTGAGAAAGTGAGGATTGGGCAATAAAGATCATTCCACTGAAATCATCACCCCCACCCCAATCAACCCGGAGATTTCACACTTGATTGGAAAAGATGGGCTGCGAATCACGGCTGCATTTTCCTGCTGGTTCCTCCTGGGTGCCACCTCTGCTTTACGTGGCTGTGGAGAGGGAAGGTCTATTTATAAATTCCAGCCTGATCCCATCTCTGAGCCATCAGATCTGGCCTGGATGCCAGCTCGGAGCTGCAATCCCCAAAAGTGCCCTTGGAGCCCTCCCCAGAAGCGTTCTGGGCGGAGACCTTCCCCGTTTGGCTCCAAACCACCCCGCAGGTGTTCGGTTCAAGGAGTGTCACCAAGGTGTGAGGCAAAGCAAGCCATTCCAGCCCAGACTGGTTCCCTCTTATTTTCTTTCCTGCTAATTGCAGCCGCAGCCAGCGGATTCCCTCGTTAGCCGCGGGAACGCCGCTGAATCCCCGCGGCCGCTTTCTCCCTTCCCGCCTGGCACGGCTTTTATTCCCAAAGCTGGCAGGCTGCAAAACTGGCCTGCCTCCAACCCTCCCGGAGCCTGGAGCACAAGCCTTGCACAACCCTCCCAAGGCACCACTTTCCCCGTTGCCACCTCCGCTGGCAGCGCCAGGCCGGGCTGTTCCCTCTTGCCCAACATCCCAAAGTTCCCCTGGGAAAGCTGACGGCTCTGTCTGGAATAGAAAGTGATGTTTGAAAACAAAGACACGTGGCAGGGGTGGAAGGGACAGCTGAACGTGCTGGGGAGGAGAGGGATGATTAATTGTGGGGAAATCTGCGATTTGATGGCGGTGGGGTGGTGGGAGCTCATTCCCAGGGAGTTCATTCTGGTTTCCAGTCCCAGCCGAGGCTTTGGCTGCTCGGGAGGGATTTGCAGCGTCCCCAGGTGATGCCATGGCCTGGGCAGAGCTCAGGAGCAGCCCTGAGGGCAGGTTTGTCACCAACTGTCCCCTGCCCGCCGGGCACCAGCTCTGCCTAAATTCAGCTGCGAGGGGGATGGCACGGAGCCCAGACTCTGGAAAACCGAAGGAATTGATCTGCCCCGAGCTCTGGGTCAGCTTTCTGCCTCCTGAGTAACCACACCAAGCAGCCCAGTCCCACATCCCAGGAATGCTGTAGTTCCATCTGGGAATCCTGGAGCTCCAATCCCCAGCACTGGGTGGCTTCAACTCATGGGATCCTGGAATGGACTGGGTGGGAATCCAGGAATGGTTTGGGTGGGAATCCTGGAATGGTTTGGGTGGGAATCCTGGAATGGATTGGGTGGGAATCCAGGAATGGATTGGGTGGGAATCATGGAATGGTTTGGGTGGGAATCCTGGAATGGATTGGGGGGGAATCCAGGAATGGTTTGAGTGGGAATCCTGGAATGGTTTGGGTGGGAATCCTGGAATGGATTGGGTGGGAATCCAGGAATGGTTTGGGTGGGAATCCAGGAATGGTTTGGGTGGGAATACAGGAATGGATTGGGTGGGAATCCTGGAATGGATTGGGTGGGAATCCAGGAATAGTTTGGGTGGGAATCCAGGAATGGTTTGGGTGGAAATCCTGGAATGGTTTGGGTGGGAATCCTGGAATGGTTTGGGTAGGAATCCAGGAATTGTTTGGGTGGGAATTCTGGAATGGTTTGGGTGGGAATCCTGGAATGGTTTGGGTGGGAATCCAGGAATGGATTGGGTGGGAATCCAGGAATGGTTTGGGTGGGAATCCAGGAATGGTTTGGGTGGGAATCCTGGAATGGTTTGGGTGGGAATACTGGAATGGTTTGGGTGGGAATCCAGGAATTGTTTGGGTGGGAATTCTGGAATGGTTTGGGTGCGAATCCTGGAATGGATTGGGTGGGACTCCTGGAATTGTTTGGGTGGGAATTCTGGAATGGTTTGGGTGGGAATCCTGGAATGGTTTGGGTGGGAATTCTGGAATGGTTTGGGTGGGAAGGGACCTCAAAGCCCATCCAGTGCCACAGGGACACCTCCCACTGTCCCAGGCTGCTCCAGCCTGGCCGTGGACACTTCCAGGGATCCAGGGGCAGCCACAGCAGCTCTGGGAATTCCAGCCCAGCCAGGAATTCCCAATTCCCAATATCCCATCCAGCCCTGCCCTCTGTCAGTTTAAAGCCATTCCCTGGGTCCTGTCCCTCCAGGCCTTGTCCCCAGTCCCTCCCCAGCTCTCCTGGAGCTCCTTCAGGCTCTGCAAGGGGCTCTCAGCTCTCCCCAGAGCCTTCCTTCCCCCAGGCTGAAAAACCTAATAAACAAAACAGCAATATTAAACATATTTGTTAACAACAAATGTTATAAATATTGAATTTAAATCCCCATTTAAGAGCTTTCCCTAAATGATTGACCAGAGGTTTATGACACAAGTCAGTAACTAAACAGGACTTGTTTAAAGAACAGTTCCATTTTAAAAAGCAAATGCTGTCAAACCATTCACGGGGGAGAAAAAAGCGCCCTTGGCGTTGTATTAACGATATATTTTTAATTTCCCAGTTGCTGCAGTCTCGCTGTTTGCATTTAAGGCTGTCAGAAAGAATTGTTTAATAAGTGCCAGGGAACAAAGAGGCTGGAAATCACCTCCCTAGGAAAGCTGGGAGAGCTTTCAGCACGGAGCTGGAGGAAGAAAAGCTGGTCAATACTGCTCGGAAGTGCCTGTTTGTGCTGCAATCAAAGGAATTCTGAGATATTAAACCTTCAGTGGGGCTGAGCAATGTCTCCTGAGGGAATGGCAGAGGGCTTGGAGGGAGCAGGGAGAGGCTGGTGCCACGACTGGCAGCGCAGGGATCTCTGGAAGGACGTGCTCCATTTCTAGGAGCAGCATTTTTCCAAGGCAAGTCCAGCAAAGTTTGGTCTAACCCAGATCTAGCCAGGGCAGGCAGGAGCGGGGATGGCTGTGGGGAAATGCCTCCTCCATCCTCCCACTGGAGCAGAAACCCTTCCATCTCCTCTTGCTCCATTTCAACTGCAGCATGAGCTTTGTGGAAATGAGGGACGGGGGCTGAGACACTGGTAAAAATCCCTGAGTTGGGTGGGAAAACCCAGAGAATTTCACTGATTTTGGGGTGGTTTCATTGGGTTGATTGGCTCTGGTTTGGGTTTTTCTTTTGCAGCATGGAGCCTCATCTTCATAATTAATAAAACCAAATTACAGAAAACACCACCTGGCATGAATTCCTGGCCTAAAGAGCTGCCCAGCACCAATCTGAGCTGCCTCTCCTGAGGAAGCATCCCTCCCCAGCAGGCTCTGGGACAGCTTTGAGCAGGAGCAGCACATTTCCAGCCCAGCTTTACAGAACTTTTCCTTGGCTTTGTCCTCCTTACACAACCCTGACATTTCAAATGTCAGCTTTTTATTGAGCAAGAGACTTGGAGGAGTTAAAGTGGCCTTGAAAAATAATCCCCAGAACCCAGCCCGGGTCTCCAGGGAGCTCCTGCTCTGCTGGAAGGACCTGGGAGCTCTGCTGGGGCACTTCCAGGACCTGCAGCCATCCCCCACCTGCAGTTTTACCCCATAATTATCCCCTCTCAGCCCCTGAGCCTCGTTTCCTGCTCTCATCCTGGCCAGGACAGGGCTGGGTGTGCATGGGAAGCTCTCCACATCCTCTGGGAGTGCTGAACTTTGCAGGGAGTTGGGAATTTTGGCACCTTCCAGCAGAGTTTGGGCACTGCTGGACCCGTTTGAGGAGCCCTGAGCACAAGGAGGGGCCTTTTAATCTGGAGGAAAGCACTTTAATCCCTGCTGCCCCTTCCTTCCTCGGGCTGGTGGCACAGTGCACGAGGAGTGCCAACAGCAATTCCTGGGACACAGCACTCCCACAATCCCAGGAGAACTGGGAGTGGAAAAGCTCTCCAAGGTCACTGAGCCCAAGCTGTGCCCAATCCCCACCTTGTCCCCAGCCCAGAGCTCTGAGTGCCACCTCCAGGAATTCCTGGGACACCTCCAGGGATGGTGAAACCTCCCTGGGCAGCCCCTTCCAATGCCTGGCTGCCCATTCCATCAGGGAATTCCTCCTCATGTCCTGGCCCAGCACTGAAGCCATCTCCTCTCCTCCTGTCCCTGTTCCCTGACCCCCAACCTCCTGCCAGGAGTTGTGCAGAGCCACAGGGTCCCCCTGAGCCTCCTTTTCTCCAGGCTGAGCCCCTCCCCAGCTCCATTCCCTGCCCTGGGCTCGCTCCAGCCCCTCCATGGCTGAGTCACCACTCAAAAAGCAAATATTTGGAGGCCCAGGTAAATCCAGGCTGCAGGGGGGCTGGAATCACCAGGTTCCACTGGATCCTCTGTGGGTTCTGTGAGAAGGAGTGCTGGGAGGGATCTGAGCACCAAGGGCACAAAGCTGCTCCTCAGCAAACGATCAAGATTTTGGGGAGGGTGAAGAGAAGCAAATGGGAAAATGTGACCAGAGTTTCTCTGATCGCTGCCAGGCTGCTCCAACCAAGGGTCCCAAAGCCAGAAGAGAGGGCAAGAAGAAGTGCTGGGGCTGTGGGGAGGCAGAGAGCCTGCTCTGAAGAGGGGAAAGATCTCCTTGAAGAGGGCCAGCACAGCTCCAGGCACTCTGGGGCTGCTGCTGTGGCTGTGGCCAGGGCTCTGCAGGGCTGGCACCAGGACCTGCGTGGCAAACGCAGCCTGGGCAGCGAGCACCATGCTGGGAGGGACTGGCAAACACCTCCAGCTGCTCCAGCAAGCAGCCACCAGGGCTGGGATTCAGGCCCTGCCTCTCATTAGCAGCAGCTCCCTGCTTCCAGGCCCTTTACAGGATGGAGGGCTTTAAGGACACGTTTTACCATCCATTTAATGTAACAATATTAAGCTCGATTTGGCAAGGCCGCTTCGGACATAAAACTTTAAAATGAGCTTTTTCAGAGCATAAAATCACAATTGGTCCTGCTAGTAAAAGGATAAAATAAATGTCTATTCTCCCTAATTGCTGTCAAACTTGTGATTTTTTTGTTTTGTTTTGTTTTCTTTTATATGCAGTAAAGCCAACGTGGTTTTATTGAATAGGGTGCAAACGCTCACCGTGTAATATTATAAATCCTGCAGAGAATTAAGCATCTGCACATTTTTCCTGGCTGTTTCTTGCTTTAACTCGAACCGTCTGTGAGCCCTGGCACAAAAGGGAAGTCTGTGGGCGAGCCTGGTCCCACCTCTTTTCCAGCCCCTCTCTTTTCTGAGCCCTCTGCTCGTGTGCTGGCAGCGGGGATCTGTGGGGCTGAGAGCAGCCCGGGAGGGTGGTGGCAGGATTCTGCTCCAGAACATTCACGGGGTGATCCACCTCGTTATCCCAAATGCTGTGAGGAGCCAGGCTCCAGCTGCAAAACCAGAATTGTGAGATCAGCTCCTCCTGCCCCGAGCCAGTGTGGGAATTGTTGGATGCAGGAGCTGCGATCTCTGACCTTTGCTAAACTCTGCTTTGCTTCACGGGTCTCCCTGTGCCTCCAGAGCAGCTCTGCCTCTGCAATCCCAGCAGAAATTCCTGCTCTGCCTCTACAATCCCAGTAGAAATTCCTGCTCTGCCTCTACAATCCCAGAAAAAATTCCTGCTCTGCCTTCATCTTGTCCCTGAAAATCCCTACCAGGAATCGTTGGATCCCTCTGACCTTGGCTAAACTCTGCTTTGGTTAATGGGTCCTTGGTATTCCTGTGCCTCCAGAGCAGCTCTGCCTCTGCAATTCCAGCAGAAATTTCTCCTCTGCCTTCATCTTATCCCTAAAAATCCTACCAGGAATTGTTGGATCCCTCTGACCTTGGCTAAACTGCTTTGGTTAAGGGGTCCTCCAGAGCAGCTCTGCCTCTGCAATTCCAGCAGAAATTTCTCCTCTGCCTTCATCTTATCCCTAAAAATCCTACCAGGAATTGTTGGATCCCTCTGACCTTGGCTAAACTGCTTTGGTTAAGGGGTCCTTGGTATCCCTGTGCTTCCAGAGCTCACAGCCTCCAGCTGCGCCAAGGGAAATACAGGCTGGAGAGCAGGAAAAAGTGTTCTACAGAAAGGGATAAAGTTCTGGAATGTTCTGCCCGGGGAGGTGGTGGAGTCCCCATCCCTGGGTGTGTTTAACAAAGCCTGGATGTGGCACTGGGGGCCAGGGTTTGGGTGAGGGGTTGGGGCTGGGCTGGACTCGATGGGCTTGGAGGTCTCTGACAGCCTGGGGAGTCTGGGAATTCTGTGATTCTGTGAATTCTGTGACTCTGTGAATTCTATAAATTCTGTGGATTCTGTGATTCTGTGAATTCTGTGAACAGCCCTGCCCGCTGCAGTCCCATCAGAAATTCTTTCCCTGCCTCCTCCTTGTCCCTGAAAACCCCTCCAAGGAGCTCTGAGGGTTTGTGGTGCCCTGGCAAACGTCCCACTGAGGAATGTGGCAGGAATTGCCCCCATTCCACCTGGCCTGTGGATGTGAACAGAGGGAATTGTGAAAGGGAACAGCCCTGGGAGCTCCAGGTGATCCCAGACACATCCCAGGGACTGGAGGGTGCTGCAGAACCTGGGACAAGCACCCAGCCAGGCCTCAGCAAAGCAGGGAACACAACAAGAACAAAACCCTCTCCGTTATTGCTGTATTTCTTTTCCTTGAAGGTCCTCTGACCTTCCAGAGATGGTCCAGAGGAACCCAGGGGGGACCATCCCAGAGATGGGAAGAGCAGAACGGAACAGGCGAGATTTGGAAAGGTATTTTTTGAGGCATTGAGGTATTTTTTGATAAAACAGCAAAGGATTTGTCTGAGTTTGGGCTGGAGGAGCTGGGACAGGCAGTGTGTGACAGAACCCTGCTGCTGCTTCTTCAGTGCTTCACCCAGACACAAACCTTTCCTTTCCTTTTTCCTTTTTCCTTTCCATTTTCCTTTCCTTTCCCACTGGAAATCAGCACAAATCTGGGGCTCACCAACAGCCCCAGGTTCCTCTGGGAGCTCTGGGCACAGCAACAACACAAAAATGGTCCTTCAAAAGCTCCAAAAGCTTCAGAAATGATCCTTTCCCATCATCTCTCCAAGGAGCAGGAATTTAACCTGCCCCAAATCCCAAAACCCTCTATTCCCATAGGAGACAGGAGCAGGAATTGCCCTTCCCAGGACAGGATCAGGAATTCCCGTGCCCAGGATCAGGAATTCCCGTGCCCAGGATCAGGAATTCCCGTGCCCAGGATCAGGAATTGCCCTTCCCAGGACAGGATCAGGAATCCCGTGCCCAGGGACAGGAATTGCCCTTCCCAGGGACAGGATCAGGAATTCCCGTGCCCAGGATCAGGAATTGCCCTTCCCAGGACAGGATCAGGAATTCCCGTGCCCAGGGACAGGATCAGGAATTCCCGTGCCCAGGGACAGGATCAGGAATTCCCGTGCCCAGCCCGGCCCCTCCCGGGGCAGAGCAGCGGACCGGGACCCGCGGGATGCGCGGGAGCATCCCCCGGGCGGTGCCGAATTTAACCCGTTCTTTCCCGTTCCCGAGTGACCCCTCCCCGAGCAGGGATTGCGGAGCCGGGCTCGGCCGGGTCCTGCCCCGGCTGGGGCTGGGAAATCCGAGCTGCTGGCTCGGTTCTGTCCCTTTTTTTCTCGAGCGGCGGTCCGGCCCCAGCCTGCCAGGACCGCAAAAAGCGCCTCGCTTGTTCCTTCTTGCCGAGCTTTCCGCTGTCCTTCAGCCGGGGAAGGTTTGAATGAGACACTGTCACTGCCCCGGGGGCAAAACTGCGAAGCAGACAAAGCAAAACCCCCCCAGCCCAACCCCCAAAATCCCCCCGGACAGCTCCAGGTGCAGAACAGAACACACGGAGGGGAAACGTGGGGAACGGTGTTCCTTTGGAGCTGGAATTCAAGGGATCGGATCAATGATTATTTCAGCAGACACATGTGAAGCCAGATTCCCTGCAGATAGGAAACAGGTGAGTGCAAATAGGACGGGCGATAAGGGACAGGTGGGTGAATTAAATTGCTTTTTAAAATGCAGAAGAAGGGTGTGAAGTGAGCAGGAGTGGAGGTGTTGGAGTTTAGGGTGGTTGGGTTGGATTGTAGCTTCTCATGACCACAGAGCTGCCACTTAAAAGGAAGATGCTCAGAGAGAAGAGAAGAGCAGAGCCTTCCTAAAACTGAGAGAATTCTCTTGGAATTACCTCCCTGAAACTCCTGCATCCAATTCTGCACTCAGGCCAAGGAAGAGAAGAAATATTTGCCAGAGTATCCCTAAAGCTGATAAGAAATATTTGCCAGAGTATCCCTAAAGCTGATAAGAAGGGCAGGCAGGAGGAATCAGCCCCTCTGGGGGCTGTGCCCTCATCCCAGGTCAGACACCTGCACAGGTGAAGTCCTGACCTTCATTCCTCCAAAGAAATGCAAATAAATCACAAACACTCCTAAAGATGGCTTCAAGCACCCTCTTTAGGCATTTCCCTTCTGCAGAGAAAATCTCTCCTGGAGCTCCCCAGTTCAGCTCTTCTCTTCCTGGCTGGCAGCAGGATGGGGCTTGGGAACACTTGAAAAGTGTTGGGATTGTTTTGGGTTTTTTTTAATATCCTGGGAGAAATTAAATCAACAGACAAATGTGGAAGCTCTGAGTGGAAAATCACGTCCAGGCTTGTCTGTAGAGGAAAAAAAAAAAAAATTACAGTGACACCAAGGCCAATGCTGCAATGTCAGGTTTGTGTTACACTCGTGGGGCAATGGGGGAAAAGTCCTGCTCAGCTCTTAGAGCTGTCCTCTGTCTGCAGGCAGCAATCCCAGACTCTCCATTAGCTGTGCAGTAAAAGTCAGGGAAAGATGGGAGCAGACAAAATATGGGATGAGAGAGCAGTGGCTGTAGGATGAGAGGATGATTTCTGTGCTGTTGGTTTGGCCTGACAGGATGGAATAACCTAAAACACAACCTGGGGCACCCAGACGGGCTCCTGGAGCTTCCTGAGCCAGTTGAAAATGGACAATGTGTTTTCCCCATTTCCCTGGGCTCTGAATCCTGGGAATCCTCTTCCATCTCTCAACACAGAGCTCCAGCCAAATAACATCCAGGAAAAACATTGGGAGCTCATCAAGGTCCCTCTGGATCTGCCACTGCCTGGCTCAGGGTTTGATGGATCAACAGTGCCAAGGAGCAGAGGATCAGCACTGGGAATTCCCAGCCTGGATAAATCACAGCTCCATCCCATCCCCGGGCTGGGAACAGAGGATTGGGAGGAACAAACTGATGGAGATGGGGAGAGAACAGGAAAATGAATGTTTCTTTAATAAATGTTCCTTTAATGCTTTTTATAAAACTCTCATTATTCTATTCCCTTAATTCTCTTTATAAAACTCTCATAATTCTATGCCAGACCCCTTGGTAAGAGCATGTGGATTTATGGGTGGTGATAGAGCAGCTTCAGTCCTTGGGAATCTTTCCTGGTTGCTCACTGAACACAAAAATTAATGTTTCTTCAATAAATGTTCCTTTAATTCTTTTTATAAAACTCTCATAATTCTATTCCCTTAATTATTTGCATAAAACTCTCATAATTCTATTTCTTTAATTCTCTTTATAAAACTCTCATAATTCTATTCCAGACCCCTTGGTAAGAGCATGTGGATTTATGGGTGGTGATAGAAAAAATCACCTTCCCTCACCTCCCGCTGGGTGTGAGGAGTAAAACCTAAAATTGGGAAAACCTAAATGGAGAGAAATCTAAAACTGTGAAAACCGAAATGGAGGAAAACCTAAAATTCTTTAGGAGAAAAACCCAAAATTGGGAAAAGCTATATGGAGAAAAACCTAAAATTCTTTAGGAGAAAAACCCAAAACTGGGAAAACCTAAATGGAGAGAAACCTAAAATTGGGAAAACCTAAATGGAGAGAAACCTAAAATTGGGAAAACCTAAATGGAGGAAAACCTAAAACTGTGAAAACCTAAATGGAGAGAAACCTAAAATTCTTTAGGAGAAAAACCTAAAATTGGGAAAACCTATATAGAGAAAAACCTAAAATTCTTTAGGAGAAAAACCTAAAACTGTGGAAACCTAAAGCTAAATATAAATAAATATAAATATAATTTAGATTTAAATAGAAATAAAATTTAATAAATCTAAATAAATAGAAAAATACAAGTAAGTAAAATATAACTAAAAATAAATATAAATGATTAAAATAGAAATAAATTAGCAAAATAGAAATAAATATAGCTAAATAGAAAAAATTAAATTTAAATATAAATAAAATTTAATAAATAAAGTCTAAACAAATCTAAATAAATACAAAACCATAAAATAAACTAAAATACATATAAAGAAACTAAATATAAATAAATAGAAATAAAATTTCAATTTAAACAGAAATAAAATTTAAGATAATTCCCGAGGTTTCCAACAGGACTGTGAACATTTCCCTTCTCCCTCTGCTTTTTCAGCAGCAGCAGCAAACCCCAGGGCCAGGGTTCTAAACAGCAGCAGATTTTGCCTTTATTTCCTTTTTGCTCACCTCTGGCTCTGCTCAGAGAACGGATTTTCCTGCCCTTTTTGGAGTTTTGACCACCAAAATATCAAACACAGAAAAATGGAAACCAAAGGCAGCGGGGCTGGGTCCTGGCAGGGACAAACAAACCCCGCTGCTCTGGGCTCCCAGAACCAACCCAGAACCTGCTGCCAGCTGTGCAAGAGGAGGGCAGCATTATTTATTGACCCCTCATGGCCTAGGGCAGCACTATTAATTGATTAATTGATTAATTAATTAATTTATCCCTCTTGTTTCTTGGCTGCAGGTGCCCTCCCACAGCTGGGATCTTCTCCTGCCCGCCAGGCTGGCACAGAGCCCTGGGGAGGGGCACAGCCAGTGCCAGGGACAGACCCTCAGCTTCCCCTCTCCTGGCAGCTGCGAGATCCCTCCCATCTCTCTGGAATATTCTTTTGGCTCAGGAAGGGACATTTCCATGAACTTCCAGGTGTCCTGGTCAGGCTGAGACAAAACTGATTTAATAATCTCATACTGACTAAAGTGCTGATTTCTCCTCCCTTTCCCTGCCTGCCACACACCCAGCAGGGCCCCTGGAAACTTCTGGAAGCCAGGGACATCCTGGGATGTACAACATTCCCTGCTCCAGCCGGGCCAGGAGGGTGGCAGTGGCTTTGTCCTCTCAGGACATGTCCCCTGCTCGTTGGATTTGTTGTCACCAGGCCACGGTGACCACTCAGGGCTTCCAAAACACAAAAAATCAGCTTTGGCTCCTCATTTTCAGCCTGGACAGAAGAGAGCCCCTTTCCTTGGAGAATTTTGGGAGGTGGATCCCTCTCTGAGCCACCCACAGCAGTCCCTGGGGTTAAGGACTCTGCTCCCTGAAGAATATTTTTCTCTTGACATCCCTCACCAGTGCCAGGGCAAAGAGCAGCAGGTCTGAACAGGAGAGGGAGGGCAGGAGAGCCCGGTTTGCTGCCTTGCAGCATTTGATCCTGATCAGACAGGAGATAAAGCCTCTGCTCCTGCTCACAGCATCAGCTTGGAAGTGGAAGTGGCAGCCACACATTCCCTGGTGCTCCTCGGGGGTGATTTCTCACCTGAGATGCTCGTTTTCCCTCCTCAGGGGAGAGGAAATCCAGAATAAATAGGAATAAGTGGAGTGGGAGGCAGTGAGAAAAGGGTGTGTGCAGAATTGAGGAGAGCAGCAAAAACAAACCTCCAAACGCTGGCTTGGGGTGCTGGTGATCACCTCACAGTCAGGGAAAGGGAGGGCAGAAGGCAGAGAAGAGGAGGAGAGTGATCATTCCTGGTTTGTAGCAGAGTGGGTGAAATCTGAGGTCTGAAAATCAAAGATTTCCCAGCCCCTGATGCCCTTTGGCCCAGAGCCACCAGGACAAAGTTGGGTGACCAATGGCACAGGGCTGAGGAATGTTGGTTTTTCCCAGAGGAGCTGTGGCTGCCCCTGGATCCCTGGAAGGTCCAAGGCCAGGCCTGGGAGCACCCTGGGACAGTGGCAGGTGTCCCTGCCGTGGCAGGGGTGGAATAAGGTGAAATTTAGGTCCCTTCCCACTCAAACCAGTCTGGGGTTCTGTGGCTCTCAGGAAAGTCAGCTGCTGAAAAGAGGAGATATTTTACAGCTGGCACATGAGACTGATGAGCCTGAAATGGATTCAGGTGTTCTGGGGTCTGTAACCTCAATTCCACATCAGAAAACCCCCAGCATCCCAGATCAGCCATTATTTGGTGTATTCCTCCTCATCACTTTGACATCTTTAGGGAAAACATCCAAGCTGGAAGCAGCCCAGAGCATTCTCAGGAAGATCTGTGTTTGCTGATTTGTGTTTGCTGCTCAGGCTGAGCCTCACTCAGCACAGCTTTGTTCCCAAGTCAGGCTCTCCTCCCTCAGCTGACTTCTCACATCCTGATTCAACAAAGCCCTGAAGCCTGAGCAATCAGTGCTGGTGAAGCCCTGAGCTGCTCCCTGCTGAACCTGCTCCCCAGAATTTCTGCAGGGAGGGATAAAAGGCACCAGGAGCTGAGCCACAGCCCTGGACTGGCCCCTGCATCTCGCTCTGACCCGGGTTTTGGGTTTCTCCTGGGGAAGGAAAGTGCCCAAGCTGTGCCAAGCAGGGCCTGCAATGTGGCACACTCGTTTTTGCCAGGGCTGGGGCATTCCCTAACAGGCAGCAGCAGCGGGATGAGACCCCAAAAGTGGCATTTTTACACCAAAAATAATCTCCTTTCACTGCCATGAAGGATCATGAGTGATGGTGGTGAGTCTCTCCATTAGGCTTTGGGTGAAGGAATTCAGCTTTGTGCAGCAAATGCCATCAGGATCAAACTCCAGCCTCAGCTTGGGGTTTCCCCCCTTTTTACTTTGGTTTGTTTTGGTTTTTGTGGGGTTTTTTGTTTGTTTGTTTGTTTGTTTTTGTTTGTTTGTTTGGTTTGTTTTTTGATTTTTTTTTTGGTGTGGTTTTTTTCTCCAGCCAATGGCCACGAGGTCATTTTGCTGTCAGGAAAAGGTAGCAAGCACTAAAAGGCAAACAGGGGATAAAAATATCAGTGGGTTCATCTGTGATCACTGGAATTAGCATCTCTCCTTTTTTACTGCTTCTTTCTCGTCCCTAATCCTTTGTTTGTCCTATCAGCTCCTTCCCTGAGCACGGAGCAGACTCAGAGGGTGCCTGGCACAGGCAGCTCCAGGCTCTGGTGATGCCTTGTGCAGGCTGAGCTGGAGCAGAGGCTGGGCAGAGTCCCAGAACAAAGCAGGGATTGATTCCAAGGATCTCCTCCATGGATCCACCTTGGGCAGCACCAGAGCCCAGCCAGGGCTGCCCCCAAGATGACCCAAAATGGCCCCAAAATGCACGGCCGGGCACGGGGTCTCTCCCTGGGATCAGCTCTGCTCCATTTGCACCTTGCAGTTCATTGTCCCAGCCCAGCTTTGGCCCAGCCAGTCCCACCCTGCTTGTTTTTCTCTCTCCAGCCCACGGGGTTTGTGCTCCTGGGCTGAGATTGGGATCATTTGTCCTTGGTGCCCAGCTGGAGCAGGAATTGTTTTGTCTCCCTGCTCTGTGCACAGAGCTCAGCATCCCCTGGTGGGAGCCCAGCCCCACACACTGAAGAGCACAGAACCTGAAACACAGAAAAGCTGAACCTGAGGCATCCCTGGGGCCCTGGAATCCCCCTTGGATCGTTCAGATCCCTCTGCCAGGCCCGGGAAGTGGCAGAACAAAGGGATCCCAGCCTCCTCTCTGAGGTGTCCCCCTGCCCTGCCACGGATGAGGGGAAATCTCCTGGGGAGAGCAGCCCAGCCCTCCCTGCTGGGAGCTTTTCCGGATGACTGGGAGTCTGTAACCCTCTCCTGAACCTCCTGGTGGCTCAGCCTGTGGGAATTGTTGTGGCGGAGGGCGAGACCCAACAGGTCCCTGCTGAGAGCAGCAGGAAGGCTCTGACAGCCAGAGGTAATTCAGGAAAACCCACGGCTCATCCCTGCTCCAGGATGGAGCAGAAAATCCCCCCAAGTCCCACTCCCTTCTCTCCTGATTCCCTTTTTTTTTTTTTCTGGGGCAGATTTGCTTTGTTCTCATTTTTAATTGAGAGAGGTCTCTTAATTTTTAGTTAAGAGAGGTCTCAGCTTTTTGAGGTCTCAGCATTTCAAGGTCTCAGTGTTTCCAGGTCTCAGCATTTCAAGGTCTCAGTGTTTCGAGGTTTCTGAACCCTCAGCATTCTGAACCCTCAGCATTTCCAGGTGACAAAAAGAAGATGCTGAGAGGGAAATGCCTTGGGGGAGCTTTCCCAGTCACACCAAGCAGGTTAACAGATTTCCCCCTCACTCACTCATCCATTATATTCCCATCAAACAGGCCCAAACCCTCCTAAGCAGTTCCACGTTAAGTTTGGGACACTTTTTTCCCCCTTTATTTTGTTCTAATTTAGGTTGGTAATTAGTTGCAGAAGAAGATTCTTTCTCCTGGAAGTTCTTGTCAGAATTGTTAGTTCCTGCCAGTGAGGAGCTGCAGAATTTGGGCATTGATGCTGCAGCTCATCCTGGCCCTGGCTGAGCTGGCTCCTCGTGCCCCAGGGACCAGAGCAGGGGGACAGGAGGGCCACACACGTTTGGAAAAATAATGTCTGTGTCAGGAAACTTCCAGGAGAAAGTGAGAAATCTTTGTACCAAGATGCTTCCAAAGTGAACCAGGAACAAAAGGAGCTCGTTTTGATTGTTTTGGTTGATTGGAAGGGGAGGTTTGGGGGGCCCATCCCTGGAGGTGTCTGAGGAGGTGGCACTCAGAGCTGGCCTGGGGACAAGGTGGGGATCACAGCTTGGACTTGGAGACCTTGGAGAGGTTTTCCAACCTCAGTGCTGCTGGGATTCTGCTCTCCCAGGCAGAAGACAGCTCTGCTGCCAGCTCTGCACGGCTCTTCCTTGGCAGAGCAATAATTAATGCATAAATCCGTGTTGTTGTTATTATTATTATTATTATTATTATTATTATTATTATTATTATTAGATGGCCAAGCCTGGGAGCCCTGGGAAGTTTCCCCTTGGGATGTGGCCAGGGAAAGGATGTCCCTCTGAAAGAATATTTGGAGAAGTTATTCCTGCTTTTTTCACCCTCAAGGAGAGGTTTGGGGGGGATTTAGGAAAAGTCTGAATTTTCCTTGTATTTCCTTGTGTTTGTATTTCCTTTTGTTTGTGTTTCCTTGGACAGCCACCAGTTTTTGGGCACAGTTCTGTCCCAGATGGGAGTTTGGGTCCTTCCTGCAACTGGGACCTGGAAAATCTCTGCTGAGAGAGTTTTTCCCCCCTGGAATGGGAAAAATGATGTAGGTTTGTATATGGGGTCTTGTATTTCAATCATAACAAACCCTACAAGGTCCTGAATCCCACAGAATTGGGACCAAATCAGTGGCAAGAAAGTTCAGAGTTTTCTGTTGTTATTTGCCCTGATCCTTTTTTATAGCAGCAGATTTTTATAAGCTTTTGGAAAAGTAATTTTTGAAGCAATAGAAAAAAATAAATCATGTTTGGACACCTCGATTTCTTCTTGAAAGCATTCCAAATCTCTGCTTTTAAGTTGCTAAACCAGAATTAAAATAATTATCACACATGGCAATTTGCGAAGCTTTTAATTAGCAAAACTCCCAGGGAAAAAAAAAAAAAAGAAAAAAAAAGAAAAAAAAAAGAAGTGAGGGAGGAAAAAAAGCAAAAATCTCAAGAAAACTTGCAACAGGTTTTCTCTAAGCATGGGTGGAGTGGAAAAAGTGAGCCAAGATAATTACCCACACTTAGTCATAAGGAGCAGGAAACACAGTAAAAGAAAAAAAAATCTAATTGGGGCTGTTTTTCATATATATATGAAGGTGTTAATTTCCATCACATCATACAATGCAAGAACTTGGGATTTGGAGGGCAGGATCCTTGGCCTGCAGATGGAATGACAGAAAAAAAGGCAAATCCACGTGCAGAGGTTGCTGTGCACACAATCAAACACCCACAGAGCAGCTTGGGCAGCACTCTGAGCTCCTGCAGGGCTTTTATTCACTCCCAGCCAGAAGCTTCTACCCTGGCACACAAAAATCGAAGACAAGAGCAGGGCCACCAGGCAGGGAGGTGACAGCAGAGAGCAGGTGTGTCACAGACCAGGTTTGATGAGGTGAAGGACAGCCCCAAACCCTCAGAACCACCACAACAACCCCCAGCTCCTGTTGTAGTGCACTGAATAGTTTATTTAGTTGTTGTTGCACTGGGTGATGTGCACACAGTTAAACACCCACAGAGCAGCTCGGGCAGCACTCTGAGCTCCTGGAGGGTTTTTATTCCCTCTCAGCCAGAAGCTGCTGCCCCTGGGACACAAAAATCGAAGACAAGAGCAGGGCCACCAGGCAGGGAGGTGACAGCAGAGACCAGGTGTGTCACAGACCAGGTTTGATGAGGTGAAGGACAGCCCCAAACCCTCAGAACCACCAGAGCAACCCCCAGCTCCTGTTGTAGTGCACTAAATAGTTTATTCTGTTGTTGTTGTTGCACTGGGTGATGTGCACACAATGAAACACCCACAGAGCAGCTCGGGCAGCACTCTGAGCTCCTGGAGGGTTTTTATTCCCTCTCAGCCAGAAGCTTCTACCCTGGGACACAAAAATCAAGAGCAGGGCCACCAGGTGGGGAGGTGACAGCAGAGAGCAGGTGTGTCACAGACCAGGTTTGATGAGGTGAAGGACAGCCCCAAACCCTCAGAACCACCACAACAACCCCCAGCTCCTTCAGAAAGGACTGGAAAATTCACCTTTGTGCCACAGTAATCCCTTTTTTCCAGCAAAGGAACAAGACTTGCTCCTCTTTGGAGGTTCCAGATCTGAGTTCTGATGCTCTGAAACGATTTCAGTGCATGAGCAGTCTGAGCCACCAGGTGTTTTCAGTCTGCAAAGGTCTGTGCACTTTAATGTCATCGTTAAAAACACAAATCAGGTCCCTGGGACCAGCTGGGGGGAGATCTGGGAGAAGGAATTTATGGAAGGACCTTTTTCCCCAGGATGGCTCAGGCCCCTGGAAGGCAGAAGGGAACTGAAGGGAGCAGAGCTCGGGATTGCCAGCGCTGCAGGGGAGGAGGAGCTCAGGAAAACCAGGAGAGGGTGAGAACCTGAGGCTTTCCAGGAGCTCAGCCTCCCTGCTGGGGTGGAGTGCTGCATGATCCAGCTGGGATGGCAGCTCTGGGTGCCCAGGGGCCCACGCTGGCCAGGCAGGGTGTGGGGCTGGCTCGTGGCTCTGCCGTGCCCTCGGTGCCTTGGAGGGCACCTGGAACAGAGTCAGAGAATAAAGTGGGTTTTATTAAAGGCCTTCAGTGGCCACACCTCGGGCAGTGCAAAGCCTTGCAGAGGTGAGAATCTGAGAGGTTTTGAGAATTTTCTATAAATTCATTTCCCACACAGAGGCTACACCCAACATGGACGATGGTCACCAATTTTTGGGGCAGGTATGAGTCAGGTCTATTTGCATATCAGGGGTTAATTGCCCAATTAACCCAACATGGACAATGGTCACCAGTTTTTGGTATCAGTTTGGTCTGTTTGCATATCACAGGTTGATTATCCAATTTGCATATCAGGGGTTAATTATCCAATTAACCCAAGATGGACGATGGTCCCCAGTTTTTGGGGCAGGTATCAGTTGGGTCTATTTGCATATCAGGGGTTAATTATCTAATTAACCCAAGATGGACAATGGCCATGAGGTTTTGGGGCAGGTATCAGTTTGGTTTATTTGCATATCACGGGTTGATTATCCAATTTGCATATCAAGGG
The DNA here is from genome assembly GCF_027477595.1 of Haemorhous mexicanus. NCBI lineage: Eukaryota > Metazoa > Chordata > Aves > Passeriformes > Fringillidae > Haemorhous > Haemorhous mexicanus. The sequence continues at coordinate 10,536,412 of NC_082360.1, read as the reverse complement.
TTAATTGCCCAGTTAACCCAAGATGGACACTGGCCATGAGTTTTTGGGGCAGGAATCAGTTGGGTCTATTTGCATATCAGGGGTTAATTATCCAATTTGCATATCAGGGGTTAATTGCCCAGTTGCAGCTTCAGGTAATGAAGTCCCATTCCCCCATTTGCTCCCGCCCAGATCCGTTTTTGTTGATATTTTTGGGGTCTCAGGCCTGGAAGGATTGCTGTGCCTGCCCAGACTGTGAGGAGAGCTTGCCAGCCCTCTGTGTGGAGCTCAGAGCCCTGCACTGAGGCAGCACAGGAGCTGAAAAACACAAAAGCCAAACCTGAAGACCTCAGCTGAGTGATTCCTGTCGGGGCTGACACGTCCCCAGGGGTTTGTTGTTCCAGAGGGTGGTGGTGCTCCAGGCCCTGCTGGAGAAATCCCTTTTGCAGAGATGTCAACTGGAAAAAAACCAGAGGTGAGCAAACAAAAAACCTCATCTGTTTGTGTTTGCAGGGCCTCTCCTCCCCCTGGTGCTGGCTGGGCTGGAGGATGGCATTCCCTGGCTCCTGGCAGAACTCCTGCCAGGGCTCAGAGCTGGCTTTGCCTGGGCACTGCAGTGTCAGAGACAACTCCTAAACTGTTCCATGAGTTCATGTCTGCCTCCCCTTCTCCTCTTCCTCTCTGCTCCAGCTGGAACTGGCCATGCCCGGGGCTGGGGAGGGCAGCACAGGGACCTGTCAGGGACAGCAGGGGCCTGGCTGTCCCCAAGGGGTCTCAGGAACACCCTCTGAGTCACCGGGCTCCAGATGCCAATCAGCCCTGCCAATTAGGGATCCTAATTGCCCTCCTACCTGCTCCACTGAGCTACCATCAACAGGGATTGATTGTCACTGCTTCGTTCTTCATCTTCCACCCCAGCAAGAGAAGGAGGATGAAACCAACCCAAATTTGGTCCCCAAAGCAACAAACTCCCCAGATACTCCTTGGGGTTAAAGGATCCCTTTGGAAGAGCAGCCATGGGAACTTCTGCAGTGACATCTGTCAAAAAGCAGAACCAAGCTGGGCCTGGGGAGGTGGGGAGGGCACTCAAACCAGTCTCCAACCTGCCCTGCCATTGTTCTCCAAGGCCTGCCTGAGTTATTGAGAATCCATGGATGGTACAGCAAGATCAATGGGTGGAGGGGGATTGAAATGGAGAATCGTTGAAACCCAGCCCATCCAGGGTGTCAGCACTTTCCAGTGACATCCATCAAAAAACAGAACCAAGCTGGGCCTCGGGAGGTGGGGATGGCACTCAAACCAGTCTCCAACCTGCCCTGCCATTGTTCTCCAAGAATTGTCATTTAGAATCAATGGATAAATGGATGGTACAGCAAGATCAATGGGTGGAGGGTGATTGAAATGGAGAATCATTGAAATCCAGGCCATCCAGGGTGTCAGCACTTTCCAGTGACATCCTTAAAAAAAAGGAACCAAGCTGGGCCTGGGGAGGTGGGGATGGCACCCAAACCAGTCTCCAACCTGCCCTGCCATTGTTCTCCAAGGCCTACCTGAGTTATTGAGAATCCATGGATAGTACAGCAAGATCAATGGGTGGAGGGTGGTTGAAATGGAGAATCATTGAAACCCAGCCCATCCAGGGCTGTCAGCACTTTCAGAGCCCCCACACCCAAATCATCCACACGAGGCTGCCCAGAGAAGCTGTGGCTGCCCCTGGGTTCCTGAACTGTCCAGGCTGGTGGGGTTTGGGGCACCCTGGAGAGTGGAAGTTGTCCCTGAGGATGAAATGAGCTGATCCTTCAGGGCCCTTCCAACCCAAACCATTCCATGATTGCTCACCTCTGGTTTTTTTCCAGTTGGCATCTCTGCCAAAGGGATTTCTCCAGCAGGGCCTGGAGCACCACCACCCTCTGGAACAGCCAAACCCTGGGGACGAGTCAGCCTGGAGCGTGCAGCTGTGCTGTCCATGAAAAATGCCAATTAAAAATAAAACTATCACAGCAAAAAGGTGTTTGGAGGGGCGGCCAAGCACAAGCTCCTCGTGGCACAGTGGGGAGGATGATAAAATATTGCCATCTGTTGGCACCCTGGGCAAGGAGATCCCTCCACATTCCATGCTGGTTTGCTCGTGGACAGGGAGAGGAGAGATGGGACAGCAGAATGCCCTAGAAAGGAATCAGTTCAAAAGACAACACTCTTTTCTTTCCTTTTTTTTTTTCAATTTTTTTTCATTTTTGCTTGGGGATTCCAGGTTTTGATCTCCCTCCACTCCTTCCCACCCATGGTATGTCACCACACAGGTTTGGCCAAATCCTGAATCTGCATTTCCAGGGTCCAGGAGCTGCTCTTGGGAAGTTGTCTATCCAGAAAAGAACCCCTCAGGGAGAAGCACTTTAATGTCCTTATTAATAAACACAAAATCAGGTCGCTGTGACCAGCTGGGGGGAGATCTGGGGAGGCAGAACTTAGGGAAGGATCTTCTTTCCCAGGATTGTTCAGGCCTGAGTTGTGAAGCTCTGGAACGATTTCATGGCATGAGGAGTTGGTCCCATCAGGTATTTTCAGTTTGCAAAGGTCTGTGCACTTCAATATCATCATTAACAAACACAAATGGGGTTGGTGTGACCAGCTGGAACGCCGAGGGGAGATCTGGGGAGGCAGAACTTAGGGAAGGATCCTTTTTCCCAGGATTGTTCAGGCCCCTGGAAGGCAGAAGGGAACTGAAAGGAGCAGAACAACCCAAATCTCTCTTTATTGCCCCAAAGCCCCTCAGGGCCTGCCCTGGAGGGTTTGCAGCTGGAAGCTGGAGATGGGAGGACTGAGCTGTGAGATTCCACTTGGAGTTGGGCTCATTGCATGGGAAAAGCACCTGGATGCTCCTGGGCTGTGGCAGAAACTCTGGGGCAAGCCCTGCCCCACCCTGGAGGTGCCCAGGGCCAGGCTGGACAAGGGTTGGAGCTCCCTGGGGTGGTGGGAGGTGTCCCTGCCACCAAAACTCATCCCATCCATCCCTGTGATGGGATGAATTTTGAGGTCCCTTTTATTCCATGATCCCATGAAAACTTGAGCTGGGTGGGTCCCTTTGGTTCTGCCACCTCTTCCAGGTTCATTCCAAGCATTCATCCACCCCCAGCCATCTGAGGGCTCCACACTGCTGTCCCCCCTCCCCTGGGTCCACGTCTCCAGCATCGCTCCAACTCTGCCTGCCCAACTCTTCCAGCATCACCTCGCAGGAGAAAATCCACTTCCAAGCCCAAGTTCCTGTTTGAGTTGGAGAGATTAAGGGTGGTGAGGAAAAGAGCATCGTCCTCCCGGCCAGGCAAAGGGGAATTGTGGTTAATCCCAGAGAAAGGCAAATGCTGCAAGCTCAGGAACAGAGATTTTGGTTTGATCAAAGGCCCAGAGGGGTTGGAGGTGTCTCACTCCTGGCTGGGAGGTTTGAAAATTACAGGAATGCAAAAACAATTGCATGGCAAAACGGTCAAACCAGCAAAGATTCACATGAATTTCTTTTTAAATTAAGATTTTAAAATAAGAGTTTCAAAACTTGGACAGAATATTTTTTATTCGGTTGTTTTTCAAACACTTCAGGTCAGACAAACTGCTCCAAGTAAAGAGATTTTTGCAGTGAAAGGGATAAAAGAAAAACTCCTTGCAAATGTTTTAGGCAAGAAAAAGTGGAGCGGTTAAAGTAAAATTTGCAACAAAGGATTGATGGTGCAGGCACTGATTTTTGTCCTAGTACCACCAGTTTGCTGAAAAGTTTAAAAAAATTATTCTTATCAATTCTTGCAGCCATTTCCCTCCATTCCATTCTAAGCAAAACTTGATGGTTTCACCATTTCCCTCAGAAATCCACAAAACCTCATCTCCTCCATCTGCTTTTAGTTTGAGCTGAAAATATGTCCAAAAGAAGAAGAGTGATGCCTCTGGAAAAAATATTCCTGAAGCAAAAAAGTAAAAAAGTAAAAAAAAAAAAAAAAAAAAAAAAGAATTCTGGATAAAACCCTGAAGTTGCCTGAAAATCTTCCCATCCCACAAAAACTTGAGACTTCCAAAGCAGTTTTGCTGGGCAGTAGGAATGGATTTTGTAGAGAGAAGAGAAGACCCACCCAAGAATATCCACGGTGAGAGCTGGGGTTTGGGATCTCAGCTGTTCCAACCCCAAAGTTCCCCCTGTCTGCTGGAGAGCTCTCCTGCTCCCAAAGCCAGGAGCTCCCCTGGAACCTTGCTCCAAATGGATCCATTCCTGAAAAGGAAAAAAAAAAAAAAACAAGAAAAAAGAAAAAAGAAGAAGTTGTGGTTGGAGTGAATCAGGGTGAAAAATTGTCCTCCAGGATTTCTGACCCTGTCAGAGGTGGGGATTAAAGGAGCTCAGGGGGCAGGAGATTCCCCAGGGATTGAGGGAATGGGCTGGGGTTTTAGGAATAGGGTGGGATTGAAGGAATAGAGTGGGATTGAAGGAATGGATGGGATTTAAGGAATGGATGGGATTGAAGGAATTGATGGATTTAGGAATGGAGTGGGATTGAAGGAATTGATGGGATTGAAGGAATTGATGGGATTGAAGGAATGGAGGGGGATTGAAGGAATAGAGTGGGATTGAAGGAATGAGATGGGATTTTAGGAATGGAGTGGAGTTTTAGGAATGGAATGGGATTGAAGGAATGGGATGGGATTGAAGCAATAGAGTGGGATTGAAGGAATTGATGGGATTTAAGGAATGAATGGGTTTTAGGAATGGAGTGGGATTGAAGGAATAGAGTGGGATTGAAGGAATGGGATGGGATTTTAGGAATGGAGTGGAGTTTTAGGAATGGAATGGGGTTTTAGGAATGGAATGGGATTGAAGGAATGGGATGGGATTTTAGGAATAGAGTGGGATTGAAGGAATGGAATGGGATTTTAAAAATGGAATGGGGTTTTAGGAATGGAATGGGATTGAAGGAATAGAGTGGCATTTTAGGAAATGGACGGGATTGAGGGAATGGGATGGATTGAGGGAATGGGATGGATTGAGGGAATGGGGTGGGGTTTTAGGAATGGGGTGGGATTGAAGGAAATGGATGGGATTGAAGGAAATGGATGGGATTGAGGGAATGGAGTGGGATTTAATGAATGGAGTGGGATTTAAGGAATGCATGGGATTTTAGGAATGGGATGGGATTTTAGGAAATGGGATGGGATTTTAGGAATGGAGTAGGATTGAAGGAATGGGATGGGATTGAGGGAATGGAATGGGGTTTTAGGAATGGGATGGGATTGAAGGAATAGAGTGGGATTTAAGAATGGAATGGGGTTTTAGGAATGGAATGGGATTTTAGGAATGGGGTGGGAATGAAGGAAATGGATGGGATTTAAGGAATGGGATGGGATTTAAGGAATGGGATGGGATTTAAGGAATGGGATGGGGTTTTAGGAATGGATGGGATTTAAGGAATTGATGGGATTTGAGGAATGGGATGGGATTTTAGGAATGGGATGGGATTTTAAGAATGGAGCGGGATTTTAGGAATGGGATGGGATGTAATGAAAGGATGATATTTAAAGAATGGGATGGGATTTAAGGAATAGATGGGATTTTAGGAATGGAATGGGTTTTAATGAACAGATGGTATTTAAGGAATAGAGTGGGATTTTAGGAATGGGATGGGATTTTAGGAATGGCATGGGATTGAAGGAATGGATGGGATTTTAGGAATAGAGTGGGATTTTAGGAATGGGATGTCAGGAGCTCTGGCGCTTTCGGGGAGGTTTGGCAGCCCCAGCTCGTTCCCAAAATCCAGCCAGCGAGGTCCCACAGGCTGAGCTGGTCCGTGTGGGCAGAACTGGAGTTCAGATCTCACCTAAACAATCCAGATTTTCAGTCTGGGGCGTATCCAGAGTGCCCCCAGGAACAGCAGCAATCCCTGACACCTGCCCCGAAATTCAGCTCCACCAAACGCAAACCTCACAGAGGAATATTCTCGGAATGAACTCCTTCCCAGGGAAAGGCTGCAGCTCCCACCCCAGCACGGGCTGGGGAGGGAATTCCCATTTCTGAGAGGCACTTTGGCTTTTGGAAAGCTGGCAGGAGAGCTCATCAGGCCAGGAATGCAGCAGGGTGGGGCTGCAGGTGACAGACACTTTCTCCCCTGCTTCCCTTTTATTTTTAGAGCCATCACCGGCTGAAATGTCACCTTCCCTACACAGCAGCCTGGGCTCTCCTCGCTGGCAGCAGGGTGGGATTTTTTTCCTTTTTTCTCCTCCCTTTGAAGTCAAACCAATAATTAAGGAGGAGGCTTGGCTACCTGAGAGTCCCCGTCTGGTGTCAGGGCTATTAATAGGATCAGAGCTGTCTGCCGAGGGTTCTGTGGGATCTGAAGGGGTTAATCCATCAGGGATTAACTCATCACCCTGCCTGACAAACAGCACCCAGAGGAGCCCAGGGCCCTGTCCAGCCTGTCCCCTGAGCTGGTGGCAGAGCTGGAAATGCAGCGTGGGAGGTTTGGGGCTGGAGGCAGGAGGAGCTCATTCCCATGCGGATTCTAAATATCTAACTGGGATCCAGAGGCTTGTGTTACACTCCTTAAATAATGTCCAAAGGCAGAAAAGCCCCCTGGGACAGTGTTAGAACCATGGCTGCTGAGTGTCAGAACCCAGGAAATTCCTCTGGATGCCCTGGAGGGCTCGAGCCCCTGCCCGGGGGGCTCAGAGACCTTGGCACAGAGCCCCAGACCCCTCCCTGTGCCTTTCATTTAGCCCTTGGAAAAAACAATTACCAACCTTGACAGGAAAAATAAAAAAATTACAAGTCAAAAAAGCTAAAGCAGAATAATAGTAAATTTATCTGTGAAAAAACAGATTTTTGGGGTTTTTAGAGTGGGGGCTCGGAGTCCCAAGACAGAAGAATTTAGATGTGCCTTGCCCTTTCTCCTTCCTCTTCCTGGCCTCCATCTTCTGGGTGATGGTGGCACTTCTGGATTGGGTTAGGGTAGCAGCTCAGTGTCTGACACAGGTGATGGGGATTGGGCAGTTTTGGTAAATATTGTACACCTAGTTTTAGTGTAAAAAGATGACACCAGAGTGCCCCAGACAGACCTGCAGCGAGTCAGAGAAAAAATTGTATAAATAAGAAATAATAATCAACCTTAAGAACAAAACCAGAAGAATTCTGACCCCTTCTTCAACAGCTGAACCAAGAATTGCACCAGGGTGGGGAAAACCCCCAGAGGGATCCATGAGGAGCAGAGGGCAGAGGAAGGGGCAGGGAGGGGAGAAGGGAGGGTGTTCTGCCATCCACCCCCACCTCCCTTCTCCAGGGAAAAGCCCGGCTCCCTGCAGCACCAACGCTGCTGGCTCTTCAGCCTCTGGAAACCCACAGGGAAAATATTTTCCTTGGAAGGCAGCAGCTGATAGCTCAGCAAGGTGGAAGTGGCTGTGACACCTCCTGCCCCGAGCCCCTGGCAGCGGCAGCTCCTTCCTGAGCCCGGCGTGCCCCAGCCCGTGGCCGCCCTGACCCGCAGCTCTCCTGCCCTTCCCTCCCAGCACAAAGGGGATTTGCCTCCTGGGGCTGTGGGATCCATTCCAAGGGGGAAGGGGAGCACATCCAGGCTGCTGTGGCCCAGCCCAGACACCTGATGGTGTTCACTGAAGCATTTTCCTGCAAGACCCATCCTGAGAGATTTGGCACTTCCACATCCCCGCCTCCCACCCTCCAACTGCCACAGTGTGCTTTGGGAGGCTGCCAGCTTCTATTAATTAAACTATTATCTTCCTTCACTCTCTTTTTCTTTATTTTTTCACATTTTTTTATTGAGGATCTCGGAGCTCTGAGGAATCCATTGTTTATTTTAATTAGCAGCAAGGATTTGTCTGGAAATCCCTACGTGGTGCTGGCTGCGTGACCAGGCTGGAGTTTTGTACTCTTCCCAGGTGAGCGTGGAAGTGTTGCTGCCTTGAAATTAAGGGCACAAAAGTATCTTTCAGTTCAGCACAAACCTTAAAAAAAAACAAAAAAAAACCCTGAAAATCTGAATCTGCAGGTAAGGGAAAAGTGAGTATCAGCCTCGTTGCACAGACATTCATTAACTCCAATTTATTCATGGAGGAGCAAGGGGGCAGTGGAGGAATAAAGGGACTGCAGGACACAGGAGGACAATCCCTGCTCCAAACGGAACAGGATTTCTTTGCTGATTGGACAGATTGAGAGATCTGGCTGGAAATGGAGATTTTTGGGTATCATCCAAAGAATCTGGTTGGAAATGGATAATTTTGGATATCAAGCAAAGAATCTGGTTGGAAATGAAGATTTTTGGTTGTCATCCCCAGGATCTGGCTGGAAATGGAGATTTTTGGGTATCAAGCAAAGAATTTGGTTGGAAATGGATATTTTTGGGTATCAACCAGAGACTCTGGTTGGAAATGGATATTTTTGGGTGTCATCCCCAGGATCTGGTTGGAAATGGATATTTTTTGATATCAACAGAAGAATCTGGTTGGAAATGCATATTTTTGGGTATCAACCAAAGGATCTGGTTGGAAATGGATAATTTTGGGTATCAACCAAAGAATCTGGCTGGAAATGGATCATTTTGGATATCAACCAAAGACTCTGGTTGGAAATGAATATTTTTTGATATCAACCCCAGAATCTGGTTGGAAATGGATATTTTTTGATATCATCCCCAGGATCTGGCTGGAAATTGATATTTTTGGGTGTCATCCCCAGGATCTGGCTGGAAATGGAGATTTTTGGGTATCAACCAAAGGATCTGATTGGAAATTAATATTTTTTGATATCATCCCCAGGATCTGGCTGGAAATGGATATCCAGGGATGCACAGTGACCATCAGAGCCCAAACCTTTCACAAGAAGATGAGAGGAAGTTGTTCCTTTCTGACCACAGGGCCAGGATTGGATTCCAGCACACTTTGGGGGTTTCTGTCATTTTTGTGCAAGCTCCACTCGCTTCCCTTGCAGCTGAAATCCTGCCAGGAGCTGAGTGCTGCTCCTGAATCACTTGGCCAGCTGGAAAGGAAGAGCAGGGAACTTCCCAGACAATGAACCAGAATTTGGAAAGGTCCAGAAATAAATTTGGATTTTTTTTTTTTTTATTTTTTATTGAGAGACTATATAATGAGGCAATTATCTATAATTTTTTTTTTTTTGAGAAATATTAGAATAGTTGGAGATGAAAGACTGGAGTGCAGGAGCCCAGAACTCTGATTTACTCTTTTCTACTCTCAGACCACAAGAATTTTGCAGAGCATTCCTCAAGAGCAAACCCTGCTCCATCAGAGCCTGGTGGGGAAGTGAGGACAGAGCTCCAGTGCACCCTGGCTGCCCCAGCATCCCGAAATTTCCATGGCTCAGGATGGAAACCAGAGGGAAACAAGCACAGCAGCTCCTGAGGAGCTTCCCTGGACAGAGTGATCCTGGAACCTCATCTTGTCCCCCAGAGTGAGACATTTCCTCTTGAGCAGCTCCGTGGGTAACCCTGGGGCTGCTGGTGGGACAGCATTCCTGGGAAGATGGGGATGGATCCTTGGGCCTGCCTAGAACAGCCCTTAGGCTGAGCCTAAATGCTGGGACTGGCCTTTCCAGCTGGGCTGCACACACCCAGGTGATTCTGGAGCTGGAACTGTGGCACTTTTAGGAGATTGTTTTGCTCTGCTGGCTTTGAAAGTGGCTGTTTAGGGAATTAGCAGCTGAAAAGTCCTAAAAATGCCACTGGGGTGGTTTGTCCCACCCTGCCAGGACCTGTGGGATGGGAAAAGTGGAGAATGCAGATCTGCAGGCCAGGCTGAGCCACCAGGAACACCTGGGAGAGTCACAGGGACAGCCAGAGCCTCAGTCAGGTCCTGGCAGGAACACCTGAGTGTCACAGGGACAGCCAGAGCCTCAGTCAGGTCAGGAGAGGTCACGGCCTGGAGGCAACAAATCTTCCCTAGAAAAGACAGCCTGTCCCAGGGGAAGGACTTTTTGAAGTGAAGCTGTGCAGATTGAGGTGATAACAGCAAAATTTTCCAGTTGCACTGCAAAGAAAGGCTGGGAGGCTCCCAGGCTGCTCCCAGCAGCTTCCAGGAGGGCTGGAAATTCCTGAGCTTTCACCTCCAGCCACCCCCAGCTGGAGCTGCACAGCCCTGCACACAAACCCAGGGCTCAGGGAATGTTTCTGTGTCTGCTCTGGGGTGCCCTGACCCCCAGGGCAGCTCTGACTCCGACCCTCATCCATGGAGAAAGTTTCCCAAACTCCAGAGTGGACTGGAACCCACCAAAGTGTGCAATAGATTACAGAGAGCAGTGTGGGTGGGTGAGAAATTGAGGGTTTGGGGTTTTTAGTGTGCTGTGGGTGGAAGCAAGATGTGGGCCCAGGGTGTCATCCTGGGCTGCTTCTTCACCTTCTTCTTCCTCCTTCTCCAGGGGTTTGGGTGGCATTTTGTAATTGGGCAGAAAAGTCCCCACTGGGGCTCTGTGGGATCAGTTATTGGGGTAAAAGGGAAATAATCCAGGTGTCAGCTCTTCATTGGACAGTTCAGTCTTAAAAGCCCTTGGACCAAGAGATTGTTGGGCATTTTGTGCCTTCTGATGGAAAGCTGCAGAGCTCACAGCAGTGAGACTGTTTTAGTGATGAGAAATAATAAACACCTGAGTGTGAACAGGAATTATCATCTCCAGTGCCTTCAGTCCAGACCCAGAGAAACCCAGAGCTGGGACCCCCACACTTCTCCATGGGTTTGGGTGGCATTTTGGAATTGGGTGGAAAAATCTGCATTGTGAACTTTGAGGAATCAGTTATTGGGTTAAAAGGGAAATAATCCAGGTGTCATTTCTTAATTGGACAGTTTTAGCTTCAAAAGATCTTGTACCAAGAGATTGTTGGGCATTTTGTGCCTTCTAATGGAAAGCTCACAGTTTTACTGATAAGAAATAACCACCTGAGTGTGAACAGGAATTACTGCCTCCAGTGCCTTCAGTCCAGACCCAGAGAAACCCAGAGCTGGGACCCCCACACTTCTCCAGGGGTTTGGGTGGCATTTTGTAATTGGGTGGAAAAATCTGCACTGCAGCTCTGTGGGATCAGTTATTGGGGTAAAAGGGAAATAATCCAGGTGTCAGCTCTTCATTGGACAGTTTTAGCTTCAAAAGATCTTTTACCAAGAGACTGTTGGGCATTTTGTCCCTTCTAATGGAAAGCTGCAGAACTCACAGTTTCACCGATAAGAAATAACCACCTGAGTCTGGACATGAATTATCATCCCAGTGCCTTCAGTCCAGACCCCAGACACCCACAGCTGCTCCCCCACAAAACCCCAAAGCCGAACCCACCCTGCCGCTGTCTCCTCCTCCCAACATCTCAATTTCCCCGCGCCATTCACAAACCCATCTTTCCCTCTGCCCTGACATCTGGCCGGGATTTTCCCCTCAGGAGAGGCGGGATGCCATCCCCAGCTCGATTCCAGGGCTGTTAAACAGCGGGGGTGATGGGGCAGGACAATGTTAAGCGGGATTTAACAGCGACACCAAAGCTCCTTGTCAAACGCTCCACTTGGCGCTCCTTGATTGCTCGCATCCCAGCGCCGGGACCTTTTGCACTGAACCATTTTTCATTTTGACACCGAACTACCGCAGCTCTCCGGCGCTGCCCGGCTGGAGCTGCCAGGGAAATATTCCTGGGGTGGAAATATGGCCCGGGAGAGGGGCTGGGGGCGGCGGGAGAGGAGCGCTGCTGGCGGGGAGCGCGGGCATTCCGAGCGGCGGGGGACGGGCACGGGCGGGGAAGGCGCGCCGAGGGATGCTCCGGCTGGGCAGAACCGTGGTGGGGGGAAATGACACCAGGAAAAGGGGGAAAAGGAGAAAAATCCTCCCCAGAAATAGGAGGGGAAAAGGGAAAAAGGAAAATAAAAAAAAAAAAAAGGGAGAGGAAAAAATAACAAATAAAAAAGGGAGAGAAAAAGAGAAAATGGAAAAAATAACAATAAAAAAGGGAGAGAAAAAGAGAAAATGGAAAAAAATAACAAAAAAAAGGGAGAGAAAAAGAAAAAAAACCCAAACAAAAAAGGGAGAGAAAAAGAGAAAATGGGAAAAAAAAACAACAAAAAAGGGAGAGAAAAAGAGAAAATGGGAAAAAAAAAACAAAAAAGGGAGAGAAAAAGAGAAAATAAAAACAAACCAAACAAAAAAGGGAGAGAAAAAGAAAAAAAAGAAAAAAAAACAAAAAAAAGGAGAGAGAAAGAGAAAATGGAAAAAAAAACACATAAAAAAGGGAGAGAAAAAGAAAAAAAAACAAAAAAAGGGAGAGAAAAAGAAAAAAAACCCAAACAAAAAAGGGAGAGAAAAAGAGAAAATGAAAAACAAAACAACAAAAAAGGAAGAGTAAAAGAGAAAATGGGAAAAAAAAACAACAAAAAAGGAAGAGAAAAAGAGAAAATTGAAAAAAAAAAACAAACAAAAAAGGGAGAGAAAAAGAAAAAAAAAACCAAGAAAAGGGAGAGAAAAAGAGAAAATGAAAAAAAAAACAACAAAAAAGGAAGAGTAAAAGAGAAAATGGGAGGAAAAAAAACAACAAAAAAGGGAGAGTAAAAGAGAAAATGGAAAAAAAAAACCAAAAAAGGGAGAGAAAAGGAGAAAATGGGAGGGGGGGAATGCCAAAAAGGGAGAGAAAAGAGAAAATAGAGGGAAAAAAAATCCCCCCAAAAGGGAGAGGAGAAACTGGGAGGAAAAATCCCAAAACAGGGAGAGAAAAAAAGAAAATGGGGGAAAAGAAACCAAATAAAGGGAAAGAAAAAGAGAAAATGCGGGGGAAAATCCCAAAAAAGGGAGAGGAAAGGAGAAAGATCCAGGCTGACATTGCAGGCTGCCTTCTTCTGGATGCACCCTGCTGAGGAGGGGCGCTGGGAGATGAGGGGACAGGGGAGGGAGGCTGGGTTGCTCCTTCAGGGGGGTTCCCAAAAGGGTTTGGGGGGCCTGAAGGGCCTTCAAAGCTCCACCAAAGCTGTTTTGATGAAAGCACCAAGGCCAGGAGTGCCTCTGAAAGTCAGAGTGTGATGTGAGCACAAGGCAGGAAATAAAGGGGAAAAGGGAAAAAAAAAAGGGGGGAACTTAATGAAGGTTTAATCTTCAAGGGAATCTGGGCTTGGAGACTGTAAATCTCATGGAATGGCCCCATATTCCATCTGATGCCAGCAAACTGGACATTTCAGAGCAGGAATGGAGTTTTAAATCCAGCTCTTTCTGCTGTCAGAAGATGGGATGTGGAAGCTGGAGACAGCCACAGAGCCAGCTCTCTGCAGGGCCTTGGCCACAGACAGATTTACTGGGAGCTCACCAGCCCTTCTCCATCCTCTCCTGCCTGGGCACGCTCCCTCTGTGCTTCCAGGCTGGAAAAACTCCATGGAAAATCCTGGAAATTCGATGGACCCAGCCAGGGAAGGAGACTGCTTCTCCCTGCAGGAGAAACAAACTTTGGGGTGCTGACTTTCATTTCAAAATCCCTGCATTGTCTCAGTTTCCTTTTTCTTTTCAGAAAGGAGAGCAAAAAACCACCATAAATTCAAATTTTGGGGTTTGCAATCTTTAGTTCTGATTTTATTTCAACATTCCTGCATTTCCTCAGTTCTTCTTCTCTTTTTGTAAAGGAGAGCAAAAAACCTTCTTTAAATTTAAACTTTGGGGTTTGCAATCTGTATTTCTGATTTTATTTCAAAATTCCTGCATTGTCTCAGTTTCCCTTCTCCTTTCAGAAAGGAGAGCAAAAACCCCACTTTAAATTCAAACTTTGGGGTTTGCAAGCTGTAGTTCTGATTTTTATTTCAAAATCCCTGCATTGTCTCAGTTTCCTTCTCTTTTTGCATAGGAGAGCAAAAATCCCTCCTTAAATTCAAACTTTGGGGTTTGCAATCTGTAGTTCTGATTTTTAATTTCAAAATCCCTGCATTTCCTCAGTTTCCTTTTTCTGTTCAGAAAGGAGAGCAAAAAACCACCATAAATTCACACTTTGTGGTTTGCAATCTTTAGTTCTGATTTTTTATCAAAATCCCTGCATTTCCTCAGTTTCCCTTCTGTTTTTACATAGGAGAGCAAAACCCCTCCTTCAATTCACACTTTGGGGTTTGCAATCTGTAGTTCTGATTTTTTATTTCAAAATCCCTGCATTTCCTCAGTTTCCTTCTCTTTTTGCATAGGAGAGCAAAAACCCCCCATAAATTCGAATTTTGGGGCCATTCCATGCTCTTTTAGAGGAAGATTCCTGGAGAGATGCTGCATTAATATCAGAAATTAATATCTGGGATTATTTTTACTTCACCCTGAAGGGATCTGGGTGTTTTCACAGACCTCTGTGTCCAGCACAGCACACTCCAAACCTTTCCTGCTGCTCCACCAAGCCCCACTCCCAGAGTTCCTTGATCCACCCCAAAAATATTCAAATGTTTGCTCATGGCTCTCCAGAAAACGCTGTGAGAAATGCAGAAGATCAAGTGGAATCCCAGTTTTATCCATCCCTGCTCACACTCCAAGGATTCCTCTTGTCATCCTGAGAGCTCAGCTTAACATAAATTTTTTTTCCAGAGGCTCTGATCCAATTCAACAGAAAGCTGGGGGGAAAAAAAGTCATTATTTGGAAAAAAAAAAATCTCATTATTTGGAACAAATGAAACGAGGATAAAACCTTTGAACTGCCCTGAGAATGGTGCCAGCCTCAGAAATATGCAGGGCTTATGAATTATGAGTTATTAGCTCGGATGCTCCAGCTTTTTTCTCTTTTCTCAGCTGTCCGTGGCCTTCCATCAGATGGGACAGAGTTGATCTGAGTTCAGGTTAACAAACACTGAGGGAGGAACATAAAAAACACAAATAAAAGCAGCTCAGGCAATGAATTCCTGCCCACTGCTGCTGTAAAAGGAAGGAGAATCCTCCCCAATGACAAGAGGGAATTTGAGAAGAGAATTTCTCTGTTTTCACGTCTGTAAAATGACACCAGGCTCGGCTGGGTGCACTGGGACTCGGGATTCAAGGGAAATAATCTGCCTGCACTTTAGAGCTGCAATAAACCCTGCAAATCTGTGCCTGGAACCCAGATCTGGGATGAAATTGAGTGATGGGAAGGGGACTGGGCTGGGATTCTGGCATTTCACGGAGCGCTCTGTGCCCCTCTCCTCTCCCTCCCACCCCAGCCAGAACCTTGGGCTCCCAAAGTGTCCCCTGGCTGCTGTGGCAGTTGTGTCCAGCACTCTGTTCCCAAGCCATGTTCCAGGGAACTGCTGGGGCCAGCAATGAGCAAGCCTGGCTGGAAATGGGTGAAAATCCTCACCCAAAGCCCAGAGGGGCACGGCCTCTCCCCAGGGCTCCAGCCAGGGCTGGGGGCTGCCCTTGCTCCGGTCCTGAGAGCAAAAACTCACCTGAAATTCACACCTTGGGGCTGTTCCATGATCTGTGAAAGGGATCCTAGAGATTCCAGCAGGGAGCAAAACTAAAACCGGCACCAGGATAAACCTGGAATAGGAGCAAAGCTAAAACTGGTACCTGGAATAGGCCTGGAATAGGAGCAAAGCTAAAACCTGTACCAGGACAAGCTTGGAATGAGGAGCAAAGCTAAAACCTGTACCTGGAATAGTCAGGAATTAGGAGCAAACCTAAAACTGGTACCTGGAATAGGCCTGGAATAGGAGCAAACCTAAAACCGGTACCAGGATAAACCTGGAATGAGGAGCAAAGCTAAAACCTGTCCCTGGAATAGTCAGGAATTAGGAGCAAACCTAAAACTGGTACCTGGAATAGGCCTGGAATAGGAGCAAACCTAAAACCGGTACCAGGATAAACCTGGAATTAGGAGCAAAGCTAAAACCGGTACCAGGACAAGCCTGGAATAGGAGCAAAGCTAAAACTGATACCTGGAATAGTCAGGAATTAGGAGCAAAGCTAAAACCTGTACTTGGAATAAGCTTGGAATTAGGAGCAAACCTAAAAGCTGTACCAGGATGAGTCAGGAATGAGGAGCAAACCTAAAACCTGTACCAGGACAAGCCTGGAATAGGAGCAAACCTCAAACCTGTACCTGGAATAGGCCTGGAATGAGGAGTAAAGCTAAAATCTGTACCTGGAATAAACCTGGAATTAGGAGCAAACCTAAAATCTGTACCAGGACAAGCCTGGAATAGGAGCAAAGCTAAAACTTGTCCCAGGATAAGCCCGGATCAGCCTGGAGCCTGTCGAGGTGCAGCCTCTGAGGTTTGGGAGCCTCCTCCTCCCCTCACCCCTGCCCTGGGGCTCCCTGGGGTTGGGGAGCTCCTTTGTGGGGTTTGCTGGGTCTCCAGCATGAGGAGGAACTGAGACTCTGACTCCAGGCCCTCAGAAGGCTGATTTAATATTTAATGTGTTTATATTTTATTAAAGAGTGCTGTACTTATCTCTGCTGAAGAACAGAGAAGGGATCAGACAGAAAGCTGAGAAAACTCCAGTTAAAACCTGGGAGCTCCCAGAGCCCCCACACAGCCAGCTGGGATTGGTCACTGAATTAAAACAATTCCCAACCTGGATGAACGATCTCCAACCACATTCCAGGGCAGGAAAACACAAAATGAGATCATGTTGGTTTTCCTTTTTCTTTGGAAGTTTCTCAGCTTCCCAGAAAAATCCTGGGCAAGGAGATTTTCCAGAAAATGTGACAGTAACCCCCATTCCCTGCTGGGGATATTCCAGGGGAACAACTCCAGCAGGCTCACCTGTGCTGCTGTCCAGCCAAACCGTGGGATGACTCCTCTGAAAACACTCCAAAATTCCTGTTTCTCAGATTTTTTTAATCTCCCATGCCCAGAAACTCCCCAAATGTTGGAGGAGATGCCCCAGATCCCAGGACAAGGGGTGCTCCTGGTGGGAATGTGCCTAACTGCCCCCAAAGGGACACGAGCTTCCTGCCTCGCTCCCTCCTTGGCAAAGCTCCTGTCCAAGAGCTGGAGGAGCTTCAAGACTTTTTGGTCTCTCCGTGGCAGGGGTGCAGTTCAAAGTTAAAACAACTCAGATGTGTCCTAAAATCCCAGATTCCCAGAGATTCCATGGCTGTCCCACCCCTGGAAGTGTCCAGGGCCAGGCTGGAGCACCCTGGGGTGGTGGAAGGTGTTCCTGCTCCTGGCAGGGGTGGAATTAAATCACCTTTAAGGTCCCTCCCAACCCAAACAATTCCAGGATTTGAAAATTCAGAATTCTGCCACTCCCTGGTGGCTGATGCTGTCTCAGCTCGGGCAGACATTTCCTTTGTCCCTCAGGTGATTTTGGGGAATGTTCAGCTCCAGGCACCTCCGGGCTTTGCCCAGCCCGGGAGTGCACAGCTCCAAGGGATTTCAGAGGAAGGATGGAACTCCTTCCCCCTGCAGGCCAGGCTCACAGCAGAGAGGAGAGTTAACCCCAATTCCCTGTTTGCTGCAGCCCCCAGGGTCAGACCCTGCTGAGGATGGTGCAGGGGAGGAAACTCAGCTGAGCCCCAAGGTGGTGCAGGGAGGGAGAGGACACACACGTGCCTGGCAGCTGCTGAGCCATGGGCAGCCTTTAATTCCATAAAAAATCCAAAACATTGATACCAATAGCATCCATATTATTTGTATTATATTATCAATAAAAATCTCAGACTGGAAAACAGCTGGGACAGAAGGAGTTGTCACATCATGAGCTGCACAAGCTTCAAATCCTGCTCTGCTTTATTTGCACTCGGGCTGAAATCTTCTCCACCTGCAGGCACACAGGTACAAACTCTGTAAAACTTCACTCTGAGGGAAAATTAGAGTGAATTCAAATTTGAATTTGAATTCAAATTACTCAATTACAGTCACTCAAATGACGAAATTTGTGCAATTTTGAAAATGACAAAATTACTTGGAGCGAATTCAAGGCAGAATGCTGTAAATATTTCCAAGTGGCCATTCAGTATTCCAAGTGACACTGGCAGGGAATAAATGGCCTCGCTCCACACATCCAGCCCAGAAATCCCTCAGCTGCTTCTTTTAAAGCCCAGACTGTTCAATAGACAGAAAATGAAAGTGCAGCTTGTGGAGGTGCTCAGGGAAGAAATATGGCTCTGTCAGAACCCCCAAAACCCTTCCATCAATGCAGCTTCTCCTCAGCAAAACCTCAAGCTATCACGGGGACATTTATAGCTCCAGCAGCCTTTGATCAGCAGAAAAACCCTCCAGAAGGGTTATGTTCAGCAAGAGATCCACCAGCACTAACAAAACAGATGATCCATAAATCTGGGACAAGTGCTGGGTGACAGCTGGGGCTCTTCTGGCAGGAATTAAAGACCAAAGGGTCCTCTCAGCTCTCTCCACCTCCTGTCCCCACCCCAAGCCATATTTTTTCCCTCCTTTGCTCTGAAGCCACAAGTCTGGAGGGTTCTCGGCGTGAGCTGCGCCTCTGTCAAAATCACTTCACACCCGCAGGAGAATTTTTAATATGAATTGGGCTTTAAAAAACTTTACCTTGATTTAGTGAGAATATAAAGTGGGGCCACAGTCAATGTGTTATTTGTAGGAACCCTGGAACACGAAGGGTCTCTGCTACCAAGGCAACATCAAGCACCGAGTCCCGTTTAAAAGCTCCCAAAGAAGGTCTTTATTCCAGGCAGGGTTTTTAAAACCAGGAAAGCAACGTTATCTGCAAGCAGACATCCAAAATTTATATAAATCCAGGAGGTTTTGGGCCAGCACACTTCCAGGGATTGCTGCACGTGATGTTGTAGTGCTGTTAAAGCAGGAGGCACAAGCTAAGAGTGGGGGTTTAGGCTGGGCTCAGCCTGAGCGGGGGTTTAGGCTGGGCTCAGCCTGAGCGGGACAGTGGGGACATCACTGCAGTCACCCAGCCCAACAGAAAATTGCAACTTTTATTCCCAGTTGCTCCAGAAATCTGGAGCTGCCCCTGTAATTCCCCATCTTTCAGCTTCCCTCACACCATCGCTTTAAGAACCAGAGGGAGAAAAAAATAAAAAAAAAAATAAAAAAAGGAAAAGAAAAGAAAGGTACCGGAGATTTTATGGGCTGCCAACTGACTGCTGAGCTCATGCTCTATTGGCTTTGAGTGCAGGATCCATTACCGATCCCTCGAGCGCGTTTTATCCCCCCAGCACATTTCAGCAGCATCGCACCCGCGGCTCTGCGGGGAGCAGGGCGGCCGCTCCTCCTCCGGGGAGCCGGGAAAGGCTCCTGGAAAAGCCACGGGCGTGGATCGTCCTGCACAGCCCCACTCCCAGCTCAGGGAGCCTTCGCCTCGCCGTGCATTGGGAAATCACGGCAGAAAGAACGGGGATTAAGGAGCAGGTCCGGGCTCTGCTCTGCCTGCAGTCTGCATGGCTCCGTGTCACATAACACACTCAGCAACGGCCTGGAACAAAGAAGTGGCTTTTGTGTACAATGGGATGTGTGCACAGACCTGCAAAACCGCATCCATGCAAGAGCAGCCAGCTATTCTTCACCCCCAAGTGAGTCCTTGCCTCACTAAATCTCCTTAAAGCCCTTCCTAAGCGTTATTGCACTTTGCTAAACCTGGCAGCACAAGCCTTTGAGATGGCTCTGCCTGGCAGCTGCTGGGGGACTTTAGGTGCCACCTAAAGGGGATAAGTTGGGAAAAGGTTGGGCTGGCTGTCCTGACCCACGAGCTCTGGCCAAGATCTCCAGGCAAATTCAGGTCCCACCTAAAGTCCAGCTTGCTGCCTTACCTACGAGTTCTGAACAAGATCTCTGGGTAAATTTAGGTCCCACCTAAAGGGGAAAATTTGGGAAAACATTGGGCTTGCTGCCTTGACCTCAAGCTCTGGACAAAATTTCTGGGTAAATTCAGGTCCCACCTAAAGTCCAGCTTGCTGCCTTGACCCCTGAGCTCCGGCCAAGATCTCTGGGTAAATTCAGGTCCCACTTAAAGGGGATAAATTGGGAAAAGGTTGGGCTGGCTGCCTTGACCCTCGAGCTATGGCCAAGAACTCCAGGTAAATTTAGGTCCCACCTAAAGTCCAGCTTGCTGCCTTGACCCCTGAGCTCTGGCCAAGATCTCTGGGGAAATTCAGGTCCCACCCAAAGTCAGCTTGCTGCCTTACCTACGAGCTCTGAACAAGATCTCTGGGTAAATTCAGGTCCCACTTAAAGGGGATAAGTTGGGAAAAGGTTGGGCTGGCTGCCTTGACCTCGAGCTCTGGACAAAATCTCCAGGTAAATTTAGGTCCCACCTAAAGTCCAGCTTGCTGCCTTGACCCTGGAGCTCCGGCCAAGATCTCTGGGTAAATTCAGGTCCCACTTAAAGGGGATAAATTGGGAAAAGGTTGGGCTGGCTGCCTTGACCCTCGAGCTCTGGCCAAGAACTCCAGGTAAATTTAGGTCCCACCTAAAGTCCAGCTTGCTGCCTTGACCCTGGAGCTCCGGCCAAGATCTCCGGCTGCTCCTCCTCCCGTGTATTCCCCAGGTCTGGAAACTCAGAAAACGGGAATTACAAAACGCTTCCAGCTCTCCAGGGATGGTCAGAGCTGCGATTACACACGGGAACATTTTAACCCATCTCAGCAGCTGCCCGATCTCCCTCCGGGGAGTTGAGGCGCCTTTCCAAAGAGATTTTTATTCCTGATTCTCTTTTAACCCGCAGCTCTCCTCGGAGCTTACCTGGCCGCTCACCCCACAGGCAGCGCGGCATTTTCCCCTCACTCCGGCATTTTTGGGAGTTATCTCCCTTTGTGGCCAGCTTTGATCTCGTGCCTTTTCATGCCGGGCGGCTCTTTTGGAGCATCCCCATCTCTCAGCAGCATCCTTGATGTGCGGCCAGCGGGGGCTCCGCGCCAGGGCAGCGCCAACAGCTCCTGTTAGCGCCGCTGCTGCCGTGCCACGGGGCACGGATGCTTCAAATTCCAGCCTTTGATGCCCCCCGGGCCCCGGCTGAAAGATGAGGGGACTTGGGGAGAGCCGGGGAAGGGAAGGGATTTGGCAGCCCTGGAGAAGCGACGCGGTTGTTGAACAAATTAAAGGAGCGGGGGTCTTAGCCCGGCTCGTTAAGAGGTGGAAATGGGAAATGTTCTTTTTAATCTGCTCCCTTCTGGATTGTTTTGCCTTTGTAAAAGGCAAATTATTGGGCCAGACCCAGTTTTTTGTTCTGACCCAGTAATTGTTGGGTCGGAATTTGCTGGGGCTGAGCGGACACCCCTCGATCCCAGATCCCTCATCCACTCTCGGGTCCCCCCTTCATTAACAAACCTCGGCAAGATCAAACCCAATTAACAAAGCCTCGCAGGCGGCCTCCAGCCCTTCCCCAGCACTCATTTCTATCATTCGCCACTTGCAAACTCCGCGTTTTCAACCTCGCAGGTGGGGGACACAAAAAAACCCCAAAAACATTCGGGATGGTTCCTTGGAATCTCGTGAATCAAAACTCACTTATATCCGAACAAAAGGAACGCCTCGAGAGATCTCCTGTCGATTATTCGAACAAAAGAAAAAAAAAAAAAGAAAAACGAGCTGCTAATTAGGCTCATAACGACTTATTTTCTCCCCCCTCCCTCCCTTATTTTAAATAAAACCTGATGATGCAAAGTATTCCTTGGCTTCTCGCTCCGCAGCCAACCGGCTCTCGGTGGAAAGAGCTTCTTTTTTTTTATGGCTACGTATTAAAAGTAAACCAGCCCATGCCAGGTTTGGATAAAAGGCTATTTATTTTCAACCAATTTGATAGCTGCAGTTTTCGGTAATTGAATTTTCTGTGGTCGGAGAAGCAGTAATCTTAGAAACCAAATAAATATTTTTTAATAAAATGGAACACTGAGAAACCCTATAATAATGTCAAATATGTAGCCACTTATGGATGGATAAATATTTTAAGAAATTTACATCTCACCCAATGCTTTAGGCCTTCAGCTTCCCTGGAAATTTCAAACAACGCTATTTTATTTTGGGGAGGGGGCGGGGGGCACGGGCTGTATTTAGATAAAGAGCCAAATTCGAACCCTTCACTCTGCAGGGTTTGATTTCCAATATTTGTGCAAGGAAAGAGAAACCCAAAAACGCTTTCTCAGACCCTTTCCCCGGCACGTGGCTGCCCCGGGGATCCAGGCTGTCCTGCAGCCACCCAGACTCCAAAAAACTGACAGATTCTGCCAGAATCACCCCAAAAGAACCCCTCTGCAGAGTCAGAAATAATGGAATCTGGGAGAAAATCCTCTTTTGTTGAACTCTCTGGTGGCAATCCTTTGGATGGACACTTGTTGGTTTGAGCAAAGGGGGAGAGGTGAGACTGAAATCCTGGGCAGCCAAAGGGAGAGCAGAGGAACAGGGAGATCCTGGGCTCTGCTGTGATCCCTGAATTCTGCAGATCCAGGAGTAAATCCCAGGGAGAGCTCACAGCACACCTGGGAGGGGTTCCCTGAGCTTGGGCGCAAATGTTTGGGTCTGAGGAGTAAACCCAGCCCAGGGTGCACAGGAATTGGAAAGGAGGAAAAGCTGCCGGTGCTGCAGCCCCAGGGATCGATGGAGACAGACCCAGAGGCCTCTGCCATCCCAAATCCTCCCCCACTTCCCTGCTGCCACCACTCCACAAAATCCCAAAAACTGATCATTACAAAATCCCAAACTGATAATTACAAAATCCCAAAACTGATCCTCACAAAGTCCCAAACTGATCATTACAAAATCCCAAAAACTGATCATCACAAAATCCCAAACTGATCATTACAAAATCCCAAAACTGATCATCACAAAATCCCAAAACTGATCATGACAAAATCCCAAAACTGATCATCACAAAATCCCAAAACTTATCATCACAAAATCCCAAAAACTGATCATCACAAAATCCCAAAAAGTGAACATCACAAAATCCCAAACTGATGATGTTGCTGATCTCCTTTCCAAACTCAGCATGGTTCCCTTTGCTTGGGAAACACAAACAAAAATCTCTTGATTTTTTTTCCCCAGGCCCTTCTATTTCCAAATCCATTGCTGTCACTGTGGAATAAAGGAGCTTCCATGGGATGCAGAGCAGGGACAGAATTCCCATTTCCTCAGAACTGGAATTATTGTTCTCTTATGGTGACACCTGCTGGCAAAGGCAGCCTCCTGTAACAGCTTCTGGAAAAGGATCAATCCCAAAAATCGTCTGGATGGGTGAGAGCAGGTCAGGGGTTTTGGGAAAGGAGAGTGGGAGGAACTGGAGTGGATCAGCCAAAGCAAGGAAAAACAGGAAGGACACACATTGGGTCTTGAAATTCAGGGAATGCTGCTGCAGAAGGGGATAAATTGTTCTCCCTCCCCACAGATGAGACAGAACACAGGATCATCCAGTGGATCCCATGGAGGCAGACAAAGATCTGGGCAAGGTCCTGCTCAGTGAAAGGTTCCTGCCTGGGGAGGCAATGCTGGAAAATCCTGCACAGCCTCTGCAGAGCTGAATTCCCAGTCCTGTTTTTTTGCTCTTTCCAGCTCGTGCCAAGCTGATCAATCAAGACAGATCCCAGCTCAAACACCAGCACCACACTCAGCCCCCCTCCTCTCCTCTCATTCATTTTCAGCGTTGCTGAAAAGTGAAACCCAGGTGGTTTTCAGCAGGACACCGTGGAAATCAGGGATGAAATTCCCAGTTTATTAATGATGTGCCAGGAAAATGACACAGGAAGAGCAGCTCCAGCACTGATGGAGCAATCACAGCCATGGGTTCCACACCACAGGTATCCCAAAGGACCAGAGCTGGGCATCCCTGGGGATCCAGCTGAAATCCCCGTGTTTTATCCCAAAATTTCAATCCCAGAAAGCAAAATGGAAGTGAAACCTGTGCTTGGTCACTGTTCTGGTGTGGAAGAGCAGGGATGGTGGGATGGGGTTTGCCAGGATAAATCCCTTTGCTTGGCATCCCAACAGACATGGAGCACTCCTGGGCCTACATTAAGGTAATTAATTCTTAATTAAAAGTTCTGAGCTGCTCCCACACCACAGGTATCCTAAAGAACCAGAGCTGGGCATCCCTGGGGATCCAGCTGAAATCCCTGTGTTTTATCCCAAAATTTCAATCCCAGAAAGACAGAAAAATTACTCCAAAATGGAAGTGAGAGCTGTGCTTGGTCACTGTTCTGGTGTGGCAGGGCAGGGATGGTGGGATGGGGTTTGCCAGGATAAATCCCTTTGCTTGGCATCCCAACATGGAGCACTCTTGGGCTCACATTAATTAATTCTTAATTAAAAGCTCCGAGCTACTCCCACACCTCTGGAGAAGAGGGAACAGAGCAGGAATAAGCCCTAACTCCCAGGAGATGGCAAACCTTGTTCAACTGCATTGAAAACTCCTCAGTACAATTTCCAGCCAGTTTATCTCCCTCTCAATAAATCCACATTTCCTTCTTTTCCTTTGTTATGGAAAATTCTCGGGATAACAGACAGCGTGGAACCAGCAGGACTAAGCTTGACGAAACCTTTTTAATGATGCATCATGGAAAAAGCAACTGTGGGTTGTTCTGGCAGTGCCAAAAAAAGAGTTGGGGAGTTTCTCCTCCAAGTTTCAGCCTCCACAAGCACCTTGGAGCACACAGGCACTAACAGCTTTTCCAGTCTTTCTCCTGGAGCCTCCATCCCACAATATTTGCCTTGTTCAAGGGGGAAAGATGCATCCTGGAGCCATTTGCTGGGGCAGCTCTGGGGCATCATGCAATATTTATATTCTGTTAATCTGAGAGCTTGAAATGAAAGATGGGAGAGGCCAAATCCAACCTTTCCATAAAGGCCATTGATTTGGGAGCAGCACTGGATTTGGACCAGCGTTTTCCCTCGCCTCCCTCTCTGCCTTTCAGGATATTTGTGGAAATGAGGAGCGGGGTCATTTGGTATTCAGCCCTGGCTATGAATTATAATCTGGGTATGAACTGTGCAGAAATTTAAAAGGCAAATTTTTCACCTCAGAAACAAACTTTTCTTCCAGCAGCCAAAAAAACCCCAGGGCCAGCGGCAGCCCCTGGCTGGCAGGAAAGGGCAGCACACAAAACCCACACGGGGGGTTGGCCAGGCCCCTCTGCAAAACCAGAACAAAATTAAAAGAATTCCCCCCTGAGCAAGGGGGACAGCTTGGAAATGGTTCAGGAACCTGAGGGGGTTCACGAGATTGGCATCATCAGGGACATAAATTTCCATAATATCTGCATCCAAAATAAAGCAGGCCACCTTTGTGTTCTGTACCTCGTTTAGTAAGGGCTTTAATGCAATTAAATCACGTCACAATTAATGTTTTGTCTTTGGGCCATTCCTTGAGGGGCTGATTCCTCCCCCTCGGAGCAGGGAGAACAATGAGGCACCAGAGGGGCTGGGCAGGACCCGTTCCATGCGGGGTCACCCTCCCCTGAAGGATCTGCATCTTCTGGGGAGGTTGGGTGAGATCTCAGATCTTCTGAATGCTTGGATTTGCTGAACTTGTCATGAGATAAAACCCCGGGAACACCTCAATCCTGCTGGATTTTATTGCCTTTCCAATTCCTGGTTGTATCAAACCTTTCAATTCCTGGATGTACAGATCCTTGAAGGATCTGCATCTTCTGAGGAGGTTGGGTGAGATCTCAGATCTTCTGAATTCTTGGATTTGCTGAACTTGTCATGAGACAAAACCTCCAGGAACACCTCAATCCTGCTGGATTTTATTGCCTTTCCAATTCCTGGATGTATCAAACCTTTCAATTCCTGGATGTACAGATCCCTGAAGGATCTGCATCTTCTGGGGAGGTTGGGTGAGACCTCAGATCCCAAGGATGTTCTGATTCCTTGGATTTGCTATGAGATAAACCCCCAGGAACACCCCAATCCTGCGGGATGTCACTGCCTTTCAGATCCTTGGATCTATCAAACCTTGAAGGATCTGCATCTTCTGAGGAGGAGGGATAAGATCTCAAATCTTCTGAATTCTTGGATTTGCTGAACTTGTCATGAGATAAAACCTCTGGAACACCTCAGGATGTCACTGTCTTTTAGATCCTTGAATGTATCAAACCTTTCAAATCCCTGGATGTACAGATCCCTGAAGGATCTGCATCTTCTGGGGAGGTTGGGTGAGACCTCAGATCCCAAGGATGTTCTGATTCCTTGGATTTGCTATGAGATAAACCCCCAGGAACACCCCAATCCTGCAGGATGTCACTGCCTTTCAGATGCTGCACGTGCCAAACCTCAGCCTGGGTCAGTGCTGGACCCTGAGCTCCCCAGCCCCTCTGCAGATGACAAAAGCCTGAACTGGAGGGACTTAGGCTGGGTTTAGGCCCTGGGATCAGTGCTCAGGAAGAGACTGAGGTTCAGCTCTGTGGCATCGTCCAAAGCATCCAAAACAGACTCTGCACTTCTGACTCTTCTCTGTGCATTGGCTTTTCCTCTTTGGAATTAATTCCTGCCCCACTTACGTCCACAGGGCCTCCACACATCCAAGGTGTTTTGTCAGGTTCTCTCTCATAGATGCACTTTTATCTTAACTTCACATTAATTCATCCTTCAAAATCAAAAAGATCAAGAAAAGCCACATTTTTCCTTTCTATATTTCATAATCCCAGAATTACTGAGGTTGGAAAAGTCCCTCAAGTCCAGGGATCCCCCCCCGTCCCCAGCCCAGAGCTCTGAGTGCCCTGGACACCTCCAGGACTGGGCACTCCAAACCTCCCTGGGCAGCTCCAAAGCCTGCTCCCCTTTTCCAGGAAGAAATGAAATGAAAATCACATTTTGACATGAAAATCCAAACTTCCCACCTGGAGAGTGTCAGCTCTGCCCTGGTGTCCTTCTCCCTCCATCAGCACAGGCACTTCCAGGAATTTTTCCAGAGCTGACTTCTCCAATCCCTGACGCTCCTGGGAAGCACCAAAGGCAGGGCTGGCTCCAGTGGTTCCTGGATGTGGTTTTTTTTTCCAGGGAATGCTGGAAATCCTCTGTGAGGATTCACAGGATCAGACTCTTAGGAACAGGAATTCTGCATTCCAATTGGATTTGCCTAAAATTGTCCCATGTGGGATTCTCCCTGGAAAACCTCAGTGACAGCAGCAGCATCTCCTGCCTCTTTGTGTAAAAATGCTGTGTGCTCATGACTTTTACTCCCCTTTTCCTCCGTGGAAAAACAAAGCTCATTAATTTATTTTTATTATTTAATTTATTTTTATTGGTTATTTTTATTGTTTATTGGTATGATTTAACTTATTTGTATGATTTAATTTATTTTTCTGATTCGATTTATTTGTATGATTGAATTTATTTGTATTATTCCATTTATTTGTATTATTACATTTATTTGTATTATTTATCTGTATGATTTAATTTATCTGTATGATTTATTTGTATGATTTAATTTATTTGTATTATTCCATTTATTTGTATTATTTATCTGTATGATTTAATTTATCTGTATGATTTATTTGTATGATTTAATTTATTTGTATTATTCCATTTATTTGTATTATTTATCTGTATGATTTATCTCTATGATTTATTTGTATGATTTAATTTATTTGTATTATTCCATTTGTTTTTATTAATCTGTATGATTTAATTTATCTGTATGATTTATTTGTATGATTTAATTTATTTGTATGATTTATTTTATTTGTATGATTTAGTTTTTTGAGTTGCTGTGTGGACTGTGTTGCATCTGAGCACGGAAAGTGCTGGGAGTAAATTTACTGACCTGCAGTAAATTGTTTAATTTGCTGGGATTTCTGACCTCCTCTAAAACAACAACAGCATCTTTTCCTCGGGGAAAGAGGGGTGGATAAAAGGGAAAACCCAGCACCCCACCAATTCCAGCCAGCACAAAAGGAGCCTCCATCCTGCGGCACATCTGGCGTTTCCAGCTCACCTCAACCCTTCCCTCGGCTTTTCAAGGCCTATTAATAAACAAAACAAACTGGCCTCAGCAAACACATGAGCAAACACCTCAGCCCATTCCCGAGCCCCTTCCTTCCTCCACCCAGCAGCCCAGGCCTCCAGAGTTTTCCCTGGAATATTTTTACCGCGAAGGAGCAGCCCTGGGATGTGCTGAGGAGAATTTTCCCCCCAGGTGGGAAGGTCCCGCGGCGTTTCCTGAGCTCCACCCCAACAAACCCAAGGTGTCCCAGGCAGGAGGGAGGCACAGCCAGCCTGGCACCAGCAGCATCATTCAGAGTGCAGCTCTTGGATTTGATAAAAATCCCAGGAATTGGAAAGAGCTCCATCCCTGGGTGCAGCCCTGGCTCTGGGGAGGGGGATCAGGGGCTCCTGACAGGGCTGGAATTCCGTGAGAGGGGCCAGACCCCAGCTCGGGGCTGACATCCAGCCTCCAGCAGCCCAGGTTTTCCACCACCCCTCCGAGGGTAGCATGTTGCAGCTGGCAAAAAAATAAACAAACCTGAGCTCTGTGCTAACAGGGTTTTTTTTTTCCCCCTCCTATGATTTATGCCATGAGGGAAGGAAAAACAGCCCCACGTTTGTGAGGGGAGGTTCCATTCGGCCCCTCCTGGGAAATGCAAGTTTTTGGGGAAGGACAGCATCTTCAATGCACGTGCAGGATTGATTTTTTTTAGTTTTTTGTTTTAATTTCCAGGGAAATCTGTGCCTCTGGCGAGGAGGGACTGGTGTGCAGCAGTCCAGCAGCACTTTTGGTATCACTCATTAAAATAAGGTTTTATTTAAAAGCTCCTCCTTTTTTCTGGAGTCAGAAAACCAAATCTATCCCTCTTCCAAACAGGATTTTCTACTCTTGGCTACCTCGGTGGGTTTTTCCAAACACTGCCTTCAGAAATAAACTCCTTTTGACTTTTTCCCATCTCCCCTCCCTGCGGATTCAGAGCACAGCTCTGGGCAAGAGCAGAGCCCAGGGAACCTGGAAACTCCTCAATGAGCTCCAGGAAGGTTGGAAAGCCCTGGATCCCTGTCAGGCACTGGGATGAGGGAGCACACAGGGCTCAGGAGTGCTGACAGCCCCCCAGCACCCCCTGCTCCCCCAGCCCCAGCCCTGGGATTCCCTTCTCCAGCTGGAGCCTGGGAAATGACTGAATTCCCTCTCCAGGCTGGCTCTGGGCTTTCTCCCATTGTTCCCAGTTTGTTTTTCTTTCCAGCAGGAGCACAGGGCTGCAGTGTTGGATTTGTTTGGAGATGACAAACACAGAGCATCAGGCCTTGCTTCCCACCTTGGCCATGTGGAACGTCTCACCTGGGAGCCAAAAGAACTCTGTGGATTTCTTCTCCCATTCTTTCTATCCCCAAAGTGATAATTTCAAGGGAATAAAGATTTTAAAAGAGGTTTCAGGCCTTGCTTTTCACTTTGGGCATGTGGGGCATTTTATATGTAAAAAAAAAGAACTCTGTGGATTTCTTTTCCCATTCCTTTCTATCCCAAAAGTGGTAATTTCAAGGGAATACAGATTTTAAACGAGGTTTCAGGCCTTGCTTTTCCCCTTGGCCATGTTTTACCTGGAAGCCAAAATAACTGAGTGATTTCTTCTCCTGTCTTTCTATCCCAAAAGTTTTTAATCATTGATAATTTCAAGGAAATTAAGATTTTAAAGAGATTTTAGGCCTTGCTTTTGACCTTGGGCATGTGGAGCATTTTACCTGGAAGCCAAAAGAACTGAGTGGATTTCTTTTCCCATTCCTTTCTATCCCAAAGGTGATAATTTCAAAGGAATGAAGATTTTAAAGAGATTTCAGGCCTTGCTTTTCAGCTTGGCCATGTTTTACCTGGAAGCCACAAGAACTCTCTGGATTTCTTCTCCCATTCCTTTCTATCCCAAAAGTGATAATTTCAAAGGAATAAAGATTTTAAAAGAGTTTTTAAGCCTTGTTTTTCACCTTGGCCATGTTTTACCTGGAAGTCAAAAGAGCTCTGTGGATTTCTTCTCCAGTCCTTTCTATCCCAAAAGTTTTTAATCTGTGATAATTTCAAGGGAATGAAGATTTTAAAGAGATTTTAGGCCTTGCTTTTCACTTCGGGCATGTGGAGCATTTTACCTGGAAGCCAAAAGAACCGAGTGGATTTCTTTTCCCATTCCTTTCTATCCCAAAGGTGATAATTTCAAAGGAATAAAGATTTTAAAAGAGGTTTCAGGCCTTTCACCTTGGCCATGTTTTACCTGGAAGCCAAAATAACTGAGTGATTTCTTCTCCTGTCTTTCTATCCCAAAAGTTTTTAATCATTGATAATTTCAAGGAAATTAAGATTTTAAAGAGATTTTAGGCCTTGCTTTTGACCTTGGGCAAGTGGGGCATTTTATATGTAAACCAAAAGAACTCTGTGGATTTCTTTTCCCATTCCTTTCTATCCCAAAAGTGATAATTTCAAGGGAATACAGATTTTAAAAGAGGTTTCAGGCCTTGCTTCCCACCTTGGCCATGTGGAACGTCTCACCTGGGAGCCAAAAGAACTGAGTGGATTTCTTCTCCCATTCTTTCTATCCCCAAAGTGATAATTTCAAGGGAATAAAGATTTTAAAGAGATTTTAGGCCTTGCTTTTCACTTTGGGCATGTGGAGCATTTTACCTGGAAGTCAAAAGAATTGTGTGAATTTCTTCTCCCATTCCTTTCTATCCCAAAAGTGATAATTTCAAGGGAATAAAGATTTTAAAAGAGTTTTCAGGCCTTGCTTTTCCCCTTGGCCATGTTTTACCTGGAAGCCAAAAGAGCTCTGTGGATTTCTTCTCCTGTTCTTTCTATCCCAAAAGTTTTTAATCTCTGATAAATTAAGATTTTAAAGAGATTTTAGGCCTTGCTTTTCACTTTGGCATGTGGAGCATTTTACTTGTAAACCAAAAGAACTCTGTGGATTTCTTCTCCTGCTCATTTCTATGGAAATACCTTTTTTTAACAAAAAAAAAAAAAAAAAAAAAAAAAATCACAGGAAAAAATGACAGAAATATCTGTGGTATCTTTTTTTTTTTTTTTTTACAGAAAATATCACAGAAAACATTACAGAAGTATTTGTGCTATCTTTTTTTACAAAAATACAGAAATATCTTTTTTTTTCCTAACAGTAAAAAAGAATCACAGAAAAAAAACCCCACAGAAATATCTGAGCTATCTTTTTTTACAAAAATACAGAAATATTTTTATTAATAAAACATATCACAGCAATATCTGTGCCAGCAGAGGGAAAAGGTGTCAGTGGCACTGGGCTTGTGCTGAAAGACAGAAATTATCCAAAATCCTCCATCCTAGAACAGCAGGATTTGCTTTTTTATAAAAAATATCACATAAAAAAATCACAGAAAAAAAAATCACAGAAATATCTGTGCTATCTTTTTTTTACAGAAAATATTACAGATATATCTGTGATATCTTTTTTACAAAAATGCAGAAATATCTTGTTTTTACAAAAAAAATCCCAGAAAAAATCACAGAAATATCTGTGCTATCTTTTTTTTACAGAAAATATTACAGATATATCTGTGATATCTTTTTTACAAAAATACAGAAATATCTTGTTTTTACAAAAAAATCACAGAAAAAAATCACAGAAATATCTGTGGTATCTTTTTTTTACAGAAAATATCACAGAAAAAATAATCACAGAAATATCTGGTATATATTTTTTACAAAAATTCAGAAATACTTTTTTTTACAGGAAAAATCACAGAAATATCTGTCATATCTTTTTTGCAAAAATACAGAATTTTTTTTTTTACAGAAAACATCACAGAAATATCTGTGCTACCTTTCTTTACAGAAATACAGACAGAAATGAGCCAAGATCCCCCACCCCAGAACAGCAGGATTTGCTTTTTCCAGCTTGCTGCCATCCCAGCTCGCTGCCACCCTCCTCCTCTCCAACACCAGTGAGTCCAAGCACACCAAATCTGAATTTCCCCCTCATTTTTGTCCCTCCTGCAGGAGCCAGCCCCATCCCCAGCCCAGCAGCAGCCTGGCCTCACGTGCCTGAGCTTTATCCTCTCCAAGTTCCACAGAGCAGCGTGTCAAATGTTTGCCTTGGCCATCCTGATGCCTCCAATCCCCTCTTTATTCTAATATTTCAAACGGGAAAAGGCTTTAAGAGAATGGGCACCAATGACTGCTTCAAAGGGTTTATTGGGCTTCCAGCTGAGCATTGCTTCTGCTAAGAATGGGGATTTGAAAAAAGAAATAATAAAAAAGCAGAGTTTAGGCTGCTTTATTGGGGTTTATTTCCTCTGCTGCTCAGTGCTGACGGAGGGAGAGGAGCAGCACAAAACCAAGGAGCAAAGAATGATCTTTTTTCCCCTATAAACCCCAAGAACTCTGATTTTTTTACAGTTCATAAAGACTGACCTCTAAGTTATCCTGATTTTGAGGACTCGGGAAAATTCAGCTCAGCAGAAGTGAGATGGGCTTCCCGTCAGTGACTGCCACGCTAAAAAACTCCTTTTAAAAATATGATTTATGAAATATTAAGGAAATTTTGTTGAAAATTCAGTTGATAAAATCTCTGTTGTTTAAGCTCAGGGAGAGCAGACAGAGAGGCAGAACCAGCCTGGCTGGGATGGAGGGGATTTACACCAGGGTTTGGGGTCTTGGGGATGATTTTGGAGCTTTGTCACTTCCCAGGGTTTATCAGCTCAGCTTTTCGAGTCTGCAGGGCCCTGGGGTGGCCAGGGCAGGCCAGCCCATGGCAGGGAGGGCTGGTCCTGCTGGGAATGGCACCCTGAGCTGGGCAGGGATCAGCCCTGGGTGACACTCGGGCTCCCGGGGCCATGGGGAAGGTGGAGCTGAACCCAACTGCAGGGCAGAGGGGATATTGCAAATATCCCACAGAAACCCTCTGCGAGGGTGGGGAGGGGCTGGGATGGCATTCCCACAGGAGCTGTGGCTGCTCCTGCAGCCCTGGAATGTCCAAGGCCGGGCTGGAGCAGCCTGGGGCAGTGGGAGGTGTCCCTGCCATGGCAGGGGGGGTTTGAGGTGCCTCCAACCCAAACCATGCTGGATTCTGTGAGAACTCACTCGTGGCATTTCCTCCACGGCATTTGTTGCTCCTTGCTGTTCCCAAAGGCAGGGATTTGAGGGTGGACAGGGATCTGGCTTGCTGCTGCCCAGCTCTGCACCTTTTCTGGCTGCCAGGGCAGAGCAGAGGCAGAGCAGCCACTGGTCCTGGGGTTGGGAATTGTTCCAGATTGCAAGGCAGGCTGTGTTCTGTTCCCATCTGTAGGGCAGGTGTCGGGTGTCAAGTGGGCAATTCCCCTTATCCCCCTCTGAGTGATCACACCCACTCCTCCCTCAGCAGGGGACACCTGCTGATAACAGCTATTGAATGTCACTGCATGGCTGATAAGAGCTACAGCATCCCATTGGATGAGCCCGGGGGAGGAGCCAAGCATTCCTACCCGGATAGAATCTGGGGATTCTGGAATACCACACAGCTCTGCCCAGAGGGAGGAGCCAAGCATTCCTACCTGGATATAATCTGGAGATCCTGGAATACCACACAGCTCTGCCCAGAGGGAGGAGCCAAGCATTCCTACCCGGATAGAATCTGGGGATTCTGGAATACCACACAGCTCTGCCCAGAGGGAGGAGCCAAGCATTCCTACCCGGATAGAATCTGGAGATCCTGGAATACCACACAGCTCCGCCCAGAGGGAGGAGCCAAGCATTCCTACCTAGATAGAATCTGGAGATCCTGGAACACCACACAGCTCTGCCCAGAGGGAGGAGCCAAGCATTCCTACCCAGATAGAATCTGGGGATCCTGGAATACCACACAGCTCTGCCCAGAGGGAGGAGCCAAGCATTCCTACCCAGATAGAATCTGGGGATCCTGGAATACCACACAGCTCTGCCCAGAGGGAGGAGCCAAGCATTCCTACCTAGATAGAATCTGGAGATCCTGGAATACCACACAGCTCCGCCCAGAGGGAGGAGCCAAGCATTCCTACCCAGATAGAATCTGGAGATCCTGGAATACCACACAGCTCTGCCCAGAGGGAGGAGCCAAGCATTCCTACCCAGATATAATCTGGAGGTCCTGGAATACCACACAGCTCTGTCCAGAGGGAGGAGCCAAGCATTCCTACCCAGATAGAATCTGGAGATCCTGGAATACCACACAGCTCTGCCCAGAGGGAGGAGCCAAGCATTCCTACCCAGATAGAATCTGGAGATCCTGGAATACCACACAGCTCCGCCCAGAGGGAGGAGCCAAGCATTCCTACCCAGATAGAATCTGGAGATCCTGGAATACCACACAGCTCTGCCCAGAGGGAGGAGCCAAGCATTCCTACCCAGATATAATCTGGAGGTCCTGGAATACCACACAGCTCTGCCCAGAGGGAGGAGCCAAGCATTCCTACCCAGATAGAATCTGGAGATCCTGGAATACCACACAGCTCTGCCCAGAGGGAGGAGCCAAGCATTCCTACCCAGATATAATCTGGGGATTCTGGAATACCACACAGCTCTGCCCAGAGGGAGGAGCCAAGCATTCCTACCCAGATATAATCTGGAGGTTCTGACACCCCAGCACGGCTTCCCACTGGATTTCCCAGAGGAACAGCAGCTGCTTCTACTTCCATGGATTTGCAAAGGAAGACTCCACCCTTTTCTACAGAACCTCCTGCTCCAACAGAACCACCCCTGACACCTCAGGAGGGCTGCAGCCAAAATTCCAATGGACTGCTGCCAACACCCTGACCAACAGCGTGTCAGGGTGAGTTCTGACTCTGTCAGTGTTGCTCTAGTGTATTGCATTGTTTTATTTTATCCTTTTCTTTTTTCCTAGTAAAGAACTGTTATTTCCTGCTCCCATATTTTTTTTCCTGAGAGCCCCTTAATTTAAAATTCACAGCAATTTGGAGGGGTGGGGAGGGTTTGCATTCTCCATTTCAGGGCAGGCTCCTGCCTTCTTTAGCAGGCACCTGGCTTTCCAAACCAAGACAGGAATAAAAAACCCAATCTCTGCACCCAAAAGCTTTTCAGCTCAGTCTGGGAGCAGCAAAAGGAGCTGGAATCACCCATCCTTCCCTGCCAAGGAAGCGCCTCTTGGTGGAGAACAGCCTGGAGAGATGGATTTGAGACCTTTGAGCAAGAGAGTGACTCAGGAGTTAACCCAGCCCCGTTTCACTGCAGTGTCAAAGCACAGCAAGCTGGCCCTGATCCCTGTGCTCGGAGCAGGAACTTCCCCAATGGCAGTGCTATCACAGGTCCTTTCCCTCACCTGGCACCTCCAGGACCTGATCCTGCAGGCTCTGAAGCAGATCTGACCCTCTCAGCAAGGAAGTGAAATTTCCATTTATTCACCACGGAGAACCAGGTCTCCACACCAGGGATGAACAACACTCGGTACTAAGGAGCAAAAAAAGAAATAAAAATAAAAGAAATAACAGCATTTCAGGTTTTAGAGCACCCAAATCTACCAGAGTGCTCAGATATTAAAAACCAGATTTATTTATAACCCATTGCCTCCCAATGGCACCTTTGGATGCTGATTCCAGGGAGCTCATCTCCACAAATCCATCCTGCAGACAGCGATGCCAAAGCCACATGAAAGAGGGACAAAGATCAGAGGCAGCAGAGCCAGGGATCCACAGGAGGAAGAAGACAACTTGAAGAGAAAATCAGGGTTTAAAATTCAACCAGCACTTTTCAATTATTCGAGGCACTGTTTTCTCAACAAGGATTAGAAAATGATATTTCAGATGCATCACTTGAGCAGGATGACACCTTTTAAATGAAGGGTTTCTGTTGCTGCTCCTGTTATCCAGTCTGCACCAAAAGATGACTTTCAAGTATTTTGCCTATCATTTCTAAAGAGGGGAAAAAAAAAATAAAAAAAGCAAGCCTGAAAGAACAAAGGCAACACTTCAAAGCCTTCAGCGGAGAAGGAAGTGCTTTCTAGCAAAAATCATCCGCTTGTGTCAATGAAACCTTTGTCAGGCAGCTCCTCTCCTGCCTCGGCTGCTGCAGCTGGAGACAGAAGGGAAAGAGAATCCCTGAGAGAAGGAGGGAAGTCATGTCCCAGCACAGTCCCCTTGTGCCCTCTGTGACTGTGTGACAGCTGAGATGGAGAGCAGCTGAGGAGCTCACACCTTCTGCTGCCCCAGACTGGCTTTAAACCCCTGAAATTTGGGGGCTGATTTTTTATCCCCTACCCAAGGAGCTTCTGGGGAGGATTTTGCAGCAATAGGGAGCAGTGGTAGTTAAAAGTGAGACCATTTCCAAAAGAACTGCAATTCTCACGCTCCTCAGTGCCAGGGAACTTTGCAGTTTCAGAGAATTGGTCCAGGGATCCACCTGCACTGGGCTCTGCATCAGCCCAGAGCATCAGGGCAGGCTCATTCCCTCCTCACCCTCATCCCAGAGCATCAGGGCAGGCTCATTCCATCCTGATCCCCATCCCAGAGCATCAGGGCAGGCTCATTCCCTCAGCCCAGAGCATCAGGGCAGGCTCATTCCCTCCCAACCCTCAGCCCAGGGCATCAGGGGAGGCTCATTCCCTCCTGACCCTCATCCCAGAGCATCAGGGCAGGCTCATTCCATCCTGATCCCCCATCCCAGAGCATCAGGGCAGGCTCATTCCCTCCCAACCCTCAGCCCAGGGCATCAGGGGAGGCTCATTCCCTCCTGACCCTCAGGCTCTGTCTCACCCCATGGAGATTTCTCTTCCCAGCCATCTGGGGTGCCATGGGGATTTTCAGCTTTGTTAGTTCAGGTACTAAATCCATTTTGGGAGTCTGCTCTCTTTTCTAACAGGGTTTTTGTGGTCACATCCTCCTGTCCTGTACCACTCCTTACACACCCCCAGAGCTCACAGCTCTCTTCAGGGCCCCTTTCCAGGGGGGCCCCACCCCAGAACTCCCACTGGCAGCGCTCCCTCTCCCCTGGAATATTTGGAATATTGCAGAACACGTTGTTAAGTTGCTCTGACAGCTATTACCCCCAACAAGCTCCCCTCGAACCCCAGTCGCTTTTGACCTCCACACACCTGGAGACTTCACCCTCCTGCCGCCCCTCTGACCTATCCCCTCTAAGTGACACGGCGCAATTATCAGCAATTTGTTGGCTTTGTTTTCCTTAGCACCCAATTATGCAAATAATAGACCAGGAACGGAGCTGCAGTGAGCTCGGAGCCAAGTGTTTCATGCCTGAGCGACTCTGCCAGCCCAGCCCGATGTGCGGGAGCAGGAAATGAGAATTCAGGGAATACTTATCCCAGGCAATCTCTGTCGGGGTGGCAGAAGGATATTTAATACTTTTTAAATTAACTCTTATGAGAACCTCCAGCCTGGATGCTGCCTGCTCCCATGGACTGCTGGATATTTTCATTTTCTTGGGCTCCTGAGCTTCCTACCCTGGCTGTGCACCCTCAGCTTTTCTCCGGGGACAAGGCAGGGCTGGGGTTTTGGCAAATGCCAAGGAAGAAAACACATTTTCCACACCCAAAGGGGAGGACTTGATCCAAACCATGACGAAGGAGAGTCCCCCATTTCTTGCTGCACTAAGGGAGTGGAGCAGAGCTGTGTCCACACTGGATTTTGAGCTTGAATTCATTGTTTTGCCTTTTTCTTTCCATGCTCTGTCCATCCCCACCTCGGCTTTTGTGCCTAAATCCATTGTTCTGCCTTTTTCTGTCCATGCCCACCTTGGCTTTTGTGCCTGAATCCATTGCTTTGCTTTTTTCTGTCCATCCCCACCTCAGCTTTTGTGCTTGAATCGATTGGTTTGAATTTTTCTGTCCATGCCCACCTTGGCTTTTGTGCCTGAATCCTTTGGTTTCTCTTTTCCTCTCCGTGCTCTGTGCAGCTCCCAGTGCTGAAAGCAGAGCTGATCCCATCCCACCCTGCCCTCGGAACATCAAAAGGGATTTTAACCCACAGGGTTTCATCTGCACCAAAGACAGGGACAAAAACCAGGGGAAAAAGGACATTCTGGGCCCCTTTCCCCCACCTTTCTTCACCCCACTTGGGTCTGTGGGATGTGTCAGGATCAGCATTGTCTCCACCAGTCCCCTGCCAGCCTTGTGACCTCATCCACTTCCCTGGTAAAAGATTAGAACACATTTTCAGATGTTCAGGGCTATTTTTAGCCAGACCCAGAGCCACGTGGGGAGGAAAGGGGCAGGAGGATTTTCTTCATCACAGAACAATCTCTGTGTCTGGAGAAAATGCTCAGATGATTGTCAGAGCACAGAACTGCCCTGGGTGAAGTTGGGTTAGCTCCATCCATCTGAGGGAAATGGATTCCCTTGGGGAAGGGGCTGAAAATGCACAGGGGGCTCCTGCCTGCCCCAGAGGATGATGTGCTCTGTCAGGTGTCCTGAGAACAGGAACAAAAGCAGCAGGACAAGAGGACAGACAGCAGTCTGGGCTGAGGGCTGAGAGCCAAGCTCTGCCAGGGTGGGAAGGTCCCCACTTTTCTGTGACAAGGGGACAGCTGAGGCACAGCCCCTCTGGAGACTCAGCCCCATCTCTGTGCTGCTCCCCACCCAACACTGGGGGATTTGGTGCCCTGTCACTCCCTCTGTCCTCTCCAGGTGCTCAAAACTTGGATTTCCATCAGGTTCCATCTCAGGAGTCAGCAGGGAAGGAGGGGAAGAAAGACAATTCAACCAAACCCCCCAAATCCCAGACTAACACACTAAACCAACCCCCCCCAAATCCCAGACTAACACACTAAACCAACCCCCCCAAATCCCAGACTAACACATTAAACCAAACCCCCCAAATCCCAGAATAACACATTAAACCAAACCCCCCAAATCCCAGAATAACACATTAAACCAACCCCCCCAAATCCCAGACTAACACACTAAACCAACCCCCCTAATCCCAGACTAACACATTAAACCAGCCCCCCCAAATCCCAGACTAACACACAAACCAACCCCCCAAATCCCAGACTAACACATTCAACCAACCCCCCAAATCCCAGACTAACACATTCAACCAAACCCCCCAAATCCCAGACTAACACACTAAACCAGCCCCCCCAAATCCCAGACTAACACATTGAACCAACCCCTCAAATCCCAGACTAACACATTAAAGGCATCACTGCAGAACAAAGAATCTATATTCTATAAGGAATATATATATCTATATTTTTTGGAATATCCACCAGGCAGCTCCAGAAAGCCCCTCCCAGCCCTGTGCTTGGTGATCTGCCCACCCTGCCAAATGCAGAGCTTGCTTCCAGCCCTGCCTGGCACTTTTCCACCCAGGAACAGCCCTTTGGACTCGGGAATGGCTCTTGCATGTCACGCTCGTGGGCATTTGGCCCACGGAGGTCTTTGTTACCCAACCCATAAATCCATGAAATCCAAGCCTGAGTCAAACCCGAGACACTGTGGAAACCCAGGAGGGCTTGAACGAGCTCCTGGAATAAAACTGCAGCCCCTCCCCAGGCAGAGCAGTATTTTTAGGAAGTGGATTGAGAAATGTTTTCCTTGCTCCATTTCCATGTTTACTGGGATACAACATTGTTACACGGGATTGCATCAGAAAACACAGAAACTGCTCCACGGATCGATCTGGCCATGAGGGCTCTGAGGAATTCACTCCTTGTCTCCAAGGAGCTTCCTCAGCACAAACAATGGCAAATAAAGACAAGTGCTCCTCCAATAAATAAATACTGGGATACAGAAATGTCAGGGAATTTGGGGTGGATTTTAGGATCCTAAAACCTTGGATGTGGCCATTTATAAAATCAGAGGAAATAGTCACATTCAAATGAAATTTGCTGTATTTTAGGCAAGTTCCTCTAACTGAAATAATGATGGGACCATCCCCTCCCTGGGGCTTTCAGTGTCTCAGCCACTCCAGGGAAGGAACTGGACTCCACTTTAGGATTTCCAAAGCCCAGAAATCTTCTGAGGTCTGACCTCACATCTCCAGCCAGCCAGAATTCCAGGGAATTGATTACCACCATAATGGGAAACATGGCAGCTTCAGAATGGTTGGTTTGAACTTGGGATCTCTTCAATAACAGAGAGAATAAAAATCTCCAAGTGTTGCCTTTCAGACATCTGAGTGGCCTCTGCGTGTAATCAATTAGAAACCAACTCCATTCCACAGGAAAATGGCTCTGGCTTAGCCAAAAGATAATTTTTGTGAAATAGGTGAACTAATTTTTCCCAGGTCAAGCATATCCTGTGACTCCTTCCCTGCTCTCTCTGCTCCTGGCCTTGTCTTCCCAGTTAGTTTCAATTCATTAGTCCAAAACCTGTCTGAAAATGAAATTTTCTCTTCAGAAATAACTAAAAAAAAAAATTATAAAATATTGATGGAAATTCTTCTGACAGGGACAAAAATCCCAATAAAATGGCAGCAACAACCCTGATATGAATTCATTTGCATGCAGGGATTTCCAAGTGCTATAAGGTTTTTTTAATTAGTTTTTGTTTGTTTGCTTGAAAAATGAAAGCAACATTTTATTTCAGTTTTTTTCCTTCAACAGACAGCAAAACAAATCACATTGTGAGGCTTCCAGGTGGGCAGGCAGGATGCTGTCAGTTCCACTTCCCCACTGAGCTGCATTTTTCTGGCCAAACTCTGGCAGGCTCCAGGAGCAAGTTCGATTTTGCAAAGAGATTCTTTTGCATCAGAAAATTCTCTGGATGGAAAACGGCCCAGCAGACCCCTTCAGTGAGAGTGGGAACACTGAATTTCAGGGGGATTTGCTGCAATGCTGCTTTTGCCAGGAGTGACCAAGCACTGAGAGCAGGAAAATCTGGGAATTAAGGGCCTTAATGACAGGAATTAATTCCCTGAAGTAAGAGGAAGAGGGGATGGATGAAGAATACAGGAGGCTGTGGCTGCCCCATCCCTGGGAGTGGTCGAGGACAGGGCTGGGAGCAGCCTGGGATGGTGGAAGGTGTCTCTGCCACGGCAGGGGTGGGATGGGATGAGATTTGAGGTCCCTTCCCCACCCAAACCATTCCAGAATTCTTCGATTCTGTGAAATTTGGCTCTGGCTGGGAAGCCCTTTAGAATCCAAACCCCACAAAGAGAAGTGGTTCATTCAAAAGCAGCTCGAAAAACGGGCTCAGAACCTCTGTGTGCCACAGCTTTGGGGCAGAAACCCCTCAGCTCCTGAGCTCCTCGTGCTCTCATCAGGACCCTGCACATCTTCAGGCTGAGGACAGAGAGCCAGGGATCCAACACAGCCAGAGCTGCTCTGGTTCAGTCCCAACACCACAGAAACTGCCGGAATTCAGGACAATCCTCTGGCTGTCCTGGAGTGCCCAGACCCCTGCAGGGGGCTCAGAGACCCTGGCACAGAGCCCAAGACTCCTGTGCCTTTGATTGTGACCCATGGAAAAAATCACCAACCTTCTATGAGGATCTGCAAGCCACGAAAGTCTAAACAGAATAATAATTGGTTTGTCACGGGGTGAAAAATAGATTTTTGGGATTTTTAGAATTGGGGTTCAGGGGGCAAGAGGGAGGAATTTGGGCGTGTCCAGCCTTTCTCCTTCTCCTTCTTGGCCTCCATCTTCTGGGTGATGGTGGCACTTTTGGGTTGGTTTAAGGTAGAAGCTCAGTGTCTAACACAGGTGATGGGGATTGGGAAGTTATGGTAAATATTGTACATGGAGTTTTAGTATAAAAAGATAACACCAGAGTGCCTCTGTCTGTCCTGCTGAATGGACCTCAGCAGGATAGGAGAAAGAATTTTATAGATGAGAGACAATAAACAACCTTGAGACCGAGAACTGAAGAGTTCTGACTCCTTTGACCACTGGGCTGGGAAAAGAGACTTCCCAAGGCATCTGGGGGTCACTGTGAGCAGCAGAGATCCTGAGAAAAAACCAGCCCTGAGTCCAAGCTGCTCCCAGAGCCTCCCCCTGGCAGGGCTGTGGGAGCAGGGAGCAGCCTGGGCTGTTCCTAGAGCCTGGCACACCGGGAGAATTCGGGAATACAGCACAAGCCCAAAAGGAATTTGTTCCTCCTCCACCCTGTACGTGGCAGACGCTCTGTGAGGACACCCAGATGAACTTCTTCACCTGAATTAGAACAAAGTGTTTTGCTCTTCTCTCTCGGGTTTCCTTCTCCTCCCTCTCCACCCCCTTCCCTGTCCTTATTTTAATCCACAAACCAGGAATGGCTCTGCGGGCGTCCTGCCAGGGCACAGCTCTCG
Source organism: Haemorhous mexicanus (assembly GCF_027477595.1). Taxonomy (NCBI): domain Eukaryota; kingdom Metazoa; phylum Chordata; class Aves; order Passeriformes; family Fringillidae; genus Haemorhous; species Haemorhous mexicanus. Next base: position 10,494,420 of record NC_082360.1, on the reverse strand, counting down.
TTCACCTGGCAAATGCTGGGCTCCTTCTCCTGGCTCCAATTAAAAACCAAGACAAAAAGGAGGAGCCAGGAGGTCCTTTCTGAGCCAAGGCATCCGCCCAGGGTGTCCAGACTTCATAGGAATTAAATTTATGGGAACTAAAGGCTCCCATCACTCTCTTGCTCTTTCTTTTGCTCTGGAAGATGTTTTTATCACCCTTGGTATCGGGGTAAAAATGTTTTAAAAGGTTGACATTGTAAATATTTCCGTGTTATTTTCCTTTTGCTCAATAAATAAAATGGAAATTGTTTAGAGATGTGCATTTTAATGCAAAAACAACTTTTATTTCTGGTCTAACAGCTAAGTGAGAAATGTTGGGAGGGACTTCAGAACACAGGGCCTGTGGGGCTCTCAAATCCAGCAGCAGCACATCACCCATCACCTCATTCCTAATTGTCTCCTCCCCATTAACCAATCCTGCTTTAATTGAGCACTCCGCAGGTCTCACTGAGGGACCGGGAGCTGTTACTCACATCCTCAGGGCTTCTTCCAGAGGGACAGAGAGCCAGCAGCAGCTCCTGGCAGTGGTGTTTGGGGGGATCCCTCCCCTCAGCCAGATGTGCAGCTGTGAGCTGGATCTTTCACCTGAGCCAGATGTACAGCTGGGAGTTGGATCCTCCACCTCAGCCAGATGTGCACATCTGCTTTGGATCCTCCACCTCAGCCAGATGTGCAGCTGGGAGTTGGATCCTCCACCTCAGCCAGATGTGTGCATCTGCTTTGGATCCTTTACCTGACACAGATGTGGAGCTCTGCTTTGGATCCTTCCCCTCAGCCAGATGTGCAGCTCTGCTTTGGATCCTTTACCTGACCCAGAAGTGCAGCTGTGATTTGGATCCTTCACCTGACCCAGAAGTGCAGCTGTGATTTGGATCCTTCCCCTGACCCAGATGTGCAGCTGTGATTTGGATCTTTACCTGACCCAGATGTGCAGCTGTGATTTGGATCTTTACCTGACCCAGAAGTGCAGCTGTGATTTGGATCCTTCCCCTCAGCCAGATGTGCAGCTGTGATTTGGATCCTTCCCCTGATCCAGATGTGCAGCTGTGATTTGGATCCTTCCCCTGATCCAGATGTGCAGCTGTGATTTGGATCTTTACCTGACCCAGATGTGCAGCTGTGATTTGGATCCTGTCCTGAAGCACCCTCCCCGTGACCCTGTCACCCACCCCTGTCCCTCACGCTGATTTCTTGCCCCCAGTTCTCCCCACTCTGGCGTCGTGCCTCCAGATTTGAGTTCTGGCACTTGTCAGCTCCCTCAAACCCCTTTTTTCTCCCTGTTTCAGTCCCCAAACCAGAATTCCAGCACATTTCAAGCTGAAAGAACAGAGCCCTGAACCCATCCGTGGCTCTCCTTGCGATGGAACTTCCCTCCCGGGGTCAGGTGGAGCCCTGAGCGCCCGCATTTCCATTTCAATAACAGCAAGACGGGAATTCCGGGAAGGGCTGGAAAGGCAGGATGAAGAAAGCAGCGCTTCTTCAAACTGCAAACTCCTCTGGGCAGGGAGAAATGCCAGCTCCTGCCGCTGCTGAGGGACTGGGATCCCTCCCAGGGCAGGGACGGAACGGGGACAGCCCAGACCTCCTGTGTGCCACGGGCTCTTCCAGCCCGGCCCGAGGCACCTGCTCGCTTCCAGCCGTGGGCAATGGCATTAATTAATTAATGATTAATGATGATAGGGCTCTTGGAACAATTTCTTTTAGCCAAGGATCACACTGACAAATGACTCAGAGGAGTCGGTAATCGCTGGGCACCCGCCAGCAGCTGCAATGCAGAGGAAGCAGCCTGGCTCCAGGGGATTGTTCTGCACTCCGGGGGAGCGAGGGACACCCGCTGGAATGCCATCACAAACCCTGGCTGTGATGGGATCAGGAATTAGGGACACCCACTGGAATGCCATCACCAACCCGGGCTCTGAGGGGATCAGGAGTTAGGAACACCCACTGGAATGCCATCACAAACCCTGGCTGTGATGGGATCAGGAATTAGGGACACCCGCTGGAATGCCATCACAAACCCTGGCTGTGATGGGATCAGGAATTAGGGATACCTGCTGGAATGCCATCACAAACCCGGGCTGTGATGGGATCAGGAATTAGGGATACCTGCTGGAATGCCATGACACACCCTGGCTGTGATGGGATCAGGAATTAGGGACACCCGCTGGAATGCCATCACAAACCTGGGCTGTGATGGGATCAGGAATTAGGGACACCCGCTGGAATGCCATCACAAACCCTGGCTGCCATGGGATCAGGAATTAGGGATACCGTTGGAATGCCATCACAAACCCCAGGCTGCCATGGGATCAGCCCGTGGAGGATCAAAGGTACTCTTGAGCAATAATTGGCATTCATAATCAGCATTAATCATCAGCATTAATAATCAGCATTAATAATCAGCATTAATCCAGGCCCAGCTCGGATCAGCTCAGCTCTTCTGGGATGCTGGAGGACAAAAGTGAGAGTTAGCTGAGCATCCAGGGCCTCAGGGCTGGGACAGCAATCACCAGGAATCCCATCAGAGCAGATCAATTTCTGTGAAATCAGAGCATTTGTGCCCTCCTAAATTTCAGTGAAATCAGAGCCTTTGTGCCCTCCTAAATTTCAGTGAAATCAGAGCATTTGTGCCCTCCTAAATTTCAGTGAAATCAGAGCATTTGTGCCCTCCTAAATTTCAGTGAAATCAGAGCCTTTGTGCCCTCCTAAATTTCAGTGAAATCAGAGCATTTGTGCCCTCCAAAATTTCTGTGAAATCAGAGCATTTGTGCCCTCCAAAATTTCTGTGAAATCAGAGCATTTGTGCCCTCCTAAATTTCAGTGAAATCAGAGCATTTGTGCCCTCCTAAATTTCTGTGAAATCAGAGCATTTGTGCCCTCCTGTTGTCCCAGCTCTTTGGGGTCATTCCCTGGTTCTGGAGGCAGCCAGGAGCACTCAGAGCAGAGGTTCTGCTGCACAGCACAGAACCACTCCCCACAATCTGAAAACTTCCCACCTCCTCTGATTTCACTCCCTCCTGAGGAGTGACCAGAACATCTTTTTTAATGTGAGATTTCCATCTGAACCCTCCTCCAGATGGGGCTGTACCCATCAAAGGACCGGGATGACCTGCTGAAAACACTTTTCCCTCAAAGCAGGGGTGAGGGGAGGTTGGAAAATGCTGGGGGACAGGGAGTGACTCACTGCATGTCCAGACAATCCGACTGGACCCAAAAGGTGTCAGACATCACCTAATAGTGGAAATGAGGAAACCCAGATAAGATAAGTGCAAAGGGACTCGGGAACTCTGCAACTTGCAGCAGCCCAGAAGCCCAAAAAGGAGAAGAAACGAGGACCCAGAGTGAAACAACACAAACCTGACGATGTCAAACAAAGCAGCAAAACAAGGCAGAGCTCCCGGATGGTTCTGGAATTCTGCCTCCCTCCCTTAATCTGCTCATGGAGCCCTTGCCAGCTCCTTTCCCTGCTGGCTGTCCCTTATCTGGGCAGCAGCTCCTTTGACAGGAATGGCAGAAAGGGTGAAAGAAAAGCTGGCTCTCTGCAGTTCCCCAGGTCCCAGCTGCCAGGGGACACCAGTGTTGAGGTCAGGAAGAAAATATGTCACTGCAGGAGGCCAAAGCCCAACGCCTGAGCACTTGTGGAAGATCCTGGGGCACAATTTGCAAGGCTGGGGGTGTCAGCCCTGGTGCACTGTCCAAACCTGGGTTATTTATGGCCACTTTCCCTAAAATGCTGCTTTTATAAAATAAAAGTGAATTTTGTGTTCTGCCTGCAGGGCCAAGAGCAGCACCATGGGAGCAGTGCAGGAGGAGAAATGTCCTTTGTCACCCTGCAGCAGCACTTGAGCACCCTCACCATGAAAAGAGAAAGAATGAATTCAAGAGGGATTTATTTCCATCCCAGACTTTTCAGGTGTTTAACAAAAACTTCAGTCCTGTTTTTCCCCCATAATGCTCAAAACTCCACGTCTCCTCCAGACACCCAGAGCTCTGGATTCCAGCTCTGCATTCCCGTGTTCCTCCACCACAAGTGATGAGGTTTGAAGGATCAGGAACCAGGAATGAGCAATATTTAATTAATTTCCTCTCTTATCATCTGTAATTAATTCTGAACAGTTGGTGGGCGCAACCTTGAAGAGTGTTTTGCTGGGGAATATGAAGATTTTTCAAAATTCAATATTAATTCCAGTGTCCACCAATGTTTCTACGTAAAATAAATTCTAAGTAATTCTAATAAACTCTAAATAATTCTAATAAATTGTAAATAATGCTAATAAATTATTTTTATTTCTAAAATAAACCAGTCAGAGCATGGGGATGGAAGGGCAGGGAGATCCTGGGAAGCAGGGCTTGCCAGCTCCTTGGATTTTCCACTCATTTGAGCAATAGAAGCCCAAATCCTCAGCCTTGTGCTTTCTGCCATTATTAAATCAAAGTTTTCCAGCAGTACAGAATTTAATACTGCATCTCTGCAAGTGGAATCGCGGGGAAAATTGTGTTTTCTTTACCTTTCAGATACAATAAATAGATAAAAGAGTGAAAAAGGAAAGTTATGCAAAGAACCAAAGGCTCCAGCTCAACGCAGCCAAGACAATGTACTGTGAGCCAGATCTGGAAAAGAGATATCAGAGAAATGTCCCCCAGCCAAAGTTAACATTTGCACAAAAAGGGTGACTCATTTCAGCTGGGATTTCCTCCCCTGGCCACTCATGGAATATCAGCTGTGTCTCCATCGAGTTTGATGCAACAACTTCCATCTGAGAGGGAAAAATGCTCAGCTCAGGTAAGGAAGGTTTTGGTTTTGGGCCTGGATTCTTCCCCTGTGTGCAGCTTCTGAAGTGTCCAGGGAATGCTCCTGTCACCCAAAATTCCATCACAGGGAATTGCTCAAGTCCTTTCAGGATGCAGCCACTTCCTGATGCCAGTTATCCCCCAGGAATGCAGCATGGAACCAGCACACCAGTGCCACACTCAGCTCTCAGTTTGGACCTCCCAAATAAAAGCAGAAAACACCTCAGGAAAAACAACACTCCAGATTTCTTCCATTTCCCTAAAACACAAATTTAGTTCTAAGCTGTTTGAGCCAAAGGGAGGCACGTCAGGGCAATTTCAGTTTGCTCCAGGGGTGATTTGGGGGTTTTGGAGTTTGCTCACAGAGGTGGAACACTGAGAAGTTTCACCTCACCATGGCACAGACGATACCTGGAGGTGTTCAGAACATTCAGGAACACGGCAGGCAAACACCCAAACCCAGGTGTAAAGTGAGAAAAAACTACAGCACCTATTTAATGTCCTTCTGGCTCTGAACTTTATAATTTCAATATCACTTAATGTGTTTTATTCAGGGTAGGAGGAGTTCTCCCTTCTACTCCTGAACCAAAAGGATTTTTATCCAACTGCATCCATGGAAGGGAATGGTAAATAAACATGTCAGGAAAACATCCCAACCCAGGTGTAAAGTGAGACAAAACTACAGCACCTATTTAATTTTCCTCTGGCTCTGAATTTTATAATTTCAATATCAAAGAAAGTGTTTTATTCAGTGTATGAGGAGTTCTCCCTGCTCCTCCTGCAGCCTGCAAGATGCTCCTGAACCAAAAGGATTTTTATCCAACTGCATCCATGGGAGGGAATGGTAAATAAACACGTCAGGAAAACATCCAAACTCAGGTGTAAAGTGAGACAAAACTACAGCATCTACTTAATTTTCCTCTGGCTCTGAACTTTATAATTTCAATATCACAGAAAGTGTTTTATTCAGTGTATGAGGAGTTCTCCCTTCTACTCCTGAACCAAAAGGATTTTTCTCCAACTGCATCCATGGAAGGGAATGATAAATAAACAATTAACACTGAAAGAAAATCACTGCTGATTTTCTTTTTTTCCTTTTTCCCCCCCTTTCTTTCTCAATCACCGTCAGCAGCGTGTTTCATGTAAAACACAGCAGCTCTGGGGACATTCACTGGGAGAAACAAAAATCAGCAGAAAACCTGGCCTTGATAACTCAGAAGTAACTCCTGAAATTCAGAATCTGCACAGAAATGAAAGGACAAAACCCTGCTGTGAGGTGCTGAGGGAGAATTTCTGTCTCAGCCCGACTGCACGCTTACCTGCTCGTTAATATTTTGGATTCTCCGGAGCAGGCACTATTTTCCAGAAGTACAGAGTATTTTAGTGCTCAGCTTGCTGCTCTTGGCACTGGATAAACACTGGGTCACAGTTAAAAAAAGCACATTATGCATTTAATCATGTCGATATGGAAAGAGTAGGATTTATTAAAAGCACCTAGATAAGTTCCAGGCCTGACTCCCATTAGCTTCCAGGGGTGACTCACCAGCTGGTTTTATGAACTGGCTGGAAAAATCCCTCTGGGATCCCACGGCATCTTTGAGCACATTTTGGAAATGTGACCTGCTGCTCCTTCCAGCCCTCAGAACAACGGCGTGAATCCCCTGGGGATTTAGGAATGACAAGAATAAACCCAATAAACCCAATAAACCCGGCCCGAGGCACGCTCAGCACCCATCCCATTCCCAAATCCATTTATTTCTCATTCTCTTCTTGTTGACATTCTTCTGAAAACCCACTGGGCTCTTGCTGTTTCATTAGCTGTCTAGACTGTGCTGCAGGTAAATACGGGGAACTTAAAAATGGGAATTAACACAGTGGGGATTTAAAAAAAAAAGGTAAATAGAGAAAAAATAGCGAAGGTGTTCCTTCTGCTGCCCTGAGCCTCTGCAGCGCTCCGTCAATTTAGGAGGGTGTCTCTGTGAATGCTCAGCCAGAATGCCCCTGAGGATTATTTGCTGCGTGAGAAGGGTGCTTGGGGGGACTGGTTGAGGACGGAGTTGCTCAGGGATGCAGTAATTTACACGGATTTTATTCCTTACAACCAGCCCCGCTCCCGGCCCCGCTCCTCCGCCCGCTCCCGCCTCGCCGCCGCCATCTTGCCGGCAGCCAAACGCCGGGCGCTGATTGGCTGCTGCGCCGCGCACCGACCAATGGGAGGCGAGCTCGCTGTTGCCAGGGCAACGGCGTGCGAGAGCGGCCCTGCGGCCTGCGCGGAGTTCTGAGGAATTAAATGTGAATTATAACGCTTAAAACGAGTTATACCCGAATTATAACCGAGTTATAACAGCTACATCTGACTTATAACTGAATTTTTGCTCCGTGCAGTCCACACCGTTTAAATTTTTCCCTCACTAACGAATTCAGCACCTCACCCCCCCAAAAAATCAGTAGGGGCCTTGTGGCTGTATGGAAACACAGTCATTATAACCATCCCTTCATAGATAGACATATGTATATGAATAGCGCATAATTTTATTCCAGTGGGCCAATTTTTGCTTTAATAAATAAAATGTTATGAAGGGAGGGTGGTCAGCTTGTTTGGAAGAACAACACTGGCCGGCGGCGACTCAGCTTTCCCTGGCTTTTTCACAGCTATGAACTGCTTGATATTTTTGGCTCGGCTCTATTATTATAATTTTTTTTTTTTCCCTTTTAAAAAATATGAGGCAGTAGGCTTCCTCCCAAGACACACTCAGGTGGGGCTGCTTCGAGCTGCTGACTTTCCCCTGGGGCACCTCATTTTGGTGAAAAAAAAAAAAAAAAAAGGGGAAAAAAATGGACAACTCCCCTGTGACACACTCAGCAAAGCTCAAATGGCCCCGCTGTCCCCTGCCCGTCCCTCCGAGGCTGTGCAGCCTCATTACATCCCCCAAAATGGTTTTAAAAGGCTGCAGATGGAAGAGCAGTGACATTTATCACTTGCAAATGAGAGCCCTGCCGTCACCTCCAAAGGAGAGCTGCATTCTGTAATGCTCCTTGCAGGGTGTTTTTCTGCTGACTTTATACCCGGAGTCTCGGGGAAAATGAGCTCCCTGTGCTGGGTTTTATTGCTGCAGGGTTGGAGTGACTCCCCAGGCTGGATTTGAGCCCCCCAGATCTCCCTGGGATTGTTTGAATTCGCACACATCACCCAAACGAGCAGAATTCCACTGCTGCTCTTCCCTCTCCCCACGAGGAATTGTTTTCCCTGATGTTTGGCCTTTCTCAGATCAGAGTTTTATTGTATTTGTTCCACCTACAACTGCGCTGGGCCTGCCTGCCAGGTTGGGGTTTGGTTTGAGTCAAAGTTCTGTAAAAATGATAAAACTGTTTGAAACCAGTCCATTGTTGGGGAGAGGGGCCAGCTTCTGCTGGAGCCTGAGCTTTGTGCTGAGAACCAGTGTCAGCTGCACAGCAAAACAGAATTTATCAAGAATCTTTGATCTCTGGAGTAGAGGACATTATTATCCTTGTTCAGGAATTAATTTCTGTTTTATTTGCTCTTTTTTTTTTCGTGGTACAACGTTTCCAGATAGATGGGAGTGAGAAAAAAGGGAACAAGCAGTGCTGGAGGAGAAAATAAAACACCAACCACAATGGGAGTGCTGGTGTGAATATGATCAGATTTAGGAAATTCAGGAAGAGCCACAGATATAAAAGGATGGAAGGTAAAATGTGGGATTTCCTTTATCCTTCCAGCTGGGGGTTTTAGTGGCTCAGGTGATTCTTCTGCACCGTTTTCATTTAAAAAGTCTCAATCTCATTTACACAGGAAGCAGTTGTTTTGGCCCATTAGCTAGATCTGGAAAACGAGGAGAAAGCTTCACGTGGAACAAAATTTTTGGACAATTTAGGAAATTCTGGGTCCACTTTTTACCTTTTGACTGTAAAGAAACTGCATAGCCTGGAAACTTCTTTCCCAAAATACCTCTGGAACTGAGGTGCTTCAATACAGGCAGGGTGAAGAGTTGCCCAAAGCTTGGTTCCAGTGCTTCCCAATCCCTTAAAACTGAAAATCCCTTGTGCTGCCATTGGGCTGTGGGGAAAGAACTGGAGAGAGGAGGAGAGAAAGCCCCAGCAGCTCCATTCAGGGGGGGATGCAGCCCCTGCCAAGTGTCATTATGAAAATTCTTCCTTTTCATACGATATTAAACTCTCCTCTTGGCAGCTCCCCCGATGCAGCCGGTGTTTTTAGTGAAAATACACGAGGCACTGAATTCTTTAACCTCAGTTCATTTCTCATTATATTACTCTGTTAATAGTCCTGGGAAATGCACAAAACCCCCAGAGCTGGGTCCGAGCTCAGCGGGGATCTCTGCGTGTTTAGGGTGGCCCTTGGCAGCCCGTGAGCAGAGGAGAGGAAAATCCATTTTTGCAATGGGAAGAAGGCTCAGGAAAGGTTGATTTTTGTGATTTTAATTGGGCATTGAAGCAAGGCCATTTGGACCTCATCTTTCTCTTGAAATGTCAGGGGTTTCAAATTGGAATCATTATAGAATAAGTGCTGGGTTTGATTCCTCCCCAGATTTAAGATTTTATTTAGTTCTTGTAGCCAGCAAAGAGAAGGTTGACATGGATTAAGTGTGGAGTTTGCCCCCAAGAAGTTCCTGCCACAATAAATGACAAACTCAGTGTTTCTGGTCTGTCACAAATACAAATCAGAGATGTGAAAGGACACATGGAGGTGTGACAGATCCCAGTCCCCTGCAAATGGGGGTCACCAAAACTAACATGAGGCTGTTTCAAATACACCTGCTTTTGCTTGTTGCTCTCCTAGCAGGCTCACAGTCAGCTTTTGTGCCTGAAGTCACCAAGTAAAACTGGGCAACTGCAATAAATTTATTGCTTATGACCATGAGTGTAGCAGCAGGAGACTGGATGGTGATTTATGGCCATGTGGCTGTAAATTTTGGTCCTATCTCCTGGTCTGGGTGTATTTCATCCAGAAATATTTGATTAATAGTAATTTTTTTTCCTCAAAACATCAGTTGATCTTTAGTTTTACAGTATCAGCCAAAGAAGTTGAAAAATGTCTAAAACTCCTGTTGAATATTGTCCTGATTGCAGGTGAGCAGTGGGCGAGGCCTCTTGACCAGGAACTTTTGCACACACGTGTGAAAAGCGAGGAGAGGAGGGAGAATGGTTTGCTCAGCGTTGTGCAAAAATCTGGGGCACCGGTGGAAAACCATCCCTGGTGATGTTTGCCCAGTCCCTGTCATCATTCCTGCCCTGGCTTCTCAAGCCCCTACTGAATTCGAAGGTTGTTGTGAGATTCTGTCCCCCTGTCAGCTGTGTGTGCTCAGCCCTGCCAGCCTGGGAATCCTGCTGGGGATGGAGCAGGAGCTGCCCTCACACCGAGCTGCTGAGGGCTGCTCTGCACCCCAACACAGCCTCCAGCATCCCTTCCAACTTCTGCTCCCACTGACTCTTGTAAATGCTTGTTCTGAGCCAGCACAAGCTGAACAGATGTTTAAATGTTCATTCACTCTTTGTTTTTTTTTTTTGTTTTTTGTTTTTTTTATTTTGTCCCCTCATTTTGCTTTTAGTTCAGACCATGGCAGCTTTAGGTTGGGAGTTTTTAAGACCATTCCCGGCTCTACTCGCAGCACCTCAAGCAGCACCACAACCTCTATTTGTGCATATCTCCAGAAGCAGCAGGAAAAAAGTTCCATTTTCCAAAAATTCCTCCCACTTCCTCTTCCCTGCGTGTGCCTCTAACCACTGCTGTATATGCAGTTAATTGAAATGGTGTTTGTTTTATCTTGAATAACCTTGTAATTGATTGAGGTGGTGGACAGCGAGACTCCAGAGTCATTTACATACCTGTGCACGCAGCACTCATTTCTGGGAGCCTTTCCACTGCTTTTTTTTTTAATTTTTATTTTTTTTTTTCCCCCTGAAGAACTATAGCTCCCTGTCTGTGCATGTTTGCATATATCTATAGATACTCTCCTTCACATAGATCTCCCCACAGTCCATTCACTCTGGCTGCCACTGTCCATTTGCTGCTCCTTGGGATCTTATGTTACCTGGGCTGGGGAGACTCCTGGCACTCTTCCCTCTGCAAGAAAAACAGCCTGATTTGGGGAGTGCTCCTTCTGCACAAGGCCCCGATTGTGTGCGAGGGCCCAAAAAGTAACAAATGCACTTTAATTATGTTGGATGCTTGGTGGCTGGCTTTGCAAATCTTTTATTTGTTTTGAGAAGTGCCCCAGCAGCAGCAGCACTAAATTTTGTGTGCATTTGGGGAGCCTCGCGGGCTTGGGCCGGGGGAGGGAGGACGGGCTAATTAACTGGGCTGCTGTCAAGCTAATAAACTAATGGAGAGCTTAAACAAATACAAAAATAAAGGAAGTAGACATGAAGGGGAAAAATAAAGTGACTAGACATGAAGTCTTGTGCCGTGCGTTTCCAGCTGCCGTGGGCACCCAGAATCCTGCCGAGGGAGTTTTATGTCTCCTCGTTCGAGTGCCCCTTTTTGGAGGCAAAGGTTTAGCAGATCTCTCCAGGAACGAGTAACGAGAGAGGAGCTTTTCCCATCCTGCCCAGAAACCAATTCCAGCTCATCAGAGTTGTTCGTTTTGGAAAAGAGTCAGATTCACATTCATGGGACAGAGGGGAGTGGAAAGCAATCAATGTTTAAATCTTCTCTTTGCCAGGCCGAGATGTTACATAAGGTTGAGGAAAATGTTTTATTATCCCAGCTAAGCCTGAAGTGTCAGATACTGACGGCGTTTCGGAGACAGGATGCTGGGCTTGATGGTCCAATAGTCTGACTCAGGCTGACAGATTTTCTCTCCCGCCCTCTCAGATTATTACTTGTTCTTTTTTGGTCCATTAGGTAGGAGGTGGTTTGAAATTCAGAAAGGTTAAAGCAGCACACACGTTACTTTGGGACTGGGCTGAGAGGACCCTCCCAGCTCTGCTCATCGTGGGGCACCAGACAAATATAGATCTTTGCTCATCTGATTTCTCAAGGCCTGCAGCTCCCATGATCTCATCCCGAGGTGGCACACGCTGGGATGGGCAGTACCTGTGCCCAGCTCCTCGGGTTTGTTCATCCTTCTTTGGCTCAGTGTTATTCCATGAGACTTTGGGGTATCCCATCCCAGTTTCAGGGAAATTTTCAACCCTTTTTACCCTTTAGGCTGCCGCCACCCCAAACTCAGGCTGCTTTGAAAGTCCCAAGCTCTGCTCATCGTGGGGCACCAGACAAATATAGATCTTTGCTCGTCTGATTTCTCAAGGCCTGCAGCTCCCATGATCTCATCCCGAGGTGGCACACGCTGGGATGGGCAGTACCTGTGCCCAGCTCCTCAGGTTTGTTCATCCTTCTTTGGCTCAGTGTTATTCCATGAGACTTTGGGGTATCCCATCCCAGTTTCAGGGATATTTTCAACCCTTTTATCACGTCACTGAGTACTGCTTGTTCTACCTGCATTTTCCAAGGCTTATCTCAGCTCCAGAGTTTACTTAAAAACTCACAGGGCTTTCAAATGTTGTTGAACACTCAATTATCTGACCCAGTGGTTAACAAAACACACGGTGCTCCATGTTCCTCTTTGGGAAAATATTTACCAGCCAATATCTGTGTTACTTGGCCACCTTTGCTTATCAAACACAGAGGAGCTTGTGCTGAATCAATCAAGGCAGCCATTGCTGGATAATAACTTGAAAACCATCTTTTCCAATGCTAAAGAAAGGAAGTTTTGCATTTGGAGAGCTGCAGGAGATGCTGGGTGGTCCCAGCCGGCGTGGGACACGTATGGCTGGGATGACACAGCCCTGGAGCTGGGCCAGGCCCGGCTTGGAGCAGGCAGCCAATATTCCAGATCTCCTGGAAAAGCTTTTGAACTGCCCCCTGATTTGCCTTTCATTTCCAGGATGAAATACCGGCCCAGAGGTTCCTTGCCTGGCTTTGATGGCGCCTCCCGAGTGTGACAGCGAGTCAGAGGAGCAGAAACATTTCGTGGTCTCAGAACGAAACCATCAAACCACATTTTCAGTAGTGATTTTCTTCCTGGAGATCTCTGCGTGGCCTGGTGGTTTCTTTTCGACTTGGAAAGGTTTGAAAGGCGGTGAGGTTGTTGGTTGCATTCTTGCAGCCCTCCTCACACATCCTCTGGGGTGTTGCAGACAGATTCTGGAGCATGAGCCCCAAACCTCATCCCCTGCAACCTCACTGAATCCAAGGATTTCCTTCAGGAGCGTGGTGGTGCAGTCTCAGGCAGAGGCAGCGGTCCCACAGAGAGCTGCTCCAAAAATTTGGAGGGAAAAAGAGAAATCAACACCAACATCTTCCAGGAAGAAGGTTGTTTTGTGCATTTATCGCCATTTCTGAGGCACTTCGGGCTAGTTTTTGATGAATCAATCTGGCTCTGGGAGCAGCTTCTGGTTGCCTTTGGCTAATGCTGTGCTGGAAGATGCTGACCCCACACAGACGATGTGACCAAAAATTTTGCCATGAATAAGAAGAAGCTTCAGGGTGGGGGATTGCTGGTGGTATGAGGAACTCCTAAAGATGAATGTTCTCAGATCTCTGAAGATGTTGAGTGAAAATTAGTTCAGAGAGTCTTGTCTTTATCCCAGTAACGTCACTGGAACAGAGGAGAAGCAAAACTTTCCATTTCACTGACAACAAAAGCTTTCATCTCCCTCAACCCAAACCTCAGAATATTTTCTTGCCTCAAAAGCTGAGCTGTTCCCAAGCTCATGAGAGACAGGGAAGAGCTGGATGGTGCCCATTACTCATGGCCGTGTCATTTACCATCCTCACTCTGCTCCTGATGCCTGAGGAGCTCCTTCACTTGTAGCCCTGGCTCTGTCCCATCCTCTGCTGCTGCCTCTGATGCCTCAGGTTCAGCTTTTCTGTGTTTCAGGTTCTGTGCTCTTCAGTGTGTGGGGCTGGGCTCACACCAGGGGATGGTGAGCTCTGTGCACAGAGCAGGGAGACAAAACAATTCCTGCTCCAGCTGGGCACCAAGGACAAATGATCCCAATGTCAGCCCAGGAGCACAAACCCCGTGGGCTGGAGAGAGAAAAACAAGCAGGGTGGGACTGGCTGGGCCAAAGCTGGGCTGGGACAATGAACTGCAAGGTGCAAATGGAGCAGAGCTGATCCCAGGGAGAGACCCCGTGCCCGGCCGTGCATTTTGGGGCCATTTTGGGTCATCTTGGGGGCAGCCCTGGCTGGGCTCTGGTGCTGCCCAAGGTGGATCCATGGAGGAGATCCTTGGAATCAATCCCTGCTTTGTTCTGGGACTCTGCCCAGCCTCTGCCCCAGCTCAGCCTGCACAAGGCATCACACCCATGGGAAATGGGACATTTTCCCATCCCTCCATGGAACACACTGGCCTGCCCTGAAGGAAATGGGCTTTGCTCAGTGTTTTTGAAGCCTCTAAGGAAGTTTTATCCGTGGAGATTGACCAAGGATTTCATCCACTGCCAGGCTGGGCGTTGAATATTCAAACTGAGCTTGGAGCTCTTTACTGAAATCCCCCCAAAATAACAAAACTCAAACAAAAAAAGTCAAACTCATCTTAGGCAGAGAGAATTTACGTTTTTCAAATTCAAAAATTTTAAAGGAATTTAAAGCCTCATTTTAATCAGGAGATTGGAGACTGGCACTAGGAACTGTTGCTGATGGAAAGGTTTGGTTGTTGGCAATGGCAGCAGGAAGAATTGTTTGTTATGAATATTGTATTTAATGAACAAATCCTCCTGAGGGCAGGCTCCCTGTCCAGTCCTGACCCAGCATTCATCCCTTGTGGTTGATGGGTGGATCTGGCCCTGGGATCAGAGGAGAAGATCTGGTACAGCAGTAAAAGAATGGACAAGGAATTAAAAATACACTTCCAGAATTGACTGATCTGACACAGTCCAACTGAAGGGCCCTGCTCAGTAACTGGGTGTTTTAATCAGCAGTTTTAGAACATCCAAGATAGGAAATTAATTCTTTTTTTCAGTCCAGCCTATCCCTGTGCCATGAATTCACTTCACTGGTGGCAAAAAGATGCTCACAGGGAGGTTTGGGTGTGTGTTTCTCACCTTTTCCCTTCATGCAGTGTACTTCCAGTTTACTTCTTGCGGGCTTCCACATCACCTTCCTGTTTCCCTGGGCTTTTTCCTGGATAAGGGGTAGGAGGGGGAATGGAGAGGCTGAGACAGGCTGGTTTCAGGGCAGCTCTTGGGCCGAAGTGAGCAGCACTTGAGTGTGTTTGCTTGTGCGACCAACTACAAGAGGTTTTAGCCTGTTAGGATTAAAAACTCCAATAAAACTGGAAAACATCAGTTCCAGGGTTGGTTTTGCTCGGTGTTTTTGCTTTTTCTGAAGACAGATGATATTTTGAAGCATCTGTCTCAGCTCTGTTGAATTCAGTGGATAGACCCTGCTCTGAAAAACTCTCAGCTATGACATTATCTCCACAACAGATCAGTGCAGTCAGTAAAAAGTTGTTAAAAAACCACATTCAGAGTTGTTTTTTTGTCCTTGTTTATTTTTTTTTTTAATTTTTATTTTTCATTTATTTAAACATTTCACAAACAACTTGCTCCCAGATCCAGCCTGGAGTTTCCAGCTTGAAAACACAGATCAGCATTTGCTCTCGGAGTCAGGCACAGATAAAATTCCAGCATGTAACACTTCATTTAGCAGGGTATTAACCCCTGGGGAGCGCAGGGGAGCCCTTCAGTGAACAAAACTCCTCAGTGTGGAGCAGGTAAAAATATCTCTGCAGGATTTTTCCCCCTGTGTGTGACAATGGTGAGAAGG
The DNA here is from genome assembly GCF_027477595.1 of Haemorhous mexicanus. NCBI lineage: Eukaryota > Metazoa > Chordata > Aves > Passeriformes > Fringillidae > Haemorhous > Haemorhous mexicanus. The sequence continues at coordinate 10,478,780 of NC_082360.1, read as the reverse complement.
TGACCAGCCCAGCTCCAATCCGTTTGTTTAACTTGCTGGGAATTAATCAGAGCACCCTGGGATTAATAATTACTTAATCAAATAATCGCTTCGTGACTCCAACACTTATCTTTTTTTTTTTCCCTCTGAGCAGGCTGGAAATAAGAGCCGTGAATATGTAAATTGGAACTGATTAGGGGATTAGGTTTCACTCTTTTTTTTATTATTTGGAATGAAAACAGCCTGCAGATCCCTCCAAGCCAAGCCGTGTCTCTGAATTACAGCAGCAGCGCCTGTCGGCTGTGATAATTTCACTTCATTAAGTTCCAGATATAAATAGGGAACGGTTCTTATTTTTTTTCCATGCACCACCTTTAATAAGCAGGGCCTGGAAACACAGGGGTTATTGATCCCCTCAGCCATAGGGCCTTCCCCAGCCTGAGGAGCACCAAACCCCTTCTACCTGCTGCCTTCTGCAGCCAGGCACAATCCAGCTCTGTTGAATCCCTCGGAAAAGCCAAAAAAGCCTTGGAAAAGTGGAAGTGGCGCTGCAAAGCAAACTGAAATTACTCTATAGACCCTGACAGAAAGAAGTGTCAGTGGGGATTGCAAGGAGAGCACTCCAGTGTTGAGGAGACCCCAGTAATTCCCTGGTACTGCTGAGCATCCTTGGTGCCCTCTAATCCACGGGGAAGGCTGGTGCCAAGCATGCCCGGAAATCTTCCTGTCCTGACAAAGCCATGATTTGGGAAAGTCCTGTCCAGAGCCCAGAATGTGCCCCCCAGGAGGGGTTTTAACCAGGCCATCCTCTCATTTCAAGGAGGGTTTGCATTTGAGATTACAATCCCTTGTTTGGAAACCTGTGGGATCTCTGCTCTGGAGTAGGGAGCTCACATCCTCAGCAGGAACGGGGCCCATTCCTTCACCTGGACTTTTACATTTATCCCAGGACACAGAGGGCCCAAAGTTCTTTATTAGAGCTCAGGAAGGAACTTAGAGGCAGAACAGAACCATAATTTCCTCATAAATTAATGACTGCGTTATTTAATTTCATAAATTTGGGGATGGCTCAGAGCTAAGGACACAGAATAAAAGGAAGCTCCTGATCTTGCTCTAAAAACTTTGCCACGAATAAAAAGAAGCTTGAGGGTGGGGGGATTGCTGGTGGTATGAGCAACTCAGATGTTCTCAGATCAGTGAAAATCAATTCAGAGGGTCTGGTCTTCATCCCAATTAAATGCCACAAAAAATCTCTATGGAGTGTGGCCGTGGCCACGTGTGGATCACAGCCCGATGACGGCCTTTCCCAGGCACTGGCAGCAATTTCCCTGGGTACCAGTGGATTTGCAGGTACCAGCTCACCTCTGCGAGCAAATGATAAAGTGCTGCCTCCCCTCAAAGGTTCTGGGGCTCAAATTTTCTTTTCCTCTGGTAAAGGAGCCCTGGGAAGGCTGACAGCTCTGGGAGAGAGGTGCTAACCGAGGAGTGGGGAATGTGGAGGAGCTGTGCAAAGGGGGAGGCTGAAAACATTAAAATGAAATCTCTCAGTTTAGCTACAGGAACCAACCCTTGCAATAAAGCAGCCTTGTGTCCTAAAAGCCCTGAGAACTGCAATTAAAGCAGAATGCTGTAGTGAGGATTTTCAGTGAGGATTGATCCTGGTTCTGAGATGACACCATGGAATAACCAACCCCCACCAAAGATAGGCTGAGATTTGATGATTTTTCTTTCCATGACCTGCTGGAAGTCAGGAATAATCCTCACCTCCTTTGATGCCAAGCAGGAGTTTATCCAACAGCACACAGCAGGAAATTCAGGGGAAGAAATGGAACCACAAAATCATGGAATGATTGGGTTGGGAGACACCTTAAATCCATCCCATTCCACCCACACCTTCCCCTATGCCACGGTGCTCCAGCCCCATCCAGCCTGGCCTTGGACAATTCCAGGGATCCAGGGGCAGCCCCAAAGCCTTGACTGGATGCTCACATTGTGTAAATTCAAGTTTGAAGGCTTTAAGGATTTTTTTACTATTGCCTCACACGTGCGGCTCGTTAGGGAGCACCGACTGCTCCAGAGGTTCTTAAGGATTTAGGAGGAATTGCAATTTTGGAGTAAAACCTTAGGCACTCCAGCTAATTCTTATAAGCACCTTGTGGGTCGTGTGTGCCTTTCACAGGCGTTTTCTGAAGGACTTGGATGGTGATTTCCTGAGAAAAAAATGAAAATTGGGAAAGAAAAAGCCTTGCTGTGAAAGTGCAGAGCTGCTCAGAGAAAGCTTGATGCCTTTAGCAGCATTCCCAGGTACTTTCAGGCTAGGTGTGCTTGAAATTGAAGTCCAGGAATTAGAGAACACAAACTTCATTTATTCAGGAGCAACTGGAAAACGTGAATGCGTTTCCATGGAGATGGGGTGATTTCCTTTCCCACAATTCAAATCTTTTCCACAGGTCCTGTTTCATTCTGATCACCCTCATGTTTTGTCGAGGAGAAGTTTTTGGGGGATTTTGATCTCAAGAGTTGGACAAGCTCCAGGCAGAACAATGAAAAAGTAGTAAATCACTTTAATAGATACAACAAGAAGGAAAAATAAAGAAGGCAGAGGAATGAAGGGACTGAAATGCAGCAGTCCCAGCACATCCATCAAACATGGAATACTCTTCTTGAGGAACAGGAGGACTCTGCAGTGAAACAAAGAGCAGGACTGGGACGGTGCTGGAGGTGCTCTGATGCTCAAGGTGCCAGTCGGATTGAGCTATAAAAACCACATTTTGAGATTTTCTCCAAATGATGGTGCTGGGGATGATCACACTTGTAGAATCGTGGAATGAGTTGGGTTGGGAGGGACCTTAAAGCTCACCCAGTGCCACCCCTGCCATGGCAGGGACACCTTCCCCTGTCCCAGGGGGCTCCAGGCCCTGCCCAGCCTGGCCTTGGGCACTGCCAGGGATCCAGGGCAGCCACGGCTGCTCAGGGCAACCTCAGGGCCTCCCCACCCTCTCAGGAAAGAATTCCTTCCTTCTTCACCTTCCTGATGGTTGGGAGTTATTTACACACAGTTTTTTGTGGATTATTTACACACAGTTTGTTTATTGTGAGTTATTTACACACAGCTTATTGTGGATTATTTACACACAGTTTATTTATTGTTATTTACACACAGTTTATTGTGGATTATTTACACACAGTTTATTTATTGTTATTTACACACAGTTTATTGTGGATTATTTACACACATTTTATTTATTGTTATTTACACACAGTTTATTGTGCATTATTTACACACAGTTTATTAATTGTTATTTACACACAGTTTATTGTGTATTATTTACACACAGTTTATTGTGGATTATTTACTCACAGTTTATTAATTGTTATTTACACACAGTTTATTGTGCATTATTTACACACATTTTATTAATTGTTATTTACACACAGTTTATTGTATATTATTTACACACAGTTTATTTATTGTGAGTTATTTACACATAGTTTATTGTGTATTATTTACACACAGTTTATTTATTGTTATTTACACACAGTTTATTGTGTATGATTTATTCACAGTTTATTAATTGTTATTTGCACACAGTTTTTGTGTGTTATTTACATACAGTTTATTAATTGTTATTTACACACAGTTTATTGTGCATTATTTACACACGGTTTGTTTATTGTGAGTTATTTACACACAGTTTATTGTATATTATTTACACACAGTTTATTAATTGTTATTTACACAGTTTATTGTGCATTATTTACACACATTTTATTAATTGTTATTTACACAGTTTATTGTGTATTATTTACGCACGGTTTATTTATTGTTATTTACACAGCTTATTGTGCATTATTTACACACATTTTATTAATTGTTATTTACACAGTTTATTGTGTATTATTTACGCACGGTTTATTTATTGTTATTTACACACAGTTTATTGTGTATGATTTACACACATTTTATTTATTGCTATTTACACACAGTTTATTGTGTATTATTTACACACAGTTTATTTATTGTTATTTACACAGTTTATTGTGTATTATTTACACACAGTTTATTTATTGTTATTTACACACAGTTTATTTATTGTTATTTACACACAGTTTATTGTGCATTATTTACACATGGTTTGTTTATTGTGAGTTATTTACACACAGTTTATTGTATATTATTTACACACAGTTTATTAATTGTTATTTACACAGTTTATTGTGCATTCTTTACACACATTTTATTAATTGTTATTTACACAGCTTATTGTGCATTATTTACACACATTTTATTTATTGTTATTTACACAGTTTATTGTGTATTATTTACTCACGGTTTATTTATTGTTATTTACACACAGTTTATTGTGTATTATTTACACACAGTTTATTTATTGTTATTTACACACAATTTATTGTGCATTATTTACTCATGGTTTATTTATTATTTACACACATTTTATTATGTATTATTTACTCACGGTTTATTTATTGTGTATTATTTACACACAGTAATTTATTTTGTGCTATTTACACCCAGTTAATTTATGGTGTGTTATTTACACACCCTTTACAACACTTGGGTGGCTCTGGCTGCTGTGACCTCTCGCAGCTCCCGGTGATAGCAGAGGTCTGCAGCAGGTGCCTCAAAGACAGCTTGGTCGTTACATAAATTCAGGCCATGCCCCTCTCAGCAAATCTGAAACAGGTTTGTAATAATTTTTTAGTGATGTACAAGGGACCAGAAATCACAGAGCTTTAGTGGAGAATATTTTTATTGAAGACTTTCTTTTTTTCCTCACCTCTGCTCGACAAGCGCAGCGTACACAACCTTTCTCCTCCAGAGCTGATAAATGGTTTAGCCATTATTTAAAGTTTGGGAAAAGGCAGCTGCAGAAATAGCATGTTAATGTATTCCAGATTAGCCTTCATGCTATATTTGTAATAAAGGCCTGTTTCCAGCCTGGGCTGGCAGATTGCTCGCAGGGACAATTATCCCCACAGCCATTAGGGTTCGATTGCGCTCATTTCCAGGCAGCGCGGCCTCTCGCCAGGGCTGCCTTGGCTGGCAGCTGCCTCTGGGGCTGACTTCTGGAGAAAACCACAAGAATTTGTCAGTCGCCTTGGCCCTGAGGGAGTCTCCTTGTCTTGAGGCTATTCTTTTTCCTCTGCGAGGAGAGGAGGCAGAACATGCTCTGCCTTGGGTTGGGTTCATCTGGGTTTGTCTTTCACCTCAGGGGCAGCAGGAGGAGAAGACTCAGGTGGGACTCAGGTGTGAGAGCCCTCCCACCCTTCATAAAAAGAGGAGGGTCAGGAGGGAAAGAACCAATGGGTTCTGGAAGGGGAGAACTGACGAAGAAATTCAAGGTGGTGTATTTTACTGGGGGAGGGAGATTAATGCCAAGCTAAATCACTGTGAGCTGGGCCTGAACACTCCTCTCTCTCTCTCCCTCTCTCTCTCTGCATTTTGCTAATGTGTCGCTTGGCAGCTCTGAATCACCCTGGCTGCTGCTCGAGGCGAAGAACAGCAACTCCCTGAGAAGGGAAAAGAGCTCCTGGTGCCAGGGAACATGTTCTGTGCTGAGCTGATGTCATTGTTTCAGTCCCACAGGCAGTGCTCAGGAAGCTTTTTCATACTGAGAGATAAGGAGGGTCACAGTGGTTTGTGAATCTTCACACAACTCCAACTGTTCCCTTTTCCAGAACAGGAACTGGTTCCTTATTTATGGCCAGTCCAGGTGGGTCCTGCTCAGACAGCAGGGAGCTGCTGTGCCCTTCTGTCCCCAGTCTTGTGAAGCTCATTTCAAGCCTTTAGATCACTTCAGTGATGATGCTCAGCGTTGTAGAATGGAGATAATAAAGCTGGAACCAAACCAGCAGGATTAGATGAGATATTACAAAGAATTTCTTCCCTGGGAGGGTGGTGAGGCCCTGGCACAGGTGCCCAGAGCAGCTGTGGCTGCCCCTGGATCCCTGGCAGTGCCCAGGGCCAGGCTGGACAGGGCTGGGAGCAGCCTGGGATGGTGGGAGGTGTCCCTGGGACAGTGGGAGGTGTCCCTGGGACAGTTGGGGTGACCCTGGGATGGTGGGAGGTGACCCTGGGATGGTGAGAGGTGTCCCTGGGACGGTGGGAGGTGTCCCTGGGACAGTGGGAGGTGTCCCTGGGACAGTTGGGGTGACCCTGGGACGGTGGGAGGTGTCCCTGGGACGGTGGGAGGTGTCCCTGGGACAGTTGGGGTGACCCTGGGATGGTGGGAGGTGTCCCTGGGACGGTGGGAGGTGACCCTGGGACAGTTGGGGTGACCCTGCCATGGCAGGGGTGGGATGAGATGGGATTTAAGGTCTCTCCCAACTCCACCCATGCTGGGGTTCTGTGGTGAGTTTTAGGTAGTTGAAATGAATTTATGGCAGGTGATGTGCTCCTTGTGACAGCAGAGGAGCTGGTGAAGGCCCCAAAGCTCCTTTGCTCTTCTGTGCTCCTACAACCAGACAGGTTTGGGATAAACACAGCCCAGCACTCAGGGAAAAGCTTTCCAGACTCTCTGTTTCTCAAGAGGAGGAGAAGAGTTGGAGTTCAGGCCGGGAGCATCTTTATTTTTCCTATTTGCATGTCATGAATAAAAGTGCATTGTATATATTATACATACACACGCACACATATAAATACATATACACACATTTATGTACATACATACATATATATAAGAAATATAAGAGGTGGTTATTGTGCAGCTACATTAAAGCATATTTATATCTATAATATATAGAAAATATATAAATAAATACATTTATATATTTTAAATTATATATATATATATATTATGTATGCATGTAAAATATTATAATTTATATATATATTATGGATGCATATATATATTATATTATATATATTATATATTATAAAACAATTGTATTGTTTTAGATATATTATGCATTTATATATTATGTATTTTTATATTTAGATATATTATCATACCTAAATATACATATATATATAATGTATTGTTTTAGATATATTATGTATTTATATATATTATGTATTTTTTATATTTAGATATATTATCATATCTAAATATAATACATATATGTAATGTATTGTTTTAGATATATTATGCATTTATATATTACGTATTTTTATATTTAAATATATTATCATATCTAAATATACATACATATATATATAATGTATTGTTTTAGATATATTATGTATTTATATATTATGTATTTTTATATTTAGATGTATTATCATATCTAAATATAATACATATATGTAATGTATTGTTTTAGATATATTATGCATTTATATATTACGTATTTTTATATTTAAATATATTATCATATCTAAATATACATACATATATATATAATGTATTGTTTTAGATATATTATGTATTTATATATTATGTATTTTTATATTTAGATGTATTATCATATCTAAATATGCATACATTGTATATTTATATTTATATCTAAATATAAATTTTGTATATTATATTTTTATCTAAATATACGTACATACATACATATATAAAAATATAATACATATATTATGTATCTTTTGTAAGATACATAATATATATAAGAGATACATAATATATAAGATATAAAATATATTTATAATACATTTATATATTTTAAATTTTATATATATATTATGTATGCATGTAAAATATTATAAGTTATATATATATAATGTATGCATATATATTATATTATATATATTGTATATTATAAAACAATTTTATTGTTTTAGATATATTATGCGTTTATATATTATGTATTTTTATATTTAGATATAATATCATATCTAAATATACATACATATATATATATATAATATTGTTTTAGATATATTATGTATTTATATATTATGTATTTTTTATATTTAGATATATTATCATATCTAAATATAATACATATATATATAATGTATTGTTTTAGATATATTATGCATTTATATATATTATGTATTTTTATATTTAGATATATTATCATATCTAAATATACATACATATATATAAAATGTATTGTTTTAGATATACTATGCATTTATATATTAGGTATTTTTATATTTAAATATATTATCATATCTAAATATACATGCATATATATATAATGTATTGTTTTAGATATATTATGTATTTATATATTATGTATTTTTATATTTAGATATATTATCATATCTAAATATACATACATTGTATATTTATATTTATATCTAAATATAAATTTTGTATATTGTATTTTTATCTAAATATACATACATACATACATATATAAAATATACATACATATATTATGTATCTTTTGTAAGATACATAATATATATAAGAGATACATAATATATAAGATATAAACTATATATAATACATATAATATATATTAAAAGTTAGATTTTATTTCTCTAAATGCTGTAATGTAGCTGTACAATAACCACTTCTCCAAACCCACTGATGAACACCTCAGCACTAACTCTGCTGAAAACAAAACCATCCAAAGGACAAACCCATCCCAGATCCTTCGTTAAGGAATAACCCCCAGCTCCTCTGTGCCCTCCACCTGTGTGCCCCCTTCCAGACTTTTCCATGGGGGAAAATCCAGCAATCCCTCCGTGCTGGCTCTGCTCCAGAGCCACGAGGGGCTCCTGCCTCTCCTACCAACGGAGCAGAAAATTGCTTCAAGGCTGCGGCAGCAGCCCCGCAGCAGGGCAGGGGCTGCAATTAGCACGGAGCAGCACCCATGGCCAATGGGGCCATTGTCCCCACGTCCCCCTGTGCTCCTGGTGCCGAGGGGAAACGTGTGTGTGAGCGGGAATGAGAGCTCCGAGTGCTCCCCAGCCGGGGGATGATGGATGTGCTGCAGTTGGCATAAAGTGGAACCTGTGCCAGCGTGGGGCCCTCCTGTTCCTTCCAGTCCCCCACCTACAGCTCTCCCAAACACCACATTATATTTTTAGCATTTTTATTTTCTTGGAAAAATATATAAACTGCAGTTATAAAATGTGTTTAAACAAATGAAATGGAGCTAGCAGGTGTACAAAAAACGGCCTAAAATGCTTCCCAGAGCTGCAGTTAAACAAAAAAAAAGTAAACTTAAACAGTTCCATAGTGGAAAAAATAATCTCTAGGTAGAGTATATAAATGTATCTTTTTTTTTTTTTTTTTTTTTTTTTTGCACTGAACACTCAGTTTCAGTTTTGATTCCTAAATGGACTTAGACTCGTTCTTGGGATGGATCATTGGGTCTCACCCAGATTAAAGGGGTTAATTCTCCAGAAGTGCCCCTGTTGTAAATTGTGAGATCACAGAATCCCAGGATGGATTGGGTTGGGAGGGACATTAAATCCCATCCCATCCCATCCCATGGATCCCATCCCATCCCATGGATCCCATCCCATCCCATCCCATCCCATGGATCCCATCCCATCCCATGGATCCCATCCCATCCCATCCCATCCCATCCCATCCCATCCCATCCCATCCCATCCCATCCCATCCCATCCCATCCCATCCCATGGATCCCATCCCATCCCATGGATCCCATCCCATCCCATCCCATCCCATCCCATCCCATCCCATCCCATCCCACCCCTGCCATGCCAGGGACACCTCCCACTGTCCCAGGCTGCTCCAAGCCCTGTCCAGCCTGGCCTTGGACATTCCAGGGATCTTTCACTCCTCTGGGCAGGAGCACATCCCAGGGAAGCTGATTTGCAAGTCTGTGGCTCTGTTTGGTTATTTTGGTTATTTTCTCTGTTTGCCCTCTCCCCGATGGATGTGGAGAAGGCTTCGGTTCAGTTTGAAAATGATTTCTGTTCATTTTTGGAGGAATAAGGTTGCATTTCCCAGCCTAATCCAAGCTGAAGGCCTGCTGGCAGTGCACTGAGAAATAGAAGTGGAGAGAGAGAGATTTCTGTTTGGATGTGTGGCTATAGAGAGGATGTCAATCCAAAATAATTTATAATCAAAATACTCCCTTAGCCAGGAGACAGGAGGCTGCTAAAGAAAGAAAATAATTCATTCTAAGTAGAGCTGGAAGGAGAGTTTTAGTTGTGCTTGTGCTGCCTGGTTAGATGGAAATCCGAGAGGAAAGGGAGGTTAAAATTCAGAAGATTTTGAGTCCTCTTTGCCCTCCCAAGGCTCAGAGGAGTCAGTACCTTGGATTTTGGTGTCACCCATCACTGTCTCCTCGTAAGAATTGCTGAGCACTTTGAGCACAGTGAGAGAGGAGCTGGCCTTTCATTTGACAGGAGAAGTGACATTTTTATGGGCCTGGCTCTGAGCATTTTTCTCTACCTCCCCAAATTTTGGTGAACTTTTGGTTCTGTACCAGTCCTACAGGCGACTTTCCTTTCAGCAGTCAGGGCTAGCAAAATACATTATTTCTAAATGAACAAACCCTCATTTATTTCCAGGGGAAAGCAGTAAAATGTGCCATGCACCTATTTCCAATCTTTCTGAAGCACTTTGGTTCCCTAAGTGAAAATTTTAGTGCATAAATTTCATGCAAGATCAAAAGTTATTAAAGCCCACGTTGCCATCTGTGTTAATTTGTTTTAGCCTACAATGTTATCTGTAACTCTGATAAAAATGTTGCAGCATTTATTTTTCAGGAACAAGTTTTTCAGTCATTCTATGAATTATTAAATAAATATTGTTATCATTGCTAATGTTTTGACTAACTAAAACTTCTTAAACAAATACCAAATTTGAGCTGTGGATCTGAAGGGATATTCTAGGGTATTCCAGCCCCAAATGTTTGATTCAGATCCTCAGTCCTGACTTTATGGAGCCCCCACCCTCACTCTGGTTTGTTAATTTAAGTGTGATTCTCCATCTCCACTCAGTATTCCAATGAATTCATCTGCAATGCTGACAAATCCACACGGATGGATTATTCCCACTTGTGTGCCCAATTTTCTTTTAATGGGTCGTTTTCCCCTGAATGGGTAATTCATTCCACCCCTGCTCTGCAGAGCTGGACCTGGTTTGAATCCTCTCTTTGCTGCAGAGTGATAGAAATTGTGTGAGTTGGTGGGGAGGCTTTTAGAAACTGAGGAGGGAAAGAAATGGAAAAAAGGAGGGATGGTTCCCTTGTCTGGCATACAAAGGTTCTGGCGGCAGAGTCAGGCAAAGACAATTTAAATTAAAACATTTTTGAAGGCAGAGAGCTGTTGAAATACGTTTGGAGGTGTCTTCTCTTTACCATCATCATCCCAGCTCCTTGTTATCCCCTTTCTCTGAGGAGAATTACAAACCTGAGCAGCAGGAACGGCTTCTGAAAGGCTGAAAGCAATCCAGGGTTATGTTCTGACAGCCCTGGACATGTGGGAATCTCCTTTAGCTCCTGGTCCACGGGAAGTTTAATGTGAATTTTAATGTGTGGAGTTCAGTGTGAAGTTTAACATCTGAAGTTCAATGTGAGAAGCTTAACATGTGAAGTTTAACATGTGAAATATAACATTCAAAGTTTAATATGTAAAGTTTAATGTGAAATTTAACACATGAAGTTTAACACATGAAGTTTAACATGTGAAATTTAACATGTGAAGTTTAACACGTGAAATTTAACATGCAAAGTTTAATATGTAAAGTTTAATGTGAAATTTAACATGTGAAGTTTAACATGGGAAGTTTAATGTGAATTTTAATGTGTGGAGTTCAATGTGAAATTTAACATCTGAAGTTCAATGTGAGAAGCTTAACACGTGAAGTTTAACATGTGAAATTTACCATGCAAAGTTTAATATGTAAAGTTTAAGGTGAAATTTAACACATGAAGTTTAACGCATGAAGTTTAACATGTGAAATTTAAGATGCAAAGTTTAATATGTAAAGTTTAATGTGAAATTTAACACGTGAAGTTTAACACATGAAGTTTAACACGTGAAATTTAACATGCAACGTTTAATACATGAAGTTTAACATGTGAAATTTAACATGTGAAGTTTAACATGTGAAATTTAACATGCAAAGTTTAATATGTGAAGTTTAATGTGAAATTTAACATGTGAAGTTTAACACATGAAGTTTAACATGTGAAATTTAACATGCAAAGTTTAATATGTAAAGTTTAATGTGAAATTTAACATGTGAAGGTTAACACATTAACAAGTGAAACTTCACATGTAAAGTTTAATATGTAAAGTTTAACGTGAAATTTAACATGTGAAGTTTAACACATGAAGTTTAATGTTAAGTTTAACATCTGAAGTTTGATGTGGGAAGTTTAACTTGTGGAGATTAACATACAAAGTGTGACACGTGAAGTTTCACATGTGAACAATAATGTGTGAAGTTTAACATGAAGTTTAATACATTAAGTTTAATGTGTGAAGTTTAACTTGTGAAGTTTAAAAGATGAAGTTTAACATGCAAAGTTTAATAAACGACATTTAATGTGTGAAGCTGGTGAAGTTTAACACATGAAGTTTAACTTGTGAAGTTTAAAATATGAAGTTTAAAACACGAAATTTAAAACACGAAGTTTAATACATGAAGTTTAACATGCAAAGTTTAACATGTGAAGTTTAAAACCTGAAGTTTAACTTGTGAAGTTTAGCATGTGGAGTTTAAAACATGAAGTTAAACATGCAAAGTTTAACATGTGAAATTTAAAACATGAAGTTTAACATGTGAAGCTTAAAACATAAAGTTTAACACTGAGTTTAACATGTGAAGTTTAAAACCTGAAGTTTAAATCATGAAGTTTAACACAAGAAGTTTAAAACCTGAAGTTTAACACGTGAGTTTAAAACCTGAAGTTTAACACGTGAAGTTTAAAACATGAAGTTTAATACATGAAGTTTAACATACAAAGTTTAACATGTGAAGTTTAAAACCTGAAGTTTACCTTGTGAAGTTTAACATGTGAAATTTAAAACATGAAGTTAAACATGCAAAGTTTAACATGTGAAATTTAAAACATGAAGTTTAACATGTGAAGCTTAAAACATAAAGTTTAATATGTGAAGTTTAAAACCTGAAGTTTAAAACATGAAGTTTAACACAAGAAGTTTAAAACATGAAGTTTAACATGTGAGTTTAAAACCTGAAGTTTAACACGTGAAGTTTAAAACATGAAGTTTAATACATGAAGTTTAACATGCAAAGTTTAACATGTGAAGTTTAAAACATGAAGTTTAACATGTGAAGTTTAAAACTTGAAGTTTAACACGTGAAGTTTAAAACATGAAGTTTAACACATGAGTTTAAAACATGAAGTTTAACACGTGAAGTTTAAAACATGAAGTTTAGCACATGAGTTTAAAACATGAAGTATAACACATGAAGTTTAAAACCTGAAGTTTAACACGTGAAGTTTAAAACATGAAGTTTAGCACACCAAGTCTAACGTGGTTTGCGGGGAGGCTGCTCAGAGCTCTCCGTACTCGAGCCCGTCCGTGTGCACAGACAAGTGAAATCTTTTCAAACAAACAGGCTGGAAATTCTTGGCTTCTCCAGGAGCCAGCCTCATTTCCAGCAGATCGTGGTTTGGATTCCCATCCTGCCCTTGGCATTCCAGTTTTCCCCCTGCTTGCCACAGCTAGATTCTGTTTGCTGTTTCTGGACCGAGACGCTGAACAAGATCCCGGTGCCTCAGGTAGGCGATGTTTTACCGAGCAGGAAGAAATCCCTGTCTGAAGGCAGGGAATGGAACCTCCTGGTTAACAACTGGCAGGCCTACAGGAAAGGGATTGAGCTGCCGTCAGTAGGTAACTTATTAATGGCTGGTGTTTAATTTCTCAGGCTGAAGCAGAAGAATCTGGTGGTCCTCACACGAGTGGTGTAAGCACAGAAGGGGCTGTGTAGAAAGGTAGCGCCGTTTCCTTCCAGCCACCATTAAGGGCCTCGCAGAATCTGCCAGGAAAGGGAAAATCAACCTTCTGTGGAAATCCAGCAAAAGGCCTTTTCCCCTTTAAATCATTGCAGCAGAACTTAATGGTGCATCAGCGTGTTCAGGCACACGGGGTTCTTGGATGGCTGCTCTGCAGACACTGAAGCTCCCCACTTCCTCCACAGCCTTCCCAGACTTGTTGGAGATGGAATAATGCGTTTCCCTGGAGTTCTGGGGAAGTCCACGGGCTGTGGGGATCAGGGATAATGTCTGTTGCTGAGCTTAGCTCTGCTCTACCCAACCTGTGCCAGCTCCTCTGAGCATGGCTGGGAGAAAAACCAGCACCAAGGAGAGAAGGAAGAGTCAGAGACAGCTGAAGTGTGGCTGACAAAACCTCGGTGAGGCATAAAAGGGTTCTGATTATGCTCAAAATGAGAGGGACCAAAAAAGAAAAGAGAGAGAAATCCTTTCTTTCTTAAGACCGTTTTAAATGCAAAGACTCATCCAGAGCCCACAGATGCATGGAAAGAGAATTTTCATTGGCTGGAGACCAAATTAGGGACAATGCTGTACATGAAACTTGCTCGTTTGACCAATGTTATGCTTCATTTTCATCAGCGCTGTCCATGGAATATTAGATATTCTGGCAGTTATTTAATAAGGCCAAGGCACACAAGGAGCCCTTTAAGGTAAAAAGTAAAATAATCTCTATTTTCTCTTCAGGAGGTTTTGGCAAATGGGAGAAGATGGAGGAAAGGGAATAAAAAGTGTATGTGAAACAAAAGTTTTAACAGTCTGTCTAACCAATTGGGATAATTAAGTTTTACTTCAGCCCTCAGGAAGCCCCAGGGAAGTTTGTGGCATCCCAGTTCATGTGCATATTAAGTAGGGGATCGTGTAACCCTCATGCAAAGCTGGAAAGGGCTGGATTTGAAGGAGTTGTGGCCCTCATTTGGAGCTGTATCAGTCTGAGGCAGCCGTGTTCATCCAGGACTGCACTGGGCTGCACAAAGTTGGGTTTGGACTCCCCAGAGCTCTCCAGATGAGAAGGGGAGGCTGTGGAAATGTGGGGAAGAACAGGAGCTGAGCCAGAGGGGTGGGAACCCTGCCCAGACATCCCTCAGAACCACTCAGCAGTGGGACACCTCCAGGCATCCCTCAGGGCTGTGGAAAGCTGGGAGAGGGTGAACAATGTTCTCCCATTGTGTGTGTAATGTTTGTGTGGGACAACCACACAAACCCAGGTCCCATTTCCCTCCCTTCCGACCGGTGCAGGACACAGAAAAGATTTCATCACTCTTGGTGAAAATCCTTGAGTTGGTGCCAGAGGTGCTGGAATTAGGTCCCATTTTTCCCCATGATGTCTCAGGTTTGAGCTTTTCTGTGTTTCAGGTTCTGTGCTGCTTTAGTGTGTGGGTCAGGGCTTCATATTATGGGATGCTGAGCTCTGTGCACAGAGCAGGGAGACAAAACAATTCCTGCTCCAGCTGGGCACCAAGGACAAATGATCCCAATCTCAGCCCAGGAGCACAAACCCCGTGGGCTGGAGAGAGAAAAACAAGCAGGGTGGGACTGGCTGGGCCAAAGCTGGGCTGGGACAATGAACTGCAAGGGGCAAATGGAGCAGAGCTGATCCCAGGGAGAGACCCCGTGCCCGGCCGTGCATTTTGGGGCCATTTTGGGTCATCTTGGGGGCAGCCCTGGCTGGGCTCTGGTGCTGCCCAAGGTGGATCCATGGAGGAGATCCTTGGAATCAATCCCTGCTTTGTTCTGGGACTCTGCCCAGCCCCTGCCCCAGCTCAGCCTACACAAGGCATCACCCCCAAGCCACTCTTGCCGTTTACAGCTTTAAAATGAGGGGGATGCCCAAGGAGGGCACGGGACGCCCAGGATTTGCTCAGGGGGTGCTTGGTGGGGTTTGCCACAGCCCCAGCACACTCTGCCTTGTGACTGAATAGAAATGAGCTGGAAGAAACCAGCATAATCCCCTCAGATTCTCATTAATGGTGTCTCCCCGTGGAAAAGTTGGAATGGGAGAAACCTCTCCAACAAGGGCAGCTTTGTCCCCTCAGCAGCTTGGTTGGCAAAGCAGCAATTTTAGCTTTTTCCAAACATTCTTATCTGCCCAATGCACCCAAATCTGCTCACCCTCACCCTTAATCCTTAAGTTTCCTACAGCATAGGAGCCATTCTCAGATCTTCACCCAGCCCTTCTTTAATACTTAAAACTCTCAGTTTACACTGACATTATTTCTTCCATTCAATACCTGGGTATTGAATTTGATTTACCTGGGTAAATCCTCAGCTGCTGAAATCAGCCCAGTTCCACGGGATAAAATTCACATTGGGGGTTTCTCCAGATTAAAAAAAAAAAAAAAAAGTTGTTTTAATTCTAAATGAAGAAGAAAATACGAGAAGGTTTTGTGTACAAAGTGATTCATTACAACTTTCGTGGGGTCCCTGAGTCGATCCCAACAAGGTGCAGGAAGAGAAGGAAAGAGAACAGAGGAAAAAGTCTCATTTTAACACATCAGCCACTAACGAGATCCAAAGTCAGAGCTTCCAACCCTTCCCTCCTTTTCCCTTCTTCAGCCCTCAGTCCTCCAGCAGCCCCAAATATGATACAGCACTTCAGGAGACAAACATTCCTACGGCATTTCAGGAGTGCTGGGGTGGGAGAGATTGATTTACCAAGGCCTTACAGCCAGGGGGGATTTTTTAGCCCCCCAAACAATGCTGTTATAGAACGTGTCCTCACAAAATATTCCACCCTTGCACATTTCCATTTTGGGCTTGCAACCAGGTGTGTCTGAGCTCTCTGCAGCAGGGTTTTTGCCCAGCGTGGTTCCTGGAATTAGAGCGCAGCTTTATCCCCGTGTGTTTTCTCCAGCAGCCTCAGTTCCTGGACAAGCAGTTCTTGCCTTGCACGTAGGTCACCTCCATGCTGGAAAAAACCTGCAAATAGCTCACCTCATGTCCTCCAAAACACACAGGCATCTTCCCTGAGATGTTTCTCTTGGATTTCTTGGCTTGGCTGTCTCCAGGGTTGGGAATGTGCAGACTGTGTTACCTGTGCTCCGGCTCTTTTGACGGGGCGGTGGGAACGGAAGGATTAAGGTTGTGGCACTCTCTGAGCTCACTTTTGGGTGATCCCAACCAACAGCACTGGGAGCAGAGAGGACATTGAGCTCACACCCTCCACCCCAGTGCTCTGGCCTGGAGCAGAGTCCAGCCCAAGGCCGTGGGGGTTGTTCCCTGTATTGCTGGGAATGTCCCAGGCTCGCTCTCACAGGTGACTTTCCTGCCACAGCAGCCCTTCCCCAGCTGCTCAGTGGCAAAAATGGAGCATTCCATGAATTAGCTGCTCTGGAAGAAGCTGTTCAAGCTGCTCTGCAGGGGAGAGGAGGAGGCACCTGCCAGGAGGGCTGGGCTCGGTGTGATTTTGGCTCTTGGAAGGGTTTTGGACTGGCTGGTTCCTTGAGTCCCTCCAAGCTCAATCTTGCATCCTTACCATCTGTATTTTCACCCCTTTTGCACCCAAAACTTGCCTTTAATTCCTTCCCAAGCCCCCAGTGTGTCTATCCCTGCTAAGGACCAGCAAACTCCAGTCCAGGCCGGGCACTACCCCAGCCCACTGATCGGGGAAGGGTTAAAAACACGATTGGTGGGCACGGCCCCCCTGTTCTCTGCAAGGTTGGTTGGAATTGTGACTCGAGACTGACAGCTTGCCTGAGTGTTTGTGGTTCAGCTCGAAACCACAAGAGCCAGGAGCACATGGTTTAGATTCAGGGTCTCTCCCCAGCTAACACGAACCAGTTGTTCCAGAAGCTTGGCTATCTCTTGGAGAAGAGTTCTGCACCAGGATCAGCCTTGATTCACCCCAGACGGCCCTTTGGAAACCCAAAGCAAGAAAAAAACCAAATAAAACAAAAAAAAGCCCAAAAAGCTTCCTAAACAAAGCCTCACATTTACTTTTTCTTGTTTGTTTTTGCAGCTTGTAAAGGAGCTACTAATATCCTGGTTGTAAAAAAGGGGAAAAAAAGAGAGAAAAAAAGAAGAAAATTTGAAATGCCAATCAAAAGCAGTGCCAAATTAGGGAGTGTTTACTTCAAAAATATGGTTTTTGTTGCCTTTTCTAAGGCAAATTCCTGTAATGTAGTAATGTCGGGGAGGGCATGGAAAGATGAGACTTAATTGACTCAAAAAATATATTTAGACCAATCTTTTCAAATTTGGATGGGTAAAATGAGACACAGAGTAGGGCTAAGGTTTAGTCAATGAGCTTGCACGTAAAAAGCATGACATGTACCCCTAACACTGGTCACTGAGCTGAGTTCCACTGTCACAGAGAGCCAAAAGTTTAATGGGAAGGAAGGAGAGGATGGAAATGAAAATGAACAAGGAGGAATGTCCAGGTGTGGGTAACTCCACAAACCAGGTGAAGGCATCGTCCCCCAGCTCGTGCTGGAGTGGGAATCAAGTGGGGGTCAGTGTTTAAACCCCAGGTTTCTTGTCCTCTCAGTGATTGTCTGCCCTGCTGGTCACTGAGCTCAGATTTTGCACATCCTCTCTGTATTTCTCAGCCCTGGCTGAAAGGAGCAGCTCCCGAGAAGGTGGGACTTGTCACAGCCAGGTGCGACATGTGCACCAGCCCTGGGCTAAAGAACAGCCCTGGCAGCTGGAGAGGCAGCAGGTCAGGCACTGAAGTCACATCAGCAAGGCAGAATAAAGCCATGCACAGCTCGAGTGTGCAAGAGGCTGATTTGCTTCAATAATTTTAATTATCCACTCAACTGAAATGAGGCAAGCTCCTTCAGGCCCTCTGAGAAGAGCAGGAATTCAATAAATTATTGTGGTGAGGAAAGAAACCCAGTGCTGAGTTCCCCTAGATCCCAGGTATTAGGGCTGAAATGAATTCTCCTCTGACAATTTCCCATCACCCAACCCCTGGGATTATTTGTTTTTATCTTTCTCCTCCTCGATATAAAACTGCTTCCGAGCTATTACATTACAACAACGTGGAACCACCTTCTGTCGTCGGAGGTGAGGAGCTTGAAAGAGAGAAAGAATCCTTCCCTGCTGTGTCTCTCTATCTCCTAGTTAGGAATAAGTGACCATAAAATCCGTGGATGTGTGAAACCACAATATATTCCCCTGTTCTGCCATTAAAAGCCACTCACGACACCAAGGTGAATCAGGGGTGGGAGGAGCTGTGATTATACACCAGCAGATTGCTTCCAAGAACAGATTACATTTCTGGGAATTCCAAACACCATCTATTTTATTTTAGTATTATGGGAATTTTCAAAAGGCTTCTAACGTTACTGCTCCTTAAGCTGCTCTATAATCGCGGGGTAATTTTTATTACCAAAAAGATTTTATACCCTGAGAGCCAGGCAGGGGCTGGGGCTGAGCAGGAGGCTCTGAGGGCTCAGATGCTCTGGAGGTGCATCAGAGCTGCCCTGGCAGGTTTCAACCTGACTGGAAAGAAAAGGTTTAAGGTGAATGTCTGCTGACCTTTTCACCACACACATGCTCTCAGGGACCCTCCTTCTTTTCCACTTCCCTCCCGTTTCTTCAGACCTCCAAAGGTTTTCACCTCTTCACTTGAATGATCACATTTCTGAGAGAGAGGCCTCAAATAATGAGGCTTTGCTCCTGTGGTAAAAATAAACTTTAATTAAAATTAATTTATTGAAAATGAATGGTAAAAGCAAGGTTTTAAACTGCCAGAGGACAGGGCTAGATCAGATTTTAGGAAGAAATCCTATTTTTTTTTTAGGAAGAAATTCCAAATTTACTCAGAGTGGGGTGAGTTCCTGGAACAGGTTGCCCAAAGATTTGTGGAATCCCCATCCCTGGCAGTGTCCAGGGCCAGGTTGGGCGGGGCTTGGAGCACCCTGGGATGGTGGAAGGTGTCCCTGCCCATGGCTGGGGTGGATTGAAATGATCTTCTGGAGATCCTTCCAACCCAAACCATGCTGGGATTTGTTCCACGAGGATGAGCTGGGAAGAGGAAACGCTCCAGGCTTGATCCCTACAAAATGATGGACACTGAAATGCTCGGAGCAGGATGATCCCTGTTCCTGCCCCAGTGTGCTCTGGGCTGTGTGGGGGAGCTGGGGACAGCTGTGCCCGGGGAAAGGAGTCCCCAGGCTGTGCAGAGCAGTGCCAGGAACACGGAGAACCCTGCGGGAAGACGGAACGTTCCAGAAGCGTTCATTTGCCGCCGAGCGCGGGCTGGGACGGCAGCGCTGAGAACGTCCTGCCCAGTTTGCTTTTAGATCCGTTTGTTTTATTTCCTGGGGACTTTTCAGTCCTGCCCATTGTGAGTGCCTTTGGTTTCAGCGGGTTTTATTTCGGGGATCAGCCCCGATCTGCTGAGGAGGGGAAGTGTGACCCTGGCAGATGCCGTGAGCCGTGAATACCCCGCGGCACAGCCCCAGCAGAGCTTTGGGAGGCTCACAGAAGGTCCTGAGGTGGAAGGGACCCCCAGGATCGAGTCCAGCACCCAAATCCCACCCTGGGCGCCCCTGGAGTGGTGTCCAAACCCTCCTGGAGCTCCGGCAGCCTTGGGGCCGTGCCCATTCCCGGGGAGTCTGGGCAGTGCCTCCACCCTCAGGGGGAAGAACCTTTCCCAAAATCCAACCTGACCCTCCCCTGACTCTGCTCCAGCATTCCCTGGGCCCTGTCCATGTCCCAGGGAGCAGATTGGTGCCCAGCAGAAGGTGGGTTTGTTCAGGAGG
This sequence comes from Haemorhous mexicanus, assembly GCF_027477595.1. NCBI lineage: Eukaryota > Metazoa > Chordata > Aves > Passeriformes > Fringillidae > Haemorhous > Haemorhous mexicanus. The sequence goes on along the minus strand of NC_082360.1, from coordinate 10,458,222 downwards.
TTGGTTCTGTCTGGAAGAAAAGGGAAAATCCTCCTCCAGAAGCTTTTCATCTTGGGCTTCCATCCTTGATTATTTTGCTTTAGATTTACAGAACATCAAAACACACCAAGAGCCTTCCATCATGAAAGGGTTTTTTAAAGCAAAAGCAGTGAAATTGGTTAATTCTTAATTCTTCTGTTTCCATTTAGGGTGTTTTGTTTGCAAATGTGGCTTCCAGTGTCTGGGATTATCAGATTCCTTTTGATGCCTGATATTATGACAAGTTACTTCTCCCGTTTTTTTCTATTGGGGCAAATCATGTTTATGGAAACACAGAAGGGAGGGAACCATCCCTTCAGGTTTAGGTTTGACTTTCCTATAAATAAAACCACCTGAACTGTGTTTTGTTTGGGAATGGAATGATTTTCTGCAATTAAAATAATAATAATAATAATAAAAAATCAGAGTGATATTGTACCAAAATCAAATCGAAACAAAACAGTATTAAATTAATAATATGAAATAATACCACTTTTACCAAAATGGGAAACTTTTACTCTTAAAAAGCTGAAACAGCTCAGTGTTAGGGCTCTCAGGAGAGCACAGAATTTTCCCTGTTTTTAATGGAAGTGTGATAACCTCCTGTGGATAAGGATCAGGAGCCTGCTCTGTGATTCAGGACATTTTCTCTCATGAACAGAAATAATTCACTGCTTTGTGCAATCCAGGGGTGGCCCCCAGAAACAAACCCAGTAATTATTTATGAACCCTCTGATCTTGGTTTGGCCTTACTGGTCCTAAATGTGGAGCAGCTTTTTCCACCTGGGATTGGGAATTGTGGCTGTGGTTGGGAAGAGGCTGGGAGGGGACACAGCTGGGAGGGACAGGGCACAGGGAGGGGGTCCTGCCCCAGCTGAGGAGCCAATGCCAGGTTTTTATCCGACTGCAGCCCTCAGTCTTACAGAATTCTTGGCTAATTAAGGTTGGAAGAGACCTCCAGGATCATCAAGTCCAACCTTTGGCTAAATCCTGATGTTCCCTCTGAACCCTGTCAGATCTTCTCCAGGTTACGGCTCTGTGGAGTTGGACTAGAGGACCTCTGAAAGGTCCTCTGACCCAAACCACTCCATGATTCCATGATTCCACTCTCCACATCCCTGGAGGTCTTTTCCAACATTTGGCTGAATCCTGATGTTCCCTCTGAACCCTATCAGATCTTCTCCAGGTTAAGGCTCCATGGGACCTCTAAAAGTCCCCTCCAACCCAAACCACTCCATGATTCCACAATTCCACTCTCCACATCCCTGCAGGCCTCTGTCTGTCCCTCGTGTCCCCGTCCCTCAGTCTGTCCCTCGTGTCACATCTCCTCCCTTTTGTGACCAGGCACGTTTTGGATTCCAGCCTGGAATGTGACCGAAGCTTCATCCCTGCCCATCATCAGTGGAATATTTAATTTCAGAATTGCACAGGGCTTGAAGGAAAGGGCATCTCCATCCAATACAGAGCAGCAGCAGCAGCACCTGGAAGAGCCAAGGTGGAGCTTTGGGGTTGTGCAGGAGCTCCAGTGGAATGGACACCGTGGCCTTTGTGGGGTGCACAAACACCAGGGAGGGTTCCAGGAGTGTCAGTGACCCCAGCCAGCCCAGACACACGCTGGAGTCCAGCTCACAGCTGACTGGAATCCTGAGGTTTCACTGGCCCCCAGCCAGTTTGAAACCCACTCGAGCCACCCCGGTATTTTATAACATTGTAAAGACTTTATTGTTTCAAACATTTCAAAAATTCTCCACACAACCTGGCGGCCTCCCAAAACCATCTCAAATGAGCCAAAACTATCAGCAGCCACCCACCTTCCTGTCCATTATCCTCTGATTAATGACATTCCACCACCAGGGGCTGACGTTTGGGGTCTCCCTGCTGCAGGACCTCTGCGTGGATGTGCTCCCTGGGCCTGCAGAGTGTCTGTGGGGTTGGCAGCTCTGTTGAACTGGGGGAGGCTCTTTGGCATGGGGGGACCTGCAGGAGGGGGCTCTGGGGGTGCAGAGAGACCAGGGCTGGCAGCGTCTTGGAAAGCCTTCACTGGGCATGGCAAAGCAGGAGAAACCAAAACACAGGGAACTTTCTGTTATGGATCGGTTCTGGTTCTGGAGTAGTTCTGTTTCTGGATCATTCCAGTTTCAGGATAGTTTCAGTTTCTGGATTGTTTCTGTTTCTGGATCCCTGTTTCTAGATGGTTCTTGTTTCTGGATTGGTTCAGTTTCTGGATCATTTCAGTTTCTGGATTGGTTCTGTTTCTGGATCCCTGTTTCTAGATGGTTTTTGTTTCTGGATTGGTTCTGTTTCTGGATCATTTCAGCATCTAGATCGTTTCAGTTTCTGGATATTTTCTGTTTCTAGATCCCTGTTTCTGGAACATTTCAATTTCTGTATCGCATCAGTTTCTAGCTTGTTTCTATTTCTGGATTGTTTCTGTTTCTAGATCCCTGTTTCTAGATGGTTTCTGTTTCTGGATTGGTTCTTTTTCTGGATTATTTCAGTTTCTGAATTAGCTCTGTTTCTGGATCATTTCTGTTTCTGGATCCCCGTTTCTAGATGGTTTTTGTTTCTAGATTGGTCATTTCTGGATCATTTCAGTTTCTGGATTGGTTCTGTTTCTGGATTATTTCAGTTTCTGGATTAGCTCTGTTTCTGGATCATTTCTGTTTCTGGATCCCCGTTTCTAGATGGTTTTTGTTTCTAGATTGGTCATTTCTGGATCATTTCAGTTTCTGGATCATTTCCGTTTCTGGATTGGTTCTGTTTCTGGATCCCTGTTTCTGGGATGGTTTTTGTGCTCTTTGCCCACTCATCTTGTACCTTCTAAGGCAAAACAACCACAAGAACAACCTGAACAAATAACTGCCAGCCAGCCTCTTCAGCTGGAATTAATTATTGAATTAACTCCATCAGGAAAAAGAGCAGCAATGTTTATTTCCTGTTACAGATGCAATGCACAGATGATAATTAGTTAAAGGATTAAAGTGGCTTAACGAGGGTGGGCAGGCCCTGGCACAGGGTGCCCAAAGCTGTGGCTGCCCCTGGATCCCTGGAAGTGTCCAAGGCCAGGTTGGAAGGGCTTGGAGCAGCCTGGGATGGTGGAAGGTGTCCCTGCCCATGGCTTTGGAATTATCCAATTTCATGATTCCATGATTGATTCCATGATTCCATGATTCCATGATTCAATGATTGATTCCATGATTCCATGATTCCATGATTCCATGACTGATTCCATGATTCCATGATTCCATGACTGATTCCATGATTCCATGATTCAGGCACCCTGCTGATCGCCCATGCTGCTCCCTCGTGCTGTGGATCCAGGAGGTTTTCCAGGGAAGCTGCTTTTCTGAGTAAAACCATGAAGAAAAGACTCAAAAGCGCTCTGCAGTCAGAAGCTCCCACCTGTACAACATCTCCGAGTCCCTGCATTGCCTGGGGCACGTGGCAGGAGATGAGCAGGACATCTGCTCTGTGCTTCCACCCAGAGCTGGCCATCCAAACAGCTTTCCCATCTGACCCAGAGGCTCATTTCTTCCTGAGAACTGACTTCCCAAGCATTAATTCTGGTGCAAGGTGGGCACAAGGGCGCGTGCTGCTTTGCTGGGTGGGCCCTTCAGCACGCTGAGGTTTTATTCCTAGGCTCTGTGCTTGCCTCCACCCAGAAGCTGGTGCTGTTTTTGCTTCATGCACAAACATTTCTGGCTTCATTCCTGCTTGAATCTTTACACGTACGTGTTTATTCCCATGTCTACACCAACATATAGCCCAGATGGGGGTGGGAGCCCAGCAGATGATTTTTCAGGAGGTTTTATTTCCATGAGAAGCTTCAGAGCACATTTTCACTCAGCACTGACTCATCGTTCTCTCTCTCTCTCTCTTTTTATTTTTTTTATTGCTGCCTAATCCAAGAAACTCTGACTAAGTCAGCTCTGCCACGTCCCGAGTGTAGCAGGGATTCCTTGATGCAAACAGAACTGGTAATTCTCCTCTGAAATAGCAAGAAATTGCTATTTGTGGGCTCCTGCTTTACGCAATGCTGACCTTGGCTGAGGCAGCCCCAGTGGAAAGGGCCGTGGTGCATGAAGTCAGTGCCACTGTGGTAAATAAAGGCCCAATTTCAACATCTCCTGGCACGGCAGGCAGAGCTGGGCAGGGGCACGGAGCTGGGTTTTCTGAGCAGCAGTCTGGGAACCTCGTGGCTCTGTGTCATGGGGACACAGCCCAGCCCGGCGTCTCGGCCGGTGTTTTGGTGAGTCCTTCCTGAACATGCAAAGCCTTTCCATGTTCTGCACGGCCATTAAAGAGAGCTGGCAGAAAAACTGATGGGCTGGGAGCGCCACAAGAGGGTTTTGTCAGTGGCCCAGGCTGCTGGAACTTCAGAGGGTTGCAGGTATTGACTGAAAAAAAAAAAAAAATAGAGAATAAAAATATGAGAGGCCATTTCAGCACTTCAGCTTGGCAGAAAGAAACCAGTGAGTGAGAGCAGGGCTAGGCCATGATTTAGCCTCACACAGACCAGTTTAGATGGAAAAAGTCAAATTAGGTGAATACCTGCAGCCCATAAACCCCAATGACATGTGTCCATGTTTCTAAAACAAAACACAGCTCAGACTCCTGAAAAAGGCCAACTGCCCTGGCTCAGCCTGCCCAGAGCTCTGCCTTGTAGGGCTGATCCATCTTTTTTTCCCCCTGTAAATCCTTAAATAACACCATGAATAGTCAGAACCCATCAAGTTCCCGTTGCTGGTCAAAATTAAACTGTAAAATCAGGTTTGGAGAGCCCCAGATCTGCCTTTTCCTGTGGATGGACAATCCTCTTCCCAGGAGGGGATCAGGAGCCCTGTGGCTCTCCCAGAGCTCCTCCAACAGGGTCATTTCCCTCTTTCTCATCCTCTCCAGCTGCATTTTAACCCCCAGGAAAGAGCTGGGACCGTTTCCCTGCTGGATGTGCCCCTCCTTGCCAGGCAGTGTTTCCACCCCAGCCCCTTGTGTGATGTTTAAATTGATACATCCACGGATCTGCCATAGCTTGATTCACTCAATTCCAGAGTTTTCCAGGGGTGTTTTCCCTCTCTGACATTTCCCACACGCATTTGCTGCACGGCTTCTTCCCTGCACAGGCTGTATCCTCGTTATCACATGAAATCATGTTTTACTGGGAGAAATATCACCTCAGAAGCACACTGGAGGTACCTGAGCTGGGTTTTTTCTCCCCAAATTCTCAGCTTTCTTTCATCAGGATGGTTTTGTTGAGATGATATTGCCTCTCCTGGGCGTCATTCACGGCAGCTCCGCCGTGGTGATGAATAAAACAACTGTGGCCAGACTGCAATAAATTAATTGCAGCATTTTATGTGAGTAAGAGAATGGGCAGGAGACCTGAGACTGAAACCCAAATCTGCCTCTGACTTGGGATCCGTGGTTGAAAGATTGGTCTGAAAAAGAGGAAAGATGTCAGAGTGGGAAGAGGGAGTTTGGGGGGAAAATAAACCCAAAGCAGCCCAGCACGCTGTGGTTTCTAACAAGCAATTTGCAGTCTCCATTTCCAGCCAGCCAAGTACATGGAAGATCTGAATTTCTAATTTAGCAACTGCATGTTATGTTTTATGAGATGCAGAAAGTTTTTTATGGATCTGTGTCTCTGCCTTTTATTGGCTGGAAGCTGATTGTGGAGTTGTGGATTTCGGGAGTCCTCCAAAAACCCGGGGCCAGCAGGGAGATGCCAATCTCCCTCTCCAGCTTTTGTTTTGGCTCAAGGAGGGTCTGAGCTCCAGGTCTGCTGCTGCAGCTCACAGCTGGCACGGCCAGGTTTCACCTTCCAGGTGTGCTACAGCTCCCAGTCTGGCTTTATTAAGCACGACTCTGATCTTAGTCTGCAGTGGGAAAACGGGGTTTTGTCCAGTTTAATGGAATATTTAATGAGTTAACCAATCACAAAAATTGAAGCCATGTGATGGCTCAGGTTCAGCTTTTCAGTGTTTCACATTCTGTGCTCTTCAGTGTGTGGGTCTGGGGTTCATATTATGGGATGCTGAGCTCTGTGCACAGAGCAGGGAGACAAAACAATTCCTGCTCCAGCTGGGCACCAAGGACAAATGATCCCAATCTCAGCCCAGGAGCACAAACCCCGTGGGCTGGAGAGAGAAAAACAAGCAGGGTGGGACTGGCTGGGCCAAAGCTGGGCTGGGACAATGAACTGCAAGGTGCAAATGGAGCAGAGCTGATCCCAGGGAGAGACCCCGTGCCCGGCCGTGCATTTTGGGGCCATTTTGGGTCATCTTGGGGGCAGCCCTGGCTGGGCTCTGGTGCTGCCCAAGGTGGATCCATGGAGGAGATCCTTGGAATCAATCCCTGCTTTGTTCTGGGACTCTGCCCAGCCTCTGCTCCAGCTCAGCCTGCACAAGGCATCCCAAGCAGAGGAGAGAAAGCTGTGCTGAAATCCAGTGGGGTGTACAGGATCCCCCTCCTGCTCAGGGAGAGCAGCCAGCCCTGCTGTGGGAGCAATCCTGGCAATCAGAGGTGGGAATTGCTTCAAATCTCACCACCAGCCCTGATTCCTGGGCAGTTTTGGCACCGTAAGGTCCATCTGGGGAGGTGCAGCCCTGTGTTTTCATGCTGGCACTTGCTCAGCCTGCAGGGAAATCCCAGCAGGAACCCTCAGCCTCTCCCCATCCTGCAAGAAGCAGGAGGCAGGAAATCCAGAGCAAAGCATTTGTTTGATAATCCCAAATTTACTCACAGATCTTTACAAGTGATCAGATTCACGGCTTTGCCAAGTGAAATTCAAACTCGATGCTGTCAGTGAATATTGGGCAAGGGGAGCCTTTTGCTCTGGGATGTGCCATGACTTGGAGTCCTGACTAAATCTGGGCTCCTCTTGTGCAGTCAGGATCATTTTCCAGAGGGATCTCAGGGATCACCTGGCCTGCTAAATCCTGTGGGGTGGGAACCATTTTACAGCTGTACCACAGCAGAATATTAATTTATTAATTGCTTTTGCTGGGAGAGGATGAACAGGTTTGCTCTGCTCTCCTTTCCTCAGACCTAAAAATCAAATTTAACATTCATTTTTAAAGGGAGGGCATGTTCCAAATGATATCCTTTTTAACATTGACATATTCATCTGAAATATTAACGTGTGCAGCATTCCTAGGACAAATATTGCTGATTACAGGAACCCCCTGTAAACATGGAATTTAAAATGGGAATGTTAAATGGGAATGATCTTCTGTTTATACAGAATTATTCAGCAATATTTGTCCCATATCATTCAGTGTTTTACCCTTGATTTTCCAACCAAGGGTAAAGCCCACACTGCTGTTTTTACCTTACTGGTATTTTTACCCATTAGGGCACTGCCAAAATCCAGCATTTTAATATGGATATGGCCACTATTTTAGATATTTTGAATTTTGTGTCCAAACCCTGACATTTCACAGTTTCAAGTGAGCACATGAAATTTTCTGCAGGATTTATCTGTGAATAAATCAGAGAATCAGATACAGTTCAGTATCTCACTGCCAGACAGGGAAGATCCGTGTCCTCAGCTTCCCGTGGAAATAAATCAAAAAAATAAACCAGAAATATGGGATTTGAGCGGGCAGGAAAAGCCCTGATTGCTGGAACCTTTCTTTTTGGATTTTCAAAGCCTTCCTGAGCTGACTGGCCAATTCTTTTCCCAGCATTTCGGGCCAGTCTGGGAATTTGGGAGGTGGGATTTGGTGCGGGGAGTTATGGGGTGTGGGAGCAGTGATGATGGGCAGGCAACAGCTCCTGGTGGTAATCCCAGGGCTGGGATCAGGGCTCGGAGCAGAGGGGCTGGACAGGAGCTGGGATGGCAGCAGCTCATCAGCAGCACCTCTGCAGTTCCTGGGATCCCTCCCAGCTCCAGCTCTGCCTTTTCCAGAGGGATCCCGGGAGCAGGAGAGCCTCGGGATGTTGGCTGGGCCATGGGGAGGGGATTTAAATATGTAAATATTCAGATAATGAAATTAATTATTTATTTAATTAAATATTTAAATATGTAGAAATGCAAATATTTAAATATTAAAATATTTATATATTTAAATATTCAAATACTTAAATATCTAAATAATTTTGATCAGCTGAGGGAACTTGATGGGCACTGACTACTCATGGTGTTATTTAAGGATTTACAGGGATATTTTAAACCAACCTGATGGAAGTTGATAAAAAGTTATTTTTTATCAACTTTTTATGTTTATACAGAGCTTTTCATCCAGGGGGAACCCAACTGCTCCGGAAGCCACTGCTCAGGATAATCATGGGACAGCTGAGGGCAGGCAGGGAAAAATTCAAAATTCAAAATTCAAAATAATTCAAAATTCAGTAGGAAAATCCAGGGATCCCCCCGAAATAACCTGGTTACAAGAAACAAGGGCTGAGAGAGCGTGGAAGCTGCAGAACGTGCAGGGGATGATTTCTGGGACACAGAAACTCCAGGGAAGATCAAAACAACCCTCAAGGATCGAGGGAATGAGGGAACTCGACGGGTACTGGCCACTCCTGGTGTTATTTAAGGATTTACAGGGATATTTTAAACCAGTCTGATGGAAGCTGATCGAAAGTTATTTTTCCTCCTTTTTATTCTGCTGTAAATTTGTGAGAACATCTTGCTCTCCCAAAGAACAGATCTGTCACTTCTGTTTGTCCTTGGGATTCAGCAGTGGGTCCAGCTGGGACAGGGGAGACGAGCCGGCACCGAGCCCCACTCCCAACTTCCCAACGTGGAGTTTTTGGGGGGATTTTGGTGTCAAGGTTTCCTTTCCTTGGGTGGAAGGGTTCAGGGGCTTTGGGAATGTGTGGCCAGGGAGTTCCAGCCCCTGCAGGGCTTCATCCCAACCTCCTGCCCTGCTCCAGCCTCCCTCTCCCCACAGTGCAGAACTTCCTTCTGGAGAATCCAGAAAGAAAACTGTCCTAGAAAGCCAATTCCTCCTCTTTTTGGGAAGTAAAAATAAAAATCACAACTTTCTCTTTCACAGCAGGCACCCCATCCTGTAAACACCAGGCAAGCCCTGTCAAAACACTGGGAATAAGATTTTATCTATTTTCCTTGGATGTTTCCCCCTGTGCCCCCTCCTTTGTGGACCGTGGTTAAAGTGATAATGAGTAAACCCTGGGATCCCTCCAAAAATTTCAGCCAGTGCTGGAATTGTGCACAGATACCCAAAAAAATCCATGTCCACAGATCGTCAGCACCCCGCTTTGAACAAAAAATAATGGTGGGTACACCCTGGAAACATGGAATTAAAAATGGGAATGTTAAATGGGAATGATCTTCTGTTTATACAGAGAATTTCATGCAGGGGGAACCCACCTGCTCTGGAAGTCACTGCTCATGGATCAGGGTGTTCCAGATTGCAAGGCAGGATGTGTTCTGTTTCCATCTGTGTGGCAGCTGGCTTTTGTCACGTGGGCAGTTTTCCTTATCTCTTCCACACCCACCCCTCCCTCCAGGACACACCTGCTGATAAGAGGCCATTGGATGTCCCTGCATGGCTGATAAGAACTGCAGCATCCCATTGGGAGATGTGAGCCCAGGGGGAGGAGCCAAGCATTCCTACCTGGATATAATCTGAGATTCTGGAACACCAGCACGGCTCCTCCACTGGATTTCCCAGAGGAACAGCAGCTGCCTCTTCCCCTGGATCTCCAGAGGCAGACTGCACCCTTCTCCAGGATCCCTGCTCCAGCAGAACCACCCCTGGCACTGCAGGAGGGCTGAGCCACAATTCCAGTGGCACTGCTGCCAGCCCCCTGACCCACAGGGTGTCAGGCTGTGCTCTGGCTCTGCCAGGGCTGGTTTGGTTCACTGCATTGTTCATTTTATCCTTTTATTTTCTTCCCTAGTAAAGAACTGTGATTCCTGCTCCCATTTTTTTTTTTTTTTTTTTGCCTGAGAGCCCCTTAATTTCAAATTTATAGCAATTTGGAGGGGTGGGGAGGGTTTACATTCTCCATTTCAGGGCAGGCTCCTGCCTTCCTCAGCACACACCTGGCTTTCCAAACCCAGACACCATGGAACAGCTGGGGGTAGGCAGGGAAAAAATCCAAAACTCAGAAGGAAAATCCAGGGATCCCCCAGAAATAACCTGGTTACAAGAAGCGAGGGCTGAGAAAGCGTGGAAGCTGCAGAACGTTCAGGGGATCATTTACAGAACAGATGATTTCTGGGACACAGAAACTCCAGGGAAGATCAAAACAGCCCTCAAGGATCGAGGGAATGAGGGAGTTTTTCCCAGCCCCACTTGGATGTGCTGACTGTGCTGTCAGGGCTCCCAGGGCTCTGCGAGGACAGTTTCCATTTGTAATGTTAATTCAGCCATAAATTCCCCAGCTCCAAGCCCGAGGCCAGCTCCGTGCCATTCCCTCATGGCAAATGTTCCCCAGGCTCCAAATGTCCCAGGGTTTGGTGGGGGTCATGGAAGGGGAAGGGAAAAGAACATTCTTGAATGTTAGCTGGGTTAAAACGGAATTTTAACTTGGAAAAGGTGAAAGGCTGGTGGGGTTGAGTTTGGGGAGCTGCAGTTTGGATGAATTAAAGCCCAATTTTCCCACCTATATTGGGATATCCCTTCCTGGGAGCCCCAGTTTCCCATCCCAGTCCCCCACAGACCAAAAGGGAGACAACTGAAACACTTTTCCAACAGCTGTGGAGATTTTCCTTCCAAACAGACTCTTTTTGGGCATTAAAGGAAATGTTTTAGCTTTCAGTAAAGACAAGAAACTTCTGATGTTTTCCAGGATGTATCTTTATTTAAGAAGAACCTGGTTTTCTCCAGCAAACCAAGCATTTTGCTGGAATATTTTAATTTTCTCAAGCTCCAGTGTTTCTGTCAAAGACCAGCCCTGGTTGTTTAGTGGAGAAGGAGTCAAGGAGTGCTGGGGAGGCTTAATGGGATCAGATCTTAGCTCAGACTTTGCTCTCAGTGTTCCTTAAATCAGTTCTGAAGAACACTTCAGGGCGCCCTAATCAGCTATTTATTTATTCATTGATTCCTCTTTAAATAAGTCTGATGGAAGCTGATAGAAAGTTATTTTTCCTCCTCTTATTCTGCTATAAATTTGCAGGAACATCTTGCTCTCCTGTGGCACCCCAAGGAACAGATCCTTCACTTCTATTTATCGTTAGGATTCATCACTTTTTTTGGAAAAAACTCCATGTTCCCTCCCTGCTCCTTCCCCTTTATTTTTTAGGAAACTCAGGCACTTAAAAGCAAAACAGAGCAGCAAAGCAAAGCTCTAATTTGGGAACGGGGGAAAGGCACTGAAACAGCTTTTATTGTTGAAAACTCAGCCTGAAGTTTTCCTCCTATAAAACAAACAAATCCTGGTGACATTTGTTGGAAATTCTGGGAGTGAGTGGCTCACGAATTCCATTGCAGGTCTGTAAATGCAGCCCAGCTCAATCTGCCATGGAAGCAGGGCTCTGATTCCCAGAGGAGAAGTGAGGAGCTCCACAGCTCCAATTCCATTCAATTCCATGTCAAATTCAGATTAAAATCACGCCAGGTTGAGCGTGCTCCAGGAGGGTTTGGAGCTCCTGGCCTGGAGGGAACCTTTGGGTGAGGAGGGTTGGCTTGGTGGAGGAAAACCTTAATCTGCTGGAGGTCTGAAAAATTCCTAATAGAGGTTCCCTGGTCCTGGAAATCACTGGATTTGAGCCCATTTTGGTGGGACCAGGGTGGGTTTTGGCCATGGAGTGTAAATGACACCGGGTTTTGGCAGCCTGGCAAAGGAGAAGCTTTGAGGAGGTTACACATTGAAAAAAATTCACACAGTCCACACAATCCATAAAATCCACATGATCCTCACCATCTACACAATTCCACATGACCCACACCATCCACATCCTCCATGAAATCCAACAAATTCACACAATCCCACACAAACCCACACCATCCACATCATCCACGAAATCCATGCAATCCACAAAATTCACACAAACCCACACAATCCCACACCATCCACATCCTCCATGAAATCTACACAATCCCACACCATCCACATCATCCACAAAATCCGTGCAATCCACAAAATTCACACAATCCCACACAAACCCACACCATCCACATCATCTACATCATCCACAAAATCCGTGCAATCCACAAAATCCACAAAATTCACACAATCCACAAAATCCACACAATCCACAAAACCCCACAGAGTCCCACACAACCCTACACAATCCACACCATCCACACAATCCCACACAACCCCTACCATCCACATCACCCACAAAATCCATACAATCCATAGAATCCACACCTTCCACACCATTCACACAATTGACACAATCCCACACGATCCACAAAATCCACAAAATCCAATAATCCACACAACCCACACCAACCTCATGATCCACAAAATCCATACAACACACACAATCCAGAAAATTCACACAATCCAGAGACTCCACACAACCCCACACAATCCACACAATCCACACAATCCATTAAATCTACACAATCCACACCATCCACATCATCCACAGAATCCACACAACCCCACACAATCCTCCACAACCCACACCATCCCACACAACCCCACACAATACAGAAATACCCCCCAGTCCCCCCAGTCCCCACCGTCCCCACCTCCACACCCAGGGGTTCTCCCATCCAGTCCCATCCTTGGTTTTCTCTCTCCAGCCCACGGGGTTTGTGCTCCTGGGCTGAGATTGGGATCATTTGTCCTTGGTGCCCAGCTGGAGCAGGAATTGTTTTGTCTCCCTGCTCTGTGCACAGAGCTCAGCATCCCCTGATGGGAGCCCAGACCCTCACACTGAAGAGCACAGAACCTGAAACACAGAAAAGCTGAACCTGAGCCATCAGAGGCAACCTGAGAGAGAACATCCCAAAAATCAGCCTGGCCAAGGAGCTCTCCAGGCTCTCAGACAGGGAGCTGCTGGTGGAATCATAAATAAATCAAACAATAAATCAGGGAATAACTACCCAAATAAATCAGGGAAGAATGAAGGAAATGGAGAAATAGGCCTGGCAGCTTCCCACCAGCTGGGTAACCCCGAGGCACTGGATGTCCAGCATGGAAAGCCCAGTTTGGAGCTGGGATGTGGGAATGGTTTTGCAGGGCTGGACTGGTCAGAAACCTCCTGGAATTTGTCACATTTTTCAAGGATGAGGGGAAGAATAGAAACCACGAGTGAAAGCACCCCAAATAACCACAATGACTCCAAAGGGAGCCCACCCCCAGGGTTTCAGGCTGTCTCTCCCCTGCCCTAAGTCCTTTTCCTGTTTGCCTCAGTTTAGCCCCAAAATGCGTCAGAGATTCCCAGGAGACTTTTCTGCCCTGGAATGGCCTCGTGCTTCTTGCAAGGCTCTGGCTGCTCCCTCATCCTCAGGTCTGAGGATTTCTGCCCTCTGACTCTCCCTGTAAATCCCCATTTCCCCAGGAATACACCCCAGGCAGCCAACTGCTCTCAGATATTCCCTCTGCCCCTTGCCAGGTGCATTTTTTGCATGAAATTCTATGGAATTCGGCACTTCATTCCCATTTTTCTGTCCTGAAGGAAAGCAAGTGCCCCTCAGTGTTGGGTGGAGAATTTGGTGTCCCCTCCTCACCCCAGGGGTTTCTCTCCAGACTTGTTTATTTCTGTTCCTTTGGGTTCATTGTCCCAGATATTCCCTGCCCCTCACATGATGAGAACTACAGCGATGCTTCCAGGAGGGAATCACCTCTGGAAGAGCTTTACCAGCCAAGGTGGGCATTTTAGAGCACCAGTTTTCCTAAAGCCTGGAATTCCTGTGGTTTTTGAGGGGAAAAACCAAACCACCCAGGTCTTTTATCACAAGAATTGCTGTTTTCTGCGCTGTGGTCACTGTCGGGTCCTCAGCAGGACGGGGACCCAACCTCCTGGGCTGCTTGGGAAGGGGGAGATTTGCAGGAATTCTGTCAGCACTGCTGTGATTTCCCACACAGCCCAGGATCCCACTGCCCTGCAGCTCTCCTGGAGCCCAGGGGCTGTTCCATGGAATGTATATAATCCATAGAAACCTTCCAGATCCGGGAAACCTCCCAGGGACTGGGGCTGCCATTGTTCCACTCAGACTCACCACAAACCTCACAGAGCCTGTGGCTGATCCAGCCCAGTGCACTCAGTGCTCCTTTCCAAGCAGCCCTTGGACATTCTGGAATGCACCAAATCCCTGAGCTGCCCTTCCCAGGGGAGAGACCTCGCTCACCTGAGGAGCCCTGCAGCACCTCAGCTGCCCTGAAACCCAGCTGAGAATCAGGTGGGGTTACTCCACAACGGGGAATGTTGAAATGGACTCTTTATCCAGCCCTTCAGATTATCAAAATCCAAAAAAAATCTGCTGCTTAAAAAAATAAGATGGTTTGGAATAGAAGGATTTAAAAAAAATTGAGGTTTTCATTTATAAAAAAGAACAATGTTTAAATTCTGTGCCTGCAGACCAGTCCAGGACTGAGAGAAATTTTGCATCCCTCAAGTCACTTGGCAGCAGAAGTGGCTGCAAGTCTGAGTTTTTCACCTGAACATCCCCACTGGAAGCATTTTAATCAGGCTTTCTTTGTCCAAGAGCATTTCATGATCAGAGTCGAGGTGCAGATACCTGACCCTTGGAAGAATTAGATTCTGTTTGCTTCCCCCAGGAAGGAGAGAGTGGATTGACTTGGCAGCTAAATTCCAGCCTGAGCTGGGAAATTGGGGATCTTCTCTTTTATTTCCTGCCTTCTGTGCAGCACAAGAAGTCCTTCTCCCCCTGCATTCCCCACCTGTAAAACCCAAATGTTTTCCCAGCAGTTTTGTTAAAAACAAGGGGCTGAAAGCCCCAGAGGTGCTCAGGTGGGGGTGTGGGGCAGGAACGGAGGCCCTGCCAGCCTCAGGTGGCCAGACAGAAATGGCCCTTGGGACTGCAGAGCCTCAGGAAGCTCCTGGAGCTCAAATAAACACTCCAGAGCAGTTGCTTGGACACCCTCCTGCAAACCTGCAAAACAAGGGTGGAAACCTCCGTGCCCAGGTTAGAAATAGGAAATTCTGCTTCACAGTGCTACGGCTCCTCTCCTCATGGCCATGACTCAGGAGAGCAGCGAAAAAACCCCATCAGATGGAGCCAGAGGAGCTGGACACCCCTCCCAGTGAAGGGCTTTAGGGGTTTGGGGTGAACTTTGGCAGAAATGTGGGAGGCTGAGGCAGGACACGAAGCCTCCCTGCTGAAAACCTGCCCTGGGCTCTCCCTTATCACAGCTGACCTCGTGTTTATGAACTCCTGCAGGATCGAGTTGCTGGCCTGGGTCTGGAGCAGGAGGTGGGACCTCCACTCTGCTGAGTCTTTCTAGGAAAACGGGCACAGTTATGCAAACATTCAGATCCTTAATTGGCCTCATTAAAGGCTCTGCCCGTCTGGACCTCACTCATTCTAATTAGTCATCAATAGGGCGGTGATTCAATGATGAAAAAAAGGGGGAAAAAGCCACCTCCACTCTGTCAGCTCTGCCTTTGCTCAGCTTTTACCCACCAGGCTGGAGAGGGGATGTGCTCCCAGCAGCAGCAGCTCTGCTTTTGGCAGGGTCACTCCAGCCCAGAGCAAGTCTGGAGAGGATGGAGCTAAATGTGGCAAAGAAATCAGGAGCATGTGATCCCCCCCGCCCTTGCCTTGGCAGCCAGGCTGGCATCCACCCTTCCAAGTGTCATTCCTGTGCAGAAAACCTTGGAGAGCACAGCGAGGAGGCTGCTGGAGTGCTGCTGGGAATCTGGGGCTCTTCCCTGGCACCCCCTTTGTTTCCAGGCAATTCCCATCTGGCTCTTCCCACCAGGAGAGCTCAGGAGTGGAGGAAAAGGAGCTGAGTGAGTCCTGCTGCCTCTTTTAGGGTTCCCAGATTCACATGTTCCATGTGCTGCCTTTGAGTCACCCAGTTCATCCCAGGCAGGACCAGGACACTGCTCCGGGCTGGAGCCTCCCCGTGTTTGTCCATCCTGGGACAGCACAAGCCCAAACAATCCCGGAAAACCACAGAAAGGTGGCTCCACAAGGATAAATAAGAGAGCCTGGAGCACAACATTTGCAGCAGTGGGCGGGCAGGACTGGGGAAAAACGGCCAAAATTGGTCCCTTCAGCACTGGTGGTGCATCAGGGGGTAAATCACACCTGGGTGGTCTCAAAAGCTGAGCAGCTCTAAGGTCACATTCCCAAAGCTGTCACATCCCCCCCAAACTGATCACAACTGCTTCTCCTCTCGGAATCTCACCTTCCTGCTCCCATCTCCGAGCTCTTGGATGGTGTCATCCTGAAAATGATGTGTTTAGGGATTGTACCTGAAAACAGTGATGGAATATGTGCACAGGCCCACCGTGGGCAGGTGAGGAGAGATTTACTGGCTGCTTTTTAGAGCTAAATGTCATGGTTTTGTACAGATTGTGCTGGGGTTTAATGAGCCTGAGCTCCTACGACCTGGCTGAGTCCAGGACATTCCCCTAAAATTAGTGACAGCAAGATCCAAACCCAAGGTCTGGTTACAGGCAAAGTTGGAGGAAGGCTGTTGAATCAGGAAAATAATCTGGCTTAGCCACCCCATATATTTGACAGTTAATTTTGTATCTGTATTGAGGAAAAACACCCCAGAAAACTGGTTTTTATTGGGCCAGCAAAAGCTCTGGCTTCTGGGCACCTTATTAATAATATTCTTCTGCAGGAGAGGGACGCAGTTCTTTATAAAGATTTATTAATAGTCATTATTATTTGCACAGGAGCTTTAATGTGCAGTAAAAGACCTATAAAGACCAGCAACCAAAGGAACTCTTCGATTTCACGCCGATCTGCGCTAAGAAAATACCTTTTTTTTTTTTTTTGCCATTTTTTTTTTCCAGATAATAATAAAACAAAGAGCTTTCAGGAGCAGCCCCAGCAGAAGGCTAATGTAAAGTGATATATTTGAGCCCCAGGAGGATGGTGTAAGTTACTCTTGCCTCTGAGGCCTGTTTATTGTGTTTGTCTGGTTGCCCTGGGAACCAGCTCACGCCGTTTCACTTTATTTTCTAATGTTCCTGTAAATGTTAGGTAAGGCCGGGATTTATTATCCACTGTCAACACCTCCGGTGGAACGCGCCGCTCGCTGGCGTTTCCTTGGCACGGAGCCCTCCCTGCTCCCTCCGACCAAAAAACCCCTTCTTTCTCCCCCTGAAACGAGTGTGAGTGTGAGTGTGTGTGTGTCTGGGCATCCCCATCCCAACAGATAAATCCCAGAGTTATTTATTTATCCAGCAAATCCCAAAGGCTTTGGGATCCTTCCGCGGCGGTGGCACAGGGTGGCACAGCCAGCACGGGGGAGCTGGCCGGGAGCTGTGACTCATTTTTGGGGTGAGGTGGATATTTAGGGGCTGGGGAAGGAGTGTTTACCAGGAGTGTTTATTATCCCAAAGGCAGCAGCGGGATCCTGCTGCTGCTGCTGTCCCCAGAGAGCTCGGGTAATTCGGAGCGATGAATCATCAGAATTATTAGGGCTGGAACGAGCTGCTCTCCTCTCCTCTCCTCTCCTCCAGCAGTCCCTCGGCGTGACAGGGCACATTTGGTGGCAGACTGGTGGGTGTGAGGCTTGTTTTTTAATTTGCTTTTTTTGCCTTGGGTGGTACCTCCCAGCCCAGGAGCTGGTGTTTCACCGGGGACGCTCTCAACCTTTGAAATGTCCAACAACAAACGCGGCCCTGGCTCCCTGAAAAGTGTGGCTTGGGTTCTCCCTGCCTTTCCCTCACTCCTGCTGGAAACTGCAGCCTGCTCTCCCCTTCTCACTTCCCTGGGGAGGGGTCTTGCCCACCTCCCACTTTCCTGCACACAGGAACGTGTTGCTGCTCCAGTTCCAGGCAGGAATCCCCATCCCCTCTCCACCTGCCTGTTACACAGCCCCATCTCCCAGAATTCCTTCACCAAACGGATTGCCAGGTTTGGAATGGGCTGCCCAGGGAAGTGGTGGAGTCACCATCCCCAGCAGTGTCCAAAAACCTGTGGATGTGGCACCTGAGGAGGTGATTAATGGTGACTACGGGCGTGCTGGTTAGATTTGATGATCTTAAAGTTCTTTTCCAACATTAATAATTCCATGATTCCGTGATCTCCACCTACTCCTCTCTGCCTTGTCCCCAGCAGGATGGATTTGGGCAGGGATTTGGCGTGGCTGCAAATGCCTCTCTTGCCAAAAAACCCCTCACTGTGGACATTTGAGCTCAGCTTTGCTGCTGGTGGGATTTGCCTCCATTTTTACAAAGGGATTTGGATCAGCAGTGGTGGGGACCGGGTGAAGAGCTGAGCTGGATCAGTCCAGGGGGAAAATCCAAGAAAAGCATTTGTTCCTCCCCACTCCTGGGGCTGATCCCAGCTCCCCCTGCCCAGGAACCCTTCCACCAGGAACAGCTCCATGGGAACCCCAGCAGCCAAAGCACTGGGATGAGACTGAGGGTGAGGGGGAAAAGCCAGAACAGCCAAAGGTTTGGGAATGCAGGTGGGAGAAGGCCTGGAGCAGAGTGGCTGGTGACAGGAAGGAAGGGTCAGATGGGGAAGGTTGGATTGGCAGTGCCAGGCCATGGAGAGTGGAATAATCTTTTATTTGGAACGAGTTAAGGGTGGCAGAGTATCTAAGGGAATATCATAACCTGGGATTCCTGTTTCCTCTGTGATGCTGAGGAATCAAAACCGAAATTCCCGAGTTCTGTGTGAGAGCTGGAGTGAAGTGGGGATGAATTCCTGTTCCAAAGATCTTCAACTGAAGCCTTCTCTGGACTCAGGTGTGGTTTGTGGGTTTGTTTGTTTGCTCTTTCCCCAATCAAACCAGCCCTGCTGCTTTGTTTCAGGGGGGGTGATGGAGAGAAAATGGATTTTTCTTTGTTTTTCTGAGGAGGGCATTACAGGAAGGCCAAAGCTGTGAACAGAGCTCTGGATTTTCCAGAGCCTTCTCAGGCAAATCAGCTCTTGGAGTTTGTACCAGCAACAGCCCCTGCTGAGGTTTTACCTGAACCCCAGTCAGGATAAAACCCTCCCATCCCTCACCCATCTCCACTTCAGGAAATACTTCCCAATGTACAAAGTGTGCTTGGAACTATTTAAAACAAAAAGTGCCACCCTAAAGAAAAATGTAATGGGCAAAAGACCTTTTTAAGGAGCCTGAAAAGGGACAGAGCTGACAGTGACAAGAGCAGCTCAGTGAAATCCCAGCTGCTCCTTTTAATTGCTCCTAATTTTCTCTCAGGTGCTGCTAATTGGAACAATTTGCCTTCAGGAACCTGTGAGGTCTCAGACATTAATTGATTTTGTCTTGCTTAATCAACCTCACCAAAACCAGAGCTCATTCCACTGCCTGCTTTTCAGCTTAGAGCTGCTCTGGGTGAGACTTTGGGCAGGAAATGTCCCCAGCAGCCCCCCAGCTCCATCCCCCAAACCAGAGTCAGGGAGGGCTGAGCACCTCTACTGGCTGTTCTGTTCCTGAGAACCCCCCCTAATGAGACAGCCCAGCACGGGGAGATGGATGGAACAGAAAAAGGTGCAACCTGGGGTTTATTCCAGCTCGAGCAGCCCTAACAAATGTGCTGTTTGCAGGAGTTTTCCTTCCTTGGGCTGGGAGAGCAGCTGAGTTTTAATGGAAAAATGAACTCTGCCTTGCAGGGGCAGCAAGAGAGAATAAATCACAGCACGGGCTCCTTAATTTTTTTTTGGAAAACAAGTCCTGTTCTCAGTGTTGTGGTTTGAGGAGGCTCTGTTATTCTATTTCAGGAGAATTTATTGCATTGTTATCAGGAAGACAGTGAGGAGACACCTCGGGAAGTGCTGGAGTGGTGACCAGGGCAGTGTTTGGGGACAGGAGCCATCCTCAGGGCTGGCACCCCCATGGCCCAGGGGGTATTTCTGGGCTGGGTGAAGCCCAGAGCTGCTCTCACTGCCCTGGTAATTCTGCATTTTGCCTCTTCCCTCCCACCAGAGCCCAGGGGTGTTGGTGAGCACTGCCAGGAGAAGGGGAGCAGCAGCTGCACCGACCTGGAATGGCTTTGGATTCACTCTGATCCCACCAAACCCAGACCTTGACATTGCTGCAGTCCAGGCACCACTTCAGGCTCAAAACTCCCCCATCATTTCCATTTTCCCCCCAAAGTTTGCCCTATGAAATAAATTCTTCATTTCATTGAATTAATCTGAAGCTCTTGTGTGCCCTAAGCAGCACTTTGAAGGTGCTCACCCCTGCTGGACCAGTGCATCCTCTCCAAAATCCTTTCTGTGCATCTTTCCCATCTGGTTTGAGGCCAGTGAGGAGAATCCCCCCTCCAGAGGAGCAGTTCCATGTTTGCTCCATCAAACACGATCCCTCCCAGCTGTAAATTTCCATTTGCCAGCACCCCTTTTCAGAAGGAAGTAGATGGTGAGCCTGGAAGGATTTATAGCTCCATTCTCAAATATCCATCATTTCAAACCCAGCCCTGCTGCTCACATCCACTGAACTGCCCTAGATAGACTGCTAAAGCACTTAAAAAGTGATAAAAAAAATCCTTTACAATATATCCAGATATTTCAAGCCCTTTTGTGGGGCATGGACAAACCCAGAGCCACATTTTATAAAACCTGTTTACATTTCAGCTCTATATTTTTGCTCTTTATGTCCTTTTCCATGGCTCTGCATTACCAAGGCTTTTCTTTTTTTTTAAATGTTTTGAAAATTTTTCTTATTTTTTTTCAGAGATAGAAATTTTCCTTGCTGTGACATCCCTGCTTGTCCTCAGGAGCACCCCCACCCTCCCAAGATCTGACCTCAGGTGTCGGATTTTCATTTCTTTGGTGGAACCATTCTTGCAAACCCGAAGATTTACAGGCTGGGAAAGGTTTGTAACCATCCCAGATGAAGGGTGGGACTTTCCAAACTGTCCCAGCCTGGAGAGGCTGAACTCCATTACCCAGCAGCTTTGCAGAGCTCCACCTGGAGCTGGGTGAAATGATTCTGGTGGCATGGAGAGCATTATTTACCCAATGTCAAATATGAAACATTGCTGCCCATTAAAGATACGCCCTCATTGTATTTGGCCTGGTGGAAATGTGCAGGAGAGAAAGAGGAATTCCATTTTCAGGCCTCTGGAGTTTGGTTTAGGGGCTGGCACTGATTTTTGTGTCTGTCTGTGGGTAAGGAGCTCAGTTTTGGGGATCTGTGTCCCATCCTGGTGGAAACGTGCAGGAGAAAAGGAGAAATTCCATTTTCCAGGTCTATGGAGTTTGGTTTAGGGGCTGGCACTGATTTTTGATGTCTGCCTGTGAGTGAAGAGCTCAGTTTTGGGGACTTGAGTCCCATCCTGGTGGAAACGGGCAAGAGAAAATGAGAAATTCCATTTTCCAGGTCTCTGGAGCTTGGTGGAAGTCTGGCACTGATTTTTGGTGTCTGTGGGTTAGGATCTCCTTTTTGGGCAGCTGAGTCCCATCCTCAGGCCACAATTACCTGGGAGCCCTGAGAACTCAGCATGGCACTGATTTTTGGTGTCTGTCTGTGGGTTACAAGCTCAGTTTTGGGGATCTGTGTCCCATCCTGGTGGAAATGTGAAGGAGAAAAGGAGAAATTCCATTTTCAGGCCTCTGGAGTTTGGCACAGGGGCTGGCACTGATTTTTGGTGTCTGTCTTTGGTTTAGGAGCTCAGTTTTGGGGATCTGAGTCCCATCCTGGTGGAAATGGGCAAGAGAAAATGAGAAAATCCATTTTCAGGCCTCTGGAGTTTGGTTTAGGGATTGGCACTGATTTTTTTGTCTTTTTGTGAGTAAGGAGCTCAGTTTTGAGGATCTGAGTCCCATCCTTGTGGAAACGTGCAGGAGAAAAGGAGAAATTCCATTTCCCAGGTCTCTGGAGTTTGGCACAGGGGCTGGCCCTGATTTTTGGTATCTGTGGGTTAGGAGCTCAATTTTGGGGATCTGTGTCCCATCCTGGTGGAAATATGCAGGAGAGAAGGAGAAATTCTCCTTCCCCAGGCAAAGGGAGAGGGAGGTGGGGGCTGGATGTGGCAGAGCAGGGTGGCAGGAATTGGTCATGTCCCTGCTCCTTCCAGTGATGTAAATTTTACATTGTGATAGTGACTACAACATTTTATCCCAGGAAAACAGCAAAAGTTGTAAGTGCCAAATCTCCCTAACTTGAAAATGGTTTAAGGTCTTTCCCTGGCCACATTGAGGCCAAAATAAAGAGGAATTCTTTTCGTATATATTGATTTTGTACATTGTTAGTGGGCAATTCCTGGGTGAAAACTGAATTAAAAGCATCACCTCTGAATCTTTGCAAGTTTAAAATGAGATCACTCCCAGTGCTTCAGTGACTATTCCTCCTCCTCACTGCTCCTTTTCCAGGGCTGAGGGGCAAAGGGGGAGGGAGGTGGGGCTGGATGTGGCAGAGCAGGGTGGCACTGGGCTGGCAGGAGTGGCTCTGTCCCTGCTCCTTGTAGAGATGTAAATTTTATATTGTGATAGCCACTGTGACATTTTATCCCAGGAAAATGGAGAAATTTTAATTGCCATGTCTTCCTAACTTGAAAATGGTTTAAGGTCTTTCCCTGGCCACATTGAGGCCAAAATAAAGAGGAATTATTTTAATAGATATTGATTTTGTACATTGTTAGTGGGCAATTCCTGGGTGAAAACTGAATTAAAATCATCATCTCTGAATCCTCTTTGCAGGTTCAAAATGAGATCACTCCCAGTGCTTTAGTGACTATTCCTCCTCCTCACTGCTCCTTTTCCAGGGCCGAGGGGCAAAGGGGGAGGGAGGTGGGGCTGGATGTGGCAGAGCAGGGTGGCACTGGGCTGGCAGGAGTGGCTCTGTCCCTGCTCCTTGCAGAGGTGCCACGGCCACGGGGGACATCGTCACCCTCGGGGCTGGCCGAGGTCACCCCGGTTCATCTCCTTCATACATTGGGAGCCTTCTCCTCATTACTTGCCAAACAAACCTTTTTATTTTTGCACACGTTTATGTTGATTTTGTGGTTTCTGAAATTGGATTCTGTCTCCTCCGGGCCTGAGTTTCCACGGCAACCCCAGCCCTTATCTGCTGCTGCTGTTTGGCAGACAGACAACAAGGCCTTTCAGTTTACTTCTCCCATTTTTCCCCTAATATTATTTTCTTTAAAAACCCTTTTTTTTTTTTTTCCTTCTTCAGCGTGCTCTTTTTCTTTCTCTTTTTTTTTTTCCCCCTTGCCCTTTTTATATTATTTTTACTTTCCCCAACCCCTGTCATTTAAAAATCACATAATTAATTGAGCACATCCTGTGCCACACGGGGCTGCCACGGCTTTGAAGTCCCAATAGATCATTTTATGGAGCCCTGGGTACCATTTTTTCCAAGGCAGCACCAGGCGCCAGCTCGAGGCCTTGTGGAATTCAGCATATCCTACTCCAGGTATGATAAAGAAACCTTGGCACCTTCTGTTTGTTTTTACTAATTTCCTTTCCAAACTGCCTTTTCAATATAGAGGAAAGACCTCAGGACTTAAAGTTTGTTATTTTCTCTCCAAAGTTAGTCCCTGTTCCCCCCTGGCTCCCTCCCTCCCTTCCTTTAAACCAGACTGAACTGCTTCTGCTCTCTCCATGCTAAATTTGCTTTTTTTGCCCCTTTTTCTTTTCTTCAGGAAAGTGTGCTCTGATTTAGCATCATGGAGCTGGGAGCTGTTACTGATCCTGCAGCAGCAGTCGGGCAAAAAGACCCTGACAGGCTCTATTAACCCTTAAAAACAATAAATGATCTCATCAGCCCCTCGAAGACAGAAGAAGAAATAATAATGCAATCATTGACTTGGGTGAGGGAACAAGGCTTTGGGGGATTGATGCTGAAATCCATCCCCAAAGCCCCTGGTGCAGCAATGAACCAGGAGGGGCTGAGCCTCTCTAAGCTGAAAAGCACTGAAAAAGGAGAATTGGGATGCACAGGCATTGCAGAACTCCTATTTATATATTGCATTTATTTGTTTTTATTTATTTCTATAGTTATATAATTATTTATGTAGCTATTTATGGGAAGAACAGAGAGAGGGAGACAGGAGCAGAGTGGAAAAAAATCTTAAATGGAGTGAAAAATAATTGAGCCTGCACCACGTTGCCTCCTGCATTTGGGACAAAGGAAAAGTCCCTAAAAAATCTGAGAAATCAAGTCAGGAACTTCTGGAGATGCGTTGAGAATTGTTAATTTTCATGTGTTTTTAGCACTTTTGGAAAAGACAAACAGTGTCACTCGGGTTGGGTTTTCTAGAATTGTGCAGAATGATTATCTTCCCTCTGGAGTGGTGGGAATTCTGTGGCACTGGAAAGAAATGTGATTTTTTTTTTTGTTTGTACAGATATTTCAGTCCAGCTCCTGACATCTGATGGGAAATCCCATTCCTGCCTGTGAATCCATGAAACATTTCAAAATCCTGTATGGGGGGGAATAAAAAATCATCTTATTCTCCATGAAATTCTGAGCAGTTTAAAGCTGATTTCTGTGTGTATTTATCTTCATTTCATAGAGCTTCTTTAATTCCATGGGATCTCATTCAAAATCCCACGTTGGAAATGAAAAATTTCCATTGTTCTCCACGGGCTTTGGAGGAAGCACTGGAGAATCTTTCAGTGGGACTAAAAATGGGAATCCCTTCATTCCAGAGTCCCTGAGGTTCCTTTAAAAAGCCTTGTGAGCAGAAATTGCTCTGTCTGTGGGGCAAACTCCTTAAATTCCTTGTCCTGTGCCTGGTGTTTTCATCCTGAGCTGGAGAACCAGGCAGGAAAATCCTCATTTTGTATTCAAATGCTCCTGACAAGGATGGCAGGAGGAAAAAGGGAGAATTGGAATTAAGAGTGGAGATCTCCAGTCATTCATGATCCTCCAAAAACTGCTTTACAGAGTGACTATTTGATGATGCCATTCAATATTTTTATGTTTTTGTATTTAAGATATCTTTATATTTGTCATTCTGGCTGTTTTAGGCAGATATTTGGTGTGAGTTATTCCAGTTTTCTGCCTCTCTCCCTTTTTTCTCCCTTCCCTTCTGGAAAACTCACACATTCCCTACAAGTGAGGAATACACTGAACTTTATGCTCCCCTAATTTGAATCCTGCTCACTGTAGGATGATAAAAATAATTCCACATTTGCTTTGAAATTGCTTTGTATTTTATTTTTTCCCTGAGATGAAGATAGGACTCTTTAGAAAGAAAAAAAATCTGAATTTTGAAGCATTTCTGTGTCATAGGATTCTTTAAAAGAAGAAAAACTCAAATTTTGAAGCATTTGTGTGCCATAGGATTCTTTAAAAGAAGAAAATCTCGAATTTTGAAGCATTTGTGTGTCACAGGATTCTTTAAAAAGAGAAAATCTCGAATTTTGAAGCATTTTTGTGTCATAGGACTCTTTAAAAGAAGAAAAACTCAAATTTTGAAGCATTTGTGTGCCATAGGACTCTTTAAAAGAAGAAAAACTCAAATTTTGAAGCATTTCTGTGTCATAGGATTCTTTAAAATGAGAAAATCCCTGAATTTTGAAGCATTTGTGTGCCATTGGACTCTTTAAAAGGAGAAAATTGCTGAATTTTGAAGCATTTCTTTGTCATAGGACTCTTTAAAAGAAGAAAAACTCAAATTTTGAAGCATTTGTGTGCCATAGGACTCTTTAAAAGAAGAAAATCCCTGAATTTTGAACCATTTCTGTGTCAAATCAATGACCTGTGTTGATAATTTTGATTTTTTTCCATCTCAGTTGTACTGGTTGGAGCTGCCGTGCAATGCAAGATTGGAAACTCCCATATTTGGTCGATACATCATAAGAAATGTCATTTTTTTCTCTTCATTTCCAACCTTTTGGGGTTGAGCAGAGCCCCAGGTCCGTGGAAGGGAGGTTCAGCCTCAGAGAGAGCTCTGTCCAGCCTGGTCACTCCATTCTCTCTGGAATTCTGTGCTCTCCAGGCAGCTCAGCCCCATAAATGAACCCTTCCACACCCCATAAATCTGCCCTGGTTTGGACCCCAAAGTTGGGTGAATTTCAGATGGTTTGGGGCTGACACTGCAAGCAGCTTCCCTGCCATGGGCCGGACGGGGCAGAACATGCAAATCCCAGCTGGGTGTGCAGGCTGGCAGTGATTTCAAACAGCTCTGGGCCTTCAGGAGAATTTCTTCCACTCTAGAACGTGCTCAGTGCTCACCTACAGGTTTATTTTTGGTTTTCCCCCCTCCTGCACGAGGCAGAGCAGACAATGGGGTTGCAGAAAATGTTCGAGACCGGTTTTGTTTAACTTTGGTCTTCTCAATTTCCTCTCGCTGCCGCTGCCCTCTGGATATTTTCATGGAAGGAAAAGAAAATGCTCTTTTTATGGATCAGGGCTGTGCAGGGGGGTGACTCATTTGGCAATACGAAGAAGAGGTAGAGTGGGTTTTGTTTGGAAATCTCCTCCAGAATTATTTGGGTGAAAGAGAGAAGTGGTCAGGTTGCAGGATGAGGCTGTTTGCTGCACGGGGAGGGTTTTACCTCTCCTGGTGTTTCTGATTCTGCAGAATAAAAAGAAATTACCCAGCCTGGGCTGCAAGAAGAGCTGGTTCCAGGGAAAGCCAGGCTGGGATATTCGTGTTTTGGAGGGCTGGGTGCAGCTCAGGCTGGGAAAAGCTGGGAATTCTTCCCATTTTAGTGAAGGGTGACGACACCACACCCTGCTCCAGGCATGGCTCTTCCTCTTGAGCTGCTTCTCCATGGATTGGGAATGGATCCTGCAGCCACAGAGGGATTGCCTGATTTTTACAGGGCAGGAATGGAGCCCAAGCCAGCCCCTGCCCTGTGTCTGGGCTTTCTCAGCACAGGGGATGGGACAGCTCTGTCTCAAACACCTGGAGCAGGGCTCTGGGTGCTGTAGGATCTCCTGTCTTCATGTGAGGGCTTCCACATCCCAACATCAGCCTGAAAACCAATCCTAAGCCCAGAAAGTGGTGAGGGAGGAGCAGAAGGAAGGAGGCTATGGGGTTTGGCTGTCTGTCTCTGCCCCCACACACTCTCAGGATGGCTCTTGCACGCTGGGCCTCAAAAGATGAGTCTGGACACTAGGTTTTTTCGGTCTTCAGAACTGTTTATTATTTCTTATCTATAAAGTCCTTTCTCTGCCCGAAGGATCTGACCAGCAGGGCAGCCAAAGGCACTCTGCCCACCCCCAAGGCGGCCGCATCTTTTATAACAAAAACTACGTATATCATATTTACCTTTTGTCCCCAATACCTATCACCCTTGTCATCAAGTACACCCTCATCCCAGACCAATCCCCAAATGCCAACACCACTGCAGAAGATGGAAGACAGGAAAAAGAAAGAAGAGCCTGGTGGCACACCCTGATTCCTCCATCTTGTCTCCATAACTCCCCTGTACCAAAACCCCAAAATTTGTGATTCACTCTACAATGATATCTTCCCTTCACCATTCACACCCAAGTGACTCTCACAGGTTCCATCTCCTCATACATCAGTGGCACATCCCTAGATGGATCAAAATCAAGCCACCAAGTGCTTTTGGCAGCATTCCAAGACTCCCGAGCCCCCCCCAAGGGTTCTCTCGGTAGCTCTGGACATCAGGAGTGATGTGCTGAGCTCCCACAGGAGGCCATCAGTGGTGCTCCCAAATGAAGGGTTTCTAGCAGTGCAACCCTCCCAGGTCTCCCAGCCTGGCCCTCCTGTTTCATTTCACACTCTGAATTCAGAAACCCATCCATCTTTTCACCAGGTCATTTCTGCAGGCCAGTGAAAACACGGGGCAGTGCCTCGCTGAAAGCTGGGTACAAGATAACCAAAGCAAAATGTGCTTTTATAAATGGCCGTGTCACACTGCCTGCTCTGGGAGGATTTTTAGTGTGACTTATCCCAGACTTCTGCTTCTTTCCCTCTTTTCTCCCTTTCCTTTGCTCTCCTCTTGTGGAAAACTCACCCATTCCCTAGAAGTGAAGAATATCAGGAGTTTTATCCGCTCCTGATTGGGATCTACTGGCAGCAGGATGACAACAATAATTCCAGGTTCTCTGAGTGGTGGCTCAGCTCAGACCCCTGGTGCCTTTTCCTTGGTCTTAAAATGAAGAGCTGGACACAGTTAAGGGACAAAAGTTTTTTATTTCAGTGTTGAATAAGGATTTAGACACAGTTAAAGGACAAAGGTTTCTTATTTCAGTATTGAATAAGGATTTTTATGGTGCAATAATTTGTTCAGGTGGGATATATTGAAATGTCTGTTTATGGTTATGTTGCATAGATCATTTTATAGACTTTGCAAATGAGCATATTTGACCAAGATGTTTTAATGATAGGTTTAAACAAATAGTGTAATAAGGTTTAAATGAATAGGGTGATCTCTCTCTTTATCTTAAAGTATTTTTAAAGATGGATTTATTTTTAGTTTATAAGTTATGCTTTAGAGGGGATTTGGTTTTTTAAGACAGTGTAAGGGTTTTTTTTGGCTTTTAATTGTGAGGCTTTTAGGATATTTGGTTTTCTGGCTCAATAGAATATTAGGATTATGTTAAGATATTTGACTTCAAGAATGCTAAGTCTGAAAAATAATCATAACCAAGAAACTGTAGTGAGGGAGGAGCAGCAGGAAGGAGGCCATCAGTGGTGTGTTAAGGTATACACATACATACTAGGAATATATAAGAGGCATAAAAAAGGAAAAGGCAGAAAATCATCATGGCACCGACCCCTTTCAGTGCCTTGGCCTCATCCCCTCACCTTGTTTTCCTCCTCCCTGCATTTCCAAGGCTGGCCCATCCATCCTTCCTTCCTTTCCCTGTTGTCTGGAGCTGTGTAGGAGCACCAACGTGAGTGATTTCCACCTGGCAGCTCCTGCCTCGAACCAGCCTGTGTCTCTACCCACAAATAACTCCCCAATAATTAAATTGTCCGGGTTTTGATCTTGCTCACAGGAGCAGAGCAATTTTCATTCCCTCCTGGATTAGCTGATCCTGCCAGGTTATGATTCAAGCCTCCCCTTCTGCTCCGATAGGATTCCTCCAGACCTGGGGCCTGATAGGGCCCTGCACAGCACCAGGCCTCTGTTTTCTCTGTAAATACAGCCTACAAAATTTCAACAAGTCAGCCCTTGTGTGCCACACCGGGAGATTGATGACAAACCACATTATTTTTCCCCTCCATAGAACTGCCCACAATTACAGCCGGGCTCTCTCCAAACACGGCTCTGTTTTTGTCCAGCGGGGAAAGGGCAGCGGCACGGGCCGGAGGCAACACTGAGCAGCATTATTTGGGCAAAATGCCCTTTTCTTCCCTCTTTTTCCCCCCCTATCCATGATAAAATACTGGAGCTGATTCTGCCCCGTGGGTTTCTGCAAAGCCATGAACCCACCAGCAAAGGTTATCTCAATACCAAGGGAAGGAAAGGAGGGGCTCAGGACCTGGAAAAAATTCCCCTGAGCTGCTCCTGGGATGCTGAGGCTGCTCCCAAACCTGGGAAATTGGTGAAATTGGGATTATTAGTGGTTCCTGGAGATGAGGTTTGCACCATGCTGGGGGTTTAATCCAAACCCCCTGTTTTCTGTTGGCCCAGTGTTGGATATTTCAGAGAATTAATAACCACGCAGGGAACGCCACCACCACCCTGTGAGATGTCAGGAGGGAACAGGTTGCAAAAATAAATTTAAAAGATAATAAAAGGCTCCTGAAAGAAGATGCCTGGAGAAGCAGGACCACACTGCTGTCATCCCATCATCCCTAACATCCATTTTTTTAAACATCCAGCTTTAAATCCCTGATTTCTGTCCCGCCACCCCTCCTGCCTTTCGCTTGCATGGCATAATAAAAATGGGAAAACCGGGATTGCTGGGTGCTCTGATGATTTTTCCAGAAATCTGCTGTCCTCCAGATAACTGAATTCCCAGACTCCACGGAGGACTTGAAGAGCAGGGCTCCCTTTCAAGTGCACAAAGGCTCCGAGCATCCAACATCTGTCAGAATTCCCCAGTTTGTCACGAGGCTGCCGCGGGCTCATCCATCATCCTGCCACGCCACGCTGGAAATGGTGCTGAAAAGATCCAAGTCATTGCCTCCAAAATGTTTTCTTTATCTCTGGGCACCTTCAAATCTTCCAGGGGAGCCCTGAAATCTCATTGTTTATAAAATGTGTTTAATTTGGGTGGTTTGTGTATGAAATGAGGGTGGTTGAGGGGTTTTTTTTTCTTCCTTCAGGGGCATTTCTGGTCAAAACATGGATGTGCAGCAGATTTCAGAGTGAGAAAGGACCCTCTTGTGTTAAGTTTATGCCTCAAAACTTTAATTTTTTTCTGCTGATTCCATTTTTTGTTGGCTTTTTTTACTTATTTACTCAGATCTCCAAATAAATGGTGACATTCCAAGATGTACAGAATATTCAGACCACTGCAGGTAAGGAATTAATGGCTCAATTCTTCATTTATGGCACCTATGTTACCAATATTTAGCCCAAAAAATGGAGTTTCCAGTGAGACCAGTTCAATCAATCTGATTTTTAGGGGCTCAAAATAGAATTCCTACAGTTTCTCATGTCTGTAAAAAATTTTTATGTGCATTTCTCTCATTGTTTTCCCAAAGTTTCTGAATAATTTCTGTGACTGTTGTGCCTTCTAAAGCTTATGTAGCTCTAGAAAAGATACACAAATTCCTGAAAAAAAAAATTCTAAAATTCTTCTGGAATTGCAGATTGGTTGTTTGAAGCTAAATAATTCTGAAAATTTAATTCTTCCTTGGAAATTCAGACCAAAAAATTCTGAAAATTGAAACAAGGCCTTGGGGTTTCAGCAAGAGATGAACCAGAATTCAAACACAAACTTCCAAATCCTCTGTGATCTTCTTGGACATCAAAGCAGGTTGGAGAATAGAAGGAAATGTGACTGGAATGCTGATATTCACCCCACAAATTTAAGACAATTTTAATTTTAGGGAAGTGTTAAAAACCCAGAATTTGGTTCTAGGAGGAAAACAAATCATCAGCAACTCAGCTGAGTGCAAATGGAGTTTTTCACAGTTCCCTGGGCAGGGAATGGGAAGGGTTTTGAAGGAGTTTTGGCAGGGAAAGGGGATAAAGAGCATTGGGCTGATGCCTCCAGTAGCTCTGAGAATCCCACCAGTTTTCCATGAGATCTCTGACACCTCTGTGGAAAATGTGAGCAGTTTAATCCTGGGAGCTGCAGCCCTGCTCTTGAGCAAGAGGGATCCAGGCTGGAGCTGGCAGCACTGGAAACCCTCTGCAGTGAGCTCAGAAATTGTAGCAAACACGAATAAATTTAATTCAGGGCGCTTTTTTATATACTAATTTAAATTGAATTTCTTTGGTTGTTTATTTTTAAACAAATGATCAGTTCAGAACGTCCTGATCAATCAGACCCTCTGGGAGCTGCAGCCCTGCTCTTGAGCAAGAGGGATCCAGGCTGGAGCTGGCAGCCCTGGAAACCCTCTGCAGGGAGCTCAGAAATTGTAGCAAACACAAATAAATTTAATTCAGGGAGCTTTTTTTATTACTAATTTAAATTTATTTTTTTTTGTTGTTTATTTTTTAACAAATGATCAGTTCAGAACATCCTGATCAATCAGGATGTTTTGATTGGGAGCAGCTTGGGAGTCCTTGCAAGGAGGATGAGCTCAAGCTGTGGCTTTGCTGGGATGGTGAGGGGAAAACCAGGGAAGAGCCATTTCTTAAATTAAAAAAAAAAAGAAAAGAAAAGGAATTTTAAAAAAAAGGAAAAAAAGAAAGGCAGCAATAAAGCAAAAGGCACTTCCTAAAGGCAGCCATTAAATCATTCAACACTCAGCTCCCCCGAGAGCAGGGGGTTCCTCTTTCCTTTCCAGGAGGGGCTTTCAGAGCCATTCCTCATCCCCTGCTTGGTGTCTTCTCGCTGGGCACTGTCCCAGAGCCCATCCAGGGGCAGCACCAGAGCATTCCCTGGGATGGCCCAGGGCCCATAGATCACTTCCCAAAAAGTTTCCAATGGCTCCCCAGAGAGGAGGGCCGAGGGCTCTGTTTTGCTCCTGATAATGTGCTAATGCTCCAAGACCCCCCATCAATCTCCTCCCTGCATCATCATTTGTCAAAGTCATAACACCGGGCTGGAAACAGCAAAAAAAAAACCCCAATTCAACCCCAAAAAAAAAAGGAGGATGAGATAGAAAACGTGGCTTTGTTTTTTCGTCCCTCCCATGTGATTTTTTCCCCCTCCTCTCCCCCTTCTCCTTCTCTCCTAATCTCCAAACCATCTGATTGTAGAGAAATGGTAAATAAAGGGTTTGGGTTCTTCAGTTTTTAGTGTGAGTGCACACGTGCATGGTTTGCTGGGCACTCAAACATGGGAGCTCAGAGTTTGTTGGAGGAGCCTTTGCCACCTCTGCTCAGGAAAAAGTTCCTTGGGACAGGGTTGGTCGCCCTGGCGCTGCTTCCCCGTTTAGTCATCGTTTGGGCTGATCAAATTGGATGGAAAAACACGAGGGTATCAAAAGCCCTGATGGCTGAGGGAGTTTGTTTTTAATCATCTCTGAGGGAACAATCCCACAGACCACATCAAAATGTTCTCCAGGGCTTGCTTGAAGTGAAAAGAAGTCGTGAGAGAGAAAATCGAACTCGTTTGGATGTTTTATTTCTCTTTTCCTTTTCAGGCTCTGTTTCAGTGTCTTGTTCTCAATTTCATTTTTACCCCCCCAAGCATCTCCTTGTCGTCCTGATAAAATGGTTCTTTTTCAAACACCTCCTGCAAATCACTGGATGGAGATGTTGAGCTGCAGTTTGTGCCCTGAAGTGCCAAGGCAGACACGTTTCACTGCTTTTGCCATTGGTAATTCTGTCTTGGATGAGTTCTTGATGTCCAGACAGGGAATTGTGATGGCATTTGAGCCCTGTCCCTCCCTTGTGTTTCTGTTAATAAACACCCATTACAGCTGCCTTGATAGGCAGGAAGGAAAATAAAGAGATTTCTCCACCAGCACTTAATTGGATCTACTGGGAAGAGCCAAGACTTTGGACCTGACATTTTAATCATTATCAGCCAGCCAGGAACTGATGAAAGCAGGTGGGAACTGAAGGGAAAACAAATGGGAATTGATGTGGTGACACCAACCCCAGCTCAGCCCTGCTGTTTTCAGTCAATTATTGTTAAAGACATGGACGTGGCGTTGTTAAATACAAGGGAAAGGTGTTGTGTTGGTAAATTCAAGGGAAGGGTGTTGTGTTGATAAATAAATGGATGTGGTGTTGTTAAATACAAGGGAAAGGTGTTGTATTGATAAAGACATGGACATGGCATTGTTAAATTCAAGGGAAGGGTGTTGTGTTGTTAAATACAAGGGAAGGGTGTTGTGTTGTTAAATTCAAGGGAAGGGTGTTGTGTTGATAAATAAATGGATGTGGTGTTGTTAAATACAAGGGAAAGGTGTTGTATTGATAAAGACATGGACATGGCATTGTTAAATTCAAGGGAAGGGTGTTGTGTTGTTAAATACAAGGGAAGGGTGTTGTGTTGTTAAATACAAGGGAAGGGTGTTGTGTTGTTAAATTCAAGGGAAGGGTGTTGTGTTGTTAAATACAAGGGAAAGGTGTTGTGTTGTTAAAGTCATGGATGTGGTGTTGTCAAATACAAGGGAAGGGTGTTTTATTGTTAAAGACATGGACATGGCATCGTTAAATATGAGGGAAGGGTGTTGTGTTGTTAAATAAATGGATGTGGTGTTGTTAAATACATGGACATGGCATTATTAAATACAAGGGAAGGGTGTTGTGTTGTTAAATACAAGGGAAAGGTGTTTTATTGTTAAATACATGGACATGGCATTGTTAAATTCAAGGGAAGGGTCTTGTGTTGTTAAAGACATGGATGTTGTGTTGTTAAATACAAGGGAAGGGTGTTGTGTTGTTAAATTCATGGATAATCTGGAGCCCCGAGCCCTTCCCAGCTGTGCCAGTGAAGTCCCTGAGGGCAGCAAAGCAAACTGAGATCAGCCCCACACCCCCTGGGATGTGCTTGGGGCAGTTTTGGGTGGCAGAACCCAGCCTACAGTGCCAGAATGAGGCAGAATAAACAGAATGTTTTTATTGAAGCATTAAGGGATAATGTTGGTAGGCGCTACTGGATTCCCAAATCCAGCCAGAGCCTGGAAACTCTTCCAAGGTTGGGCTGAGGAGCCGTGAAACCTCTCCTTTGTTGCACTCTGACATTTGATATGCATTAAACATTAAATATTAAATATTCTGCTACAGGCTGACCGTTCTCCCTGCACTGGAGTGGCTCCGTTGTGCTCCCGGCTCTCTCCCAGGTTTTATCTCTGGTGTCCCCTTACAGCCTGGATCTGAGATCAGGGCTGGGATTGCTCTCTGTGCAGGAGCCCCCAGTGGTGCTGGCAGTGTTCCCGAGCCCTGGCACCCTCCTCCAGCCCAATTAGGCTTCACCTCAGGTAACTCTTCAAAGGAAAGCTTTCAATAATCGGAACGTGATGGGCAACACGTCAGGAAAAGGCAAATCCTGAAATCCGGCACGGAGCCGCAGTGGAAAGTGAGCCATGGGGTTGTTTCCATGAGGGAGCTTGGAGGCTGTGCAAGGGCTGGGGGGGAGAGGGGGCACCCCAGGATGGGATGGGGCTCCTGGGCAAAGCTCTGCTCCCAACAGGATCCTCATGGAGCAGGGTTTGGGTTTCACACCCTGCTGACAGTTTGCTGCTGTTGGTGTGGGGAGGATGAGAAGGGAGATGTTTGTGGGGTCTTTGGGAGGATGAGAAGGGAGATGTTTGTGGGCTCTCTCTGGAGAGGAGAAGGGAGATGTTTGTGGGGTCTCTCTCTGGATGAGAAGGGAGATGTTGATGGGGTTCCTCTGGGAGGATGAGAAGGGAGATGTTGATGGGGTCTCTCTCTGGAGCCACACAGTGCTACAATTTCCTTTGGGGTTTTCTTCCTGTCCCAAATGTGAGTGCAGCTTTTCTTTGCCACGGGGATCCTTTGGGGGTTTGTGGAGCAGGATGAGGTCCAGGTCCAGCCCTCCTGGTTGGGTTCCACACAGGATCCAGAGGGAGAGGGAAAACTGAACCCACAGGGGGATTGCTGCATCACCCCATCCTTCTCCTCCATGGGATCCCTGCCAGCCCTCTGGCACTGGGAACACTGGGATGGAGGAAGAACCTGGGCTCATTCCAGCTCCTTCCTCACCCATCCCCATCCTCACATCCCTGAGGAGCCACCCTGCCATGATGGATGGGGTTATTCCACGGGAACACCAGTGGAAACTGGGCTGGAATTACCCCTCCTCCCCCTCCTCTGATGCCTG
This sequence comes from Haemorhous mexicanus, assembly GCF_027477595.1. Taxonomy (NCBI): domain Eukaryota; kingdom Metazoa; phylum Chordata; class Aves; order Passeriformes; family Fringillidae; genus Haemorhous; species Haemorhous mexicanus. The sequence goes on along the minus strand of NC_082360.1, from coordinate 10,422,930 downwards.
TTTAACTGGCTCTTCATTAGGTACATTTTCTATAAACAGAGATTAAATTAAAAAAAAATGACACTGGAAATACTCAGAGGAAAGTGTGTCTCTGGGAGCCAAATGAAACTCCACATAATCCCTCTTCTCTCCGTGAGAAGAGAATAATGTCCTCCAATTAATTACATCGAGGCATATAATTACACACTTACACAGTCAAAGACATTTTGTAGCAGGAACCAGATTGAATGTCAATTCCAGCTTCCAAAACCACACAGAGTTAAAACAAATTTCAGCTCCCATATTGAACTTTTCAAGCCGCTTTTATTAATATGTGGAGCGATTATTGTTGACTGGACAAATTATTTGGGAAGGAGTTTTTGCTGCAGCGCAGAGCTGGCAGTGCAGGATGCCAGACTCCACGGAGAACTGCAGTAAACCAATATATCTGTGCAAAAAAATCTGGATTTTCAGAGATTGTTATCAAAAATAGATGCTGAATAATGCCTGGTTCGGCCAAGAACAATATGTGGTGTTCTCACCGAGGGGTTCCTTATTTCCCCGTGGATTTTTGGCCTCCCTGGGCCACTTCCCTCCCAAATTCATCCCGTGGAGGTGGCAGTGCCAAGTTTGATAGAACCCGTGGCTCTTGTGTGGAGGAGTGGAAAGCACAAGACAAATTATTGGAATTTACTGAGCAACATTTGCACTCTGGCACTGGAAGGGAAGAGCGGCTCCTAAAAACCAGCGTTGAACACGTCACCATTATTAAAAACAATCAAGGTAATTAGAGGAAACTCAGCATTTTAAATAGGAATATCCACTCCTGGATGCCTACTGAGGAATTCTTTTTTCCAGGCAATGTTTGCTGATGGATTCTGATGTCTCAATCAGGATTTCAGGACACAGATTCTTCCTTATAGCATTTGATCCAGCCTGTAAGGAGATATTTTATCACAGCCCTGTAACTATGGACTCCAGCTGATTATTTGCTTCAAGTTGAGCATGAGCTTAACTCCTCTTGTTGGCTCTGACATGGACATTCCCACCAGTATAATATTCCCAATCCCTCCTGTTATTACAGCATTCCCTATCACGGGAACCCCAATATTGCTGAGGACTTTGGCAACCTCGGCCAATGTCAACAGAATGGGAGGTGCTATTTCATTAATTTCCCCTGACTTGGGACAAAAATAACTTCATCCATGTCTCGGTTTTGGGTTTCAACCTCCAGGAGAACAATTTTCTTAAAAAATAAAGAAATCGGTTACTTTATACCCCGGCTGGTTACATTAGACTGTAATTTCACGAGGCATCAGTGATTCCAGGGGCTGATTTTCTGACAGGCAGAAAAAAATGACCGCACATTTGCGAGCATCAGTAGTCACCTCTCCTCATGCATAAAGCACACGGACACATTTTTGGCCGAGCCGGGGTCTGAGCAGCAGAGCAGGGGAAGGAAGAGGCAGAGTTTGGGTGTTTTGGGTTCCCGACGCGCGGCGTTGATGAACGGGGATCCCAGAGTGAGGACAGAAAAATGGGTCCCCGTGGGGCAGGGCAGGATCTCCTCTAATAACAGAATGAGTGAGCAACTCAGGGCAGGCACAGCCTTCCTGCTGGGGGAGAGACCACAAAAAAGGGGAGGCAAACAGGTAAGGGAGGGAGAATTCAGTGCCCAGGTAGAGCTGGGTGCCAACGCATTTATGGTTTGGTCTGTCCCGTGTCTGCTCAGATCCTCCTCAAGCTGGATTTGGGGGTTTGGTCTTTTATTTTTTTGGTCTTTGGTGAGGGGTTAAAATGACCCCTCAGAAACCCTTCTGCAGGATTCTGTTGTAAATTTGTAGCAACACAAATGTTTAAAATCCCCGTGCAATAAAGGCCACGTGCGCGACCCTGAAGCTTTTGCAACAAATGGTTCTCCATTTTTAATTTTTTTTATATTTTATTGTTATGATTTTTTTAATGCTGTACAATCAGCAATAATACCACAATCACATGTTTGAAGCTGGTATTAATAATTTTACAGCCAGTAAACACCTGAAACCTCTCCTCTCCTCTCTTTATTGGCTCCCTGGATTTTTATGAGTGCATTGCTGCAAATAACACAGAGCAGGGAGTTGCCATGTTGGGAAAGACCAGGTGCCCATCTGTTTCAAAATCATTCCTGGAGTTAGGCTTTAAAATCATGTGGGGTTGAATTTTGACACAGTTTTGCTCCCTGACCTCCACTTTGACAAAATGTGTGGTGAGTTTTGGCTCTGTGAAGGATCCAGGAGAAGAGCAGAGTGAGAGGGAGGAAAAGATTCCTTAGCTTTACTTGGGGTCCTGTGAAAGGATGGCCATTGTTTGGGGTCCCCCTTCCCTTTGGAGTGTCCACCCCTGTGGGATGTGGGAGGGAGCAGTGGCTCTTCCATGCCTGGAAGTGTCCAAGGCCAGGTTGGACAGGGCTTGGAGCAACCTGGGATCATGGAAGGTGTTCCCAATGAGTGGAAGGGGATGAGATTTAAGGCCCCTTCCCAACCCAAACCAGTCCATGGTTCCAAGGTCTATTCCAGCCAAAGCAGAAAGGAAGGGCAGGGCTTTCTTGGCCTGAAGGATGTGTCCAAGCCTGTCCCTGTTCCCCAGGGTCAAAGCTCATCCAAACCCTTTGCTGACCATGGATTCCCCCCAAAAACCAGGACTAGTGAGGGCTCAAGTCTGCTTTTGCAGGACAATTCAGACCATGTCCTCTGTGCCCTTTCCATGGAACACACAGACATAAACACATAGATGTGTATTAAATATAATGTGTGCTAAAATGAAGGCTGTGGCAGAGGGGAGAATTAAACCCAGGTCTCTCAAATCCCAAGTTAACCCTAACCACTGGATTATTTTCCTCTCTGGTGTGAACGCTGCCTGTGCACATTGTGCACAGATAGGAGAGAGATTTACTGGAGAAATAACCTGGGCCACAATAATCCACGTGTGCACATGGATAGAAATATGTATATTCTCAATAGCAGCCTGCGAAAGCATCGCCTCATAAAACCTCTCTGAACACTCAGTAAATTCTGGGCCAGATTTCAACTCATGTTCCTGAGATAAGGACCAGAGGGAGGAGGAAGAAGCAGACAGCAGCAATCCTTTCATCCCCCTGGCCACAGCTGGTGGGGCCGTTCCTTTCAGCAGATGGGAATAAAAATAGATATATTTACAATTTACAATTGCAGTTGGATGGGGAGAGAAGCAGCAGCGAACACAGAGCAGTCGTTTGCTAAACCCATAATAGTGGGGATTATGCAGCGCTGCTGCTACAATAACACTCGTTTGCTGTCAGCGCTCCTGTGTGAAAACAAATTAGCTGGATGATTAATGAACATCCCCAGCAGCACGTGGATTCTCCTCAGTGATGCTCCAGCCCAGTGAGAAACGTGCTGCTCCGAGCTGTCCCCGCTCTTTGTGCCGTGCTGTCCCCTGGCACACCTGGCTGCCGCTGGCAAAGGGGGGTTCTGGCCCTTTTTGGGGGTTTTTAGGGGCCCTCAGTTTGGGGAGGACATTGAGATGGTTGAGGGCATCCAGAGGAGGCAACGGGGCTGGGGAGGGGCTGGGAGCACAAACCCTGAGAGGAATCCCTGAGGGATGGGAGCACAAACCCTGAGAGGAAGCCCTGAGGGAGCTGGGGGGGCTCAGCCTGCAGAGAAGGAGACTCAGGGGTGCCCCCATCACTCTCACAGCTCCTGAAAGGTGCCTGTGCTCAGCTGGGCTGGGCTCTGTCTCCAGCAGCACTGACACAACCAGAGCACACAGCCTCCAGCTGCACCCAGGGAAATACAGGCTGGAGAGCAGGAAAAGTGTTTTACAGAAAGGGGATAAAGTTCTGGAGTGTTCTGCCCGGGGAGGTGGTGGAGTCCCCATCCCTGGTGTGTTTAACAAAGCCTGGATGTGGCACTGGGGGCCAGGGCTTGGGTGGGGGGTTGGGGCTGGGCTGGACTCGATGGGCTTGGAGGTCTCTGACAGCCTGGGGAGTCTGGGAATTCTGTGATTGTGTGAATTCTGTGATTGTGTGAATTCTGTGATTCTGTGAATTCTGTGAATTCTGTGATTCTGTGATTCTGTGAGTCTGTGAATTCTGTGGATTCTGTGAAAGAGCAAACTGAGAGTCCAGAAAGGGGTGCTGAGGTGGGAAGCGTCTCTGTGAGGTTTGGTGTGACCTGAGGATGGCTTTGTGGGGAGGGGCCCTGCTGCCAGCCTCCAGCAGAGCAGCCCTTGGGTTGGGAGAGCTGAAGAGGTCACAGCCAAAATTCAGGGAGTGTCTGGACAATGCTCTCAGGTATTTTGGGGTGTCCTGTGCCAGGCCAGGAGTTGGTCTGGATGATCCCTGGGTGTCCCTTTCACCTGAGGATGTTCCATGCTGTGATTCCAAGGGTCCCCTGGGCGCTGTGGGACAGGAGGGACTCCTGGGGGAAGGATCAGGCACAGAGCAGGATCTGCTCCCTGCTCCCCTGACCACCCCCTGCTCCACTGTGCTTTCCTTTTGGAACTTCTACTTTTCCATCCCTTCCTAGCTCACATACCTGAGGGAGTCAGAGCGAAAGCCGACCGTGGAGAGCTGGAGTCTGTCACCAAAGGCCCCTCCAGAGATCTCCTGCTTGTTTTTGCTGCTGTACCTGTGGGGGCTGCAGCCTCTGGGCATCTAAAAAGTGCTTTTTCACCTTGAAACACCCACCTATCTCCCTCAGAGGTGTTTCAGATGATCCTGCAGAGGACAGGGAGATGAATGTGTTTTTTCACTTTAACTAATCAATGCATGATTAATCCAGGAACTGGGCTTCAAAGCTCCTTGTGTGTCCCTAACAGCCCAGGATACTCTGTGAATCTGTGATTTACAAATGATCAAGGGAGAAGGGAGCCCTGGGTGTGAGTTGTTAGCCCAGAAAGGGTGGGCAGACCATTCCAAATGGTTGGGCAGACCATTCCAAATGGGTGGGCAGACAATTCCAAATGGTTGGGCAGACAATTCCAAATGGGTGGGCAGACAACTACAAATGGGTGGGCAGACAATTCCAAATGGGTGGCAGACAATTCCAAATGGTTGGGCAGACAATTCCAAATGGGTGGGCAGACAATTCCAAATGGGTGTCAGACAATTCCAAATGGGTGGCAGACAATTCCCAGCCTTGCAGGGGCTGCTGGATCTCTCCAGGTCTGTATGGAAATTGGAACCGGTTTGGCTGTGAACACGGAACCCCAAAACAGTTTGGGTTGGAAGGAACCTTAAGGATCATCTCATCCACCCCCAGCCATGGCAGGGACACCTTCCACCATCCCAGGGTGCTCCAAGCCATGTCCAGCCTGGCCTTGGGCACTGCCAGGGATCCAGGGGCAGCCACAGCTGGTGCTGAGCCCTCCTGCAGGGCCCCGAGGCAGAGCTCCTTCCCGGCACTCACAGGGTTAAGGGTGTTCTTTCTATTGCACACACACTCACAGGAGCCTCCAGCAGTTATATAATATAAAAAGGCTCTTTTCTCATATCCCCACAGAGCGCAACAGGACTCCACATATAGCACACCAAAAACATAAAAAAATGAAAGGAGCCCAAACACTGCCAAAATCTACATTTTCATTTGGCAAACCAGTTAAATCTATTCATAATCTGGTGCCTGAATCAGGTTTCAGACCAGACTAGACTGCCTTGGCTCCTGGTTTTTGTTGCTCGACCTGTCTCTGACTGAATTTAGCTATGATGTTACATCTTTAGCTGTAGAAAATTTCTAATAATGGTAGCCTGTTTTATTTTGCCACTGGAGGGTACAAGTTCCAGCATTTCCGTACCCAGGTCCAATTGGAGCCAGTTTTGGACTTTTTTTTGGACAGAAACCTCCCTTGTTGCTTTGCACTGGGTTTTTTGTTTTTTTTCTCCCTTTTTTAATTTTAATACTGTTCACCCTCACAGCTTCCAGGAGGCGAAATGAAAACACAGCAAATGTGAAATGTGCAGTGTCAAAAATCCACGTTAGTTCCAGTCACCTGCCCCGCTCCTCTGGGGCCCCTGGAGCTCCACCAGCCCTTGGTGATGAGGATGGAGCCACGGATCCTGGAGGGTCCCCTGGAGCCCTTCCCTCCTTGGGAGGCCACAGCTCCAGGTTTGATTTAGGTGGTGGGAATGAAGGTTAATTAGAAGCAAATGAATCCCTGGTTTTGGGAGTCCTAAAGGAGATGCACCCAAACCAAATCCCAAATTTGGCTCCCTGTTCTTACCAAGGAAGCCATGAAGGTGCTCCACTTCACTTCTGGTTGAACATCCCCCAGGATCTCAGGGCTGCAGCACCACCCCAAAAATGTCTGTACAGCCCTAAGTGCTCCCCAAACCCCTCCAGTTCCCAAGCACAAGGAAAGCAGGACCAGGCTGGGCTGGCAAGCAGGGACAGGACCACGTGTGCAGCAGAGAGTTTTGGTGGCATTTTGGTGCCTCCCAAAGTGACTTTCCCTGGAAGGATCCAGTTCAGCTTTTCTGTCAAACCTGCTGCCTGCTGGAACAGGAAATCTTTAGGGTTTTATATAGTGCTAATAGGCCACCAGAAATTTTGGCTATAGAAATAACCCTACCCAGAGAATCAGAGAACATGGACAGGATTCTTGTTTTAAATATAAAGATATAAACAGAGTGATTCCTTCTCCCTCGGTAAATTAACCCGGGGTCCGTTTGGGCTGAGCAACCACAGGGAAATTAGAAAGGAGTAAAATCGTGGAATTTGTTTGGGAAACAAATTTTCTTTAATTTTACTTTAAGCATCTTGAGGAGAAGCGAGGCAATGAGAGCGACTTGGAAGGCAGTTGTGAAGTTTTAGCTGTTCAAAGAACCATAAAGTGAGGTTGGGGCTGGAGTTTCTGTGGTTTGATGCCTTTGTCTGCATCCAGAAGTGGTGAAAGTTGGGGAGAAAAGGAGGTTTCATCTCCAGGCCTTCCCTCAGTGATCAGAGAGGAGACCTCTTCATCCACCCCACGCTTATCCATGAATACACCTTGGAGAATCCATACCAGCAGGGAATGCTGGTGCTCAGCTGGAGCATGAGATGATTCCATAATTATGGAAAGGTCTCAAGGAATTGGCACCCCAAACCCTAAACCCAGCTGGGGAAAAACCCCACCACAGTCCTGAGGGTGATGGAAAAGGCTCAGGGACTGACTGACACCACAGACGTGGACATCGGGGAGCAAAAATGGATAAAAACATGGAACGAGGGGGTCGGCTCTTTAATTTCTTTTCTGCCTCTGTCAGGGTCAGGATTGAAGCTCTCAAGATGGTATTTTATGTTCAGACTCTGGTGTTTATTATTTCTTATCTATAAAAAATAATAAACAGTCTCACGAGCTGAGAATTCTGCAGCACTTCACGAACAAGCTACAACATGGCCCCGTGTCTCCCTCCACGAGGCCTTTGAAGGATAAACTGTAAAATTAAGTAATGACACCAAAATTATTTTCACTTTTAACCCCATAACCAACCACCTGTGGGCCACAATGGGGACTTTTTTATTTAATTACACAAAACCACCCAAACCCGTGGAGAAGAAGGTGAAGAAGAAGAAGAAGGTGAAGAAGAAGGAGCAGCCTCCACCCTAAAACCTCCATTTTGCTTTATATCTATTACTGTATTCTAAAACCCCAAACTCTGAGTTTTCCCCCCCTGTGATATCACACGCTTCTATCAAACTCCACACCCACAATCTCAGTCCTATAATTTAATTTTGGAAGCTTCTCCAGGGCCAATGCAGTGTTCTCTGGGGGGTCAGAGCCTGGCAGCACAGAAAGCCCCAAATTCCCAGCAGCATCCAGGGCTCCAACACGAGGAGCCTGTGACCTGTCCTGGCAGCAGCAGAGGGCATGAGGGCAAAGCAGGCTCCACCTGGGACTCATCTTCCTCCCTCGTGGAGCAGGGAATTGTGTGGGGGCTCCTCTGGGGGGTTTGGGGAGTGGCACCCCCAGATCCCGCATGCTCCCATCAAGGGGACATGGAGGGGACACAGTCTGGGGCTGATTTGGTCGATTTAGGGCAAAAGTAACCCAAAGAGGGAGCCAGGAGCTCGGGCTGAGCTGGGGAGCTCCACCCTGCCAACTTTGGGTGGGTTTGTGTTAAATTGGATGTCTGAGCTTTTTTTTTCTGCCCAGCCCTTCATCATTACGTGCTTGCATAGAAAATTAAGTTACCACACCTTTAATGAACTTAATTTCCTAATTCAGACTGACTTGCCACTGCCAGTGATTCACTCCCTGCTTTTTACACATTTGGGCTGTGTTTTGGTTTTTTTGGTTTTTTTTTAAACCAGGCAGATCTCCACGGCCAAACACTGGGCTCATTATTTTCTTTTCACTTAGCTGAAACAGAGTACGTAAGAAATTGCAATCCGTGTTATCTCAGAGCAGGGATTCCTCCAAAATTTCCACCCTGGGGGGAATAGAGGAAAAGCAAAACATTTCCTGACTCATCCCTTCTGATGCTTCAGCCTTCATCCTCTGGTCTCAGAGCTGACCAGGAGGAGATGCCATGGGGCAAACACAAACTTTTGCAGAGTGGTGCAAAACCAGGGCCTTGAAGCTCTGCAGTGGTCAAGGTTTGGAGCTCAGCTCTGCCAGGACAGCCTGGGGCAACTCAGACCTTCCTGATGAATCCATGGAAACTTTTCCAGATGCTTCACAGGTTATTCTTCAAACACGTAAATTTTATTTAATTAAGTGAAACTGCTCTCAAAAGGCTAATTCTGCTCTCCAGGGCTGCTGAGAGGGGATATTAAAGGAGCTGCTCTGGTAAATTCCAGAAACTTGGGGCAATTTCAGTGTCCCAGTGCCTGCAGAGCCTTTCTGGCAGGTCTTTGAGGGTTTTTCTAATCATGAATTTCTATTAGAAATTAGAAATCTGAATTTCTAATTGAAGCAGGACCGTGTTGTAGGAACACGATGCTGAAAGCAGAGAGCTCAGGCAGGGAATATTCCCAAACTGGACATTATTGCTGATACTGATATAAAAAGGGTGGGAAGGGGGATTGTAAAAGTGTGAGGAATTAACACACGGGCTCCTTGAGCCCAGACTGGATCTCTGCTGCTCTGACTACACCAAGGAGTTCATAAATCCTTCCCAGGCTTCTGCTTCAGGGACCTGTTCTCAAATTTGCCATGGGATTTGGAGGTGTGAATTAGCCACTGGTCTCCCCTGGATCCACTCATCCTGATTTGATTGGAATTTAGGGTTCAGCCCTAAGGCAGAATGTCAGCCCCTGCTCCAGCACTGCTCCAGAACCTCCCAGATTTTCATGGTCAGAATCCTCATTTCAATTCCCAGCCCGAAACTCATCCACTGCCACTTTTAGGAGTTCCTGTGCTAAAATCATCCTTCATTTCCAAAATCTCGCCTCCCATTCTGCAGTTTAGTCCCAGTGTACATCCAGCGAGGAGCTGGGAATCAGGATGGATGGAATTGTGCTCAGACTCTCAGACATGGAGGGGACAGTTTGTTCTTGCAGTCCCAAGTAAAAGAAACACAGCCATGGAATCCCAGACTGGTCTGGGCTGGAAGGGAGCTCAAAGCTCACCTTGTTCCCCTTCCACCGTCCCAGGGTGCTCCAAGCCTGGCCTTGGACACTTCCAGGGATCCAAGGGCAGCCACAGCTGCTCTGTGCCAGGGCCTCCCCGCCCTGCCAGGGAACAATTCCTTCCCAAAATCCCATCCAGCCCTGCCCTTGGGCAGTTTGGATTTGTTCTGTATCAACAGCCACTGGGTTCAAAGCACGACAGCTCTGCCTGGAGAGCCAGGCTTTGATTCTCCTGCCATTTCTCTCCTGAACTTGCCCAAAGCAGTGGTTAAATAATTGATGTTTGCTTTCTGGAGGGAGAGTTTACTCTCCTTTGACCCTGCTTTGGAGTTCTTTAAGATAAGGGCAAATATTGACAAAGCTGGAGCTGAGATTTCAGTACACAGATAAAAAACATTGGTGTTGCTTAGGAGTGAAAAGAGCCCAACCAGCCTGGCTGGGAGCTCTCTCCTAGGGGGAATAACTGGGGATGTGCTCCCTGGGAAATCCTGCTGATGAAGAAATCCGTGGTGTTACAGGGGAGCAGAGAGCTCCCACCTAAATAAAACACAGGGTTAATTCTGTGCTCCTAATTTCCGTGATTCCAGACCCACACAGGCAGAGGGGGATAAACCCAGGGACGTTTAACTGAGCATGGCTTTCTCAGAGAGGGAGGAATAAAGAAGTTTCTCCCACAGCTTGGTGGGAAGAGCAGAGCCAGAGGTGGCTGCCATACTGTGCCAACCTTTGGGAAAGCTTTTAAACCCTGCAGTCGAATTCTGGTGCTGGAGATAGATCTTAAACAATTTAGAAATACAAACCACTGTTGATTGGAATATAAAGCTGAAGAAAACCTGGGTAAAGTTAATGGCTTTCTGAATGCCTCATGCTATTGTTGGTGGAAGCTTTTATTGCTCTTCTGACAAATTTGTCCCTTTTATCCCATTCCAAGCCCCTCTGCTGTGCCCTGTGCCCAGAGTGGGGGAATCAATCCTTCCCACTTTGAACAACTTGGCCATGCTCTCCCTGCCTTTAAGGCAGCAGTTGTTTTCCCTCACCTAGGGGAGCAGCCTCAGCACCTTGGAACCCTTGGAAATCACCGAACACATCCCTTGCTTTTGATGCTTTTAGCCAGCTACAGACCTGCAGAAGCCCTTGCTGAAAAACCAGCCCGATATCGATTGGAAACGACAAATCCCAGCGGTGCAAGGAGTTCTTTCTTCATTTGTTTATTCCCAAATCACCCCCTCCTCACTCCCACGTGCCCCGAGGGCTGTGATGTTCCTGCCTGGCACCGAGCAGCGTTTCCATCTCGGGCTGGCACCAGATGAATCCAGCTTTGCTCCGCGGCGGGATCGGGGAGCTGCGCGGTGACGGAGCGCGGATCGCCGCCGCCCGTCCAGGAGGACCCGTGAGCGCCCTGGGAAGGCTCTCCTGACATTTCTGGAGCTGGTGATTTGTTTTCCTTGGATCACACCCTCCTGGGAGAAGTGATGCTGGATGCTTTTCCTATGTTGATGATGCAGGCTCGTTCCTTAAGTAAACCACGAGTAATTCGTGCCCCTGGCGCTGCCATCCTGCTGTCCTGCCGTGGAAAAGTGATGATTTGTAGGTCTGCTCTGCTGGCTCCCCTTGAAACCCACGGGGTGGACATCAACATCAGTCCCTTGTCTTTATTAAGTACAAACTCGCAACAAAAAAAACAAAAAAAAGACAAAAAACCCCAAAAAACAACAACAAAAAAGCCACCAAAAAAAACCCCCAAAAACCAAACCAAAAAAACCCCAAACAAAGAAAAACTCAAGTTCAGAATTTTCCCTTTATTTCCACCAGCCTGAAACTACCTGAGTGCCTCGTGGAGGGCTTAGAATGTCCAGAAAGTTCCCAAGGCCGACAGAAAATGGATATTTTGCTGCTGGTTGTGGTTATTTGTGTTTATTGCTGTGCTAATTTATCTGCTGTGACTGTCCAGGAGAGCACCACCTTCACCAGTGCTGGGGGGTGTAAACCTGGGTGAGGATTTTGGATTTTGGCTTGAGGAAAGTTTGTTTTCCCGAAGTGAAATGATGGATGTATCGTGCTAGATATGAACAAAATTGTTATAAAGTAAAGGAAAATAAATGAAAATCAATGCCAAGCAAACTTTCCATTTTCTAGAGATAAATCCAGACTTATTTCATCTGAATATATTGATAGGATATTTAAATTTGAATCAAGGATTGTAATCCTGTCCAGCTGGAGTAAAAAAAAAATGGACTCTTCTACCAAATAATAATTTATAATAATTTATCCCATCCTAAAGAAAAGCAGAGGGATCAATCACCCTGTAATGCACCCAGATTTCTCCATTCTGGGCACAAAGCTCTGAAATGACATGAAATTCCTCTGAATAAATAAGAAATCCTTTAGCACAACATTGCTGATGACAAATAAAGTTTTGAATAAAAGAGGAGTTTATTGCTCTTTATCTTATCTGTCCACACCATGCTCACATTCTATTGATCCCAGGCTTCAGAGTTTTTCCAGGGAAGGTAAATCCTCCCTTCTCCTCCTCAAAACATAACTTGCCTCTGAGTTTTGCTTTATTTTGTCCCTCCTGAAGCAATAAAATTGGAGATTTGATGGCCACTCCATGAGATGGGGGCTTGTCTGAGGTTCAGCAGCACTTCAGCTCTTCCCAGCTCATCCCAGTGAATCATTATTTGTTGTTATCCATAATGCAGTGTTTGCTTGTTGGCATAGAGATTATCCATAAAAATCCTGCTTCTCCCACCCACTCTGCAAGCAGGAAAGTGTTTAATGCAAGGGTTGGAAGGGACAGATCGATGACACATTGCTCTTGTCTTCATCTAGAATCCAAAAAAAAAGGGAAAAATTCCCAACAGGCCAAAGCAATGAAACAAAAGCAGGAAGAAAGAAGAACAAAGGCAGTGAGGGATAAGAGTCTGCTCCTGTGGCTGCCAACCACTTTAGAATCAAAAACATGAGAAATTGTGATAAAATTGTGCTGTGAAAAATTATAAAATATTGTAAAAAGGTGTAAAGTTGTAGGAACACCAGATTTGCTGCTGACAGCCCCTGCATGGGGAGAGGTCACCACAGGAGGGTCGAATTGCTGATGATTTTTAAAATTCCATTTCTTGGGGTAATTTGGGCACCTCTGGGGGGTTTCTAGAGGCAGAGGAGTGACACCCCTGAGGTATCTGAGAACCCCAAATCCCCTCAGCCACTTGAGGAGTTTCTGTTCTTTGTGGACTTCTTTGTAGGCCTTCAGCTTCCCCCAGCACAGGGAGCCCTTACTTGGGTGTTTCAACTGGTGTTTTAAAATCTGTGGTTGCTTTTCTGGCCTGGAATTCCTTGGAATTTACTGGCCTGTGCATCCCGTGCCCCTGTCAGACCACAGGGAGTTACAAACCCGCTGGCTCAGCTGATCCCTCCCAACCCAAGGACCCCAGGTCCCTCCAAATCTGAGGACAACGTGGAATTTTTAAAACACATAAAACCTCCTGTGTGAAATGTCAGGTCCGCATTCCCCCTTCCCCCAAAAAAGTGTTCTTTGTAGGGATGCAAATGCATGCAAATGAGCCCCAGCCGTCCCTCTGGATGAGGCAGGAGAATCTCTCCGCCCACGGGGTGTTTGAGTTGAAAGCAATCCCACAGAAGGGGAGGCAGAGAGGAAGGTGGGCGCCTGGCTTGGACTCCTCAATATTTCTTTTACACGGCGTGAATTTAGCTGAGCACACATTTTGAAGGGCAGCTCTGAGGCTGCTGCTGGGCTCTGCCAAAGCCCCGAAATAACTCACAAACGTCATGGGCTGAGGGATGGCTGAGCTGCCTCTGCTGAAGGCTGAATTGGAAAGAGGGATTTGGGCCTGGTGAAAGCAGCACTTTTCATGTGGACACACGAGCAGAGTGAGAAAATCTCAGATTATTTCAGCAGCAGCTGGGCTGGTGTTTGTGGAGAGCCAGTGATGGGCACAAAACAATGAGGACATTCTTGTGGCTGCAGAGTTTTCGTTTTCTGTTGTTCCTACTTGTTGATCTGGGTGAAAAGAAATGGGAATAAGCTTTATTTTTAAAAGAACAGATGTGTTTTAGAAGCAGTGGTTTCTTGCTCCCAGCCATAGTGGAATGAGGAGCTGCCAATTCCTGACGGTTGCCAGCTTGTGTGTGAACTGTGTTTTCTGTCTTGTTTGATGAGTTAAAGGACAGAAATGGATGATTTGATCTCCCTTCTCCTCTCGAGGTGTTTGGGCAGCTGCTTGTTTTAGATTTTTTACTAAACAAGCCCTAAAAATACCTGCAAGCCCTAAAGATACCTGCAAGTCCTTTCTTACTAAACAACTCCCAAAGATGCTGTTTTCTGTCTTGTTTTATGAGTTAAAGGACAGAAATGGATGATTTTGCTTGCTTTTTTCTCTTGAGGTGGTTGGGTAGCAGCTTGTTTTAGGTTTTTTTTACCAAACAAGTCCTAGAGCTGAGCAGGAAGGGGGAATAACTCCGGTTATTCCCCACGGGAGTGCAGCACACCCACCTGGGCTACATGGCAGCGTGGGTTGACCCGAGTCCCAGAGCCAGGCTGGCCATGGAGCCCCTGGAGAGCAGGGGTGCAGCCTTGTCCTGACTGCTGATCAAAGCACCCATCCATCCATCCATCCCTCCATCCATCCCTCCATCCATCCATCCATCCATCCATCCATCCCTCCATCCATCCATCCATCCATCCATCCATCCATCCATCCATCCCTCCATCCATCATCCATCCATCCATCCCTCCATCCATCCATCCATCCATCCATCCATCCATCCATCCCTCCCTCCATCCATCCATCCATCCATCCATCCATCCATCCATCCATCCCTCCATCATTCATCCATCCATCCATCCATCCATCCATCCATCCATCCCTCATCCATCCATCCATCCATCATCCATCCATCCATCCATCCATCCATCATCCATCCATCCATCCATCCATCCATCCATCCATCCATCCATCATCCTCCATCCATCCATCATCCATCCATCCATCCATCCATCCATCCATCCATCCATCCATCATCCATCCATCCATCCATCATCCATCCATCCATCCATCCATCCATCCATCCATCCATCATCCATCCATCCATCCATCCATCCATCATCCATCCATCCATCCATCCATCATCCATCCATCCATCCATCCATCCATCCATCCATCCATCCATCATCCATCCATCCCTCCATCCATCCTCTGGTGACAATCTCAGGGGTTGTCAGGGCTCCTGTGAGGATCTGCAGGACAGGAGATGGGAAGGGGAAGTGGAAATCCCAGCTGAGCACGGCAGGGCTCAGATCTGGGTGGTAACACCCAGCATCTTTTCCCAAAGGAAGATTTTGATTGTCCTGAACCCCAAAACTTCAGGACAAGGCGATTTCCGTGTGGTTTTTGTGCTGGGAGCTCAGACGGGTTGTTGATTTCTCCTCTGGTGGTGCCTGAGCAGCACTGTGCGTGTTTGTAAATATTTTTGAGGGGTTCCTCACAATAAAAACAAACTGCTGTTGGTTGGTAACAAATCTAAGAGTGTCCTGTAGGAAGCAAAGTGAGCAAAGGAGGCTTTTTCTTGTAATTACTGATAATTATTGCTCCCATTTGAAAGCAAAAACATGCACAAAGTTTTAAATGAATGTGGCTCTCTCTGGAGCCTGGGTACTTGCAAATGAGCACTGAAGGAAGTGCAAGAGATAAATTTGGGAACCTCCTTCTGCAATTAGGATTTTGATGAGAAAACTCAAAAGCCAGAACCACTTGAGGTGAATTTTGCTGCTCCTTTAGCACAATCTATCCCAGTAACTGCAAAGCCTGCCCTCTGGAACTTCCAGAGGCTGAGGAACAGGATTCCAGGGGCAGCACAGAAGGTGAACATTGTGACCTTGGTTGTTTCCTCCAAGAAACTGCCTCTCCTTTTATTCCTCACAAAAACAATCAACCACCACACAAGCACAACCCAAGCTGAGTCTGTTGCTGTGATGGACATAAAAACCATCTGAAATCCCCTTTTTTTGTGAACACTGGAGCAGCAGCTCCAGGCAGGGCACACCAGAAGGGTTCAGCAGCAAAACTCCAGCACACAAATGCTCTGTTCTTTGTAGCCCAGTGGCTGAGGCACAGAGAGCCTTGAGCTGGGTTTCTTTTCCTGCACTTTGGCTATCTAAAAATTCAATATCCTGTCCAAACTTGTCATCTAAACTCTGTAATTAATGGAGGAGACATATCCAGCAAACAATTCAGAGACAGCTGAGGGTGATTCAGCCTCCCTGGATTATCGGGGGACTCTGCAGAGCTGGGCTGGCTGGGCTGGGCCAGAACCATCCCACAGCACCCCGTGCCTGCTGTTGTGTAAGATCCTGCAGTGCAGGTAGGAAACCACCCTGGGCTGGTGATTCTTCATCTTCTCTGCTGCAATGTTTGATCCCAACCCCACTGGGATGAGAAATCCCTGTGAGCCCAGTGCCAGTTTGGCAGAGCTCACACTCCTTGTCCTGTCTAGGCCCTGGGGCAAGCAGGGCTTGGAACCCAGCTGGTGGAATAAAGTCTGGACCAACCCACGTGGGCTTTTATTCCCTTGAAAAATGGCAGCACATCAGCTGAAGTGCCACAAAGGAAAAAAAAATGAAAAAAAGATTGATGCCACTTGGGGAAGAAAGTCTGGCAGGGCTGGATGTCAAACACAATGGAAAAATCACCTCAGGTGAGGAGCTATTGAAACTAATAATTAATCTCTTAACACCAGGCAGCTGCCTGTACCGGTCTCCAGTGGCTGCCAAGAAGCAGATTTGTCCTGAAGTGCCAGCAGAAGGGAGGGGCAGCGTCCTTAGCCCTGCCTGGAGTGGCTGAGGAAAGAAATCTCTGTCCCTCCTGGTGTCCCAACAATGGCAGAGGGGGAGAACGGCGCCGGGATTTCTGCCTCGTGAAGGGGAGGCAGCACTGAGTGGCAGAAATGCCCATGATTCAGTTTCTTTTACACCCAGCCCTCTGCTCCTGGTGCTCTGCAGAGGGCTGCAGCAGGAACAGCAGAATTCCCTGCAGGACACGGGTGCCCCAGCCAGGAGTGCTGCAGCAGACAGCTCCCAGCAGCCAGATGGGGATAACCTCACTGGGATGGTGTAGCCATGATATTTTCTGAAAAATCCTTTCCTTAGGATCTTTTCTCCTGAGAAGCTGAGAGGCCTCAGGAGCAAACTGCGAACAATGATTCTCTGCTGCTGTGGGATGCAGGTGGATCTGGGATTGGGCTCATCTGGTTGTTTCTAATTAATGGCCAATCCCAGTCCAGCTGTCCAGACTGTCTCAGTCAGAGACAAACCTTTGTTATCATTCCTTTTCTATTCTTAACCAGCCTTCCAATGAAATCCCTTCTTCTATTCTTTTAGTATAGTTTTAATATAATATAGATCATAAAATAATAAATCAGTCTTCTGAAACATGGAGTCAACATTCTCATCTCTTCCCTCATCCTGAGACCCCTGCGAACACCATCACAGGACAGAGATTTCTCTCACAGGGATGGAGATTTCTCTCACTGGGACAGAGATTTCTCTCACTGGGACAGATTTCTCTCACTGGGATGAAGATTTCTCCCACTGGAATGGAGATTTCTCTCACTGGGACAGATTTCTCTCACTGGGACAGAGATTTCTCTCACTGGGACAGAGATTTCTCCCACTGGGATGGAGATTTCTCTCACTGGGACAGAGATTTCTCTCACTGGGACAGATTTCTCTCACTGGGATGGAGATTTCTCTCACTGGGACAGAGATTTCTCTCACTGGGATGAAGATTTCTCCCACTGGAATGGAGATTTCTCTCACTGGGATGGAGATTTCTCTCACTGAGACAGATTTCTCTCACTGGGACAGAGATTTCTCTCACTGGGATGGAGATTTCTCTCACTGGGATGGAGATTTCTCTCACTGGGACGGAGATTTCTCTCACTGGGACGGAGATTTCTCTCACTGGGATGGAGATTTCTCCCACTGGGATGGAGATTTCTCTCACAGGGATGGAGATTTCTCTCACTGGGACAGAGATTTCTCTCACTGGGATGGAGATTTCTCTCACTGGGGCAGAGATTTCTCTCACTGGGGCAGAGATTTCTCTCACTGGGACAGAGATTTCTCCCACTGGGACAGAGATTTCTCTCACTGGGACAGAGATTTCTCTCACTGGGACAGAGATTTCTCTCACTGGGGCAGAGATTTCTCTCACTGGGATGGAGATTTCTCCCACTGGGACAGAGATTTCTCTCACTGGGACAGAGATTTCTCTCACTGGGGCAGAGATTTCTCTCACTGGGACAGAGATTTCTCCCACTGGGACAGAGATTTCTCTCACTGGGACAGAGATTTCTCTCACTGGGACAGAGATTTCTTCCACTGGGACAGAGATTTCTCTCACTGGGATGGAGATTTCTCCCACTGGGATGGAGATTTCTCCCACTGGGATGGAGATTTCTCTCACTGGGACAGAGATTTCTCCCACTGGGACAGAGATTTCTCTCACTGGGATGGAGATTTCTCCCACTGGGATGGAGATTTCTCCCACTGGGATGGAGATTTCTCCCACTGGGACAGATTTCTGTCTCCATTCAGCCCCTTGGAGCTTGGCCTGAGCCCTGCAGAAGGAGAGCCCTGTGACCCTGCCGAGCGTGGCGCTGCCCATCCCCAAGTCCTTGGAAGCCCTCATCCCTCTGCACAGCACGCAGATGCTCTGCGGAGGTGACCTCAGCTCTCTCCAGAGAGAGAATTTCGGAGAGGCAGCCCAGACAGCTCTCAGCCTCCCCACCCACCCACCCCACGCACTGATACCGTGACAATTCACAGCTCTGCCCGTGGAAAGCATCCAGCGAACCCCCCCGGCTGGAAAACAAACCAAAGCCGCTCCAGCCGCAGGGCTGGCAGGCAGGGATGGATTGGAGCACGCACGGCTCCCTTTTGGATGGCAGCGCTCCTTTTTCCCCGACACTTCTCCCACTCGCCGGGGCTGAATGGGATCCCAGTGTCCCGCTCGGCTCTGCTCTCTGTCAAAGCCTCCCGAGAAGGGGCTACCGCCGCTCTTACATTTCGCAGGCTCCGCTGCCCTGCCAGCTCACACCTTCTAAATCCCGGCTCTGTTTCCAGCGGGTGGGGCTGGCAGGGCCGGGCAGGGATTTCTAGCGAAGCTGCCTGCTGCCACCGCTTGATAGCAGCGAGCTCTGCAGGGCTCAGCTGCGCTGGGCTGGAGTGGAAGAGGTTTTACAGCGACTGCTGTGAGCCAGAGACGAGTTTGATAAGAGGATGCGTGTTCACCCCTGGTAGAATTTCCTACCAAGGTCACTGACACAGAAACCAAGAGAGACAGAAGGAAAATAAGAGAAACCTGCAGCTGCCTGTTCCAATGAGCACTTTGTCTTTCCCGATCAATAAGTGTAAACTCATGTGTTTTATAAGAATGGACAAAAAGCGTTCATGCTAGAATAAAACCAGGTTTGAAATCTGCTGAAAATGGAGTGTTTTGTATTGCCTCTGTCTGAACTGTGATTGTCTCAACTACAACAGGTTTGCCCACAGGTTCTTCAGGGAAGTGGAAGATGTTTAATTGTGTGTGGTGCTCCACGAGAAAGGAGAATTCTGCTGCTGCTGAAATGCACTAAGAATATAAATTTGGATTTCTGTCCACCCTGGAAAAGAAAGAAGAGTAAAATACAGCCAGGCTGCAAATGCAGGCCATAAATATCCCATGTACATGCATGTGATGATCAGCCTCTCCATTATTTTAATTTACTTTATTCCAGCTTTTTTTCTTTTCCCCTCGTTTTTTCATGCCAATTATTGCCAAAAGTTATGCACGAGGATGAAAACAGCACAAATTGCTTCAAGAAAATTTGGGAACAGGGAACCAGAGAAGGTGTGGTACAGGGTGAGAAGCACTGAAAGCAGTGGGCAACTGCTGGGTTGGTTTTTTTTTAAATGTTTTTAGCATTTTCAATGATGGAACCATCCAGAGAGCTGTGGAATCATCATCATCATCATCATTATCATCCTCATCTCAGGATATGAAGGAGTGGAATTGAGCAGTTTGGCTGCCCCATCCCTGGACGTGCCCAAGGCCAGTTGGAGGGACCTGGTCTGTGGGAATTGTCCCTGGGCATGGCAGGGCTGGGCTGAGGTGGCCTTTGAGGTCCTCCCAACCCAACCCAACCCAACCCAACCCAACCAATCCAACCCAACCAACACAACCAACCCAACCAAGCCAAGCCAAGCCAAGCCAACCCAACCCAACCCAACCAATCCAACCCAACCTCATCCAACACAACCCAACCAACCCAACCCAACCTGACCCAGCCCAACCCAACTCGACCCAACCCTACCCAACCAACCCAACCCAACCCAACCTCTCCACGCTCTGTGCCTGGTGGGGCTCTGCCTTCCCCCCCAGCCCAGCCTGGGCTGCAGGAGCAGGACAGAGCTGCTCTGTGTCCCAAACCCATCTTGGAGCCACCTTTCAGCTGCTGGTGCCCCTCAGGCACCAACTTCAGCCACTTTCTGGACATTTTCTCACATCAGCCTCTGCACAGGCAGCCAGAGGAGTTCTGGGAATCATCTCCCACCATCCTGGAGCTGCCTGTGCAGGACCCACCTCTGCTCTGAAGGACGTTTCTGTTCCAGGGCTCTCCTTTGAATCTTAGACAGCCCTGCTAAGACGATGATCTAAACTGACCTAAATTCCAGGTCAAGCAAAATTTAGGTTAATTTCACTGATGTCATTTAAAAATTTTAATTGGCATAAACCCTCTGGGGCAGAGATTTTTCCAGGGAGTGCGTGTGCAAGTTAAATCCACTGATGGAGGCTCAGGCCGCCGCTGAAATCCCGATTCCCAAACTTTTTCATGTTTACCCATTTTGCCTTCATATCAGGGTGTTTCCTCCCTGCAAACTCAGGGGATAAAAATGAGGCACCCAGGCTCCAAAGAGGAGACAGAGGGGGTGATGCTAAGAGTCCTGCCAGGAGCAGCCATTCCTGCAGATTGAAAGATCAGGAAAACATAAATGCAAACAGAGAGCCCATTAAAGACTGGTGGAAAAATGGAAGCCCTGGAATGTCTCCAATATAACTAAAAAGCAGTCCAAGACTGGAGTGATTCTGTGTTTGTTTTCTGTCCATTTTTCATGGTTTGCTCATTGTCACTTCGAACTCTTCCAATATCATTAATACAGCTGACCAATGTTATTTCTAAGAAAAATATTTTCATTAAAAAAATAAAAAGGGACGTTTTCCTGAGAATAATTTTTCTAAATGTGGTGATATATTGTTGAAATAGTCCTTTTTCTATAAACAATTGACTTTTTTTTAAAAAACCATGTTTATTGAAAAATTTACTGGAAATATTACCAAATCTTCGTCAATGAATTGCAAATATAATATTTTCATTTCACAAAGCCCGTTGGAAAGGAGTGCAAAGCCATCTGTGAGAGGATAAATCCAGGCAGTGCAGCTTGTGGGAGCACAATAGTTCATGTTTGAAGGGTCGGAGTGGTTCTAACAGCCATCCCAGAAATCCACACTATTTACAGGACAGGGGCTCAAGTTTGGGCTGATGAGGAGGAGCTGCTCTGCAGAGCTTTGCTCCAAAAGGGATCTCTGAGCTCCTGTTCTTGGAATTTTTGTGTGGATGGACTCTTCTTTCCCATCTCTCCATCCATGTTCCTCATTTTCCCATCTCCAACAAAAACTAGCACCAAATATACCCAAATATCCCTGGTTTAACCCTTTATGCAGCATGCTTTTGTCCTAGGGGTGCTCAGCTCCACCTCTGGACTAATTAAACTCCTAAAACTCTCCAAATTAATCTCATGGGAAGATTCAGAGGATAGGAGGAGACTGAGACATGTTGGGATGGACAGACTGAGCTTCCAAGACCCCCAAAATCTGGACAAGGAGATGGGGAAGCATCCGGGAGCTTCCAAGACCCCCAGAATCTGGACAAGGAGATAGGGAAGCATCTGGGAGCTTCCAAGACCCCAAAATCTGGACAAGGAGATGGGGAAGCACCCAGGAGTTTCCAAGACCCCCAAAATCTGGACAAGGAGGTGGGGAAGCACCCAGGAGCTTCCAAGACCCCCAAAATCTGGACAAGGAGATGGGGAAGCACCGGGAGCTTCCAAGACGCCACAAAATCTGGACAAGGAGATGGGGAAGCACCCGGGAGCTTCCAAGACCCCAGAATCTGGACAAGGAGATGGGGAAGCACCCAGTGCCCCCTGGGAGGGAGGTGGGACCGCCCCACTGGGCTTAGCTGCGGCCAGGGCAAAGAAAATTGAGGAGCAGCCAGGAAAAATGACAAACAGGGGATGAATTGTGAGGAGTTTAGGGGGGAAAGGAGGTTCCTCAGTATTAAAGAAATATGTTAATCACAGTAACAGCTTAATTTACAACTTAATGTGTGTAATTACAACTCTGCTCTTCCCCCACCCTGGCAGAGGTTAATTCTGTGTGTGCACATTCAATCTTGCCTTGCCAGGGACACGGGGCACTTATTGACACAGATGCAGAGCACTTGAAGCCGGGAGGGGAGGGGGAAGCTCTGGAGCCAGGACCCAGGGCCCAGCCCCACGGCGATGGTAATTTGTGGTTTTTCCTCCAACGTTTAGTAGCCACAAAGAAGCCTTAGAAATTTCTGGTCAGAACCAGGACTCCCCTGTTCCTCTGCAGACGAAACACTGAGCCCTTACACTCCAACCCAATAAATATTTCATCTGGTTTGGAGGGAGAAGGGGTGGAGCCGGGCAGAAATTGTGTTTCACGAATGCAAATGACAGCTCAGACCCTCCAAGAGCCAAATCCTGCCTTGCCTCCCACCCCTGAGTGTAGACAGGGGCACAGGGGGGCTGTGGGGACAGGGACAGGTGAGGTCCAGGTGATTTGGGCGCTGTTGGACACCACGGACACGTCCACGGGGCTCCCCTGGAAAAGCACAATAAAGAAGAGAACCCACAGCAGGAACTGAATGTGAAAAATGTTACACAGAGGGGAAACTCAGAACCTGGTTTGGAAACATCCCAAATGCATTCAGGGACAGAAAGATGAGTTTAAACCACGCTCTGCTCTGCCCTCCTCATCAATAAGCAGCGGACAGATTTCTGATAATGCATTTATTTCACCTTCTCCCAATTTAATCTTTGTTAATCAGGTTTTGGTACCAAGCTGGAGTTTTGCCCTTTAATCTGATCCTCCCTCCTCGCCCTCCTGGAGGAGCTGCCCTGATTCCAGCAGACCTTGTGATGGTGACTCATTGACCAAAGGGATGGGGGGCAATCTTTGGAAGAGCCTGGACACCATCATTCCTTTGGGAAGTCCTTGGGATGCAAAGCACAGCCTCAGGATTCCATCCAGCAGGAGACAATTTAATTGAAATGAAAAATTTAATTTTCTGTATTGACACAGAAACTTGAAAAAATTCCTGAATAGTAAGTCATCCGTCCAACCATTCTGGTCAAATCAGCTGTGATAAAGGAAAGGTTTGAAATCAAGACACAGAGTTAAGCAAAATCACCATGAGTTGTTGAGCTGGAGAAGGGAGAAGAAAATCCAGACCCGCTGAATCCAAAGCTAAGAGAGATGGACATGGGAATTTGTAGGAGGATTGTGTTCCCATAGCCCATGAGCACTCCAAGGAATAAATCAGGGCAGAATTTATTTAGGGCAGGGCTCTGATCTCCTGTAAGTGCTTTTAAGGCCGAAGGGAAATGCCCACAGTGCTCTCCTGTCGCTGCCCTCTGAGGGATTTATATCCAGCTTTTAAGAGTTGTTCCCGAGAGGAAGATTAACTCCTGTCCCAGCCCATCCCAACCATCTATGACTGATAAAACTCAGGGTGTGCTGGAAGTTCGGAGTGTGCAGGAGGCAATCCCATGATTCTGGAGAGCTCCAGCTGCTCTCCACGAGCCCATCCCACTCCATGACTCCACAAACAACTTCCACAACAGGAAAATCCAGTACAAATGTTCAGGAACAGAAACCAATGCCCTGTGATCAGACGAGCCTCTCAGTAAACGACACTGTTAGTACCCCCCAAAGATTTAATGTTTTATCCTTTATTTTAACTCCAACCAGAGTTTAGATTCACAGAATCACCTAGATCAAAAAAGACCTCAAGATCATCGAGTCCAACTGTGATCGATAACAAAAACATTAAAAAATTTGGCATCTGGTTTGGTTTGGTGTTGATACCATTCCTGATTTGCCAGCTTTTCAATTATTCCTAACAGGAGCCAAAATACATAAAATTTCTACAAACTGCAAACAGAAAGTGGAAATGGTTATAAAGAGACCACCAAGCTTCATTATCTGAACTTGTAAAAAAACAGGAACTGAACGGAAAATGTTCAGAAACCTGAATAAAACTCAGTGGTTCAGCTCAGTGATTTTTAACTGCCTTTGGAAAAAAATTCCAGATTGACAAGGTGACAAGAAAAAACAAATCTTGCCCATATCCCCTCAGTTTGAGGGAGTTAAGAGATATCTAATGGAGCAGGGAAAGTGATTATTATATTTTAAATACTGGATTTTAATACCGATGGGGCGTCTCAAATGAAATGAAAAGCAAGGCTGAAATTGGAAATGGGCATCACTGCGAGAATTCATGAGAAGCTGCAAATATCAGCCTGTTTAAAATGATAATAAATCAGCCAGGATCCTGAGGTGTATTTATTATGCTTGGAATTAGCAATAATAAAACCAAAGCTCCTGCGATGGCCACGGCGGGATCGAATGGGAATGCCGTGAGCTCCGCGCGTCGATTTTGCGCTGCGTGCACTGTCACAGCTTTGTACCCAGGGCATTTCTGGAGCTCCCCCGGCCCGAGGAGCTGCAGTGGGTGGCATTGGGGGTACCTGGGTCTGGTTTTGGGGTGGTTGGTGAGGTTTGGGGTGGTTGGAGATGATCCTGGCGCTCCCAATGAGTCAAGTTTGCGCTTTGTGCATTGTCGGATTTTGGGACCCAGGGCACTTCTGGAGTTCCCCGTCCCAAGGAGCTGCAGTGGGTGGCAGTGGGGGGGTAGCTGGGTGTGGTCTTGGAGTGGCTGGGTGTGATTTTGGGGTGGTTGGGTGTGGTTTTGGGGTGGTTGGTGAGGTTTGGGGTGGTTGGAGGCGATCCTGGTGCTCCCTCCGCGTGCTCCCGATGAGCCAATTTTGCGCTTTGTACATTGTCAGATTTTTATACCCAGGGCATTTCTGGAGCTCCCCTGGCCCGAGGGGCTGCAGTGAGTGGCAGTGGGGGATACCTGGGTGTGGTTTTGGGGTGGTTGGGTGTGTTTTTGGAGTGGCTGGGTGTTGTTTTGGGGTGGTTGGTGTGGTTTTGGGGTGGTTGGAGGCTATCCTGGCGCTCCCTCCGCGTGCTCCCGATGAGCCAATTTCATACTTCGTACATTGTCACATTTTTATACCCAGGGCACTTCTGGAGTTCCCCCGGCCCGAGGGGCTGCAGTGGGTGGCAGTGGGGGGTACCTGGGTGTGGTTTTGGGGTGGCTGGGTGTGTTTTTGGAGTGGCTGGGTGTGGTTTAGGGGTGGTTGGTGAGGTTTGGGGTGGTTGGAGGCGATCCTGGCGCTCCCTCTGCGTGCTCCCGATGAGTCAATTTTGCGCTTCATGCATTGTCAGATTTTTATACCCAGGGCATTTCTGGAGCTCCCCCGGCCCGAGGGGCTGCAGTGGGTGGCAGTGGGGGGTACCTGGGTGTGGTTTTGGGGTGGTTGGTGAGGTTTGGGGTGGTTGGAGGCGATCCTGGCGCTCCCAATGAGTCAAGTTTGCGCTTTGTGCATTGTCGGATTTTGGGACCCAGGGCACTTCTGGTGTTCCCTGTCCCAAGGAGCTGCAGTGGGTGGCAGTGGGGGGGTAGCTGGGTGTGGTCTTGGGGTGGCTGGGTGTGATTTTGGGGTGTTTGGTGAGGTTTGGGGTGTTTGGAGATGATCCTGGCACTCCCTCTGCGTGCTCCCGATGAGCCAATTTTGCGCTTTGTACATTGTCAGATTTTTATACCCAGGGCATTTCTGGAGCTCCCCTGGCCTGAGGAGCTGCAGTGGGTGGCAGTGGGGGGTACCTGGGTGTGGTTTTGGGGTGGCTGGGTGTGTTTTTGGAGTGGCTGGGTGTGGTTTTGGGGTGGTTGGTGAGGTTTGGGGTGGTTGGAGGCGATCCTGGCGCTCGCTCTGCGTGCTCCCGATGAGTCAATTTTGCGCTTCGTGCATTGTCAGATTTTTATACCCAGGGCATTTCTGGAGCTCCCCCGGCCCGAGGAGCTGCAGTGGGTGGCATTGTGGGGTGGCTGGGTGTGGTCTTGGGGTGGCTGGGTGTGGTTTTGGGGTGGTTGGTGAGGTTTGGGGTGGTTGGAGGTGATCCTGGCCCTCCCTCCGTGTGCTCCCGATGTCAGATTTTGGGACCCAGGGCATTTCTGGAGTTCCCCCGGCCCGAGGAGCTGCAGTGGGTGGCAGTGGGGATGGCTGGGTGTGATTTTGGGGTGGCTGGGTGTGATTTTGGGGTGGTTGGTGAGGTTTGAGGTGGTTGGTGAGGTTTGAGGTGGTTGGAGGCGATCCTGGCGCTCCCTCCGCGTGCTCCCGACGAGCGCGACGTGTCCCGCGTGCCCCAGAGCCGAGGTCACCCCGATGCCTCCTCAGCTCTGCATTTTTCACAGCCAGAGTGGTTTCAGGATCCGTGAATAGCTCTCCAATGAAACGGTTCCAAAAATACACCCGCATTTCCATATGCTGATTTTTTTCTCTCCCAAGTTTATCAACCTCTATTTTTTTTTCTTCACAATCTTGATATTTTGTGATTTTTTTTTTTTTATAAATTAACTTTCTTCCACGTCCTTTTACCTCCTGAAATCCCAGAGTCTGGTTCTGCAGACCTTCTCACCTATTCACTTTCTAATAAAAAGAAAAAAAAAAAGAAGAAAAGATTTCAAGACAACTCCACGACTCCTTGAGGGAATCTTTCATTGGGCCAGCCTCAAACAGGGCCACCTCCAAGACATAAAAAATCTCCACAAAAATCTGTTTTTGAGGAGACCCATCCAATGCATTTGAAGTGCCATTGGCTGAGAAGAACCAGGCTGTGGTTTACAGCTGGATTTTCATGTTTACCACTTGGCTGGGGCACTCTCCATGACGCCCTTACCAGATGATTCTGACATCATCTGAGGCACAAAATGGATGAGTAGGAGCCTCTCTGGAGGAAGAAACATCCTGTTTTATTCAATCATCCCAAAGAGTTTCAGCCTCTGTGGTTAGTGGAACGTAAGCAAATAAATAAAGGAAAACAAATCAAATGATTTCCTATAGGAATTCTTCCCACCCCAAAGGCAGCGGGGCACTAGCAAACATCCAGTGAACAGGAACTGCCAGAAACATCCCCAGAATCCAAATGGATTTTTATTTATCTTCTCCCCTGCATGCCCGGGGAAATGCTGATAGAGAAGTGCAGGTAACAATTTTAATGAGCATTAATTTTTTTCCCTATTTGTGTTCCAGGTTGTTTTTTCTTAACAAAAACTCCTGCTTGGCTCCCTCACTGGGGCTCACCTTCAAACCAGGCTGGACAAGGCTTCAGGTGAGTTTTGTCCCACTTGAGTGGCAAACATGCCCCAAAATCTGGTTTTGATGGGACTGAGCCACTTCAGCACAAAGTTTTCATTAAGGGTTTCATTAATTAAGATGAAATGTGGGGTTGAGCATTCATTGACTGCAGCCTCGTGGGAATAACACAGAGCTCTGAGTGCCACTGGGCTGCGTGAGGTTTTAATTGGGATTTATTCAATTTATTCACTTATCAGGGCATGATGCTTAATCAAGAATTTATGGTTTTAAATTTTTAATTTTTTTTTTAATATAATGCCCAGTATGAATGCATTGGTATTAATTATTGCCAGTGGGGGTAAAATAAAAGGAGCTTTTTGAAACCAGGGGAAAACCCCTGAGCTCCCAGGCCCCCAGGTGACTCCACAGTAGCTCGGGATAGGGATGAAATCCTGAAATACAGCACTGGGACAGGGAGAGAGAGCCATGAAAGGAAAAACAAACTCTGGGACAGAACTGGATGAGCTGCCCACCCTGCTCCTGCTCCAGAACCCCTCGCTCCTCTGGGAACCTTCCAACCCCTTCTCCAAGGCAGTTTCATGCTCATTATTTGTCAGGTTAATTAAGCAGGATTAAGGCACTCATTTTCTTCTTTCTCATCACTATAAACCTTTTCAATCCCAAATATTCCAATTTTGGTGGATAATGAACTCTTCCTCAAGGATTTTAGGTCCAGGTGCTGCTTTGACATTGCTCCACTGCCCTCTTGAGATCCACACCAGTTTCACCCCGTGCACGTCTGGTCTTTTTTGGAGGACACCTTCCACACCAGGTAGATTAAAATCACTCCAAATATCACACAGAGAGGGACACTCACACCCAATAAATAAAAACCTGGATGTTTTTTCGTAATTCCTGCCTGGAGTGAAGCTGATAGAGAGGTGCTTCAATTTTGCTCTCCAATCTCAGATACAAACTTCATCCAGGGCTGAATATTGCCCCACAGAGATGGATGTGGTGGTAGAGGCAGCCGTGGGATGTGGTGCTGCCAACTCCACTGCCTGCAGCCAGGGTTTAAGGACATTTTTGGAGGTAGGTCCTAACTTTCCATGAAAGGGAAAAGCCATTTGTCTGTCTGTAAGGAGAAGCGAGGCATGAAAATACAGCCTTTAAAAAAACACTATTTCAAACCAGTCTCCAATTTCAGCTGGCTCGTGAGCCAACGCCGTCCTCGGAGGGAGCCAGCTCCAAATCTTGTTCCTTGCTGAATTAGGAGGGCTCTTCCCATCAGCAGGCATGGGAAACCTCTGGATCCAACATTCACCTCGTGTGTTCTCCATGTGTTAAAATGCTCCTGTAAAATTCACAGAATCACAGAGTCACAGAATTACAGAATTCACAGAATCACAGAGTCTCAGAATTCACAGAATCACAGAATTCACAGAATCACAGAACTCACAGAAATCACAGAATTCACAGAATTCACAGAATTCACACAATCACAGAATTCCCAGAGTCCCCAGGTTGTCAGAGACCTCCAAGCCCATCGAGTCCAGCCCAGCCCCAACCCCTCACCCAAACCCTGGCCCCCAGTGCCACATCCAGGCTTTGTTAAACACACCCAGGGATGGGGACTCCACCACCTCCCCGGGCAGAACATTCCAGAACTTTATCCCCTTTCTGGAAAACACTTTTTCCTGCTCTCCAGCCTGTATTTCCCTGGGTGCAGCTGGAGGCTGTGTGCTCTGGTTGTGTCAGTGCTGCTGCAGACAGAGCCCAGCCCAGCTGAGCACAGGCACCTTTCAGGAGCTGTGAGAGTGATGGGGGCAGCCCTGAGTCTCCTTTTCTGCAGGCTGAGCCCCCCCAGCTCCCTCAGGGCTTCCTCACAGGATTTGTGCTCCCAGCCCCTCCCCAGCCTCGCTGTCCCCTCTGGACATGCTCCAGGTCCTCAATGTCCCTCCCAAACTCAATGTCCCTCCCAAGAGAACAGGACCCAGCACGCCAGGTGTGCCCTCTCCAGGGCTGAGCCAGGGGAAGGATGACCTCCCTGCTCCTGCTGGCCAAATCCAGGTCCCAGAGCTGTTGTGGTGACACGTGGCAAGGCAGACACAGAGCTCCTGGCTCCAGGCATGGAGGTGACATCCAGAAAAGAGCCAGCTGGCTGGAAATAGGGAACATTGTGCTCCTCACCCCATTTTCATTCCTTCTCCTGTCTCATGGATGAGTGGTTTCCACAGGGGGAGATCCCTCTCGTGTCTCAGCATCACCCTGAGGTGCTCCCACCTCCCCATGACCAACCCAAACCCTCCTGCAGAAGGCACCACTCCCAGCCAAACACCCTGAGCCCAGCAGCAGCTCCCACCACCCTCCCCTGCTTTGCTTTAGGGAAAAAATCTGCAGGTTCAGGCTGGTGGGAGATCTTTTCTGGATATTATGGCCACAAACTGGTGGAGCACTGCAGGATTTGCCTTTTTGTGAAGCAAGAGCTGGAATTCTGTGCTGAAACCTTCCCAAATTCCCTTCTCCAACATCTGAACTTGCCCTTGGGCCGAGGTGATTTATGGTCCCCAGCCACCCCAGCTCCCTCTCCGTGCCGTTCCCCACTGCTGGGAGGTGCTGGTGCCCCCAGCCCCATCCGTGGCAGCACCTGGGTGGGATGGGAATGGCTTTTTCCAAACAGTTCCTCCTCCTCAGATACGCTCTGCACATCCGTGTCTGGCCAGGAGCTCAGCCATTTATTTTTCCTCTCCATAGGCATGTTTGGAGCTGTGGGTGGCCTCTCCTGTTTAAAATAAAGAAGCCAGGGGGAAGCTTTGTTCTTTGCAGGCAGAAAACCAGAGCATCTGTCCTGTGCTGGGTGGGAGAAGGAAGCAGCAGAGCTCAATCTGCTGGAAATTTCCCCACCTGAATTTTGGTTTTGCTTGGGTTGAAGGAAACAGGAACAGAAGGCAAAAAGAAGACAGGAACTTTGCAGAAGGACAGGCTCAGTGGCTCCAGGTGATGGAAACACTGTGAATTTGGATAATCACAATAACTGGAATTCTTGTTTCTACAGATGATCAGAAATTGAAAGTATTTGATATCATCTCACAGCTCCCGAGTGGCCTCAAGCCAGGTTTTATTGGATTAAATACTCCTGGAGCAATCAGCCCAGTTCAAAGACATCTGCAGGGTCATTCAAGGCAGAATGTGCTTCATTCTATAGTCATTTTAATATAAAAGAGGCCTCTTTAGAACTTCTCTCACAGTTTGCCTCCACTTTTACTGTTTGAAGCATGAAACAGTCCCTTCAATCACGGCTGCCAGCCCCATTTAAAGCAAAACAAGCAGGGCTAGATGAGGACTTTTTAATTTTACTGTTTTTTAAAATTATCCTGACATTTTGCAAAACCATCCTGGCAAACTGGGAGACACCAAATTCTCTGAGAAATGACTCTGAGCAGCCCAGCCCAGCCCAGTCCAGGAGCACACAGGGCCATGAAGGGCTGAGTCACCTCATCGATCCTCCCAGCACAGGACAGCTTGGGTTTCTGCCTCCCCTTGCACCTCTGAACCTCGCCATAAATATTCCCCCTCTGCAGTGGAAATCCGTGCAGGGCAGGGACATTTATGACTTGCCAAGGGATGCTGGACAGCACCAACACCCCCTGGGCAGGGAGGGCACCCCAGCCTCGTCCCTCACCCTGTCCCTGCCACAGGGAATGACTCCTGGGTGTCTCTGGACCTTCCTGCCACGTCCTGCCCAGGTGAGGAACAGCCTGCAGCGGCCCTGACCCTTGATTTACACGGTGCTGCTTCTATCACTGCTTAACTCATCCCTGTGCATCCACTGCAGAGCCCGTTTTCCTGCCTGGAATTTCACTCCTGGCTGAGGAATGGCAGGAGATGCTTCATTATTGCCTGTCTTGAAGCAGGAGAAGAGCCTGTTTCGAAACGGGTGTTTTGCAGGTCATTAATCCCAGCTCTGGATGGGAGCCTTTAGCTTTTGACCTCCCCAGTGACCGAGTTATTTACTGCAGACGACAAATGGTTATTTTTCAGAGTTGTTTTCAAAAGGTTTTTTCCCGTTTTGGAGTCTTTGTGGAGCGTTGTAGGAGCCCTCATGGTTCCCCTGTCTCGTATCCTTAATCCACCCTGAAAGATATACAGGGCACTTTAGGAATGACTCATGCCAGTGGAAGAGGATGGTTATGCAATATCCACATTATTCCTATTATTTCTTGGATGCTTCCATCTCATAACTCTGCATGGTCTTAATATTGAGGGGGAATTTGAGCTGCATAACATCCACAGAAAATCTCCAAGAGTTTGCTGATACAGCTCCCAAATCCAGTCCGTGTCTGTGATCAGCACTAAAAATGGGCAGAAAATCGGATATGTAGGGTTGAAAATCGGATATTTACTGTTATTTATTGCACTTGTAAGCGTATCCTGCGACAAATGAACACGGCTTCATTAAATCAGGATGTTAAAGGGACTGTCTGGCAGGACTGATGATTGATGTCAGCAGAAAAAGGGGTGAACTCTGTGCTGAACAGACAATTACTGAGGAGGGAGGGAGCTGGATCCCACCAGCCCAGGAGCTGCTCCCTCAGAGGGAAGGGGAAATGGGGAGCAGGGAGATAAGGAACAACCAGCCCAAGATGGAATTTCCACGGGAAGGAAAGGAACAACCAGCCCAAGATGGAATTTCCATGGGAAGGAGAGGAACAGCCAGCCCAAGATAAAAATTCCATGGGAAGGAAAGGAACAACCAGCCCAAGATGGAATTTCCATGGGAAGGGAAGGAACAACCAGCCCAAGATGGAATTTCCACGGGAAGGGAAGGAACAACCAGCCCAAGAGGAGGTTTCCATGGGAAGGAAAGGAACAACCAGCCCAAGAGGAGGTTTCCATGGGAAGGAAAGGAACAATCAGCCCAAGATGGAATTTCCACGGGAAGGAAAGGAACAACCAGCCCAAGAGGAGGTTTCCATGGGAAGGAAAGGAACGACCAGCCCAAGAGGAATTTCCATGGGAAGGAAAGGAACAACCAGCCCAAGAGGAAGTTTCCATGGGAAGGAAAGGAACAACCAGCCCAAGGGGAGGTTTCCATAGGAGGGAAAGGAACAACCAGCCCAAGAGGAAGTTTCCATGGGAAGGAAAGGAACAACCAGCCCAAGAGGAAGTTTCCATGGGAAGGAAAGGAACAACCAGCCCAAGAGGAAGTTTCCGTGGGAAGGAAAGGAACAACCAGCCCAAGATGGAATTTCCACGGGAAGGAAAGGAACAACCAGCCCAAGATGGAATTTCCATAGGAGGGAAAGGAACAACCAGCCCAAGAGGAAGTTTCCATGGGAAGGAAAGGAACAACCAGCCCAAGAGGAAGTTTCCATGGGAAGGAAGCAGGAGGAGATTCCTGCAGACAGATGGTCAGTTCTCCCTCATTTTCCACCTCTTTGCTTGTGCCACTCCATGTCCATAGCTGTAGGTGTTCCACAGAGCCAGGACAGCTTCCCTGGGGCTGGAACAACCCCTGCAGTGCACAAACAGCTCTTGGCCAAGCTCAGGACAGCGTGAATTAAAGAGGACGAGGTGACGAACACAAGGTCCCCCCAAATGATGCTCCCAGCTTAAATTTCCATGGCTTAATCTGCGTTTTGGCTGAGCAGGGAAGGCCTCCACGGTGGCCTGTTGGTTTAGTGGTTGGAGGATGACATCAAATAAAAGGCCTGGGTTCAAAGGGCCTGGCTGTTTACGGGAATCCCACCCCCCGAGCCCTGGCAGGAGCGTCCCGGATTACTCATCCGCGTTAACTCTTTGGATAAACATTTCCCTGTCGAGCCTAAGGTCGAGCTGCACAGCCCCTGACAAGGAAAAAAAAGAAAAAAAAATCCATATTCAAAAATAAACACAACACAGGTCTGAATTAGGGGCTTGTTTCTTACAAAGGAAGATGTATTTACACAAGGGCAGCTCATCGGGCCGCGTTGGTTCTCCAAAGGAGAGAGCTGTGGAGGGATCTGGGAGGGATCTGAACATCACGGAGGGACAGCACTCGAAGAGGAAGGGTTTGAGCCATGCCAGCTGTGCAGGACAGGAGTTTGGGAATGGCTTTGGAGCTCCATGGTGAGCTCAGGAGGTGAAGGATCTGGCAGGCAGGGCGGGATTGACTGGGAAAGCGATCTCATGCTCTAACGACAGGAACCCCCCCAGCCCCACGTCC
The DNA here is from genome assembly GCF_027477595.1 of Haemorhous mexicanus. Taxonomy (NCBI): domain Eukaryota; kingdom Metazoa; phylum Chordata; class Aves; order Passeriformes; family Fringillidae; genus Haemorhous; species Haemorhous mexicanus. The sequence continues at coordinate 10,389,614 of NC_082360.1, read as the reverse complement.
AGCACCCTGAATCACTGCCATCCACTGCATTTCCATGATGTCAAGCAAGAGGGAAGGAGAATAGGCTGGAGCTAAATGGAGGATGGGAGCATGGAGCAAAATCGTGGTAGATTTGGGGCGTTTTTTTTGGCTTTCCCCAACAAAGGTGGCAGCGCATTTAAAAGTAAGAATTGAAACAGAAACTCAGCTCGTGGTGATGAATGGTCAGGAATTCTACTTGAGAGCAGCCCCAGCACGTTCAATAGATGTCATAAATGTCTGCATCCAGCACAGGAGGTGAAGGCAGGGTAGGGGGCATTGATGGGAAATAAAATTCCCAGCAGAAGAAGTGTCAGGGTGTTTGTGTTCCAGGTCTGGAGAAACCTCTGTCCTACAAACTCCAGCTCATTAACAGGAATTAATTAGGAGGAAATGCTTCCCTGGAAGGGTGGGGAGGCCCTGGCACAGGTTCCCAGAGAGGCTGTGGCTGCCCCTGGATCCCTGGAAATGTCCAAGGCCAGGGTGAAGCACCCTGGGATGGTGGAAGTTGTCCCTGCCCATGGCAGGGGTGGTCCTGGATGAGCTTTAAGGTCCCTTCCAGCTGAGCCCATTCCATGATTCCATGACAATTTCTGTAGCAAATAAGTCTGAAAGAGCAGAGAATTCTCTTTGCAGTGCAGCACACCTTGAAACCGTACACGAACCACACATTTTAAATCTGTTTTACAGTTCAGCAGCACTGCGACATCATTTCCATTTTCCCTCTTTGATTTTCCCACAAATTTTTAATTCTTTCTTTTCTAAAGCTGCAAAATGATGATACTCTGGAGACGACTTAAAGCATTGTCTTTGACAACTCAGGATATTCCTAAAAGTTTGGCAAGACCATTACTAAACCCTTGGCTCTATCCACATGCTGGACAGAATCTCAAATCCTGCTCACACCATCGTCTTCTGGGCATAACAAAGACAATAAAAAAAGAAATTCCAATAGAACTGGGAAAAAAAAAAAAATCTCATTTCATAAGGATTCTGTCTAACCCTCAGCTGGAAATGAGATGACAAACAGGCCAGCAAGGCCAACGAAGGTTTTTTTGGGGTATTGATTTAAAGCAGAGAAGCCACAGTCGGTAGTTTATCAATTCCAGTGGAAACCAAGGATCATGGAACTAAAAGGTATTAATCACTGTGGATTACAGAACCCAAGGCTTCTATTAATTTCCCTGCCAGTTTCGTTATCTTCTCAGATTTTCCTGTCATTCCTTTAAGGCTTCCCTTGTAAATTTTGCACTTTGAGCTGCAAGGGGCCATTAGAGGATGGCAGGAGTCCTGTGCTTTTCTCGTAATGAATTCTCAGGTTACCCTGGCTTTTCCTGTGCAAACAAACTGAAGCCACACACAATCATCCCTCAGCTGCCCCAGCAGACATTCTCGAGGAGGATCTTCTATTTTTAATCCAGCTGTTGGAATAAACTGGGGAAGGCTCCCAGGCTTTGCAGCCCCTTCTTTGGGCTGAAAATGAAACATCAGCGGTGCAAACGCATGTCTGGTGCATTATCCGTGAAAATAATAATTTGGGGGTTGCTCCAGTTGGGATTTCAAGAGTTAGGGCACTCATGGATCCAGCCTGTGGGGGTAGAAATCTTCCATTTCTACACAAATCCCTTGTTTCAGTGAAAACTCCTGGGATTTGTATCAGAACAATGAGAAGGTTCCCGTCCCACCCTTCCCTGATTAATTCACTCAACACAGGTTGTGTTTCCAAGCTTCTTTCGACAACCACCACAAATAAAACTGAGATTTCCATTCCAAAATAAAAAAAAAACCTCTTGAATCACAGAATCATGGAATGGTTTGGTTGGAAGTAACCTTAAAGCCCATTTTATTCCATCCCTGCCGTGACAGGGACACTTTCCACTATCCCAGGTTGCTCCAAGCCCTTTCCAGCCTGGACTTGGACACCTCCAGGGATGCCCATTGCTGTCAAGAGCTGGGCCTTGGGCTGCCACCAGAATCCCCCTGGCTCTAAAAGTTTTCACTCACATGGATTCAACCCCGTCCATTCCATTTAAAGCAATCACTGGTTCCACAGTGTTGGCCCTGCAGCCCTTAAAATTGAAGAAATATTCTTTAAAAACCAGGAATTATTGTTGGAGATGTCATTACATTTAACCTTCCGTGCCATTTCCCTTTGCAGGTTGTACTAAGGCAAAACCAACACATTTTCTTCCATTTTCGGGGTTATTTTTACTTTAGCTTTGCAATTCAGCAGCTTCCTCAAGCCCTGTTTGCAGGACAGAGTTCCTTATTCACCAGTGGCAGCATTTCCCCTTTGTTTTGTTCTCCTCTAGCCAGGAACACAAGCCAGTCACGATGTCCAGCATGGTGACAGCCCCAATATTTCATGAGAAGTAAAGAGGGATCAGAAGTAGTCCCTAACTTATGTCTGGGGGAGGAGGAGGGGAAAGGAGGAGATGCAGGAAGATTTTCTTTGGTTTTACGCAGATTTTCTTTCATTTTACGCAGAATTTCTTTGATTTTACACAGAACTTCCTTGATTTTGTGCAGAATTTTGCAATTTTTAGCAAAAACCTTCTCCCAGCTGCACTGCAGCCTGCCACAATAATTCAGGAAAAGCTTCTTTGGATTCCCTAAGTCCTGTTTAACAACTTTTAACCATTTCCACGCTGCCATTTGTTTCATTCAGTGCCAAACAACCTCCCCATTTATACAGCTTTCCCCCAGCCACAAAGTGAGCATATAATATATTACAGGTCGATTTCCTTTGATATCCCCCCCATCCCCAGCTGTCTTTCCCCACTCCCAAGCCTTGGATTAAGCAGCTCCCAGGCAGCCCACGGAGCTGGACAGCAGGAGAGCTCTGCAATAAGTCCTAAATTGAAAGCTCTGCTGTGTCTCCCCACTGGGAGAGCCTGCTGAGATAGGCTTCTTTTAATATTGCCTTAATAGGCTCAGTTAATTAAGTTCAGTCTATCTGGAGGGATTTTCATGGCCTATGGAGCCCCGGCAAACGGGAGCCTGTTCCTGCCCCGCTTATTATCAATAGCGGCTCGGGGAAAAGTGATTACAGCGCTCGGGAGAGAAAAAAGGGAATCACCTTCCCTGGATTTTGCTGGCTCTGCACACTTCTGAGGATCGCAGCCCGGGGCCAGCATCCATCGAGCTGCTGGGGGAAGATGGGGCTGGAAAAAAACGCATCCTGAAGGCTTGAACTTTGGAGCAACCCCTGCTCCTCCTCACACCGCCTGCGAGCCTGAGCTGCTGGGGGCTGTTAATCACTCAATTAGGCTCTAATTATCAACACCCGCCGCATCAAAAGGCCTCCCGTGGGCAGGGCAGGGTTGTGGCCGGTCTCTGTGACAGGTGATCCCTGCCCACAAAGGGCTGGCTGGAGCCGCGGCTGCCGCGCATCAAAGCGGGCGCGCAGCTGATGCCGCCCGGCTCCGTCCGGCTCCCTCCGGCCCGGCGGCGCGGACCGCGGCTTGCATCGATTGTTCACCCAGCCCCGGGGCTTGGGTCGATTGGTCACCCGGCACCGGGGCTTGGGTCGATTGTTCACCCAGCCCCGGGGCTTGGGTCGATTGGTCACCCGGCACCGGGGCTCAAATTAAAGCCTGGCCCCGGGCAATGGGGCAGGAGGAGGTTTTGTGGAATCCCACCGTGTCCTGGGTTGGGAGGGATGCTCAGGGATCATCGAGTCCAGCTGCTGGCCCTGCACAGCACCAGCCCCGAGAGTCACCAAAATCCCTCTGGAGCGCTGGCAGGTTTGGTGCTGCGAGCATTCCCTGTGCTGAAACACCCTCTGGGGCAAAAACCTTTCCAATACCCAACTTACACCTTTGTGGGAAGAACTTTTTCCAGTATCCAACCTCCACCCTCTGGGGGAAGACTCTTTTCCAATATCCAACCTACACCCTCCAGGGCAAGAAACTTTTCCCCATATCCAACCTCCACCCTCAGGGGAAAAAGCCTTTTCCAATATCCAACCTACACCCTCTGGGAGAAGAAACTTTTCCCAATATTCACCCTACACTTTTGTGGGAAGAACCTTGTCCAGTATCCAAACTCCACCTTCCAAAGAAAGATGCTTTTCCAATATCAAACCTAAACCCTCTGGAGGAAAGACCCTTTTCCAATATCCAACCTCTGTCCTCTGGGAGAAAAAACATTTCCCAGTATCCAACCTCCACCCTCTGGGGTAAGAAATTTTTCCCAATATCCAACCTATACCCTCAGGGAGAAGAAATTTTCCCCAAGAGTCACCAAAATCCCTCTGGAGCTCTGGCAGGTTCAGTGCTGTGGGGATTCCCTGTGCCCAAACATCGTCTGGGGAAAAACCTTTCCAAAATCCAACCTCCACCCTCTGGGAGAAGAAACTTTTCCCAATATCCAACCTACACTTTTGTGGGAAGAACCTTTTCCCAGAGTGCTTTCCCAGAGTAAGAAAACTCGTGGGGAAACACCTCAAGGAGAAATGGTCAGGTTGGGGCAAGAATGTTCTGACTTCTAGCAGGGTGGAAAGAGCCAGTGGAAAACCGAGCCCAGCAATCTGGCACTCGAGGATGCTCCAAGAATACAAGAATTCTCTCACCCTTTCCAGTCCCAGTCCAACCTCCACCCTCTGAGGGAAAAACCTTTTCCCAGTATCCAACCTTCACCCTCTGGGAGAAGAAACTTTTCCCAATATCCAACCTACACTTTTGTGGGAAGAACCTTGTCCAGTATCCAACCTCACCCTCTGAGGGGAGAACCTTTCCCAATATCCAGCCTACACTTTTGGGGGAAGAACCTTGTCCAGTATCCAAACTCCACCCTCTGAGGGGAAAACCTTTCCCAATATCCAGCCTACACCTTTGGGGGAAGAACCTCGTCCAGTATCCAAACTCCACCCTCCATGGAAAGATTCTATTCCAATACCCAGCTTCCACCCTCTGGGAGAAGAACCTTTTCCCAATATCCAACTTCAATCCTCAGGGCAAAGAACCTTTTCCCAATACCCAACCTTCTGGAAAGGAAACTTTTCCCAGTCTCCAACCTTCCCTCTCTTCCAATATCCAGCCTACACCTTTGTTGGAAGAACCTTTTCCAGTATCCAACTTCCAACCTTCACTTTTGTTGGATGAACCTCTTCCAGTACCCAGCCTCCACCCTCTGGGAGAAGAACCTTTTCCCAATATCCTAAACCCTGCCCTGGCACCACTTCAGGCTGGTCCCTTGTGTCCCCTGTGCCAAAACTCACAGCCTTCAAAGGGCCCTCTGCAGGCAGATCCCTCTGTAGTTATAACAATGTCTCTGGTACTGAAAGCTGGCACCGAGGTGAGGCTTTCCCAGCAGCTGGGGCTGTCCTGGAGGGAGCCCTGAGACCTGGAGGAGCCTTGTAGGAGCTGCTGGATCTCTTCTAGGCAGGGCAGGAACAAAGCCTCTGGAAAATTCTGGGCCAGAATTCCCTCTTTGAATGAGACACAAATATAATTACCTTCCTTCCAACGCTGCAAGCTAACTCTGGGGATTGGGAATGCACACATTTTCTTTCTTTCAAATATATGCAAAATACCTGCTCCCTCCTTCGTGTGAAATAAATTATTTTGCAGATATTCAGGCATTTTTTGTCTCTCCTCAAAGTTCTTCAATGTAAAGGTCTCATTTACTGCCCCAATGTGTCGTGACAGGGCTAAAAGTTCTTATCACCCATTGCTTTGGATTAAATGCAGTTTAGTAACACTTGGTCTGTAATGCTGGTTTAACTTCTGACCCATTTCTGATATTTAGCATGCACAGCCTAAAGTGAGTTAAGAAGCTGTGCTTTCCCAGAGTAACCAAAGTCGTGGGGAAACACCTCAAGGAAAAATGGTCAGGTTGGGGCAAGAATGTTCTGACTTCTAGCAGGGTGTAAAGAGCCAGTGGAAAACCGAGCCCAGCAATCTGGCACTCGAGGATGCTCCAAGAATACAAGAATTCTCTCACCCTTTCCAGTCCCAGTCTCATTTCCTGGGTTTTACCATGACTTGGGGTTATGGAGGCACGCAGTGAGTCAGCCTGGATCAATTTTCCTAATCCTCACAAAATGTTGATAATTTGTTCAGCTGTTCCCTTTTAACAGAGTGACAGAACAAATGCAGAAGGAGAATTTCAGCTTGGGTTTCTTTCAGCAGCTCCAACCCGGAATCCAGCTGAAAGCTTGCGATGAAGGACTTTAATTCCAGCACTAAAAGTATTTGATGGCATTCCTTTTACCCTCAATGACAGGATAAAGGTGGAGCTGGGGGGAAAAAGGATGCCCCAGTCACCTTTCCTGGGCTGGAATTCCCAGCCTGTGGAGCTGGAGTGCCTCAGACAGAGCAGCGTGTGCTGCTCCCACTCCTGACCCTTCCAAGGAGGAAAATGCTGCAGGTCTGAGGCACAGCAGGATCCAGCATCCCCCAGGCTCTGTGCAGGAATCCCCACTCCCCTCAATTGTCAGGGAATGAAAACCCTCAGTGGATTTGAAGGAACGGTCCAGGGATGCTGTCACCAGCTCTGGATCCTCAGCTCTGCACATCTCGCCACCTCCATGGTGGCTGAGGGCATCCCGTGCCATCAATCCCTTTTATCCTTCCAGGATTTCTTGTCTAGGTCCGCAAACAAATATTTTGTGATAGGGATGGGCTATTTAAGGACTCCTGAGAGCTCCTGGGGGTATTTATAAATTCAATATATAACAGATTCCTACAGATAAACCCCTCAGCTGTAAAGCCTGGATTATTCCTGCCCAGCCTGAAAGCAGCACCAGCATTTCTCACAGATGTGTCATCCATTCCTTCAGCACCTGGGATTAACTCTAATCAAAAGTGACGTCCAAGACAATCCTTAGAGCCAGTTATTTGTTTTCTTAGTGCAGGCCAGGAGATTCCTTCTTGCAATCTTGCAAAATATTACAAAATATGACCTTGTGTCCTTACAAAGTCCTGGCACTATGTGAAAAATAAGGAGTGAGCTGGAGGGGTTCAAGGGTGAAGAGGTTTAATATTTTGAACTGTTTCCTCTAAATATGTACGATAGAAATGTTTGGATCATAAATAACATAAATCTACAAAGGTGGCACAAAGTGGGGAGTTTAATTTGGATAAAAGCAGAACAAAGCACCTGGAAATCAGCAGCATCACCTCATTGTGTGAAGGAATGTTTGACCTGGAAGGAGGATGGTGTTTATTGAGACTGAAGCAACATCTTCCTCCAAAAATGCTCTAAAAACGCCCCAAAATTGCAAAGTGCCTCTGTGTGCTGGATCCTGTGGATAAGCCAAAGGAAGAGATGTGGCAGAGGAGATGGATGAGTAATGCCATGGCTGACTCTCACAGTTAACAGGCAAATATCACGTGGAGGTGTTAACAGAAGTTTTCTAGACTCAGTTATGTTTTTATCATGGGGTGCCCTGCAGTTGGGACATTTGGGAGGGTTGGCTCGTTCCTATGGCAACAGCTGCCCTCCAATCAGGATTTAAAGACCTGATCTCCACCACTGGACAGTGAAGAAGGAGTTGATGGACAGAGCTTTTGGAGGGGCTAAAGGGTTAAAAGGTGAAAGCTCCTTTGTGGGGTGAGTACACGGGGAGAATCCTCTGCTCCAGCGCTGTAATATTTACTCTGTTCAGCCTGCTGTTGTATTTTTGATAAGGTTTTAATACACCTTTTCAATTTTTGGAATTGAGTAGCATTTCTCCCAGCAGAGGAGGATTCCTGGGATAACCAAGGGGCCTGGAAACACCTGGGATGGGAGAGGGGCTCTGGAGCTGCTGCCAGAGCCGAGAGGAGCTGGACTGCAAGCCAAGGCCCTGACTGCCAGCCTGGGCAGGGGGAGAGGTGTTGCATGGCTGGGCAGTGACTCAGGCTGCTCTCTGCCGAGCCCTGTGGCTTGGCCAGGCTGCTGAGGGTTTTGTTCTGAGCTGACATTTCTCGCTCTGATTAATCCTTTCCAGCCCCTGGGCTCAGCTGACTCGGCTGAGCCATTGTTCAGCTCTGTGAACTTCGTCTCTTTTCAGGGCTTTAAACAGAGGAGCCCTCTCCCCTCCCCACCTCATCCTTCTTGCTAAAAGCCTGTTTGTAAGGGCCATAATGAAACTCCAGGTGGCCTGGTGATTCCTGAGTAATCCCCTGAGGGATTTGAAGCACTTGGTTATGCCTCATGCATGGTAACAAGCCATGGATGTGATTTTCCCCCTCTTGCTTTCCGCTGGGCTGTGATTTAAGAAGTGCAGGGGCATTAAATGCTCAAAAAAGAAAGTTCAAAATCAAAACAATCCCTGGGAACACAACAAGCTCTGCAGAGTGTGTGCATGGGCAGTGTGTCCAGCAGTTCCCACTGAACATTAGATTATCTCCTGAGCCAAGCACCGCTGAGGAGGGCAGCAGATAATTCTGGGCTAGGTCCTGATCCCACAGCCAGGCACCTACACCTGGTCCCAATTCCCCCCATCCCATATGGAAACATCACCCTGGCCGTGCCACCAAGCACCTCTGAGCCTGGGAAATGGTGGGAGTCAGGCTGGAGCATTTCCCCCCTCTCGAGGAAACAGCAGAAGAGCAACAGGGCAAAATGAGTTTTCAAGGCTGAAAAAAAAAAAAGGAAAAAGGGGGTTCAGTGTTTTTAATGGGGTTTTAATGAGGTTCCAGAGGTCTGCTTGCCACAGGTGTGAAGGCCAAGTGGAGCAGAAGAGGCAGAAAATCTTGGAAAGGTGGAAATGGGATTGTTGGGGTGCTACCTGGGCTCTCCAGGGGTTCATTTCCTTGCCTCTGCCCAGCATTTGAGCAGGGGTGAGGAAGGTGAGGGAGCCTCTTCTAAAACCCCTGGGATCAATCACTGCATTGGCTGAGAGTTCACCTCTGCTTAGGAAGTTATTTTGGGTGTTTCCATGGCTTGGTGAGAATTGCTAATATTGTTATTAGAAAAAAATACCAGAACTAAGGTCAGGGTGCAGCTAAAGAGGGGCTCAACTACAAATTCCTAAAGAGGGACAGCAGCCCAGGCCCTCCCTTGCCTTGCACCCCAAAACTGACATTCTGTGTCCCCTCAGCCATGTGCTGAAGGGATCCCAGCCCTCATCCCCTGCAGCCACCCTCACCCTCCTGCCTGGCCAGCAGAGCATTGTGCTCCATTGGCTCCACCAACCAGGAATTTCATGGCAGAGCCAGGAGGGATAAATCACCAGCAAATTGCTATTGGCAGGGTGAGGTCGGGAGCAAGGGGAGAGAAGGACCCGGAGACAGGGAGGGAAAGGGAGAAAGGAAGAAAACAGCTTTGGTGCACGCTGAAATCCTTGCCTAATTTGGGTCTGAGGCTCCAATCCGAGCCAGCAGCTGCTGCAGATGATGTATTACAAACGACTTATTGCTGTAATGCATCATGAAGCTCCATGGCCCTGCTGACAGGTTCCCCTCATACATCATCAGAGCGCTGCCCAGCAGGAACAGGAGTCCTGCAAACCAAACAGCTCCATAATTTTTTGTACAGTCCCAAACCCCCCCCTCCAAATTGTGAAATTCTTTTCTGCTCTATTGAAGATTTCAGCTTTGAAAAGTGTGGGCCAGAGCAGGCCCTCATTAAACGGGCTCTGATGGTTTCATAAGTCCCTGAAGTCATTAAAGGGTTTAATAGAAGAGATTAACTATTGCTATTGTTGCTCAGCACAAATAAATTCTCTTTAAATACTTTTTCATGCCCTCCTGGTAGCGAGTGAGGAGCTCAAGCTTGCCTGTGAGCAGGACCTTGGCTGTGGGGCTGAGACAAGCTCTGTTCAACTCTTTAAAATAAAATTCAGAGCTTTGAGCAGCAAGGCTGTGTGATGGTGACCCCAGATATCCCTGGAGCTGCTGCCACATCCAGAGGGGATTTGTGTGGCTTCAAGACAAGCAGGAGCCCTGGATGTCAGGCCCTAAAATCCCACAGGTTGCATTGCACATAAGAATAAAAAAAAAAATAATAAAATTAGGGTGAATCCAGGCAAGGGTTTTGAGCAGCTCAGTGATGAAATCCAGAGTTTCAACCCCAAAAGTTGTGTCTGGGTGGGATTCACCCTAAAATCTGACAATCCCAGAGGCTCCTCAGGGGTCCCTGCCGCTCTGCTGGGGCCAGGTGACCACCTGTGGTGGTTTCAGTTTGAAACCAGGTAGAAATACTAATTTTGTGTAGTGGCTTTGGTTTGTTAATTGAAGATTTCGTTAATTTTGAGAGTTTCTTAATTCATGTCTTGATGAGTGTGGTGGGTTTTAGTGGTGGTTGATCACTTATGGATTTACTTTTTGTTGTGAGGTAGGGAGACAGGATTAGGAGGCACCTGTGGCATCTCCACCCCAAGGCAGGGAGAGCTGATGTCCAGGGCTGGAGAAGGAGGCTGCACCTGGGGCTGTGCCCACACCTGAGACCCCAGGGACAGCTCCAGGTGTGATGGGGATTTGTATTTGTGGGGTGTCCCAACGAAGGGAGGAATGATGGATCTGACTCCATGTGCTCAGAAGGATAATTTATTATTTTGTGATACTGTATTACATTAAAGAATACTGAACTAAACTGTACTAAAGAATACAGACAGGATACTGACAGAGGGCTAAAAAGATAATAATGCAAACTGGTGACTCTCTCCAGAGTTCTGGCACAGCCTGGCCCTGATTGGCCAATAAATCAAAATAATTCACATGAAAACAATGGAACAATCACTGTGGGTAAACAATCTCCAAACACATTCCAGATGAGCACAGCACAGGAGAAGCAAATGAGATCAGAATTGTTTTCCTTTTCTCTGAGGCTTCTCAGCTTCCCAGGAAGAAAACCCTGGGCAAAGGGATTTTATCAGAGAATGTGAATGACACAGTGGGGAGGATCCTGCAGAGAATCCACAGGGAATGCAGCTCCCTGAAGCACAGAGACACCACTGGATCCATCCCACAATATTCCCTGGGCTGACAGGTGCAAAGGGAAGGGACGAGTTGGAGATCAGGTCATGGAAAGGCACGTTTTGTTTAAGGATACTTAAAAACAAAAAAATAAATTATTGCCAAAGTGAAAGCTATCAAAGGCATGGGATGCCATCAAGTGCAGGGACACGGACCAAAGCTTGCCAAAACTGATCCATTAAAATCCTGGAAAGAGAAAAGAAGGACTTGCAAACACTCTGGAATGGAGATCCCATCAAAGGAAATGCAATTGGAGAAAAAAAAGAGAAAAGAAAATCGGGAAATTTAGTAACTACAAGAAAATGGTTGGGGATTACATGAGGTGCAGTGCAAAGGACCAAAACGTGCCAAAAGTGACCTCCCAGGTGCTGCAGGGGAAGAAATCGAAGAGGAAGACACAATTTTGAGGGGAAGATTTGTGGGACATGGCACAGATTCCAAAGGGGCTCCAAAGCCATTCTGGTGTTACAATTAGGGATCATTTCTCCTTGGATTTTTGGGAGGAAAACGAGGATTTTCCATGCAGACAGCAGAATGCATTGGTTCACAAACACAAATTAATTTGTAAAAAATCAGGGATCCTTTCTCCTTGGATTTTTGGGAGGAAAACGAGGAGTTTTCCATGCAGACAGCAGAATGCATTTGGTTCACAAACACAAATTAATTTGTAAAAAAAGAAAGAAAAGGGGAAAACAGGAAATGAGCAGAGGAATTTTACCTGTATTTAGGTTCTAGGACAAACACAAACTCTGGGAAGTTCTGGGTGGCACCGGGGTGACCCTGAGGAGGTGCCCACTTGAGAGGGGCCGTTCCCGGGCACTGCTGGAAACTCCAGCAGGGAATTGCCAGCAATTCCTCAGAAAAGCATTTCAGGGGAGGGTATCAGCACCTTGGCTTTGCCTTGGAAATGCCCCTGGGCTGGGCGGTGCCGCTGCCATTCCAGAGCTATTTTGGATCCAAGATTAAGTGTCTTTTTATTTTGTTGAAATGGGTTTTAATTGAAGGCGCTGCTCTGCTCGAGGAGCACCAACCCAGCGTGGTTTGGTGTTTTTCTTTCCCAAATCCTAAGGGGACGTGCCCCTAGACCAACATTCGACTGTTTTGTTTTTGGGGTTTTTTTTTTCCCCCTTGGTCAAAAGATCCAGTGTGTGCTAATTCTGTCGGGCTCCCTCTCACTCAATCACTCATGTTCAGTGCCCCCTAAAGAAACATTGCAGAAGCCAGAAGGGTAAGAAATTACCCAAATGAGCTGCCTGTGCTTCTCCCTCACATATCACACACGGAATTGTTGCCACCTTGCTGGGAAAATTAGCCCTGGCTTGGCTTGGCTTATCAAATAACAGAGGAGGTGCTGTGCTGGGTCAGGGGCTGGCCAGAATTGGGGCTGAGAGGCAAAGGATCCTGCAGAATTTTATCTGAATTGATATTGGTATTTATATTTGATCTTCTAAATCAAATCTTCAGAGATTTTGTGCTGAGGTTCGGTGGCCATGCATTCCCCATACAGGAAAAAATTGTGTTTTCCACATTTAATCTGTGAATGTGCCCTGTTTAATCTGGGAATGGGCTTTATTTAATCTGTGAATGTGCCCTGTTTAATCTGGGAATGGGCTTTATTTAAAGATAAAAAGTTCTTCTAAGTTCAGAGAAACCCTCTGATTTTATCACTTTGCAAACTCCTGTTTTTGCTGGGTAATGTGCTTTACTCAATCTGTGAATGTGTCCTGTTTAATCTGGGAATGGGTTTTATTTAATCTGTAAATGTGCCTTTTTTTAATCTGGGAATGGGTTTAATTTAAAGATAAAAAGTTCTTCTAAATTAGAGAGAAACCCTCTGATTTCATCGCTTTGCAAACTCCTGTTTTTGCTGGGTTCTGCTGAAGTTTTAATGCATAAATGGGCTCAAGAAATGTTTGACTTCATCCCAAAAAGGCAGTTTTGCAGAAATCCTTCTTTTGCAGAATGAGGTTTTATCAGAAACGTTGCGATTTCACATTTTGCAAAACTTTGATTCAAAATTCGCCCTAATTTGAAAACATCAGGGGTGAAATAAAGGCTAAAGCAGAGAAAAAGAAAGAATGTTCTTCCTGAATCCTATTTTTATTTCCTATTTCTAAGGAATCCAAAGGCCTTTGCTTCAGTTTGACTCAAGACATGATATAACAAAAAAATCAATTCAGTCATGGTGCTGAAAACCCAAATTTTCATACAAATTTATTTATAAAAACCACTTTTTCTGCCCCATTTACTGTGAGCTGATGATAGCTGTATCTTTAATTAGGGTAAAAATTAAATTCATAATTAATTATTCAGTTTTCAGTCCAGACCCAGCAGAAGGTGAAGGAGAACCCAGCAGCTGTTGGGATGTTGGGAATGGTGGAGGAGGATTTGGAGCCCTGGATACTGCTGGGAATTTTGGGTTTTCTGTGCTGCCAGGCTCTGACCCCCAAGAGAACTCTGCACTGACCTGAGGCTGTGGAGAAGCTTCCAGAATGGAATGTCAGAACTGGGATTGTGGGGGTGGAGTTTGGATAGAAGTTGTGATATCACAGGGGGGAAAACTCAGAGTTTGGGGTTTAGAATATAGCAATATATAGAGAGCAAGATGGAGGTTTCAGGGTGGAGACTGCTCCTTCTTCTTCTCCTTCTTCTTCTCCTTATTCACCTTCTTCTTCTCCTTCTTCACCTTCTTCTCCTTCTTCTTCACCTTTTTCTTCTCCTTCTTCTTCACCTCCTTCTTCTCCTTCTCCTTCACCTCCCTCTCCATGGGTTTGGGTGGTTTTGTGTCATTGGATAAAAAAGTCCCCATTGCAGGCATGGGTGGTTTGTTATTGGGTTAAAAGTGAAAATAATTTGGGTGTCATTTCTTAATTGGACAGTTGATCCTTCAAAGGCCTTGGAGAGAGAGATGGGGCTCCATTTTTAGTTTGGAGAGTGAAGTGCTGCAGAGCTCAGGGGTTGTGAGACTGTGACAGAGACAAGAACTGATAAACATCTGGCTCCAACAAGAAATTCCCTCCAGCACATTTCATCCTGACCTTGGGATTAAAAGAAGTGAAGAATCCACAGAGGATGTTTGATTTCCAATGGATTCCTGAGTCACCAGGGCAAGCACCAGCCCTCCTTTGCCTCCCATCCTTTGGGATGTGATGGCAGCAGGAATTCCATTTGGGAACATGAAATCAGACCCAAATTTGGCTTCCAAGGCCACAACGCCTTCGTTTAACCTAATGTACAAAGCCCTGCCACAGCAAATGCAAATCCTGCAAACAACAGGAGGCTGAAATGATAACAAAACCAGAATAATGAACCAAAAATCTGTCAAAATTCAGAATTTCAGCAATAACACCGGGCATTCTGCTGCCTGTGCCTCTGAGCTCCTGATTCCTGCTCTCTGCCCCAGGATTCACCTGCCCTGAGGTGCCCCACCTCATCCTCTGGTTTTTCTAACTTACCTGAGGTTGTAAAATTACCTAAAACTCAAATTGAAGCTTCTTGATTTTGAAAATTGCATGAATTGCCCAGCACTCTGGTGTATGAATGAGAAAATGCACTGAGGCTGCAGTTCAGCAACCAAAGCAGCCCTGAAATCCAAACAGAGCAGCAAACGCTGCAGCATCCCATGCAGACACCTCCCCTGCCTCCTGCTTTCATCAAATCTGGTCTCTTTTCTTGGAGTTTGCTCTGCATCCCATCCAGACACCCCCCTGCTTCCTGCTTTCATCAAATCTGGTCTCTTTTCTTGGAGTTTGCTCTGCATCACAGAATTTTGGAGATTGAGCCCCAAGGAAAACAAAACCAAGTGAGGTGCTGAAGAAAAGAGTGGGAACTCCCAGCGTTCACAACGGGAGGCTCTGAGGTTCAGCAAGTGCAGGGACCTGCCCATCCTCACCCAGCACAGCCCCAAATCCCAGGCTGGAGGTTTTGGGAGCTTTCCCTGACTGTCCAGCCCTGTCCTGGGCTCTCCTGAGCAGCCCCGTGGCCGGAGCGTGCGGATCTGCGGTCGGAGCCTCCTTACGTCACCAGGGAGAGAAAAACCCCCAACCCCTGCAGCTCCCCAGCCTTCTGCAGCCCAATTTATGTCCAATTTGCAGACTTTCAACATAGCAGCCTCACAGTTCATAAAATCAAACTCAGCCAGGGCTAAGTCTCTGGGTAATGGATTTAGGATCACTCGAGGTGTTACTGGCAGTTCATGATGGGTAACTTTCTTGTTAACTAACGTCCCTTTTGCTAAATGAGTTCCAGGTTTAACTCCCTCCAGTCCCGGCCTTCACTCTCCCTTTTTTTACCCTTTTTTTTCTTTTTTTCCCCCCTATTTTGGCAGCGCTGTTCTGGATGGGAAGGGAGGGGGAGAGGAGGAGGTGGCACAGGACTTTTTATTGGGCTGCACGTGGAGGGCTTTTCATGGCCGGGGCTACGGGGAGCAGAGACAGAGGCAGAGAGAGGGGGGAGAAAGGTGGGATAAGTCAGTCTTTGTGTGAGGGAAGGTGCTGAAAGGAGGGCTGTGTGCTGGGGCCGGGCAGCAGCCCTCTGGCTCCGCTCGTCTGTGCAGGGCTCTGGAGCCAGCCTGGGGCTCTTCGGCTTCCGCGGGTTCCTCCAGGCACCGTGGGGAGCACGGCCAGGCACGGAGAGCACGGCAGGGAGAGCACGGCCTGAACAGGGCAGGGAAAGGATGGCAGGGAGAGCATGGCAGGGAGAGCATGGCCTGGACAGGGCAGGGAAAGGATGGCAGGGAGAGCATGGCAGGGAGAGCATGGCCTGGACAGGGCAGGGAAAGGATGGCAGGGAGAGCATGGCAGGGAGAGCACGGCCTGGACAGGACAGGGAAACCACAGCCTGATAATGGCAGGGAAAGCATGGCAGGGAGAGCATGGCCTGGACAGGACAGGGAAAGGATGGCAGGGAGAGCATGGCAGGGAGAGCATGGCCTGGACAGGGCAGGGAAAGCATGGCACGAACAGGGCAGGGAGAGCATGGCCTGGACAGGGCAGGGAAAGCATGGCACGAACAGGGCAGGGAAAGCGTGGCAGGGAAAGCATGGCAGGGAGAGCACGGCCTGGACAGGGCAGGGAGAGCATGGCAGGGAGAGCACGGCCTGGACAGGGCAGGGAAAGCATGGCATGGACAGGACAGGGAGAGCATGGCATGGAAACCACAGCCTGATAATGGCAGGGAAAGCATGGCCTGATCATGGCAGGGAAAGCATAGCAGGGAAACTGTGGCAGGGCAATCACAGCCAGGCAGAGAAACATGGTCTGCACATGGCAGGGAAAGCATGGCCTGGAAACCACAGCCTGGACAGGGCAGGGGAACCACAGCAGGGAAACCATGGCCTGATAAAGGCAGGGAAACCACACCAGGGTAACCATGGCAGGGAAACCATGGCAGGGAAACCATGGCCAGATCGTGGCAGGGAAAGTATGGCAGGGAAATCAC
Source organism: Haemorhous mexicanus (assembly GCF_027477595.1). Taxonomy (NCBI): domain Eukaryota; kingdom Metazoa; phylum Chordata; class Aves; order Passeriformes; family Fringillidae; genus Haemorhous; species Haemorhous mexicanus. The sequence goes on along the minus strand of NC_082360.1, from coordinate 10,373,250 downwards.
AGCCAGACAGGGAAACCATGCCCTGCACATGGCAGGGAAACCGTGGCCTGATCATGGCAGGGAACCCATGACCAGGCAGGGAATTCATGGCAGAGAAATCATGGCAGGGAAACCACAGCCTGCATGTGCCAGGGACACCCAGCCCCTCCTGCCCTGGGCTCCCTGGCCTGGCAGTGCTGCTCAGACCTTGTTTTTGGTTCACAATGGGGTGGCTCCATCAGCCATCACCTCTGGACCTTCCCTGTGGAGCACCGGGTGCTTCTCTTCCCCCAGCACTGGATTTTGCAGCTGAGCAGCCGCGCTGTTTGTCTGGTAAGGATGAGCTCTGCAGGCCATGCATCATTTCCAAGTGCTACCACCACCTCTGCGGATTTTGAGGGACCATCATCCAAAACTTACCCCTCTCTGACAGTGCTTCTGGCAAAAATAAAAAAGCGAGGCCGTTGTGTTTTGGTTTTAACCAAAGCAGCAGCTTTTCCTTGCTCTACAGGCCACTTCTGCTTTCAAACATTCACCTCTCAAGTGTTTTCTTGGAAAAATGATCACTCCAGGAACTCTGTGTCTCCTTCCACCACCCTGCACAGGGCGAAAACAAATGGATCGAAACTAATGAGAACAGTCAAAACAAGTGTTTAACACGATTTTCGGAGGTCCAGGCTCCTTGAAGGAGTTGTTTGCAGAGAGGTTCCTCACTCAAAACACATCTGAGGTGAAGCAATAATTCAAAGGTACAAAAAAAGCCCCATTCCAAATGAACAAATGGTGCTATTTTTGGTCTAAAGCAGTGTTCTGAGTTGAATTTCAACACCATCATCGACTGAAGGGTCTCCAAAGACCACGACAAGCCCAGACACTGTTCTGCACAGAGAAAGGAGCTTGCAGGCCAAGTTTAGCAACCTCCAAGCCTACTAATGGGTGTATTTTACATTCTGGCTACAATCAAATGGGCCCAGCAGTGATTTATTATTGATACCAAATAAAAACCCACTTGATAATCTCAAAGCATTACCTCCAGGAGAATATTTCCTTTCCTTTCTGGAGATGTCAGCCAACATTTTCTTATCCCAGCCTGGGAGAAGCCTGAAATTATAAATGGAATATTACAGGAATCCAGTGGAGGACTGTCCTCCACTCCATTTCGTGGTTATTTGTTTGCAGTAACTCAGAAATTGTCATGTGAGCCCCTTTTCCTCTTGGAAGGGGCAGTCTCCCTGTGGCTGTGCCAGCTGCTGCCTCCAGCCCAGCCTGGATTTGCTTTCAAATTAAACAAATAATTTTATTTAAAGAAGGAAGAGAAGAAGAAATTGCCCATCAATTCCCCCCAAGTCCCCCTGGCTCTGTTTGGTCTGGTTTTGTGACAAAACTTCTGGTCTCGTGCTCTGCACCATCTCTGGCAAAAGCCATGGATGATGTCTCACTAAAAAGCTCCACTTTTAAAAAGTAAAGTAATTTTTTTTTCCTTTTAAAACCAGCTCATGAATATTGATTTCAATCTGCCACGATTTCAGTCAGGATTTCCTGGTTGAATGGACTGATTTCCTGATTGAATTTCATCGATTTCAGTCGTGGTTCAATATCTCTGGGGAACTGCTGTGAACAGGGTTCTACTGGTAGGGCAAAGGCCACTTAATTGGAACTAATCCCGATGAAGATGAAGGTGAAGATGAAGGTGAAGATGAAGATGAAGATGAAGATGAAGATGAAGATGAGAGAGATTCCCAGGCTGGATCGGGACAACATCCACCCTGCCAGTGCCTTGTCCTGGCGGAGCCCAGCTGTCCGTGAGGAAGCGCAGGGTGCAGGGAGAGAGCAAAGACAGAAAGGCAGGCAGCAAAATCCTCCAGATCCTTCCAGATCCACCCTTTCCATGAAGAAATTCCTCCTGCTGTCCAACCTGAACCTCCCTTCTGCCCCTTTCTCCCTGTGAAACCTCCAGATAATCCTTACCCAAGCCGTTATCCCAGTCCCGAGGACCTCCCTGTTGCCCTTTTCCATCTGCACCCCCTGAATCCCATTTCCAGCTGGGATTCCAAGAAGAAATTCCTCCTGCTGTCCAACCTGAACCTCCCTTCTGCCCCTTTCTCCAGTGAAACCTCCAGATAATCCTTACCCAAGCCGTTATCCCAGCCCTGAGGAGCTCCCAGCTGCATTTTTCCAGCTGCACCCCCTGAATCCCATTTCCAGCTGGGATTCCAAGAAGGAATTCCTCCTGCTGTCCAACCTGAACCTCCCTTTTGCCTCTTTCTCCAGCAAAACCTCCAGATAATCCTTACCCAAGCCGTTATCCCAGTCCCGAGAAGCTCCCTGTTGCACTTTTCCATCTGCACCCCCTGAATCCCATTTCCAGCTGGGATGGGGTTGGATTCCCAGGCCACGGCTCAGCAACCACATTCATTTTCAGCAACTTGAACAGCCAGGAAAGACTCTTGACCAAACAAATGGCTCCCCATAAACATGTCCAAGGAAATTAAGATGCTACAACTGATCTGCTTTAATAAAATTACGAGCTCGGCTCCGATTCCAGTGTTGCTCCCTGTATTTTCTGCATCGCGCCATGCAATTAATCCTTCCTAAAATAAACGGGCTGATTAAAATTCCATTATCCTGACAGTTCACAATAAACCATGGGACCAATGATCCCCTCTCTTTTTAACCTTTTAAGCTGGTATAATTAATTCTGGATTTATGTCATTTGCTGGCAAATGTTCCGATCACCTTCCTAACTACTCCAACAATTCCAAACAGTTGCACTCCTCCAGCGTGTAAACAATGGACAATAATTGAACTATTTAACCTGATTCCCATTCCATGGAGTTTCCTTTAGACACAAAGCTCAGTATTGAGTTGCTCAGGATTGAGTTGTTTGCCTTTTTTATTTTTTTTTTCAGTCTCTAATTAAGTGCTCACAAAAAATAAAATAATAACACTTTGGAAAAAGACAGAGAAGGGCCTGAATTGGATTCTTTTGGTCCCATATTCAACTTGTGAGTGAAGAGAGACCTGCTGAAGAACATTATTTTATGGTGTTGTTTCAATCATATTAAAAATTCCAATATTTTCCTTCCTGAATTTTCTGCAATTCCCTGTTGTCCCAAGCCAACCTTCCTTAGCACGCCCTGTGCTTTAGGATGACAACCACTACACCCAGAAAAACACCCAAAATAATCATAATTTTACCCAGTGGAATCACATTTTGCCCAAATGCCTCTAGTTTTCACAACAAACACATCATGGAAATGAAACCAATCTCCCAAGCAAGTTTATTCTAGGTAAAATATCAGGTTTGAGGGGCTGCAAGTCCATCCCTGCCCCAACCTGTGGCCAAAGTACCAAGAAATACAGTTTATATTGTTTAAAAATCATGTAAAGGCACATCAGCCAGCTCGGAGGAGGTGGATTTACTAAATCAACCTCTCCTTTGCCTGCATTTTGTGGGTATTTTTGTTTCCCTGTCATACAATTTCCCAAAAAAAAACCAAATAACAAATGAGGTGATCCGGGGCTATTAAAATGGCCACTTAAATGAATTTGTCTTGGTTTAGGGAAAAGAGCATCAAAATGTCAGCTGCTCAAAAACACAGATCCAATCTCCAAATTTTTCAGAAGGTGGAAAATCCATTTCCTAACCAGCCCTACTTACCACTGGGTACATGGGTTACTTATCCAAACTCACCCTGACCTTCAAAAATGTTTGGGTTGATGTCAGTGTTTGGGCTGAGGTTTGGTTTGGCCAGTTCTGCTTTTTCCATAGCAGTGCACCCATCCCTAGAAGAGATGGAATAAAAAGAGGAATTCTAAGCACACACAGACCCAACTATTTAATAGAAATAATAAAAAAATCCCCTTTCTTTATCTGACCGATGCCCACGAGCAGCAGCCGATCACACCGCGAAACCCATCGGCCCCAACAGCAACACCCGATGAAAAGGAGGAAAGAAAACAGATTTATGAACCAGCTAAACCGTGTTTACATTGATAAATGAGCTTTCTAGAGATCCCCAAGTCCATTCCAAACCCCCTTTTTAGCAGCTCTTTACCCAGCCAGCTGCAGCATCCCCCCGGGACCTCCCCAGTGCCACTGGCAGCAACCTCCCCTCCAAGTTCCTGCCGAGGTCTCCGGAGCAGCGCCCAGGTGTTGAGATTTAAGGATGTGCTGCTGCTCCCATCAGCTGCACAGGATGGACTCTGGCCCATCCTGTCAGCACCCTGGGAGCGAGCAAAGGCCGCCTTTGTGCGCGCCCCGGGCCCATCTCGTTCTGGTTCGAATTAAGAGCGGCGGCGATTTCCGCCGCCGGGGCTTTGCAGAAAGCTCCCAATGTTCCGTGGCCGTGCTCCGGTTGCGGCGCCACGGGAGGCTCCAGGCAGATGCCAGCAGCGTTGTCTCACTTTGCTCCCCTGGTTTTGCTTTCCGAGGAGGCTGGGAAGGGAAGAGGAGGTGGGGGTTTGGCCATAGAGGGCAGAGAGAACGGGAGAAAGGGGCTGAGGATGAGTGCGAGTTGTGGATTGTTCCATGGACTGCAAAATTCCTGATTTCCTCCCATTGGCCTCCAGATTGTGATGGAGTGGTGGAGGATATTCCTCAGCATAGCCACAGGATGGTTTGGGTTGGGAGGGACCCTGAAAATCGTCCAGTTCCACCCACACCTCCCACTATCCCAGGGTGCTCCAAGCTCCATCTAACCTGGCCTTGGACATTCCAGGTGCTGCTCTGGGCACCCTGTGCCAGGGCCTGCCCACCCTCCTTCCCAATATCCCATCCATCCCTGCCCTCTGAGATACCCCAGTCAGAGGTGGAAGATCTGCAGGCCAGGGTACAAAACCCCCTCAGCACCCAGAGTGGGAGCTGCAGCCAGTGTGAGATCACAACACTGATGTGATTTTGAATTTTGTTAATTTGAATCCAATAGAGAGTGTTTAGAAAAACAGCTCCCTGCTCTGATCCTGGCATTCCCAGGGAAAGCACAGAGTGGCAGCAGCAATGAGTGGGGATTTTCTTCAGCTGCCTTTCCCTGCACTCAGAACCTCGCAGACAATGTCCACGGGACTGTGCAGATTCACAGGGATGATTAATGGCATGTTGACTCCAAGGCATGTCTCAAGAATTACATGAAAGTTTTTCCCATCCTTTGCCAGGTTTTATTCCCTTCCAGCCCCCTGTGCCACAGATACATCCTGAGATAGGGAGCAAAGCAGGGGCAAAGAAAACCTGGGGCTGCTCCATCCCTGGAAGTGTTCCAGGCCAGGTTGGATGGGGCTTGGGATAGTGGAAGAGTTCCTTGCCCGTGACAGGGGGTGAAATGAGATGAAATTTAAGGTTCCTCCCATCCCAAACCATTCCCTGATGCTGTGAAACCCACACTCCTGAGGCCATGCCCTGATCCTGGCCACAGAAATCCTCTCCTAAATTTTCCTCAGGCTCCTGAGCTGGAACAACCTCCTGGGGGCTGAGCTGACAGCACTGAAAGCACAAAAAGTCTTCTCCATACATAAATACATAAAGCTGGGAGGAGAGCAGGTTCCTGAAGGGAAGTCCATTGTACCCAAATGGTGCCCACAGGCCCGGAATAGCCGGGTGGTTTTGCAGGAGCAGGGAGGACACTCAGCCTGTTGATGTCCTGCTTTACACAGCAGGGCTCAAAGTCAACAGCAGCGTGGTGAAAATATCTCTGCAGATTTATTTATTTATCTGCATTCAGCCCAGCTGGCCCTTTCTTCCTGAGAACCCAAGAAACAAACCTAAAAAGGGGGGAGAGGGAGTGGCCGAGACCTTCCAGCTTGGCCTGGCAGGTTTAAGCCTGGTCTCTCTCACTGGCAATCAATATTGAAGATAATCTTGCATGGCCCTTGTTTTTCAGGCTTGGATGGGACAGCTCTGTGGAGCTGGGAGGGTTTATTCCCAGCAGGATTGCTCATGGATCATTGGGATAACGGGAAAAACTGGGAAAGGAAACCATCCCAAACAGCCCTGCAGGGGCTCCATCCCTGCATGGGTTCTCCCATCCACAGCCTTGCAGTTTTCCTCCATCCTTCTCCTTTTTCTTCCTTGCTTTTCCCTTTTCCTCCATCCTTTTCCCTTTTTCCTCTTTCCTCTTTCCTTTTTTCTCTTTCCTTTTCCTTTTTCCTGCATCCTTTTCCTATTTCCTCCTTTCTTTTCCACCTTCCCTTTCCTTTTCCTCCTTCTTTTTCCTCCATCCTTTTCCTCCATCCTTTTCCCTTTTCCTCCTTCCTTTTCCCTTTTCCTCCTTCCTTTTCCCTTTTCCTCCTTCTTTTTCCTTTTACCTCCATCCTTTTCTTTTTTCATCTTTCCCTTTTCCTTTTTCCTCCTTCCTTTTCCTTTTTCTTTCATCCTTTTCCTTTTTCCTCTTTCCTTTTTCCTTCTTCCTTTTCCTTTTTCCCCCTTTTCCTTTTCCTTTTCCTTTTCCTTTTCCTTTTCCTTTTCCTTTTCCTTTTCCTTTTCCTTTTCCTTTTCCTTTCCGCCCTGAATTCCAGCAGGACAGTGCCTTTTGCAAAACACCTTTTGCAAGCAAAAAAATCATCCCAAATACCAATATTACAGATAATAAAAATTATCCTCTGCTATTCAGAGAGATTGCAAGATGTGCAATTTAGAGAATTAAAGCAGAAACTACATTTTCATTTTTTTTTTGTATGTACCCATTTATTAATGAAATATTTAAAAGCAAAGAACATTCTGGATTTCTTTCACCATTAAAAACAGTTTGTTCAGTGTCACGTTTTTCCCTCAGACTGTTTATTAGAAAGTTTAATAATTTTTTTTTCACAAAGCATCAGTTTTATGGGAAAAGCCATCCAAGAGCTCAGAGCTGCCAGACCCTCAGATGAATAAACCTGACAGAGTTTTCCCCTGACTGTTCTGCTGCTGGGCTTTGCATCAATTTAATCCACACAACTCAATCTGCACCAACATATCAGGGGGCAAGAAATCCTGGGATGGTTTTATTTCTTCTGCATGAGGGACAATTTACAATGTGAAATTGCTGAATTTTCTTTGAAATGTGCCTTGCTTCATTCTTTCAAATATCACAAAATATTACCTTTAAATCATGAAGCTGCCACTGCTTTTTGCCTGTAATTTTTACCCTCCTCTTTTTTTCCTTCCTTCCTCTTCTCCTTTCAGAGAGAACCAAATTTTGCTGGATTTTTGGGTTTGATATTCCAAGGTGTTGATGTCTCTGGATGGGTTTTCTCGTGCTGTATTTCTTTTTATGGGATATATGGAAATAAAACCAGGCTCAGACCCTGCTATTTCATAATAAATTGCTGGAAACATCCAGGTCCAATCCATAAAGCTGAGCAGAAATCAGGAGCAAGGAGGGCACTTTTGGATGGACTGGTCCCTGCTGGAGACAATTCCCTCCGTCCAGCCCTGAAGGTGACACCACTTTAAAGAATCCCAAAGGCTAAATCACCAGACAAATCCAAAAATCATTTTATCACCCTTAGAACATCTTTTATTCTCCTCCAGGAACGATTTCAAGTTTCTGCCTGAACAACCCTTGGGCTCCTTACAGGAGATTTGGGAATATTCTGAATATTCAGGCTTCTTTTTTTTTTTAGCTGTTCTGCTACAAAGCCGATGGGATTTATATTTAGTCTGTGTTCCTGTTCCTATTTTATAAACACAGGAATTCTGAGACAAAATAATAATAGTGTGAAAATGGACCAACCGCAGTGACGGCAGAGGCAGGGATGGACTTTGGAGTTTATAGTTACCCAGCAAATGTTTGGCTCCAGCAGTGGGTCCCTCATGTAAGATTCACTTTTAATCACCCACTACACTCATATCTGAGTCAAAAAAAATAAACAGAGATAGGGAGAAGGATCCCAAAGGCAGTGGGCATGAAGGCATGGAGTGGAAACCCAAAATTTGTATTTGCTTAATTTAACCCAGGCAGCTCTGGCTCTGCAGTGCCAGTGTGGGCAGCTGGGGATTTGTGCTTTTATCTGCCCAGAGAAGATTTCATGCCCTTGGTTTATTTGTGGAACTCTGCTCCATTTCTAACTGCAGCAGCACATGCTATTCACCCTCTTGAAAAAGGTTGTCAAAATTTGTAGATATCACACGAGCGCCTAAAACGCAAGAAATAAAAAATATTTTCTTTCCCGTGTCCAGTAAATAATAAATATTTTAGATTTCATCCTTTAGCTGGTCATTTGACTTTTCCAGTTGGAAACATTGCTGCTGTAGGAGTCAGGAGTCACTCTAGGAAAAGAGTGGATGTTAAATTACATTTTCAGCTATCTTGACAAGCCGTACTTGGCACGCTTTTCTCAGGGAACAAGCTGGTCTATAGATTTCTGAGAAATTAAAACCATATGGCAACACCTTGGAGAAAAAAAGCAGCCCTTCTCTGGAAGCATCCTTGGAGTTTTCAAAATGTATGTGAATTAAATATAGTCCTGTTTATTTAGAAAGAATCTGCTCGGATTAGAGCCGGACCCCTCATTCCTGCTCCAGGAATTAAATTGCCAATAAAGCCACAATGGGAGGGAAGCTCGTGACTGCATTTCTGTTAATAAACTCAAGCTGAATTTTGGGTTCATTTTGGCGAAACTCAGCTTTTCTGCAGACATTTAAATTAGGGCATCAGCTGGAGGATGAGGGGTTTCCTCTGATAATTGGGATAATGTTGGCACCGGGAGCAGATCCCACTGGCCCCTGGCACTGCCAAGGCTGCAGAAGATGGCAGGTAAAGTTCAAAACTCCTGTCAGAGATGAACTGGAGCTCTGCAGAGCAGCACTGACCCGGCTCTGAGGACAGCTGGGGACAGGAGGGCTCACAGAGCTCCGGGGCACAAAGATCCTTCCAAAAAACTCATTTGGGGCACAGGGCCGGGGAGGTGGAGCCCAAGAATGCAGCTGGGCACAACCATGTTCCTTAGCAAATTAACCTGAAATGGTTTTTTATGAAAGTGTAGAGTCTTGTTTCTGCAGGGCAGTGAGGAGAAGCTGCCTCACGGCGCCTCCTCCTCCTCCTCCTCACGTGCCACAGCTGGAAAAAGGTGCTGGAAAAAAAAAATTCCCTTTCCTGCTGAATTATCTGGTGACATTACAAGCTTTGACAAGAAGAGAAATCTCCTCCAACTCCTCCCCGGCCCAATATGTGGTCAAATATATGACTTCAACGGAAAGCATTTGATTAGATGGATGTAGGGGATATAAAACCCTTCAATTGGGGACAGATCTTTTCATATAGGAAACATATTTTCAATGTTGGATTTTATGGCGGCGAGGAAGTGCGTAAAAAACTTTTCAGCAACATAATACCCCCAGAAAAAAAAGCAAAAAAAAAACAAAACTGAAAGCCCTCAATTTTCCCCTGCCTCTGCTGCTGTAGACTTCTTGTATATTTGCACATTTGGATATGATGACAATTAGTTCTGTGCTGCGGGACTGGATTGATTTCGCTGCCTGGGCCCCGTCCAGCTCAAACCTCGCAGGTTCAAATACAGAAGCTTTTGGTTAATGAACTCCAGAAAGTGTAAAATCCTGAGGCCCTGCAGTTACACGATCGCCCTTCCCAACAGCAGCACTAATATCTAACAAGGCCAGCTACTGTTCTACCCCTTTAGAAGAAGCTCATAAAAAGGAGGTTTAATTTGTCTGGGAAAAATAGACTTTAAAATAAAATTAAAAAAAAAAAAAAAGCAGCAGCGCTGTGAGTTCCCTGGTGGAAAAACATGCCTTGTATTATGGAGCCTTCCCCATGAAATGTCTTGGAAATTAGGCAAAGTTAACATGTCCAGTTGGAGCCGAGCCAGGAAATGAACAGTGGATGTTCTCTTGTAAAAACCCTGAAAGCGGCGAGGAGCCCATAAACAGTTTGCAGAGTGAGGCGAAATGGGGCACTTGATGTTCCCTGATGGAAATTCAGCTTATTTGTACATGGATTCAAAGGGACAACGTGATGTCATCGAGTGATTGAAGGTCAGCAGCACGGCAAGAGTCAATATTCAGTGGTGGATGGAAACATCCCATTCTTCCTGAGGTATTTTGGAGGAGCCACCAACAGTGGGGTTTGTCTTGGCCCTCTGGAGCAGGTACAGGAAAACCTCAGCAGCTCTATTCCTGGAACTGCAAGGTGGGAAGTTTACTGTTACCATCAGTCTAAGGAGGACCTGCAGGAATATTGGGAAAAATTTGTGTTGGGTTCAGCAAACAGTGACATTTCCTAGAGAAAACCTCACCTTTGGTGATGCCTCAGGTTTCAGCTTTTCTGTGTTTCAGGTTCTGTGCTCTTCAGTGTGTGGGGCTGGGCTCACACCAGGGGATGCTGAGCTCTGTGCACAGAGCAGGGAGACAAAACAATTCCTGCTCCAGCTGGGCACCAAGGACAAATGATCCCAATCTCAGGCCAGGAGCACAAAGCCCGTGGGCTGGAGAGAGAAAAACGAGCAGGGTGGGACTGGCTGGGCCAAAGCTGGGCTGGGACAATGAACTGCAAGGTGCAAATGGAGCAGAGCTGATCCCAGGGAGAGACCCCGTGCCCGGCCGTGCATTTTGGGGCCATTTTGGGTCATCTTGGGGGCAGCCCTGGCTGGGCTCTGGTGCTGCCCAAGGTGGATCCATGGAGGAGATCCTTGGAATCAATCCCTGCTTTGTTCTGGGACTCTGCCCAGCCTCTGCCCCAGCTCAGCCTTCTCAAGCTGGGGCTGAAGGAACCAGGTGTGGGCAGGGTTATCTCCAGGATTACCAGGCACATGTGCAGGTCAGGGGTTCCAGTGTGGATTTCCTACACAATTTCCCAACAGATTTCTGACAGAAAAAGGGCACAGCTGAGAAAGTGTCCCTGGAGGGCCAAACTTCCCTCTGAGGAGAGGGAGCTGGGATGTCCCTCAGCCTTGGATTTGCAGCCTGACCCCCTTTCCTTGTGCTCTGAAATGTGAGATTTGAGCCCTGCTTTCACTTCAGTTTCTGCAGTGGTGTCGAGCCTGGGGAAGAAAAGCTGAATTGTGGAGCATTGTCCAGCTCTGACAGGGTTTTCCTGTGGCAGGAACAGCCCTTCCATGGTTTGTCCAAAGGCAGAGCAGAGCAGTGATTTTGTTCCAATGAGGGGCTTGCAGACAGGTAAAGAGGAATATTTTTGCCCAGGTAATATAATTCCCCTAAATTATGGAGCCCTGCAAAAGTTTGTTCTTCAGCAGATACCTGGACATCCTCAAAGCTCAAGTTCCACTGAATAATCATTTATTCCCCCCTGAAACTCACTTAATGAAAGGACACTGCCTCCTTAGCTTCTTGAGCTGAGTCTGAGAGTGACTTTTGAGTCATTCCCGTTCCTTATCTGAGTAGTTTTGTTCATCACTGTCATTTTTATTGTATGAAAACATCCACATCATTTTGATAAGGGCTGCTTTGCACTGCACTCAGTTCTAAGCATTACCATCCATTTAGAAATTGAATAAAACCTGCTCTGACTCAATTTTTGACAGAAAGAAGCAATTCAGAATTAATCTCTAATCAAGGATGAGTTTGCAAATCTGAACTGGTAATAGAACTCCACGTGCTGGACTCAGTGGGAACATTAAAAACCTCCTGAGGAATGGTCAGGCTGACAAGAGGGAGTAAAGGAATAACAGAAATAATGAACATGAAATACTCAAAGATCAGAACAGAAGATGCAGGGAAGGAGCACAGAGCTCACACAGGAATCTCTCCAGGCTGTGGTGCTCTGCACAGGCACAGCTGGATTTCCTTTACAGATGTTTTCCTGCAGGGTTTTTCGAAGGGATCAGGAGGATCCTGGCTTTTACAGAAATCCACAGGCATGGCAGCATGACATGAGATTCCTGGGGTCAGCTGGAGGCAAAGAACAGAACACAGGAGATTTTTACTCCCTGACTTCTGTCTCCTAAGCCTTTTCTTATTCCATGGATTATGATCCATTCATTCTAAGACAATTTCTGAAATAACGTGTGAAAAAGATGGGAAATCTTCAACCACTTACTAAGAAATCAATGCCAATTCCTTTAAAATGAAAACTCTTCTTTTCAGTTTCTTCCTTTTGAAGGAAACTTCTCAATCACTTGGTTTTTTCCAGCACTCATTTGTCTCCCACCTTGGCAGGAGGTGAGTGCAGACTCAGTGGAACAAATCCCCATTTACATCCCCTTGCTGTATTTCATGGCAGCTGCCAATTTGGAGGTGGGGGAGATGGGCCAAAACCCAGGTGGTGGGCTCCAGGAGCAGATCATTCAGGAGTGACATTTATTTGTATAAAAAATAGTGCCTTCCCTTCCCTACCTGTAAGGCAGGGCCCTTTTCACGACTCTTGCCCACAGTTGTAAGAAAAGCAAATTGGAATCGACGGAGATGCCAAGAACAGCACTTGCTGCTCGGGAACATTACTGGTTTATTATAGGAAAATACCTGTATCACACTCGTAAAGAAACTGCTCAAAATGTAGGTAGGCTCCCCTTTCTACCTCCTCCCACCTCCCCACACCTCCACACAAACCCTGCCTTTCTTCCCAGCCCCGATTCCAGCCAATTTCTTTCCCTGAGCATCGAGGACATCCCAGACAAAGCGCTGTTGGAGCAGGAGGGATCTCTCCTTCCGCTCTGATTCTGGAAGATTTCAATCCCAAAGGTGCAGCTTGGGGTGCAGCAGGGATTTCACTCCCAAATTCTGTTTGGGAGCTGCAATCCCAGGTTTGTGTCCTTTGTACTTATCCTGCCACAAGCAGATGGGATTCTGGAAGGCTGAGTTGGAGACACCCCCAGATGTTGCTGGGAAGAGGAATTGAGGAGGATGATGCACAAATCTTTCCTCCTCAGCCTTCCTGGAGTATTGTATGTGCAGGGATCCCTGTGAAGGGAGGAATGATGGATCTGACTCCATGTGCTCAGAAGGATAATTTATTATTTTATGATACTATAATATATTTACTAAAGAATACATAAAGGACACAGACAGAAGGCTAAAAGATAATAATGAAAACTGGTGACTCTCTCCAGAGCCCTGACACAGCCTGGCCCTGATTGGCCAAAGAGTGAAACCAACTCCCAGCAGAATGCAATGGAACAATCACCTGTGGGTGAACAATCCTCAAACACATTCCACATGAGCACAGCACAGGAGAAGCAAATGAGATCAGAATTGTTTTCCTTTTCTCTGAGGCATCTCAACTTCCCAGGAGAAAAATCCTGGGTGAGGGGATTTTCCAGAGAATGTGAATGCCACACTGGAGAGCTGCTTGGGGCCGGAGCTGAGCAGAACCCCCTGAAAAAAGCAGAGAATTTAAACGTTGTTTGCTTGCGAGTCAACTGAAACCAAACCCTGATAACAGGGCCGAGTCCTTGTGGGAGCTGAGCCAAGTCTTCCACACATTCCCTCAGGTAGGAAACTGCTGAGCAGCATTTCAAAGGCCAGTCCCTCCCAGCTTTTCCTAAAAGAGCTCTTTGGTGGCTCCCTGGGCTGTGGTTTTTGAGGCTGCCGGGCTGGACACGCTGGTTCCCCACAGGACACGGGCATGGAGCCTCTCAGGGAGGGGTTTTCCCTGCTGGACAGATCCATACCCCCACCCTGTGGCATGACCTGCAGCCCACAGAGCTTCAGCATTCCTGCTGGGACACCCTCCTGCCTCCAGGTTTGGAAAAAAAAAAGGAGCAGGGTGGATCAGAGGGATGACAAAGAGAAGGTGACTCCAAACTGCTGGAGGACAGCAGAGCTTGAGTCCTCCCCAGGCACAGCAAAAAGCTGAAATCGAATCCACTGTATCAAGAAAGACCCTCTGGCTTCTCCTTCCACAGGGACAGAGGAATTTAACCCCTGGAATGCAGCCAAAGGCTGAAAGATCTCCTAACTGTAATGTCTGCACCAGACTATTTCATTGCTCTACGTTTTCATTCCCAATCAGAACATCCACCCTCAAACCCTCTGCACAAAACTTTCCTCCAGCAGCCCCCACAGGGGGAGCACAGCAGTTTTTGGGAATTATTATGGCTTCAGACAAGCAGGGGTTCTCCACGCCCAGAGCCCCAGTTTCTGTTCTGCCACTGTAAATCTACAAAACTCCAGTTATTCCGCTGGGCTTGGGCTCGGGGGAAGCCAAAGTAAACACAAAGGCTTGTCAAAGGGGTTATATCACATTGGCAGCCCTGTAAGTGAAAGCATAATTTGCACTATTTTTTAATAATATGGTGTCTCAGATCATTAGGAATGAGGTCCTGCACACCCAGCCACGAGGAACTTTCTTCATGGGAGCAGCTCCTGTGCTGGATATTCATGTGAGGAGAGGGAACGTGCCAGATGTTGGGATTTGAGCCCAATCTGTCCTGACTGGCAGCAGCTGGAGCTCTGGTTTACTGTGCTCAGACAGAAAAATATCTGCTGGATCAGGCCCTGCTGATAACAGCACCCTGGGAGGATAAAAATAGCTGGGAGACCTTGCAATAGTTTTCTGGTGGATTGTGTTGAGAAAATCTGGAAACTTCAGGGTGGTAGGGCTTGTAAAAGATGTAAAAATCAGCCTGGCTTTGTGTGACACTCTCAGAGGCAGGTGAGGGATGGAACTTTTGGCTCCTCTGAATTATTTGTCTTTCAAGCCCTATGGAAGATGGGAAGGAAGTGACAATTCAGGAAGAAATCCCCTCGTGTTGGGCTCTGGTCCCTCAGTGCTCCCTGTGAGACAGCAAACAAAGACAATTCCTGTCACAGGCATGGCTTGAGCAGAGCCCAAAGCCTCCCCAGGCACCTGCAGGACACTCAGGGTGTGCTATCCCAGGAAAATCCAGGCCAGCCCTTAGCCCCAGAGCACTGGGAATGCAGGAGCAAAGGGAGGGAAATGGGAGGAGGAGTTGGAAGAGCAGATCCTGCTCCCACTGAACCCAGGACAGCGCTCTGGGTTATTCTGGCTTTGTCCCAAATGAGGTTCTGGGGACAATTTTCCACTCTGGGGGAGGTTTTGTTGGATATCAGGGAAAGGTTCCTCACCCAGAGGCTGCCCAGGCCCCCAGGGAATGGTGACATTCCCAAGGCTCACAGAGCTCCAGGAGGGTTTGGAACCACTCCCAGGGATGCCCAGGGTGGGATTTTGGGGTGTCTGTGCAGGGCGAGGGGTTGATCCTTGTGGGTCCTGGATGATCCTTGGGGGTCCTGGATGATCCTTGGGGGTCCTGGATGATCCTTGGGGGTCCTGGGTGATCCTTGTGCGTCCCCCCCAGCTCAGGATATTTCACAATTCTCCGATCCCATGAACAAAAATAAACATTGCATTCAACTCCTTGCAGGTAAAAGATTTCTGGGAGCCTAGGAGTGAGAAATTGAGTTTGTTGGAGGGGTGTTTGCAATGAAAATTATTCCAATATTCATTTAAAAATGTGTTCCAGGGAAAACACAAGGAAATTAAGTTCCCCATTTCACTCTCCCCCCAGCCCAGATCCATTCTGAGACATAAACCAACACCTTGAGATTTTGTTTTGAAGGCTCCTTTCTTCAGCTTTTTTTGAGACAAGTTTTACCTTGGTTAGAGTTTTAAATGAAAAAAAAAAAAAAAAGCACCAAAAATCAATTACCCCCGGGTTTTTATGGAGAGGGGAGCGAGGTAACTCACAACTGGATTTCTGGAGGCACAAGGACCAGCAAAGCCCAGCTCTTTGCCACAGTGCCCTGGTGTGGAGCTTCCTGCAGGTCCCACGATGTGGGGCAGCCCCTGGGGTGCACAATTTGCAACAGAGGCTCCTCACTGCAGAGCTCCCCTGCCACAGGGAGCTGAGATGTTTTCCTTGGCCAGAGGAACTGCAGGAAATAAATTATTCTGCAGCCAGAGCTGGGCATGGGGTACAGAGAACTGGACACCTTCCCAGTGGCCTCTTGCCTGGAACTGGCTCTGGATTCTCGGGGCTGAGCAGGATTTGCAGGAGGCAGATGTGGATGAATTCCCAATTCCGTGGATGAAATCCCAATCCTGTGGATGAAATCCCAATCTGGGTTTGTCTCCTCACGTCAGGAAAGTACAAAGTGGTGCCTCAGCAAATGTCCCTCAGCAGGACCCAGTGTGGTGTCCCCTGCCAGAGCTGGGAAACTCCAATTCAGCCCCACCTTGGCGTGTCTGGGGCTCACACCTTGTGTTTTATCACCTCCTTCACAGCTGGACAGAGGGACTCTCAGGTAAACTCATTTCTGGTGTGATTCCATCAAAACCCTGTGTGAAGGTCTCCTAAAATGATGTGTCACTGTGAACCCCATGGCAAGGGCAGTTAGCTAAAAAAGGGGGGAAACCCTCAGACAATGTTCCTTTTGCCATCAAATCCATTTCCATGCTGGGTAGAGAAAAAAATCCTCTCAGCTTTTGCCTTTAGTCATTAAAAGTCAGGTTAAAAATAAAACTTTGGATAATCACCTATGGAAAAAGATGATGCAAAAATGAAATTTAAAAATCCAATGGAAAAAACCCCGCGAGATGAACTGAAATGTGTTTTTCTTTCAAAAATAAGGTTGTGTGTGATCAGGTAAATAAATATTGTGTTCTGTTATGGATTATCTGGCTCGAGTCAAGTGCCTGTCCTCCTCTCCTTAGGATTTCATTCCCTTGTACCTGCGTGTCTCCAAAATCCATATTTAATTTACATATTAAATGTTTTCAAGCAAGGAAGACAAGGCAGGGCTTTACAATCCTCTCAGTCCTCCCGAGGTGCTGGTGGGGTTTTATCACAGACACATTTTATGAAAAATCCTTTCCTCAGGATCTTTTCTCCTGAGAAGCTGGGAAGCTTCAGCTTCCCCACATTTTGCTGCTCTGGAATGTGATTTGGAGAATTGTTTACCCAGCATGTGAAACTGTTTTTAGTTGATGACCAATGACAGCCACCTGTGTCGAGGCTGTGAGCAGCCACAAGATTTTATTATCATTCCTTTCTATTCCATTCCATTCCATCCCATCCCATTCCATCCTATTCCTTTCCATCCCATCCCATCCCATCCCATCCCATCCCATCCCATCCCATCCCATCCCATCCCATCCCATCCCATCCCATCCCATTCCTTTCAAGCCTTCTGATGTCTCCTTTCTCTTTTCTTTTAGTATAGTTCTAATATATAATTTTTTTAATATAACATATACCATAAAATAATAAATCAGCCTTCTGAACCATGGATCCAAGGTTCTCATCTCTCCCCTCGTCCTGGGACCCCTGCAAACACCACCACAGGGTTTCATGGCAGCCACAGCAGCAGCTGCTTCTGGTGCTGAGGAGGCAGCCTGGGATCTCCTTCTCCGAGCTGTTCTGCACATTTACTGGAAAAGGAACGAGCAAAGTGCTCTCAGATGGGAGAAATCACTTCCAGAAGCTGTTTCTGCACCAGGTCACACGGTAGCTGCTGGGAAGGACCAACCCAGATCAGGGCAATGCAGGGTGGCAGCTCCAGGCTGACATTTGGCTCCGTTGCCCGCTGAGATTTTCCTCCTGCCAATGTTTTACAACAACCCAATCCCACATTTTACCTGACAAAGTGGGGAATTTACTCCTTGCCAGCTTTATTTCCCCCGTCTGAGAAGTGCTGCAGCAGAAATCCATCCCATGTGATAAGGTAAATCCTGCATTATTAAAAGTGAGGGGAAGGGAATTCTTTTGCAGCACTGGTGAATATTTGAGGGAGGTTTTTTTTCAGGCTGTCTGGCTGTTATTTCATCTCGCTCATCCACACAAAATAATTGGGAAGTCAAAGCACAGCAAATATCTCCTGGTGCTCGTTGGCCAGGACTGGGACATTATTGGGGAGTTAAGTGGATAATGGTGTGAAATAAGCCTGTAAAAACCAACACACTTCAGAGTTAATATTTTTGCAGGGTGCAGTTAAGTTACTGTGACACATCTGTCATAACTCTTCTGGGGAGCTTCAGAATGTGTCTGATCTTTCCCCCTCGGAGCTGAAATGGATCTCCTGAGCTTCAGGAAACCCAATCCCCCCAGGTCACTGGCAATAAGCTCTGCAGTGTCAATACAGGCTGTGGTTACAGTGGCAGCCTGCAAGAATCCAAGGCCTCGTCCTGGCCTGAGGAATCTTCATTTCCACCTGTGCACCCCCCTGCTACTCATTTTCCAGGGTCTGGCTGGGATATTCTGGCCCCCATATCCTGGGGAAAGTTCCTGCACCAACCCTTCTAAAATCCCTGAAAACTTCTGGATGAGGAGAATCACAGAATCCTGAAGGTTGCTTTCCTGGGCAGGGATGGACACTGAGGCAAAAAACCAAAAAAATAAAATTCTCCCTGATTCATCTGTTTTGTTTGGGTTTTAATACTTCATGAAGAAAAGCATTTGGCACTAAGAATCTCTTTCTAGCTGAAAATAAATTTGGATGATTAAATTTTATTAGAAACTAATGGAGGCTCTAAAAAAAGTTGAGTGAAAGGTTCCACACATCAAAAATAAATGTCATTATAAGGCCAACATTCCGGGATGTTTGGAAAGCTGGAGTTCCTGGGCTGCTTTATCTGAGCACTGACAATAAATTCCTCCATGAGGACTCGCCCTCCTCTTTATCACCCTGCAGTGACTCTTTCTAGAGTTTGTCTAAGCTGAAACCACCTCATGCACGTTGGGAAGTGGCAGTTTTCTGTCCCCAGGCGCTGTTTGTGCTCCCAAACCGAGCAGCAGAGAGGCAGAAGCAGAGATTGCAGTGACCAGCTCTGCTCTGGGCCCCTGACACCCAAAGCTTTGGGATTTCTGTCCAATCCAACTTGGAAATCTCAGTTCTCGCTCTGGGTCTGGGCTGGCTTTGCTGTTAAAGGAGGAGAATGAAAAGGAGCTGAAGTTATTCATGGGTGAAAATGGAAATGTGTTGGATTCCTGCACCCTTCAAGGACCCTTGGGGGTACCTGGGATTAAGTCCTGCCCTTTCAGGCCGAGCTCTCACAGACCCCATCCTCTGCTTGGTGTTAAGCTCTGATTTCCAGGATTTTGGCTGAGCTCAGCCAGGAGAGGGGATTCGTTTCCAAAGGAGCAGACCGAGCTCTGGGTTCTGCTTTCAAAGAAACCTGAGGGTGTCTGGGCTCAGAAAACATCTTCAAACCCAAACCATCCTCCATGGCTTGGCCTAAACCCAAAACCCAACTGCAGCTTGCTCCATTTGCAGGACAGAGGGGAAGGAGCTGAGTGGAATCTCAGTCTCCAGCTGTGAAATACCTGCAGACATTGCCTTTTAATAGGGATATTCCATGCCATGCAATGATTTGAGGGGGTATTCGATGAGGAGCAGATATTTGATCCCATGGCTATGGGGCAGTTTGGCAGCTCTGCCACTGAGCTCCTCTCTCAGCACTAAAACAGGGAGCTCCACGGAGATGGCTGGGGTGTAGATGTTCTACAGAGCCCCAAGTTTAGAGCTAGAGGAGTTAAGGGCTTAAAATGGAACAAAAATGGAGTGAAATCATGTAAAATCCTCCGTTCTGTGCTGCTGCAGTGGTGCTAAAAGGTTAACTCCCCAAATGGGCCCGCTCTGGAGCCGATCCTGTGGTGGCTCTGTGGTTTCCGCCTATATAAATTTGATAATATTTTACAAATGCAGTATATGAAATATATTCTTAACATGTGTTTAATACATTTACAATCTATTAAAATGAAAAACAGAATAGGCTTCAAATACTGCCGGGGTATTTGCTTAATGCACTATGTCTGGAACACGTTAAACATTATTTTAGAGGTAATTGAAACATTTCACACACATTCACCCTGCGTGCTGCGTGTGTGCTGCATGCGCTGGGGGCACACAGGATGGGTAGCCAGCCTGAGGATGGAGAGATTCTGGCAGCACCAATTTCCCTGGAAGCACAAATCCCCTGCACCTTCACCCCCAGAGCTGGCGTGGCTCTCCCAGCTTCACTGGGAGCAAATAAACAAGATCCAAATTTACCCCGGGCAGGCAGTTCCCAAGTTGCAGGGTATGATTGCAGCTGGTTTCAGCACACAGCCTGTCAAAGCAGCCATTAAACCCTTCTCAAATGGATATTTCTGTAAATACACCCGGGCCGGGAATATTCCTGGGTAAGTATTTGCTTAGTTTCACAACATGTTCCTCTCACTCGTGCCAATGTTCCCAAAAAGTGAACAAGGTGTGGGGAGTAATGATGGAGTGGAGTCCTCGTTCCTGCCCAAATAAATGGCCACAAAGGCTTGATTATGGTCTTTTTCTGTTAATTGCAGGCTTTTCCTCATTATCTCCATTTCAGGTTCCTGGACAAGGCAGGGTGATTAATAAATTACATATCCCTCGTTAAGGTGATAGAGTGGCCATCAGTGCTCCTGGTGTCGTGGAGAGCAGTGAAAATGGGGTTTATTTCCACGTGTCCCACAATTCTGCCTCCTCCCTGACATTTCCTCCTCCGCTTTTGGGATGAGGAGCCCACACTTCACTTGCCACAGAGCTTTATTTTCCTTTTCTCTCAACCTGAAGCACCAAATTTTGCCAGAAATCGTGAGGGAGATGGGAGCTGCACTGCAGGCTGGCTGTCAGGAGAGCTGCACCTCGTGCTGAGAGATTTGCAGCTTGGACAGAAATCCTTTGTGTCCCATTGAAGCTCCAAAACAAAATCTGGTTTTTCTTTGCTCACACGGCAATGTTTTCTTTTGTGTTTGGGATCCAATCTCTTCTAGAGATAGGAAAGAAAATAATTCAGGGAAAAAAAAACCAAAGCAACACGAGGGATGAAAAGGAAGAACTCAGTGAAAATGAGATAAGAGCAGTGCTTGGAGGGTTTCTGCCTCAGTCTGGGACAATGAGGACCTTGATGTCTCAACTCCTTGCTCCCAGCGGAGCCTTTCCTCCATCCACGGCCTCCTCCCAACTTTTTTAATCCTTCCAAAATCCTCTCCCTCTGCCAAGTAATGTGGGCAGCCATAAATTTGCCCTGGTGGTGGTAGACTGCAAACAATTCATCATTTCAGCCTCGCTCCGGACACTCATTCGAGCTGGGAGCCATTAGAAGCCAAAACACAATTAATCAAAGCTTCAAACAGACAGAATTAAGTCTCATTAGAGGGGTTTGGGCATGCCCAGTAATTTCTGTATCATCCTTTCTCTGTGGCTCCTTCAGGGAGTTGTCTCAGCACACAGGTAAAACGGAATTATTTTGAAATTATTTGATGTGAGGGAGCAGATAATCATTTTCCAAGGGCAGCTCCAGCAAAGAAACTTCATTTTTATGTAACCTTTTACTTTTCATTTTTATGCATCCTTTTACTTTTCATTTTTATGTATCCTTTTACTTTTCATTTTTATGTATCCTTTTACTTTTCATTTTTATGTATCCTTTCACTGTCCCTCTCCCCATTTCATGGGTATCTCAGACAAACAGAGATTGTCCTTCATATTCCACTTATTTCAACAGAAAAACTTTTTTTACCAATGGAAGCTTGGGTTTTGCCATTATTTTTAAAAATAAAAATGATTCCTCATTGTTTATTTATAATAATTATAAATCTAATACACACACAACAATAAATATAAAAATATAATAAATATAATCATTATAATTAATATAGTGGATATAATAAATTTAAAAATATAGTAAATATAGTAAATATAATAAATATAATAAATATAATAATATAATAAATATAGTAAATATAATAAAGAATGTATTTATAAATGACAAAACCCCCTCTCCTTCTCCAGTTATATTAATTTTCTCTGTTCCTTCAGATGCTTTGAGGCATCTTGCAGACAAATAGGACAAACTTTGAGAGGGTTTTGCTAAAAATAAAGTGTTAATTTTAGCTAGAAATGTTCTGTGTTCCTCACCGAGGCCATCTCTGAATGATCCCTCAAAGCTCGTTTTTAAAAGTCTCTTTAAAGGTCGTGGCAGATCTCAAATGTAAATCCAAATTTAAATTTAAATATGTAAATGTAATGGAAATGTGAATTTGCAGTGACTGTCTCTGCATTTTGTGCTGGTTTGAGCTCAGCTCTGAAATGCCCATCAGCTGCTTTCCAGAAAGTTCAGGAATCATTTCCAACCCCTGGGATAATTCCCATTATTTCCTCTTTCTGCCCGATTTTGTAATCCCTGATTCCCCAAAAAGTTTTCCTGAGGGGCAAAGAAGCCCCAAAATCTCCCCAGTTTCATTTGGGTCTCACTTTCAGCCCTGGATTTTCTCACCTCTGGGAAATGGAGACACAACCAGCCCAGGAATTTGGTTTCTGTGGGAACATTTTTGGCAGGGCAGGTTTGATTCCTCACCTCCTCCCTTTCCTTTCATCTCCTCCTCCTCCTCCTCCTCCATCCCACCCCATCCAAACCCCAGGTGCCCTTTCCAGCCCAGGAGCCCAAAGGAAAGTTTGGAGATTACAAATGGGAACAAACTTCATTTCAGCAGTAAACAAGCACAGAAACGACCACATTGGTGTCAGGTTCTTGATAAATATTAGGCCTGACGTAGGTTGGGGTTTTTCCTTGGATTTCTGCTGGCTCTTGGCATTCCAGGAATCCTTTTTTTTTTTTTTTCATACTACATCTTTTTCTTTTTTTCTTTATTTTTTTTTTTTTTAAAGAGCTGAAATCGTTTTCCAGCCCCTGACCACGGAGTGCATTGTATTCATCATTTAGTGACACGGTCACAAGCAGAAAACTGTCTGAAATCATCTCTTGAACAGCCAGGTTTAGCTCCAGATATTTATTTTTCATGATATAAGAAGAGGTGTGAACCAAGGGCCGTGTTTGGTGGGTCACAGTGGCAGCTAATTTTACAGAGGAGAATCTACACGATCATTAATTCAATTTAACTTAATCTAATTTCATTTGATTCCACTTTATTTTACTTTTTTCAACACTTGCCCTGTGGAGTCCTCAAACCCTAAACTTTGTACCCGAATAAAAACCCCACAGGCACCGACTTTGCAAAGCAAGGAGGAAATTTCCACATGAAAAGTCCTGAAAGCTGCCAGGGCAGGAATTCTGTGGCTCAAGCAGAACTTATTAACCACAAGACATTGCTGAAATATCCACCAGATGCTTTGCCCCATCCTAGGCTGAGATTTAACTCTGTGTATGAATCAGCTCGGGCAATTTTTTAATCAAGGACTGGCAGAAGAGTGATTAAAACGGGAAAAAATTGATTTTTATATAAAATAAGAGACTCTGAGGAAATGAGAACTCTTCCAAAAGGGATGAGATGATGACAAATTGAACTTTCCAGGTCTAAGAAGCCTCGAGGTTTTTTTTTCAGAGCAGTGTTTCAAATATAGGAGTGGCTGAACCGCAGAGAAATCCGACTGCCCACATTTTCCAGTGAGTGTCCCTTGGAAAACAGGTGACTTTGCTGGTGTGGAATGAGAGGTTTGAAAAATCTCTGCAGTGGATGAATCTAAAATAAAGTTTAATCAGCACATGGCAGCCCTGAGTGCCTCCCTCTGCTCAAAGATTCGGAAATCTTTACACAATACAGTGAATTTCAGCAGACTGAATAAAAGTGGGATGGCAGAATCCAAATAAATTCGGATTTATGAGGGTGACTCTCCACATTCCAGTATTTGCTTGGGTCCCATCCACTGGAGAGATTCTGCCTCACGGGTCTTCCCGAGCTCACCCAAAAGTAGAAAATCTTTTTAACTTGATGGGCAAAGGATCCATGTGGAGAAGGAGAAAAGTCCTGAAAGGAGCAAAAGAAGAGCTGGGAATTCTCAGTTCTGTGGGAGCAGCAGTGCTGAGCCACCACGTGGAATTTTTGGGGGATTTGGCAACACAGCCCTGAGGAGAAGAGCCACCCCTTCCACCCTGACACTCTGCTGGGTTACTCAAAAAAATCCTGGGCAATTCTTGCCAGAGATGTGGATGTTCTGTTGGATTTTAGGGATCACACAGTGACCAAGCTGATGGTTTGCTTGCACAGCCCCCCTGTCTGGTTTGGGGATGTTCTGGCCATATTCAGGAGCTGCATTCCTGGTGGTGCCCAGATTCCTGCTCGGATCAATTCCAGCAGGCTGGATGAGCACTGCAGTCACATTGTCAGACAAAAAACTCATTCCTTCCATCCCTGGCCAGCAAAACCAAGCTATTCTGAGTGTTAAACACCCTTAATTAACTCATCAAAAATACGGTGGACTTAATTAATCTGAAATATCTGCCTGGTGTTTTCATTTCCCTGCCCCTTCCCTGCATTATCTCTCCGAGCCCTGCAGCTGCCCCACCTCAGCCTGTGGCCAGGGCTGGGTTTGTTTATTTGTACTCAGGCTGGAAACCTCCAAAAATAAATGAAGGATCAGGTGTGGAGCAGTGATGCTGGGTGACTCAGAGGTGGCATCAGGCCCAGGAGTCACCACTGCACCCATGGCCTGGGTGAGGACACCACAGCTTCACAGGGGCCTGAGCGAGACAGGCCCTCAACCTTCCAGGGGGTCATTTTTGGTCTAGAACCTTCTTTTCTCCACTTCTCTTTGTTTTCTCTTCTGTTCCACTTGTGAAAATGGTGCAAAAATATCTCTTCTCTGTGAGTTACTCACAGCTTTGTCAGAGAGCTCAAGAACTTGGCAGTGCTGGGGTCTCCCTGGCCATCACCTACCTCCAGGCAGCCTTCAGTCATGGAATTTTCAGCGTGGATTGGCTTTTCCCTGATGAATAGCAGCAGGAATGGGCTCTGCTGCGTTTTCCTCACAGCATTCCAGCCCTTGCTGGTGGAAAGAGGAATCAGGGAGGTGGCATCAGGCCCAGGAGTCACCACTGCACCCATGGCCTGGGTGAGGACACCACAGCTTCACAGGGGCCTGAGCGAGACAGGCCCTCAACCTTCCAGGGGGTCATTTTTGGTCTAGAACCTTCTTTTCTCCACTTCTCTTTGTTTTCTCTTCTGTTCCACTTGTGAAAATGGTGCAAAAACATCTGAGTTGCCTTTCACTGTGAGTTACTCACAGCTTTGTCAGAAAGCCCAAGAATTGTAGCAGTGCTGGGGTGTCACCTTACCATCATCTACCTCCAATCATGGACTGTTCAGCCTGGATTGGCTTTTCCCTGATGAATATCAGCAGGAATGGGCTCTGCTGCATTTCCCTCACAGCATTCCAGCCCTTGCTGGTGGAAGGAACAGGAATCAGGGATGTTCTGCAGCTCCCAGGATGAGTCACGGCTCCTCCCGGGGTGTTTTTCCTACAAATATTGCTCAAACAAAACAAACAAAACAATTGGTGGCTGGAGCCTCCCTCGGGTGCCTCGGAGATGGAAGTGTCCTCTGGGTGGGTGGCCAGGGAGTGGCTTCAGCTGAGGCTGGGACAGGGACAGTGACAGGGACACCGCAGGCTCTGTGTGGGGTCAGGCTGGCACTGGGAACATCCAATTCCCAAAGGAATGTGGGGTGCAGAACGGGGCAGCATCTGCAGCTCTGCTGTTCCCACCCTTGGGTTTTAAGTTTTTTTCTGTTCTGTTCTGGTGTGCAGCTTTTAGCTTTATATTGAGTGTTACTGGGATCTTTTCACAGGGTGGGGAAGACAAATTCTAGCTGGATTCCAGCTGGGGACTCGAGGTCAATCTCTTCAAACTTCAGGCCTACAGCATAAACAATGTGAAAAGAGGAAATGATGAAAGTTCATCATTTGAAGCTATTAATTGGCTATTAGTTGGCTCCTGTATGCAAATGGACTAAAGCTTATAAAAATGTGAGATCTCGTGGCCCAGCCCTCTTTTGCTTCCATCTTGGAGCCATCCAGGTGCTGCCAGGGTGTGGCCTTTGAGGGCTCTTCAAGAAATATTCACTTTGCTCCTTTTCACTCTGTCTCGCCTCTGCTCCAGCTCCTCAAGGCATCAGCCTCTCCAGGTGTTTGGGGACAGTCGTGGGCTGTCCCTGCTGTGTCCCCAACACCTCCCTCAGGGACAGATCCTCCCTGAACCCACAGGTGTGGCTTTGCCATGACAGAATTCCCACCCCCTGTGCTCATGGATCCAATTTGGTTGGCAGGGCCCTCATCCTTTCCAAGTTTCATGGCGAGTTAGCCCCATATTCCTTCCCAAAATGCTCTTATCTTTCCACTTTTAGAAAATATCCACTGCTCCTAAAGTTTCCAGCCTTTTTCCAAATGACTTTTTTTTTTCCTTTTTTATTTTTTTTTTATTTCTTTTTTTTCCCCTGTAAGAAAGTGAAATCTGTGTGCTTGCTTATTAAGCCACTTTATTCTTGGCAGGCTTTGAAAAAAAGCCCTACTTCAGCAATTCAAGCTTTTCTTCCTGGAGGCACAATACTCAGACACGAGGAAAAGAAAGTCGAGAAGACAAAATAAACATATTTTTTCAGGAAGACTCGAAGCCAAGTGGAACTTTCAATGAATGATTTGAGAGAGTTGCTGCTTTTGATATGCACAAATACATCCCAGCACTGCAGGCACACACCACATCCCTGGGTTCTGTGGAGCTGGACAGGGAGAGGGGGGGAAAAGCAGAACAAATATTGCAGTTTGTGCCTCACAATGGCTTTGAAATGCAAGCACGGCTCAGGAAAGGTTGTGTGAGTTCATAAATGATGAATTTGTGTTGCCCAGACTAAGGGGAGGAAAGGAAAGATCCTTCATTTTTCACTCAGCCCTAAAATATTCCTAAAATATTTGGGCATCTGGGATACAATATCCTAAAGGTTGTATTTGCTTTCTACTCTACATTTATTTGCTTAAATTAGAGGAGGTAAGGATGACTGGATTTATATTTTGGTCTAATTCACACCAAATTTATTAAAAATTGTGGCAGATTCATTGTTGGGATCACTTTCCCAGGAGCTTAAAGGTGCTGGCTGGACACCAACCAGATCCATAATATCCTGGAGAGAATAATTAGGATTTTATCTGTGACTTTAATTAGTATTTTCAGGATATTTAGTAGTGTATTTTATCCTCCTACCTTCCTTAAATGGAAGCATTTTTATCCAGCAAAAAGAACCCAGGTGGGAAGACTGGGTGAACAAAAAAATGGGGAATCAGTGGGGAAGTGATTCCCACAGATAAATACAGAAAATAATATAATAAATCATCCCAGAGGGTCCTGGCCATGCAAGAAATTGCTGCCACAAAATGTCCTCGAGCTGAGGACACCCAGATCTGTCACATGTCCTGGAGGTGGTGTGTAAAAGGACTCATGGAATTTTCTCATGGAGCTTCTTGCTCCTCATTCCTTCTTTTACTGAGGACAAAGAGGCAAAACCTCCCACAGGGGAAGGAAGAAATGGATTTCACCCCCAGCTCTGCCTGACTGCACGAGGTTTGTGTGTCTGCCACAACCTCAGGCCTTCACCCTCGAGGTGACCAGGGAGGACACTCTGGAAAATGGGAATTCTGGATCCTCTCCAGGCAACTCCAGCCTGGTTTTGTTCACAGTGATGAAGAAAACCAAAGGATTCAATGAATTCCGAAGTCCTGCAGCCTTCAGGACCAACTCAATGCCAACAGTCCTTCCTTGCCACCCCAGTTTGAGTCACAACAGAACCACAGTGGGCAAGAGCTGTGACAGGGTGGAATGGAACCTGTGCCACTGCAAACATCCCCTCAGATCTCCCCTTCTGTGCCTTTAATGTCCTTGAAACTGATTCCACCCTCAAGGGTTTAACAGGGGAGAGAGAATCCCAGCTCAAGCCCAGCTCAGCAGAGCCCATGGCACCTTTTTCATTCTGACGGCCTCAGAAATGAGCAGAGCAAAGCCAATGAGCAGAGAAAAAGCACAAAGCTCTGCATCACTCCAGCTGAAATTGAATTTGAAATTTGGGTTATGCAACAACATGGCATTGTCTCCTTTTATTGAGGCCACCAGCTCCTGGAGGTCCTGGGCGTGTTATTGTTCTCAATTAACACACTTCTCCCCTTCCTCCCTGGAATCCTTCCCGCTGGCTTGCATTGTAACAATACCTCCAACTTATGGGCTCCGAGCTGGATTTCAATTTGTGAGGCCACTTTCACTCCATAACCCACCACAGAATGTTCAGTCTCCATTTGAACATGCTGCATTAATTAAATTCCCAGAAACAAACAAACAAACAACAATTTCTTCGCTTTTTTTCTTATTAAGCTGCTTTGGTGTGAAGAATAAATCTTTACATTAAGAAAAAAACCCCTCAGCAAACGAAGCCAGACAGTAGCTGTGTCTTTTGGCAATGAGAATAATCTAATAAAACATCACCTTTCAAAGACAAAAAAAGTTCCTCTGGACACTCAGTAACGTCACCTCGGCACGAAATATATTCCACTCTTGGTTTGTGTTTTTTGGACCAACGCAGCTTAGGATGGTTGTTATCCCAAGCCCATGCCACCAGAGTTGGAATTAATAATATAAACGGAGAGCCCAAGCCCTGATTGACAGCTCTGATTCTCTTAATACCTCCTAGTTGGGCTTCCACCACGGTCAGAAGTTAAAATTTATTTTGACAAGCTTTCTGCTGGTTATGGAGGCTGGGAGCTTTATACCGGGGTATCCAGTGATTAAATATCTGGCATAGATTATCAAAAACCAGAGGGGGAAGGCAGGGAAGGCCTCCTGATGACAAACTGGATCCCGCGGCGCGGCCGACTTGGTTTTAATTAAGTTATTACCGCCCTTAATGGGAAGGGGCTGTTCCTTTGTTCTGTGGCAAGGCAGCAGACAGGGACGGAGCGGGGAATGTCAGCAACTCAATTAAGGCAGGGCAGCCTGGAGGATGCTCCCAGGGACACCGAGGTGGCCCCGGGAAGGAGCTGCCCGGAGCGGCCGGGATTCCTGGGAGAACGGGGACGGGGTCTCAAAGCCCAGCAGGGTCAGCAGGAGCAAGTCAGGATTAAGGGGAGAGCTCCTGGCCTTAATCAGAGGGTTCAGGGTAATTAAAGGCAGAATTGCTGGGAGCCAGCCCCTTTGTTTCCCAGGGCTGGGGCAGGATTGTTCCCGTGGTTCATTTTCCAGAGTGCCTCGGTGCACTGGGTATTTCAAGGATGGTTTGTAAAACCATTATTCATTATCTTCTTGGTCACCTGCACCAAACTCCTGCAAGATCAATAACAGAGAAGGCAAGACAAGCCTGTTTTGTTTTATTTTATTTCAAAACCTACAGCCTTATTTTTATTTTATTCAAAAACCCCAGCTCAAAGCATCATGACTGGCTCCAATTCAGGTTTCACTGACAGCAAATTCAGCTCAGAGAAGTTTGGTAACACCAGCACGATTAAGAAAACCAGACACATTAATTTTCAGCCTTAATTTCATAAAAGTTACTGTTGTTGAACAAGGAAATATCTGAGATGCTGCAAGTCAGGAGAAAACAGTGCATCTTACAGAGAAATGCATGAAAAAACCCGTTAAAAATTGTTTTATGCTCTTGTGGAGCACATAACCTGAGAATTAAAGATTCTCTGTGGAGTCATGCAGCCTCACCTTATAGAGCACCGTGACTTGGTGTGGGGTAAGATGATAAAACCCACGGAACACCCTAAAAACCTCCTGTGCAGAGCAATCCTTGTACAAAAGGAAGCAGCAGCAACAAACACCCCATATCCCAGCCCACACCCCGCTGGGCAGCGTTTGTGTGAAGTGCAGTCAGGCAAGGATGCTCCATGTGGTCACGAGAATCCCTGGGATAGAGGGAGTAGCCACCCAAAACCAAGCCCAGACTATACACTTTACAAAGAGGCAATCCCCGTGAAGGGTTTAGGAGGGGAAAAAAAAAAATAGAGAAAAAAAGCCATTTTCAAAGTCTAAACTTTCCTGGTCAGGGGTACGTGTGGGGCTGTGGGTTGTTCTCGCTGTGTGGGTGTGAAAGTACAACTGTTGCAGTGTTTAAACTGGGGATATTTATTGGTTTTAGTGGTAAAATTCATGTGGATGGCAAAGGGACGGGGAAGAATTGCACATTTCTCCCTGTGCACACACAGCTGAGAGAGGGCTGACGTCTCCCTGCAGATAAGAACTGCTGCAAAGACTCCAGGGGGTCCAGAGGGGATCCCAGGCAAAACTGGGACAGTTCCTCGAAGGTTAAGAGGAGGAAAAATTACACATTTAATTATTGAGAGGCAATTAAAATGGTAATTTAAATAAAATGTTATCACGGCTATAATAACAATAATTATTATTATATTTCATTTTAACAGCACTAATCACTGTAAGGGCTGATATAGACAGGATGAACAAAGTGCAAATATTTTACTGTGCACAAACTGCTGAGAAGAAACATATTCTGAAATCAGTGGATTTTAATCAGCACCTGAAGGATGAGGCTTTGGTTTTTTTTCAGTGAAATTGTCAGAATTTTGGGCACCCAAACTGCTCAACCTGAAATATTTTCACTCTGGAATCAAAGAAATATTTAGGAGCAGCAAGAGGCTCACCTGGAGGAGAAGTAACAGAAAATCAGATCAGAGGGAGAGGATTTTGGAGAAGTGTCTGCAGGGTTGGGATCCCCATGGAATGTTTTAGTCAATAAAAGAGAAAGTTGGACAGTTGGCTCCTGTGTGCAAAATGGATTAAAACTTATAAAAATGTGAGATCTCGTGACCAAGCCCTCTTTGGCTTCCATCTTGGAGCCATCCAGGTACTGCCAGGGTGAGGCCTTTGAGGGCTCTTCAAGAAATAAAATAAAATAAAATAAAATAAAATAAAATAAAATAAAATAAAATAAAATAAAATAAAATAAAATAAAATAAAATAAAATAAAATAAAATAAAATAAAATAAAATAAAATAAAATAAAATAAAATAAAATAAAATAAAATCTTCCAAGCTACAAATGGAGAAGATAAGAGATGTGGGAGATGTGATTGCATAAAACATTGGCTGCACCTAAATCAGGGATGGTCCTGGGAGGGAAACCTATCAAATATCAAGGGACATGTCAAATTCACTGGAGAAAAAGCTGATTTTGTGTTGAGGGATGAACAATCTTGGATGGCACCAACCATTGTAGTTGAGACAGAGACAACACAAAGCAGCACACTCATTTTCAGAAGATTTCAAACCTGGTTTTATTGCAGCATGAATCCTTTTTATCCATTCTTACCAAACTCATCAGTTTACACTCCTTGGTCACAAAGACAAACCAAGAGCTCATTGGAACAGGCAGCTGCAGGTTTCTCTTATTTCTCCTTCTTTTTTCTTGGTTTCTGTGTCAATGACCTTGGTAGGAAATTCTTCCAGGGCTGAACATGGATCCTCTTCTCAAACTCCTCTCTGGCTCACAGAAGTGGCTGTAAAACTTTTCCCACAACCAGCCAGAGATGGCACAAAATATTTGACATTTTCATTGAGTTTTCTGCTGGTTCAGCATGAAACTGCAACTTCTGCTGGTGCCTTCTGAGAGCTCCTGCTCCAGAAACATCCATCCTCACCAACAGCTCCTTCTGATGGGCTCCCAGCCAACATCCCTCTGGATGTGGACTCAATCCTGGGAATCACAAAGGACCAGGAGAGCTCTGGGACAGGACACGTGTCCAGCAGGAACTTCCCAGATGAACCTTCTTGCAGGCTCAGCTTCACCAAATCAGAGTTTTTCTGCTCAGTTTCCTCTCCTCTGGTTTCTCCTCAGATCCCACAAATCTTTTGGCTTTTACAAACAACATCCATGGACAGAAACCTTTCACTGCTCACAGGTACAGAACCCTCAGTGCTGGTAACACAAAGTAAAATTATTCTTTTTTTTCCCCATTTTCAGGCATTGCACTTGATGTTCCACATGGAGCTGGTTCAGATCCATGAACAAAACTCCTAGTGCAGGCAACATGAAGTGAAATTATTCTTTTTTTCCCCATTTTCAGGCCTTGCACTTGATGTTTCACTTGATGGTTCAGATCCAGGTACAGAACTCCTAGAGCAGGCAACATGAAGTGAAATTATTCTTTTTTCCCTCTTTTTCAGGCTCTGCACTTGATGTTCCACATGGAGCTGGTTCAGATCCATGAACAAAACTCTTAGTGCAGGCAACATGAACTGAAATTATTCTTTTTTACCTTTTTTTCAGGCACTGCACTTGATGTTTCACTTGATGGTTCAGATCCATGTACAGAACTCCTAGAGCAGGCAACATGAAGTGAAATTACTCTTTTTTCCCTCATTTTCAGGCACTGCACTTGATGTTTCACTTGGAGCTGGTTCAGATCCAGGCATCCTTTAGACAATTATGGAGCTTTTGTATAGGAAATGAACACCTAATCCCCAGATCCCACGAGACCCTGCACCCTTCTAGGGGGAATATGCTTTTTTAAGAAAATCCTTTGCCCTTTGCTTGAAGAAAATCCTCTGCCCTAAATCTCATAAAACAAAGCAGCTTAGGGATCCTTGCAATAGCAGAGCTGAACTAAACACGCTTTAACAAAGTTTCCCTTTGTCAACAGCATCTCGGTGAGCTCCCTCCTGCGGGATGAGTGTCAGGCTTCAGGCTAATCTCGGTAATTCTTTAACCAGAGATTTGCACGTTATTAAGTGGTCGTTTCTCGGTGGGTGGAAAGCGATCAGGCAGGGGAAGGTTCCTCCCGATGCAGATTTCAAACGCTCCATTCTTCCCTGAAAAGCCCAGCGAGGTGTGTCCGGCCTGAGGGACGCAAGCGGTGAATAAAATCAGGATAAAATGTTTATCGAGGGTCGTTCAGCCGCTCTGCTCGCAGACAGGGGTTTCTGGGCGGCCCCAAGGTCTTTGCTAAGCCTGGCTTAGTCTCTGCAGGTAATTGCAGATCCCACAGCTCAGGGATGTCACCAGGGACCCTCCAGGTGACCCTGGGAGGACCTGGCCAAGCTCAGAGCCTCACTGCCTCCCGCATCCTCAGCAAAGCCTCTCTTTTTCTGTCATTTCAGCTGAATCCTCATCCTCCTCTGCTGGATCAGCCTTTAAAATCGAGTAAATATAAAAATACAGTAAAGCTGGTCACACCAGAGATCTCTGAGGGTTTGGCAGCGCTGCCCTGTTATAGAGAGTGAGAAAAATAAATTTGCTTTTTGCTGGGAGTACCAAACACTTCCAGGAGCAATCTCAGAGCCCCAGGTGTGACACAGTCGCTCCCACAGCAAACCAGGGCTGGGCATGTCCAGCACTGCCCAGGACACTCAGGGGAGGGTTGGGTTGGGTCATCTCCACAGGTCCCTTCCAACCCTACAAATTCCATGGTTCCACCATTCAGTGACGAGTGACAAACACAGGGAGCGGCTCGTGAAGCCCTGTGAGAATTTCCAAGGTGGGAGATCAGGAGGAAATTGGAAAACGGAATTCTCCATGGCTCGGTGGAGTTATTTTGGTGAATAACCCAAGGGGCTCCTCAGGAACAATCCACCCCATTGTCATTTATTTCCAGGATCGCTTCCATAACCAGCTCCCACCTCCTTCCCTCAACAAACACAGACCCAAACTCCCCCAAGGCTTTGCTGGGTCCCCGTGCCAAACCCCTGTTGGCACCGGGGGCTGATCCTCTCTCTCCTGAGCTCCATCCCGAAGCCATTTGCGTGTGGCATTTGCATGCTGATGTCTGTGCCGCCCTAATGGTTCGATTTCAAAGCACATCTCCTTCCCTTTTATCTCCAGCTGAATGAGATGTCTCAATAAGCGCCAGATAAAGACGGAAGTCTTTTGTCTGGGACCGGCCAGGCAGGGCCAGCTGTGAGCAGAACTGGCTGAGGTTTCACAGGCTGCCTCCAAAAGTGGAGCTCCAGCTCCTTTCAGGCTGCAGGAGCAGGGCAGGGGGACAGGCCCGGCTTGCACACATGGCTGAGTGTCTTCCAGTGTTTATTTTTCCTTCCCCAAGTTATTTTTGATAAAGGAGTTGCGGGGACAGAAAGAGAAGAGATCAAGAGGGAAGCAAGAAAGGAAGAAAAAGAGGATGGACGTAGTTAGAGCTCTGATTTGCATCCAGTGGGTTTTTGGATGGTAGATTAGCTTTATATCAGGGTAGACCTTGGCATCTGAGCCTCTGGGCCAGACATTGTTCAGTTGTTGAACAGCGGGAGACTCCTGAGAAAGTGTTTGGCTCTGATTTTAAAGGGACTTGCTTTTGTGCTCTTGGGTTCGGTGACCTGCTGAATAAAAACCAGCCTGGCACGGAGAAAGAAAGGCTGTTTTCTCAGACAGTTAATAGTGAACAAAATTGTGTCTATCTTAAAAAAACTGTCAGCCTTAAAAGTTTGTCAGTCAGTCTTAAAAAAACCCTCGGTCTTAAAAATTTGTCACTCTTAAAAAATTGCCAGTGTTAAAAAATTGTCTGCCTTAATATTGTCTGCTTTAGAACTGTCTGCCTTGGAATTGTCTGCCTTAAAAAATTATCCAACTTAAAAAACTGCCAGCAGGCCTACAAGTTTTGGTAATTAAGGAAGGATTATGACAAAATCAAGGAGTAATCAGCAAGTGGATAATTTTGAATAATGCCTTTCAGGGCTCTACCAAGGATGAAGCCTCCAGCATGGTGTTCCACACTGGTCACACCCCAACCAGGTTTGCACCTGAAATGCCCCCAAAAAATCCAGCTGGGTTTGTTCCCCAGCTGCTCTGGTCTGCAGGTAAAATGAGTTCACAGATTTTTGTGGAATTATTGGAATAAACATTGACTTTAAGCCTGAGAGGTCTCAGAGAAGAGTTTAAAACCAGCAAGGCCGTGATGTTGTCAGGATTAAAAACGACGGAGCTGAGGAGCAGCTGCTGATTTTGGTCCCAAACCAGCCCCGAGTGAGGTTTGTGCAGAACTTGGCTCTCCATAAAACGAGGACAGAGAACCACCAGCACATCCCTGACCACATTTCCCACCGAGACTTGGGTGTCACCTGCCCTCCACCACCACCCCATGGGGCTTCCAGGGGCCAGGACGAGGAACTGCAGCTTCCCTGCAGGAGCTCCAAGGGGTTAAACTCCCGGGGAGAGAGTGGAGGCAGATGGGGGAGTCTCAACCACGCGCCCATCTGGGAAATGTCAAGTGTTCTCACAATGTTTTTCAGGGTTTGTAATGTGGCTGCTCGCTCGCATGCATGAAAACAGCATGGGAATGCAATATTTCCTCCTCCATGTGTGGTGGAGGCCTCCAGTCCAGCTGTATTTTGCTTGTCATGTTCCTGAATTCTGACACCAGCTCGAACATGCCAGTTCCTACCAGAGAAAATGCATTTTCATTCTGTTCCCTGGGTGAAAAGCGCATTAAAGGCAGAAGAGAAAACCCAGCAGATCCTGCAGCTATCAAGCGAGGCCTCCTTTATTTATTTAATTTTAGAGAACATCTCATTTCATCGGGGGGGGGGGGAGTTGAGTGGGTGGGGGTAAAACTGAGCTTGAAACCATCCCAAAAAGGAGAACGTGGAAGCCTGGGCTTGATGCCACAGAGGAAGAGAGCAAACGATGACAACATTACTGTCACTGCATTACCGCAGGCTGTAAATTAAAGCAGTGGTAAGCAGTTTAAGCACTATTCCTGTCTGATTCATTACAAAAATACAGTAGCTCTGTGGGCACAACAGTCTGCTTCTCTGAGGGGCTGATATATGATTGGAAAGTTGCATTTGGGCTGCCTGAGCCGTATGTTTGCAGCGTCCCAAGCGGGGCAGCAGCTGTGTGGCCGCGCTGCCCCGCGGCCAGGCCCCCGTGCCTGATGGGCTGGCTCTGTCTGAGCAGAATTGTTGTTGAAATATGGGAGCCAGATCCTGCCGAGGTGTAAACTGGCAAATCCCTATTAAAGTTAATGATTTACTGGTTCAGCCCAGCTGAGGTCTGGCGCTGGGCGGGCGGGTGTCAAGAAGAGGAACTATTTATTCCTCGGTGAACCATTAACTCTGGGTCCTTTCTGTTCATCCCTGCAGTTAAAATTCCTCCTGTGCTCCTTCCAAAGGAAAAGGGGTGATCCATACATGACTCACATGTGCACACCCCACCAGCACAGGCTGTAATTAGCTCTGCTCAGCAGAGCCATAAGTAACTGGATTTTCCCTTCTCTGCCAAGCCAAGCACAGACCTTCTGCATGGGCTCATTACCAAAATATTTGGATGCAAATCGATTCCCCAAAAAGGTCCTTTTTGGGGATAAAACAATGCTCAGCATCTCAGGCTTGCTCAGCTGTATTTTAAGGAGGATTCCGAGAAGCTTTGGGAAGCACAGGTCACATCAAAGTGTTCAAGTGTCAAATGTCAAACCCAAGTTTTCTGAGTATTCCCAGTGTACACACACACACTGAGCAAGCCAATGATTAATTAATCAAAATCGAGGTGAGTATAATCAGGGAACACCTCCAAACTTCACGTTTTTCTGCAAAATAGCTTTGATCAGACCATTTTCACCCAGCTCCATCCCTGTTCTGCTGGAAGTTCTAGAAATGTTGTCTGCAGTGAGGGTGTTGGTGCTCCCCTGCTCCATCCATCTCTGCAGGGCTGCATTTGCAGACAGCCTGAAGGAAATCCAGGTCTGCTCACGACCACAAGGGCTCCTTTTGTGGGGCAGGGTGGGTTTTCCACCCCACAGGTGGAGGGATGGGTGCTCTGCTCTCCCTGCAGACAACAGGACACAATCTGAGGCTCTGACACCAGGTTTTGCTGCTGTTTTCCTAAAGCTGAACCTGGCCTGTGTCGGTGTGACTGCAGCCCAGAGGAGGAATGGAGCTGTTGAAAGGCAAAGAGCAACAGAGCTGAGAGCTGCTGGCTCAGCCCTGCTGCTGCTCCTGGAATTTACGGAGCTGCTTCACTTTTACCACGTGTGGAGCTCAGATAAAGAACTGGAAGGGAAAGTAAACCCTGGAAAACGTTGTGATTTTACTCGTTGACTGATAAGAAACCCCCTCTGTTTGGTGGGAGCTTGTCGCTGTTTAATATTTCTTGTTCTGCTCAGAGGAGAAATCTCAGGTTGGGAAGTTCTTGGCTTTGACCTCCAAGGGAGAAGAAGTGGCAAAAATGGCCCAAAAATGCAGGAAAATCCCTCCTTTTTAATGTGACTCGGCTTGTGAGCCTCGGTGAGGTGATGAAAGAGCAGGTTTGTACTGGAGCAGATAATGAGCCCAGAATTTGTTCGAGGCTGAGATGGGCAATTAAAATTCACACTCACACCATTCATTCCCTGCCAGCCTCACCCCCAGCCTCTGCTCTGAGCACCACCGTGGCTCAGACAGAACAAACCCAGCCCAAAGCACCACCTCTTACTAATCCCACCACGGGTTTGTGCAATCAGGCCCTTCCAAGAAACGGGACCACGTTTTCCTGAAGTGTCTCGGAGTTATCTCAGAGATTTTCCAGCTCTGGCTGGGAGATTGTTCCTGGTGGCTTCCAGGTCTTGGTGAGTCACCCCGGAACGATCCCGTCAGGACAATGGGCTTGGAACAGAGCTCAGTGGGACAGCGTTTCAGGGGGTTTTAATGGGGTCTGAGAAGGTTTCTCCATGGAGAGAAGGCTCTGTGCTGATTCCAGGGGCAGAGGAGCAAATAAAAGTCTTTGCTCTTCCTTAATCAGTCCTAATGACCCAAGAATGTCTGATGGCCTGAGCCAATATTGTTACTTAGAACTTTTCTCCAAAAAGTCTCATTTTAGGTCAGCCTTGGATCCAATCAGAGAGATAACACATAATCAAAAGATATTTTTCTTGTCTTGACTCTCAAAAATGAAATTAACTTGAAAATGTTAGAGAATGTTTTTTTCCCCTGGATGGTGGAGTCCCTCCTGTTTCAGTTTGGGGCATATATTGCCTTGGTGCTCAGGAGCAGAACAGATTGAGCTGTAAAACAACCTCTGCCCAAACTGGGAAACCTCCCCTCGCTTCACATCCATTTCAACATTTCCAAACGTCAGAGGAGTTCCAGCCACCCCCAAACCAAAGGGAGCTGGGAATTATGAAAACCATTGTTCTTTATTTCTGGAGAGCTGCTGACTCTTTCCTACCCTGGGGATTAATTTTGTCCAGAGAAAACGAAGCCACTGTCACCAGATCTGATCTCTTCTCCCTTTAATGGGTGAGGACAATCCACGTCCACACACGCCACAAACCCAACCCAGGGGCACAGCACTGAGCAGAACATTCTGGCGAAGCTAAAATTAGAAAATGATTATTCAAACCCTGCAAAAGCTCCAGCTTTTAAACCTGATTCTCCCCAGAACTGCTCTGTTACGAGGATTAATAAACCAGCTGTTTTTTCCCAGGATTTGCTTCCCCCCAAAGCCACTTGCCAGGCTCCTGTGGAATGTTTGACATGACATTGCTCTTATCTGCCTGCCCAACATGGGGCTGCTCCCTGCAAGGCTGGGATCCATTTATTAAACCCCACAGAAGGTCGGGCTGGGGAGGGGGCTGCAAAGCAAGGTCAGCCCTAATAACGTCTGTATTTAGATGGATGAACTGCTCGGGGCTGCCCCACCTGCTGAAGGCTCTAACGAGCCAGCTGAGAGTTCCTGTCAGAGCAAACATGCCCTGCTCACTCCAACCTGTGCAGGGCTGAGCACCGAGAGCTGCAGGAGCCGTCGTTTGATGGTGATGAAAGAAATAAAAACAGGCCCAGAGAGAACGTGGAGGGGGAAAAAAAACCTGCCTGGCTACGGAGAAAGATATAACAGCCCCGATTTATTTAGGCCTGGCTTGAAGCAGATTGGTGCTGAGTGAGAGGGGCTGTTTCTCCAGGAATGGGTGCTGAGAGTGAAACAGCTCCAGGTGCAGACAGGCCCCTGTAAAGCCTTCCACACCCTCCTCCTCCTCCTCCTCCCAGCATGGACAGCACATCCATTCCCTCCTGAGAGATGGGCACAGGCCTCAGGGAGGGATTCTGCTGCTCTTCCCGGGGAGAGGAGCTTAAATCCATGGAGTTGTGGGATGGTTTGGGTTGGCAGGGACCTTAAAGACCATCTCACTCCAAAAGGCCTGTGGTGTTTTGGGCACAGAACACGTGGGATGTACAGAATTCCCCCTGGAACACGGGAACTGCCAGTCCAGCTCTTCCAGAGAAGTTGGCTGCCCTGAACAGGGTGAGTTTGGGGGAGGATGTTTGGGATCCATCCCTGGTACCCACGAGGAGGACACGGCTGCAGCCAGAGGAGCTGTGTCACCACCACCGATACCAAACATTTCCCTGTCCCTCTGGGATCTCAGGTCACAGTGACAACCTCCCAACGGTGAAATCCAGGCACAGCCTTTTCCAAAAGCAGAAAATCAGGGACAGAGCCTTGGCTGTGGAGCTGTTTTGGGACAGGGCGATGCCCAGCAGCGCTGATACCCCCTTACCCCTCTCCCCTTCCTTAAAGACACCACTCCCGGCTGCCCGGAGCCTGCTCCCCTCCCTTTTCCCCTCAAATCGATGAAAATCGCTCGAAATTGAGCGAAAACTTGGTTTTTCTGCAGAAAAAAGGTGAGCGGTTCCACGCTGCCACCTGCCGGGCAGGGCTGGGAACGCAGCGGGATGGGATGGGATGGGATGGGATGGGATGGGATGGGAAGTTGGAAGGTTTGGGAAAGGAAGGTTTGGGAAGGTTTGGGAAGGTTTGGGAAGGTTTGGGAAGGGAAGGTTTGGGAAGGTTTGGGAAGGGAAGGTTTGGGAAGGGAAGGTTTGGGAAGGGAAAGGGAAGGGAAAGGGAAGGGAAAGGGAAGGTTAGGGAAGGTTAGGGAAGGTTAGGGAAGGTTAGGGAAGGGAAGGGAAGGGAAGGGAAGGGAAGGGAAGGGAAGGGAAGGGAAGGGAAGGGAAGGTTTGGGAAGGGAAGGGAAGGGAAGGGAAGGTTTGGGAAGGGAAGGGAAGGGAAGGGAAGGTTTGGGAAGGGAAGGTTTGGGAAGGTTTGGGAAGGGAAGGTTTGGGAAGGGAAGGTTTGGGAAGGGAAGGTTTGGGAAGGGAAGGTTTGGGAAGGGAAGGTTTGGGAAGGGAAGGGAAGGGAAGGTTTGGGAAGGGAAGGTTTGGGAAGGGAAGGTTTGGGAAGGGAAGGTTTGGGAAGGGAAGGGAAGGGAAGGGAAGGGAAGGGAAGGGAAGGGAAGGGAAGGGAAGGGAAGGGAAGGGAAGGGAAGGGAAGGGAAGGGAAGGGAAGGGAAGGGAAGGGAAGGGAAGGGAAGGGAAGGGAAGGGAAGGGAAGGGAAGGGAAGGGAAGGGAAGGGAAGGGAAGGGAAGGGAAGGGGAGGGGAGGGGAGGGGAGGGGAGGGGAGGGGAGGGGAGGGGAGGGGAGGGGAGGGGAGGGGAGGGGAGGGGAGGGGAGGGGAGGGGAGGGGAGGGGAGGGGAGGGGAGGGGAGGGGAGGGGAGGGGAGGGGAGGGGAGGGGAGGGGAGGGGAGAGGAGAGGAGAGGAGAGGAGAGGAGAGGAGAGGAGAGGAGAGGAGAGGAGAGGAGAGGAGAGGAGAGGAGAGGAGAGGAGAGGAGAGGAGAGGAGAGGAGAGGAGAGGAGAGGAGAAAGGAGAAAGGAGAAAGGAGAAAGGAGAAAGGAGAAAGGAGAAAGTGTTGGAACAGGAGCTGGAGGGATGGTTGATGCCTCGAGAGCCACCCTGGCCGTGGTAAAGCAGCCCCTGCTTGCAGCTGTGTCCCTCATGATGTGCCCAATCGCTGTGGCTGGATGCAAATGGAGCACAGAATTTACCCAAATTCTGCATTCTGGGATAAAATACTTCAGTGGGAAGAGAGCTAAAACAGCCCTCTGGTCCAACTGCAGGGCCCTGAAGTGTAGCAAGGCTGGAGTTAAACCCCAGAGCAATGACAATCAGAGGGTGACATTGCTTGGATGTCTGTGGCTTGTCCATCCCTCTGTGCCTCATCAGTCTGAACCCAGCAGTGGGAAAAAGGCAAAAACTGGGGGAAAAACAGGGAAAAATTCAGGGGAAGAGAGAGAAATGGCTCAAACAGCCAAGCTAGAGGAGAGTCTAACTACAGACAGGGCTGTTGGGTGCAGCATTTTTGCTCCTTCCCTCCTCTGCTGTGCTGGGGACACCTGGATTGTCCTTTCCCACGGTCAGTGACATCCCTGCTCTGAGGGCAGTGACAGGATGGTATGATGGGTCAAAGGCACCTTTGAAAATCAGTAAAATTCTGTGAATTTGAACTTTCTACCTAAGCCAAGATTAGAGAGATGAATCCCCTATCAGCTGCTCTCTCCCCAGAATGCAGTCATCCCGAATCACCCCAACTTACAAAGAAAAACCAGGTATGATGTTTTGTCTTAGTGACAAGGCAGCTTTCCATTTCAGGCTCCTGAAAAACACAAAAAGGGCTGAATTCAGAAACCAAGCAGCATGAAGTCACCCTCAGCAGCCTCCAGCAGACCTGTTTTATTTATTCCACCGGAGTGGAAACAAACACAAACTCCCCCGTGCTGGAGGTGGGCAGCCCGCGGGTCAGGCTTAGCACAAAAGCCCAATTTTAGGCAAAGCTCTGCGAGCTCGGTGCCTTGGCTTTGCTGTTGTAAACCATCTGCTCAGCTTCACTCCCAAACACCGGCGCTGGGAATCAATCACGGGGTTGCTTTTGGTCGATCCTTGTTTTGCTCGACTTCTCAGCTTTTAAGACTTCACGGCCGCGGGCTCAGAAGTGCGCGCCAAGAACTGCATCACATCGATAGCAACAAAACCCTGGCACATTCGAGCCGGCCCTCGAAATCCATTAGTGCCCTCGGAAATCGGGGGGCTGGAAGCGTGGCGGTGGAAAAGGTAGGGCTTTGGTTTACATCTGTTGACATGAGGATCTCAGTTGCACCCGTTCTGAGGGGAACCGCGCGCGGCGATGAGTGAGGGGGTGCTCCGAGGGGGAATGGAAAAATCAGAGCTGGACCCCGCGTGGGAGCAATGCGCCGAGGTGCTGACAGCTTAATGAATAACTTGACTGTTATGACAGTAGGACACCTTGCAGTTCCAAGAGCAAATATTTGAGATCGTATGCAATGCAGGAAATGTAGAAATGTATGGGGAGAATACGCGGCTCGCCCCTATCGCCAACAGATGGGCCGTGTTTTCACTTCAGAGCTTTTCTTCTGCACAGCCCTGACTGACGGGGGGTGAGAGTGAATCCACGGCTTGCAACTGATGACATAAAATGGGGCAGTGTATAAAAATCCCCTTTTTATGGTGGCCATATGGCTCAGGGGTTTTGGTAACAGTTAATTAAGAGATTTGCCTCTAGGTCCCCCCCGTAAAGCTCCCTCTCCTCCTCCTGCTGCTCCAAGAGCTCTTGCCAGCCCGTGTGGGAAAAATGGGGGTTAAAGGATGGATCTTTACGGATTTAGCTACACAAAAAAGAATTAAAATGTGTATTCTGCTCTTCTGCATTGTCATTTGCATCTCCTGGAGCTCCCATGGATTATGGAGGCCAAACTTTTTTTTTGTCTAAAATAAATTTTAGGGGGGACATTAAAATGGGGAATTTGGGAGGATTTGGAAATTCCAGTTTGTGCCAAGTATCAGCTTTGGGGACCTGGAGACTCCCTGTTCCAGGTTTGCTTATCCTGACCCCATCATTCTCCACCATCCCCCATCACAGGTAAAACCAGCAGCCCCCTCCTAGAGAAATGGACCTGATCCCATCTAGAGTTCCTTTTGTTCTCTCTTGAGAATGGTTGGGAATTCTAAAAATCCACGGAGTTTGTGATTTTCCTGATCAGTGTGTGATTATTAACTTTTGCAGACACCATTTCCTCCTTTGAAAGCAACTTCTTGATGTGCAAGGAACCTGTTGGGATGTTTTCATGATGGAATCAATCCCTTCTCCAGCATCCTGTCCCAGGAAATTCTGTTTATTTTTATTTGAGCCATTTGTAGTCTGCATAAGGAACATGATATTTGCTCTGTTCCCAGTAAACAGCTCCTCAGGAGAGCTTTGTTAATGTTATCTGTTAAAAAAAACCAACCCCAACCAACCAAACCACAGAGTTTGGGAGCTGGAGGCAGCTGATTATTTAAAGCAGCTGAAAGAAAAGTCTGATTGACAGGAGGAAAGTGAAATGATGGAACTCCTCTGAAAGTCAGGGGATGAATGGGAAGAAGCCAGAGTTGGTGATTGTAAACAAGTGCTGAAGGAGTTTTGGGCTGATACAACTGAAGGGAATAATTTTGGGGAATGGATTTTCATTATTGAGTGGAACTCAGAAAAAAAATTGTTAATAAAGAGAAAGTAATTGACAACAAAGAGAAATAAATTAAGGATAAATAGAATCAAACCAACAATAAATAGAATTAGTGCACAGGGTTTGATTAAAGCAGATCTCTGCCTGGTTTAACTTTCATTTCCTGCCTTTGCCCACATCTCCCAGTCCATCTTTTGGAGCTCAGCTTTCCAGCCCCACATCCAGGATTTCCTTGGGGAAGGACTGGTCCAGCCCAAGCATTT
Source organism: Haemorhous mexicanus (assembly GCF_027477595.1). NCBI lineage: Eukaryota > Metazoa > Chordata > Aves > Passeriformes > Fringillidae > Haemorhous > Haemorhous mexicanus. The sequence goes on along the minus strand of NC_082360.1, from coordinate 10,330,098 downwards.
CAGGGGAGCCTGGCAAGGTAATTGTGTGCTGCAGCTGTCAGGACTAATCACTCCATGGAAAGCAGGCCCCAGCAGTCGTGGTAGCCCCGGGGCAAGCAAAATATCAATTGGGCTACAAATCAAGGGAGCAGCATCCTCCTGGCCCATGAATCAGGGAAATGAGACGAGCAATTCAAGTGCTAAGTCAACATGGGCTGTGTAAACAGCACTTTGGAAAGGGGATTGCAGGGATTTGCTGCACAAAAGGCAGCTGGAAAGGAGAAGGAGAGCACATGGATGTTGGACAAATTAATTGGGGGAAAATAGCCACAGTCCTGATGCCTTTCCAGGAATTCCAGCTCAGTGTTGGATCTGTTTTGGTGCCATTTTTATAATAAAAGCTTTCGTGCTCCGTTTTTTGTTCATTCAGTCACAGATCTGAAGCAGAATACAACATTCTAGGTTCCACTTGAACTCGATTTTGTTCAAACTTTGGTTGTCTTTGCACACAGATTGACTTACAGGCCAAAAAACCTGGAATCAGCTTTGCAGGGAAGAGCCCTCTAAGCAGGAAAATCCTTGTGACAGCGAGCTGACAGATGGAACTCGGCTTTTTTTGCCTGATTTTTTCCACCCCTTCATCCCAAATTCCCATTTCAGAGCATGGATCCAAACCAGAGGAAACCTGCAAGGTAAATCCTGGGAACTTCCAGCAGCAGAAGGGTGAGGAGCTCTGTGGTACAAAGCAGCAAAGGGGAATTCCCAGCAGGTCCCATGGGATTTACTGGTCAAAATAGACTAAAAATAAGGAAAATTGGCATCTAAACAACATCAAAATCAGTGCAGCAACCTCCCTGTGAGTTCAGGTGTCTCCAAGCTGTGGGAGCTCCTGCCCTCATCCAGACCCTTTCCAGGGAGTTCTGGAGGCAGTGACACGGCCCAGAGGAGGACAGGGTGGGATATCTGCCACCACTTTACAGGGAGGTCTTTCTGAGAAGAATTTCATGGAATCATGGAATGATTGGAAAGGTCACCCAGTGCCACCCCTGCCATGGCAGGAACACCTTCCACTGGCCCAAGCTGCTCCAAGCCCTGTCCAGCCTGGCCTTGGGCACTGCCAGGGGTCCAGGGGCAGCCACAGCTGCTCTGGGAATCCCATCCCAGCCCCTCCCCACCCTCACAGGGAAGAATTTTGCTCCAATATCCATCTATCCCTGTCCCCTGCCAGTGGGAGGCCATTCCCTGTGTTCTATCCCTCCAGGCCTTGTGACAATCCCTCTCCAGCCTCCCTGCAATCCCACTTTGAGCCCTGAACACAGAACTGGAGGAAGAAGACCCAAAAAACCCAAGCCCCCAGTAATTCCAACCCAAAGCCAGCCAAGGATGATGCTCTGTGCAGGAGTGGCTCTGGCCAGGCTGGGCTTGGGGCTGGAGTGCTGAGAAGGGGCAGCTCCTGCCCCAGTCCCCTCCTCCAGCTCCAGCTGAACCCCAGAATTCCCTCTCTCCTGCTTGGCTGCAGTCAGGGGGCCCCTTTCCAGGCAAACAGCATCCTTCACTCACAGGGCTGGATGGGGAGCCCAGCCCACTGCACCGTGGGAAGGAGGTGACATCTGTGTGTCCCAAAATCCCTGCTTGTGGCACTCCTGAGGCCTCAGAGCTCACTGATCCCCTTGATGCCTTGAGATTTTTGCTTTTATATTTTTCATCTGTTGGTAACCCTGCAGTTCTGCAGTGTGTCACTCCAGACTCCATGTGCAGTGGGAGCTGCTGCTTCCCCACTTTGGGCAGACACAGCAATTCCTCTCCAGGCCTGGCAATCAAGGGCACCTCACTGCCTCAGGGCCAGAGATGGGAACAAAAGGGACTTGGGGGAGCAAACTTGGGGTCAATGACTTCATCAGCTGGAGCTGGAATTGGCAGATGAACCCCCAATATGCAAATGGACCAAACTTATAAAAGTGTCAAAACCCCTTGTCCATTTTGGGTGTGCTTTATCTGCCCTAAATGTACCTGAAGGCCCTTCAAGAAATAAAACTGCTTTTTATTCCCTCATTTTTTTTTCTGGCCTCTGTTTTTAGGTCACTCCAATGCCTCTAATCCTCTTTGACACCCCGGGGGGAATAAAAGTCCCAGTGTTCCTAAATATGACACTCCCAACACATCCCAGACCCTCGGTGTGAGGGCTGCCCAGCCCTTCTCAGCCCTGGACACCAGTTTGGGCTCATCAGGTGGGGATTTAAATCATCCAAACATCCCCATCTTCCCAACCAAAGATGGAAGTGAGGGATTTCTCCTGTCCCAAAATGATGGGAGAAATAAATGGGTTTTAGGATTGGACCTACTTGAGATGGAGAACAGGCTCAAAACTGAGCTTTAGTCTGGAATTATAATAAATGGATGTTTCTGGGGGAAGAGGGAAATATTGTGGCAATGAGATAATAAAGATATTGACTGAGATCACTTGGGGAAGGATTCAAACTTTAGTAGCACAGGGAAGCTTCAGAGGTGACATTTTGTTGTCAGCGTGCCTAAAAATGGGCAGCCAGGGCCAGGGCCTCACAGGAAAAACAGAGGAAGTTTTTAATATGTGATGAAAATAAAAATTAATTCTTTGTCAGGTTATACTTTTCTCTGACTCAGAGATTGGGCAACTGAGATGCATTTTAAAGACTTTGAAGAAAAGAAAACCCCAAAATTATTTTCTTTTCAGTGCAATTAAAAAAAAAATTATGTTCTTTTTTTTTATTCCTCCGTTACTCTGGCCTTTGCAGGGAGACACTCAAATTTACCAGAATTCCCATGTGTTTGAAATGAATTTCCAAAACTGAGGATTCCATGTGGAAAAGAACATTCTGGTGCTGTTCCTTTTGAGACTGCTTCACAAACATTTCTGCTGTGAGAGGCAGGACACCTTGAAAATGAGAAAAGAAGGAAGACAGAGCATGCTTGGACTGATCTGCACAAATCCCTCTGGAGCTCCTGGAAACCCAAACCTGGCGTGAGTTATCAGCCTCAGAGCAGGATGGAAGAAAATGCCAAGCAAACCTCAGCTGTATCAGAGGGGAGGGATCAGGAAGTTGTTGGAAAATCAATTAAATCAAAAAAATTGCAAAAAAGAAGCTCTGTGCTGGTCAATGAACAACAAGTGAATGGAACTGGGACGTGTGGGGGTGAGGGGGAAAATGCAGTGAGAAAAAATAAATTGGAGATGTGAAGATAAGAAACGAGATCCATTCCAGGACCTTCCTGAGGTCACTCCAAGCTCTGGGAAAGCCTCCAGCTATCCGTGCCCCCTTCCCTCCCTCCTCCAACAGACCAAACCTTATCGCTGCCAGTGTCTCTCCTGAGATGCCCACACACACTCCCCGTGGGGCAGAGGGGGGCACAGCCCGTTTTTGTCTGGGCAGGTATCAGTTTGGGGCTTGTCTTATCTGCCACCCGCGCCAGGTCCCCGCGAGGGCTCTCCAAGAAGAGTGTTGATAATGGCATCCATGAATGGCCATTTTCACCCATTTTCACTGATATCTGGTCATTAAAATAATTGAATAATTATTCAATTAATTGAATTATTAGGTCTGCAGAAAGGACGTGGGAACTGTCTTATTGTTGTGGTGGATTGTGCAAGGTCTTGAGGTAACGGAGAGAAATCAGTTGGAATATAAAATAATCGATATAAAGCACCCCCAAGGACACACACGGGTATCTCTCTCAGGATGCCCACACACACTCCCCGTGGGGGCAGGCAGAGGGGGGCACAGCCCGTTTTTGTCTGGGCAGGTATCAGCTTGGGGCTTGTCTTATCTGCCACCCGCGCCAGGTCCCCACGAGGGCTCTCCCGGCGGAGTGCTGATAATGGCATCCAAGAATTGCCATTTTCACCCATTTTCACTGATATCTGGTCATTAAAATAATTGAATAATTATTCAATTAATTGAATCATTAGCTCTGCAGCAAGGATGTGGGAACTGTCTTATTGTTGTGGTGGATCGTGCAAGGCCTTGAGGTAACAGAGAGAAATCAGCTGAAATAGAAAATAATCGATATAAAGCACCCCCAAGGACACACACGGGTATCTCTCTCAGGATGCCCACACACACTCCCCGTGGGGGCAGGCAGAGGGGGGCACAGCCCGTTTTTGTCTGGGCAGGTATCAGCTTTGGGCTTGTCTTATCTGCCACCCGTGCCAGGTCCCCACGAGGGCTCTCCCGGCGGAGCGCTGATAATGGCATCCATGAATCGCCATTTTCACCCATTTTCAATGATATCTGGTCATTAAAATAATTGAATAATTATTCAATTAATTGAATTATTAGGTCTGCAGCGAGGACATGGGAACTGTCTTATTGTTGCTGTGGATCGTGCAAGGTCTTGAGGTAACAGAGAGAAATCAGTTGGAATATAAAATAATCGATATAAAGCACCCCCAAGGACACACACGGGTATCTCTCTCAGGATGCCCACACACACTCCCCGTGGGGGCAGGCAGAGGGGGGCACAGCCCGTTTTTGTCTGGGCAGGTATCAGCTTGGGGCTTGTCTTATCTGCCACCCGTGCCAGGTCCCCGCGAGGGCTCTCCCGGCGGAGAACTGATAACGGCATCCATGAATCGCCATTTTCAGCCCTTTTCACCTCTTTTCACCCATTTTCACTGGTCATTAAAATCTGCATAGAATAATTAAGTATGCAAAGAGGACCTGGGAATTGTCTTGTTTTGGTGGATCATGCAAGGCCTTGAGGTAACAGAGAGAAATCAGCTGAAATAGAAAATAATCGATATAAAGCACCCCCAAGGACACACACGGGTATCTCTCTCAGGATGCCCACACACACTCCCCGTGGGGGCCCGTTTTTGTCTGGGCAGGTATCAGCGTGGGGCTTGTCTTATCTGCCACCCGCGCCAGGTCCCCGCGAGGGCTCTCCCGGCGGAGCGCTGATAACGGCATCCATGAATCGCCCTTTTCAGTCCCGCGCGCCGTGGGCAGCCAAGCTTTATCTGCAGCCTTAAGGAAGGAAAAGCAGAGACCAGCTAAAAGCCTTTCTTTCCCCTCGTTCTCTGATGTTCTGGAAGGCACTTGGGGAGATTAATATTGCGGCGGGGCCCTCCTCCTCCTTCCCCTATCCCCCAAAATCCCCGTTGCGACCGAGCGCGCTGATAAACTTCAAAATAAAAACAGATGTGGCAGGAAGAATGATTTATGGACTCCCCCATGTGCTCCTGTTTCTACGTAATGCCAGGGGTTTGGGGTTTTTTTTGGGTTTATTGTCTACTTAGAATTATTCAATCTATTCCTGCTTCTTAAATATGAGCAGGAAGAGAGGTGGGAACAACACCCAGAGCTAAAATCATGAGCGTGAGGAGAGGGGAGCTCTGCAGAAATGGGCTGGGAAGTGCCAGAAATCCAAAGTGGTGGCTGCACATCACAGATGGGAAAAAACAGGGAAAGGAAGGAAGAGAAAAGGAAAAAACAATCAGGAAGTTGTTGGAAAATCAATTAAATTTAAGAATTGCAAAAAATAAGTAAAAATAAGTTCTGTGTTGGTCAATGAATGGCAAGTGAATGGAACTGGGACATGTAAGAGTTAAGGTAAAAATACAGTGAGAAAAATAAATTGGAGTTGTGAAGATAAGAAATGAGATCCATTCCAGGATCTTCCAGCTCTTTTCAGTCACAGGTGAAGAAATAAAAAGGGTGTTTGGAAAAGCTTGGAGCTCAAACTAAGCAAGGAAATGAGGTTTGGGAGCATAAATTAATGACTGAACAATTTTGGGATAGTTGTGATTTGGAAAGCTTCACTTCAGGTGCCTTCAATGGGATCTGATAACACTAATTACTGATATCTGGTCATTAAAATCTGCAGTAAATAATTAGGTCTGAAAAGAAGCCATGGGAATGGTCTTATTGTTGTGTTGGGTTGTGCAGGGCCTTGAGGTAACAGAGACAAATCAGCTGAAATTAAAAATAATCCATATTAAGCATCCCCAAAGACACACATGGGTATCTCCATCAGTGCCCAGGCAAATCATTAACAAATTAAGTGTAAAAAAAGAGATTTTGGTGGAGAAGAGGGGCTTGAACTTGGGGGAGTGCTCATCCCAAGCCGTGCTTGTTGCGCTGGAGCAGCCCCCGTGCATTTCTGCCTTTCCAGCATTTCATGCCTGTTTTCACTCAAGTGTTTATTTCTATAAACAGACCCAACCTTAGAAAACAATCTAATGACATCCTTCCTGGGGGAGCAGGGGGCAGAAGTTTCCTCCAATTCCTCCGGAGCGTTTCCGCCGGGTTTTGATTTCCAATAATCCGAGGGGTAAACGGCCGCTTTTGAACTCTGCCCTCTGCCCTTTTTATTTGGCAACCTGGGCAAAGATCAAGCCCAGAGTCAAAAGTGTCAGCAAAAATGGCTGGGATTTGGGAGTGCTTCCCTCTAGGAAAGGCCTCGTGATTATGTTTACAGAATTCATTACAAACTCAGGGCCCAGATTAAAAGCAAATGTCTAAGTGTCCTGTGGGGAATTGCAGGCTTGGGGATGCGGCTTCCCAGGGATTTGTGGGATCTGCAGGAGTCTGGGAGCACCCCCAGGAAAAAAGGGGTGCTGGAGGTGAGGTGGGGATGTGGGGTCATTGAATGGCCTGGAGGGAAAAGTGAGGGAAAAAGAGGCAAAAAAAGGGTCTTGCCACTTAAACCAAGACTAGGAGTGCAGGATGGAGCAGCTCAAACTGGAGGCACAGCTCTGGAAATATCTGATCATGGAGGAATCCCTGGTGAAGGGAAAGCAATCCTGGCATGAATCTGGGACAATCCAAGGCAGAGAGATTTCACCAGAAAACGTTGAAACCAGCATGGTTTTCAGCCATGGTTTTCAACTTTATCAAAATATGCAGTTCTAAACCTGAGATTTCACCAGAAAATGTTGAAACCAGCACTTTATCAAAATCTGCACTTCTAAACCAGAGATTTCACCAGAAAACGTTGAAACCAGCATGGTATCAAAATCTGCAGTTCTAAACCTGAGATTTCACCAGAAAATGTTGAAACCAGCATGGTTTTCAGCCATGGTTTTCAACTTTATCAAAATCTGCAGTTCTAAACCTGAGATTTCACCAGAAAATGTTGAAACCAGCATGGTTTTCAGCCATGATTTTCAACTTTATCAAAATTTGCAGTTCTAAACCTGAGATTTCATCAGACAATGTTGAAACCAGCACTTTATCAAAATCTGTGCTTCTAAACCAGAGATTTCACCAGAAAATGTTGAAACCAGCATTGTATCAAAATCTGCACTTCTTTACCAAAGATTTCACCAGACAATGTTAAAACCAGCATGGTATCAAAATCTGCACTTCTAAACCAGAGATTTCATCAGACAATGTTGAAACCAGCATGGTATCAAAGTCTGTACCTCTAAAGACAGAGAAATTTCACCAGAACATGCTGAAAACAGCATTTCATCAAAATCTGCACTTTTAGTCTGCGTCTGAGCACATGGCAGGGCCATTGAGCAGCTCAGTCTGCACGAAAGGGCCGAGCAGCTCCAGAGTTGTTAATTCCCCAGTTCCTGCTGCTCCATGCCAAGGCAGCAGATCCATTTTCCACCCCACCTCCTGCTCCTGGGGCACCAAGGCTCACACGATGCTCCAGGAGTGCCACATCCCTGTGGGTCACGGAGTGGCATTTCTCCTTCGGAAGGAGGACCTGGGAACACCAGAGAGGCAAATCATTGGAACAGGTCCCTTTTCTTCTGCACGAACCTGGCGGTAATTGCTGCTGACAGGGCTCCTCTGCAGCCCTGGGGGCTCAGGAAGAGCTGGAAACCATCTCCGAGCTGATTAGCGCGAGGCGTTATTGCAGGGAGCCCCTCTCCACATCCAGCAGCAGCCACAGGGAGCTCGTGGGCATCCCCTGATTTGGGATGGCGTGAGGAGGAAGTGGCTGAAAAGCAAATTGTTTGAAGTTGGTTCCTGAAATGGCTGGAGATAACTTAGAGGGGTTTTTTGGTTATTACTGTTTTTTGGTTGTATCTATTTTTTAATTTTACATATTTTTTGGTTATAACTATTTTTTGGTTGTAACTATTTTTTGGTTATACCTATTTTTGGTTATAACTATTTTTAAATTTTAACTATATTTTGGTTTTAACTATTTTTTATTTATAACTATTTTTTGGTTATAACTATTTTTTTATTTTAACTATTTTTTGGTATAACTATATTTTGGTTATACCTATTTTTTAGTTATAACTATTTGTTGGTTTTAACTATTTTTTGGTTATAACTACTTTTTTGGTTATACCTATTTTTTGGTTATAATTATTTTTTTATTTTAACTATTTTTTAATTTTAACTATTTTTTGGTTTTAACTATTTTTTATTTATAACTATTTTTTGGTTATAATTATTTTTTGGTTATATCTATTTTTTGGTTATAACTATTTTTTGGTTATAACTATTTTTTTTATACCTATTTTTTGGTTATACCTATTTTTTTATTTTAACTATTTTTTGGTTTTAATTAATTTTTAATTTTAACTATTTTTTATTTTAACTATTTTTATTTATAACTATTTTTTGGTTATACCTATATTTTAGTTATAACTATTTTTTTGGTTATACCTATTTTTTTATTTTAACTACTTTTTGGTTATACCTATTTTTTGGTTATAACAATTTTTTAGTTATACCTATTTTTTGATTTTAACTATATTTTGGTTATAACTATTTTTTTATTTTAACTATTTTTTGGTTATAACTATTTTTTTATTTTAACTATTTTTTGGTTTTAACTATTTTAATTTATAACTATTTTTTGGTTATACCTATTTTTGGTTATAACTATTTTTAAATTTTAACTATTTTTTGGTTATATCTATGTTTTATTTTAACTATTTTTTTGGTTTTAACTATTTTTTGGTTATAACTGTTTCAATTCAGAGTTATTTATGATAGGATTTGGGGAATCAAAAGGTCTTTTTTAAATTTTTTGCTGAGGTTTCCAGGATGTCACTGGTGAAGGCAGGGTTATTCCCAGTGCTTGGAATCCTTTGGAACAAAACTGCTTTGGGTATCCCTGACAACCCTGACCCAGGGAATGTCCTGAAAAACCTCTTGGAATTTCCTTAATTACTGACAGTACTGATTAACCTCTTGGAATTTCCTTAATGACTGGTATCAGTAGTTTCCCTAATTACTGAGATCAGAGAACCACAGGTTTGGGTTGGAAAGGACCTGAAAATTCATCTCATCCCCTGCCCTGGTCAGGGACACCTTCCACCATCCCAGGGTGCTCCAAACCCACCCAGCCTGGCCCGGGACACTTCCAGGGATGGGACAACCACAATGCCTAAGGAAAAAAAAAAATCTAAATAAAAGCAATGCTCCTTTCCATGCTGAAATTCTTCTGCACAATTTCAAAGACCCACTGACCAACGTGGACCTGAAGCATCGCCTCCATCTGGATTTTTCTCCAATTTGTGCCAAAAATCTCTCCCCATTTCCCCCAGTTTGGCACCTTCAGCGTTGCCTTGAACATTTTTGATTCCACTGAAGCAAAATGGGCCAGGGCAGAGCCCTGGGGGGCTCTTTAAAGGGTCACTCATCCATCAGGGCCCTGGGCTGGGGGCTGCCTGGCCTTGGAGGGCTCTTTGTGCTCTCACAGCGTCCCTGCAGCTCTCCCCAGAGCTGCTGGGAAATGGCCAACAGCTTCCAAGGATAGCTTTGGATTTCACTCCTGCCTGGCTGTCAAACTCTGTGTATTTTTCCAACGTCAGGCAGGTTTTAAGATGGAGGAAGGAGATAATGGGATGATAAAAAGGCTCGAGCAATTTGAAGGTAGCTTTTAAAACATTACACACAGCACAGGAGGATTGACTTTCCCCCAGATTCGCAGCAGAACACGTGTCCAGAGTGGGCCAGGAGCAGATTTTCATAAAGAAAATATCTGTGAGCATGTCCCAACTGCACAGGAACAACACCCACCCCACCATGTGCTGCTGCACTTTTGTTGGGTTTATTTTTATTTTTTTTTCCTCTCCAAGGCGTATTTTCAACTTTCTTTTCTATCAGCTTGTAAAACATGATTTTTATTCTTCCTTTAATGGCCTGGGCTAATTACTCCTGGTGACCTTTGACCTTCAAGTGCCTTCATTTATGGTAGCACATTCCTTTCAACAGAAACATATTGGAGTTTTTTACAGGGTGCTGATGCCTGGCCTGGCAGCCCAACGCTCCAAATCCAGCAGCATCCATGGAACAGCCTGCTCTGGGAGCCAAAACATCCTCCAGCTTTCTCCTAAACATTGTCAGAGTCTCACCTGGGCAGAAACACCCAGATTTCTTTCCACGTTAAGATTCTGGTGCTGATTTGTGGGGGGAAATGGCGAAATTTGGAAAATTGGGAAGGCATGGCAATGGAGCAAAGATGAAAAAAATCTGGTACAAAAATCCCTGGAGGTCCAAGGCCAGCTTGGAGCATCCTGGAATAGCTGAAGGTGCTCCTGCCCATGGAATGGGTGGAAAAAATGAGTTTGAAGGTCCCTTCCAGCCCAAACCATTCCATGATTCCCTTGGTTTAGTGCACCAAATTTCTGAGGAGGGCTGGCTCTGGTGATTCAGTGACACAACACACTCAAATCTCATTTAGTGAGGGATCCCTGCATTATTTCCACTCATTGTCACACTACAGGGAAGACTTTTAGTGCTCATCCCTTCCCCAAACAGAATTCTGCTCCTCAGGATTTAAAATTCAGGCAGGAAAAAAAAAAATTAAAAAAAAAAAATAAAATCCAGGCATGGCCTGAGGTTAATCCCAAAACTTGAATTCAGCAAGTTTATTCTGCTGGAAACGTCACAAAAAAGTTCAAAAAAATGCATGGAAGTAGATAAAAACACTAAAAAACCAGAATCCTGGAGGATTGTGTACAAACAAGGAGTTAGGGGTGGGCTCGTGGCTGGGGAAGTTGGTTGGGTCAAAAGTTGTTTTTTCTGTCTTAACCTCTCTCTGATCTTGGACAAATTGCTCAAAATCTGCAACTGGAAATTGCTGAACTTTCTGGCCTAATTCAGGAAATCACAGGAGCCCCAGATGAACATCAAATTTAAGCCTGTTCAGAAAGACACTCGTGCAGATGTCAGAGCTGAAGAGGACGAGCTGAACTGGGGTTCCTGTCCCGGATTTTTTAATGTAAAACCTCACCTGAGGAGGAGCAGGAGCATTAAACACATCAAAGCTGCTCCAAGGCTGCTGCAAGCAGGGGAAAATGCAGCCAGGCAGTTGCTAAGTGGGCATGATGCAAAAAAAGAGAATTATTCTTTGTCAATCACCATTTTCTCTGAAACTGCCAAGAAAACCCCAAAAATGTTTTTTTGGGGTTTTTTTTGGTGCTTTTTTTTTATTTTTTTTTAGTTTTTTTCCAGAGATGCCCTCAATGGAACACTGAGGAAAGAAGAGGAAGAGTCCCCCAGAAAATGAATGTACTCCTAGGTGTTTTGCAGTAGTTACATGGTTTTCCTGATAAGCCTTTAAGCTTTTGGGTTATTTTTCTTGGGTCTTTTTGGGTTTTCCCTCCCTCCCCTGCACTACCAGAGCCCCTCAGAGCGAGCCCATTTACTCGCCCCGTTGTCAACGCATCTGGACATCTTGTCAAAACAATATAATTTTACTTTGTAACTTTCTGACACTGGTATTTATTGCACCTGTCTCTGCTCATGATTTATGACTTGTCTGGCGAGTATTACTCCGCAGCCCCGAGTTTACAATAGCAGATAAGTGAAGCATTTGAAGTCCCGACTGGGCTGCAGATTTCGAGATGGAGATTTGTCTCCCCTCCTCCTCCCCACCCCCCCAAAAAAAAAAAAAAAAAAGGGAAATTAAGATGAGCGTTTTCACCCGTCTTTCTGGGTGGTAAAAGTCAAGAGTGGCAAAAGTTTTTTGAGAAGAGGAAGAGGAAAAAATAAGAGAATAATGGTGCTGTGTCTGTGAGGAGTGAAGTGATCTTTGCTTGGCAGAGGAGGGGGTTGTTTTAATTAATCAATATCTGATTATCTGGGCAGTATTTTAACAGCCAGGACTGTGTTGGTGCTGAGGATATCAGCATTATGCAGATGTCAGCATTCAGACATTCTGAATTATTATTTGTAACTTTTTTTTGGGGATAAAATTCACTCCAACTTAACACTGAAGCACTGGAGCCAAATTTATAAAATTTAAATTTCGCCTGCCTGAGCAACCCCACTGAACAAAATGGGTTCATTCCCTCACAGGAGAGTGGAGGAGAAGCTGTTGTAAATATGACTTTAAATATTTGATAAAAGTCACAATTTTACCTTGTAAATAACCCCATTTTGCTTTTCTCCTTTCCTTTTAGAAAACCTAAATTTGGGGCCTTAATAACTTGACAGTATCCCTAAAAAACATGGCATTTTTTTGCAAGGAATTTATTATTCTATTGCTGTTAAAGCAGGACTTTCAGATTTCCCAGATTTTCAAAAATATCTGGGCCCCCTCTTCAGCCCAGGTCCTTTTCCAGCCTGGTTTCCTTGCAGAGGGAACACAAAAGCATTGGCACAATTTGGTTATTCCATAGAAATCATGGGAGAAACCTTCCCATAAATCTCATCCAAGACAAAGCAACCTGTAAAAGTGGGAATTCAGGGAATTCCCTGATTTTCCAAGTCAGGGAAAATTTGTTTGAACATTTTAATTTGTCACAATTTCCTTGGATTCAGGAGATGCTGGGCAGGATTTGTTATCCCAAAGGCCTTGGGAGTCTGTAGCAGTGAGATTCCCTCTGGCAGGAATTGGGGAGAAATCAGGAACTTTGAGCTCTGGAGGGAAAATTCCTTGGGATTTCTATCAGTGGGGTCCCTGCACTGATCCTGTGATAGGAATTGAGTGGAAATCTGGGAATGTGAACTCTGGAGGGAAAACTTTGGATTTCTATCAGTGGATTCCTGCACTGATCCTGTGATAGGAATTGAGTGGAAATCAGGGAATGTGAGCTCTGGAGGGAAAATTCCTTGGAATTTCTATCACTGGGATTCCCTGCACTGATCCTGTGACAGGAATTGGGTGGAAATTTGGGAATGTGAGCTCTGGAAGGAAAACTTTGTATTTCTATCAGTGGATTCCTTCACTGATCCTGTGACAGGAATTGGGTGGAAATCAGGGAATGTGAACTCTGGAAGGAAAACTTTGGATTTCTATCTGTGGATTCCTGCACTGATCCTTTGACAGGAATTGGGTGGAAATCAGGAAATTTGAGCTCTAAAAGGAAAACTCCTCAGGATTTCTATCACTGGGATTCCCTGCACTGATCCTGTGATAGGAATTGAGTGAAAATCTGGGAATGTGAGCTCTGAAAGGAAAACTTTGGATTTCTATCAGTGGGATTCCCTTCACTGATCCTTTTGTAGGAATTGGGGAGAAATCAGGAAGTGTGAGTTCTGGAGGGAAAACTCCTTGGGATTTCTATCAGTTGAATCCCTTCACTGATCCTGTGATGGGAATTGAGTGGAAATCTGGGAATGTGAGCTCTGGAAGGAAAACTCTGGATTTCTCTCAGCGGATTCCTGCACTGATCCTGTGATAGGAATTGGGTGGAAATCTGGGAATGTGAGTTCTGGAGGGAAAACTTTGGATTTCTCTCAGTGGATTCCTGCACTGATCCTGTGATAGGAATTGGGTGGAAATCTAGGGCTTTAAGCTCTGGGCAGCTCTAGAAGCAAAACCCAGGAATTTTTTTCCCTAAGCATTTTTCATTGTCCAAGTTGAAAACGACACAGAAAATCCCTCTTTTTCTTTTTGCAGGATTCATGGCAAACACTTTTCTGTAACATCACGGAAGCACATTCCTGACATATATATCACGGAAAAAAATCTGGAATATCCTGGAAAAGAGAGAAAATCCTGGCTGCCCAAGGCTGGTCCTTCCCAGAGCAGAGCCCGCCGGGTCCGGGGCAGCCTGGGCCGCCTCTCCTGCCCCAAACCCGGCTCATTCCCGGCTCCTTTGATGGATTGCCAAGGAAAACACCGGGCAGGCATCGACTGTGCTGCTGCCATGGCGATGGAGCACGCGGGGCACTGGGAGCAGAGATTTCCATCAGCAGGGCTCCAACAAAAGCCTCGATTCAGTGGCCAGCCCGGGGCTTGGGTGCTCCTGGGCTTCAGCAGGAGCTCAAAAATGGGGAATTCACTCCTGAGCTGGCTGAGAAATTCCAAATCTCGATTCCTTTGCAGAGGAAAGCACAGCCCTGCTTTTTTATTCTGCTCCAAGAGTGAACTTTTTAATTCTTCCTTGCCCTTTAAAATGGGAAATATCAAAGCTGGCTCTAAGAGTGGTGTTAATGGCTAATTAATAGCTAAATAATAATCTATTAACTAATAATCAGCAGTAGTTAATGGCTAATTTGGAGATATCTCCAAATGTAGGATCAGGGGATCCATTTGGACTCTCCCCTCACCAAAACTGCTGCTTTAGAACACTGCAAAAATCCCCCACAGGTTCTGACATTTGCCCTCTCAGAGGACAAATGTCTGTACATAAAGCTGATTAAATTCACGTTTGTTCCATATTAAATTATGTATTTTTATCTGCGAGCCTTTTTGGTGCTTGAAAGGGCTGAAATACAGAAGATTTTGACGAAGAAAATAGAAAAGGGAGAGATTTCCAAAATTTCCTCACTCCAGGTGCTGCACACAGAATTCTGCCTTCACTTCTATTTGAATTTTCAGCAATTTGACTCCGTGTTCAAGGTCTTTTCCAGCTAAATGATTCCATGATTTCTGAGTCAAGCTATCTGAAAACTCTTCCAGATTTTTCTTCCACTCACAATCAGCATTTTGTGGGACAATTTATTGGGTTTGAGCTGATCTCAAGCTGTCCTTGCAAGTCAGAAGTGGCTATTTTGGGTTTAAAAGCAGAATTTTGGGGTTTCATGGCTGAATTTTCCTTCCAAGGGATGTGCACAGGACGACTGCGTTTAGAAAGAAAAACTAACATTTGATTATCGTACAGAGCCCTGAAGGCAGAATGAAAATGATGTTAAAATAAGAAACTTCCAGATTGTTTATAGATTTCCATCCAACGAGAAATACATTTTCACTCGCTTAGAGCAATTAAATTACACATCCTGGTAAACAATCAGGAATTAAGTGAAATTTTAGACAAAGTTTAAATGAAACTCAGATCTCTTCAAGCCTTGGTGAAACACCACCCACTAATGGTTCTTTATGCTCTGAAGATTCGAAGGTTCTCTTCTAGAAGCCAGAAAGAAGTTGGGTTTCTGTTTAATTATGGCAAAGATGGGACAAAACCCTGAATTTTTGTTCATTGTTGTTTGACCGAGCCCAGGGGGGTGATGGGAGGCGCCATCCCTGACCTTCAGGAGGGAAGAACATTTGGAATAAACACATTCCCAGAGGTCAAGGTGGTAACAACCAGCAGTGGGAAGGGACAGAAACTTCAGCCTTCAGTCCTTGAGAGAGGCTGAGCTGTTCCATGGACGAGTTATTCCAAGATCCTGCACCCTGTGGAAGTCCTTAATCCTTGACACAAGTGCCAGTGGATATGGACAAAACTCCTGGCAGATCAGCTTTGCTCCAGCTCACCCTGTGTTACCCTGTGGGATGGGGAAAGAATTCCAATCTGGAATGCTCATGGCATTCAAACTGGGAATGGAATAGGGAATAGGGAATATGGAATAGGAAATAGGGAATATGGAATATGGAATATGGAGTATGGAGTATGGAATATGGAATAGGGAATAGGGAATATGGAATATGGAGTATAGAGTATGGAGTATGGAGTATGGAATAGGGAATAGGGAATAAGGAATAGGGAATCGGGAATTTGGAATATGGAATAGGGAATATGGAATTTCAGAATATGGAAGATGGAAGATGGAGTATGGAATATGGAATTAAGGAATATGGAATATGGACAACGGAATATGGAATATGGAATTTTGGAATATGAATTATGGAATATGGAATATGGAATAGGGAATAGGGAATGTGGAATATGGAATTTCAGAATATGGAATATGGAATATGGAATTAGGGAATATGGACTATGGGATTAGGGAATATGGACTATGGGAATATGGAGTATGGAATATGGAATAGGGAATAGGCAATAAGGAATAGGGAATAGGGAATTTGGAATATGGAATAGGGAATGTGGAATATGGGATATGGGCTATGGACTATGGAATAGGGAGCATGGAATATGGAATATGGAGTATGGAATTAGGCAATATGGAATATGGAATAGGGAATATGGAATAGGGAATATGGAATGTGGAATATGGAATATGGAATAGGGAATAGGGAATATGGAATAGGGAATATGGAATAGGGAATAGGGAATAGGGAATAGGGAATATGGAGTATGCAATATGGAATATGGAATATGGAATAGGGAATATGGAATAGGGAATAGGGAATATGGAATTTCAGAATATGGAATATGGAATATGGAATTAGGGAATATGGACTATGGGATAGGGAATATGGAATTTTGCTGTAATTCTCAGCAGGGCTGGACTCGATCCAGTGCACGAGGCCTGGTTTAGCTTTCACTGGAATTGAAGCAGAGCATCCAGGCCCCCATCTGGAGCTGGCAGCTGCTCCTGGACACATCTGGCAGGTCTGAACCTCCTTGCCAGGCTGGCCCGTTAAATCCAGCTGCTCTGAGGGCCTGGGAGCTCAGGATGGGATCTGGGAGGGAGAACATCGGGCAAGTCCAAGGCATTTTGGCTCTGCTCCCTCGATGGCTCTCAGTGGATTCTGGTTCCAGTCACACCCTCTTCCAGGTAGGATAAATTATGCCAGCCCACAGCCCTTCCATCCCTCCTGGAGATAATGAGCACGAGTCAATTCTCTCCACAAAAACCGGGGGGAAATCACATTGCTGCGCGTGCTTTACCAGCCCAACCCTTGGGTTGCCAAGCCCGTGACATCACCACTGGCAGCATCCAGGGCTCCAGATTAGAAGTAGCCCGATGACATCACCCTGCCCGTGTCTATCTAACAGATGGTTTCTGTATATTGTGTAATTTTAGATCATTATTCATGCTTTGGGTCGGTATAATTCAGGAAGTGCAAAAATTGCCAAGAAAAATTGACCTGGAGCTAGTTCAAAGCCACTCAATAATTTTATTGATTAGACTCCTTAGCTTTCATTTTGCAGCAGAGCCATCATGAATCATCGATACACAACAATATCTGAACCACTTCTCCCCGAGCTGAATTAAGTGCTCCAAAACAAGGTAAGCTTTGAAGGCCTTCAAGCTGTTGGAAAACAAGATAGCCCAGATGATTTGCTGGCCAGCCCTGAAAGGGGGCCGGGAGCTATTTACTGAGGCGAGTGGTTTGTTTGAACTGGAGTTTTATTTATTTTCATATTTTACTTGTTGACTTCATCTCCGCCTTCAGCTCAAAGGCTCGGCCGGGACGTGTTTGAACCGACGGGAACGTGGGCCAGGAGGAGCCTTCTGAGAGGCCTCAGCAGGCACTGAGATAAAGCCCCAAATCCTGGTGGAGGAAGAGGGAAAGAAATAATAGGAAGGGGGCAAAAAATGCTGGGGAGGGTTTTTATTCCAGAGGTTTAGGCAGGAGGACAGCTGTGCAGAAAGCTCCGCGCGAGGGATCCGCGGAGGGCGGCGGGAGGGAAGCTCTGCGTGGTTGGGCTGGGGTAAACACATCTGCCAGAGGCTCCTGAGCTCTCAGGGGCACCTTTGGGATGGGCCACGGGGTAAAGGTTCCTTTGGGAGCCACCCCAAAATCAGCTCAAATCGCGGATTTGAGAAAATCTTGAAAATTGGAGTTTTTTAAAAGAGAAAACTTCAATAAAACCACAATTTACTCAGGTTACTCCACCAACTCCCAGGGGTCTTCTGTCTCCAAAACACGTCCTGAGGGTGTGTCTGGGGATACTGGAACAGGTCCCCTGCAGTGAATCCCTAAATGCCTTTAGGAATGTCCCAAACCCACGGTACCAGAGTTAAACGGGACTAAAGCGGAGCACGAGGATTTGGGATGGGAAGAGAGATCAAGTCTGGATCACAGGAGGAACTGGGAGCAGCTCAGCCCCTTCCTGGTTATCCGAGCACAACCAGATCCTGAACACATCTCAGCCTTGCAGGAAGATCTGAGGGAGAGATCCCAGTCCTGGCAGAGATTCCTGTCATGGATGTGCTGATCCCAATTAACTGGGTCTGGGAAAGCGTCCTGGGGAGGAACACTGGGAATTTACAGAAACCAAAGGAGTTTGAACCTGGTCCTGCAGCCTCCAGATCCATCCATGGACTGCTCCATGGTTTGGCCCAGCAGAAGGAAAGAAGTTTTGAGGCCTTCTCTTTCCAAAAAAGTGTAAAATCAGAGACTTTCTGAGCCTTTGTTTCCCAGTTCCTCTGGGATCTGACTTGGTTCTCTGGCACAGCTTGCACTGAGGGTCCTGGTGGCTGTGGAGGTGCCAACTTGAGCTTGGAGAAAGTGGAAGACCCAACAATTGAGATAAAAGAGCTGAGTTCAGTTTTTAGACCTTATTCCCCACCATAGGCAACGCTTGGATAATGCTCCTTTACCAGTGTGCAGTCTCTTGGAAAAGGGAAAAAAGACACAACAAATGCCAGGTTTGTCATGTAGCTCCCTGGAATTTTCCTTTTTCTTGAACAGGGTAAACCACTGGGCTGTAAACAAGGTCTACCTCAACTGGCCTCTTTTCAAAGCAAAATACTCAAAATCCTTGCTGATAGCAAGCTCTTCTATAAACTGAAGGTATTTTTGCCTCAGATTTTTAGGAACACCAGGAAAACCTCTTTCCTTAACCAAGAAATCTTTACCCTGCCCAGTACCCACAATTTTCATGCCCCTGGTGATCTCATTTCACCATTTACTTGATGCCCTCCTACTGAAAGATTCTGGCTTGCAATTCTAAATATTTAGGGGAGACACCCTCGTTTAATTAAAACCTTCATGGGGGAAAAATCTGGCCTTGCCTTTCCAGTCTGAGAGGGCTTTTCCAACCTGGAGGATTCTATAACTCTGCCAGCTCTCTTTATTCCTTCATTTAATGCTGGTTTTAAAACACTGAAGCCCATTTGTTGACAATATTAAGCCTATAAGCTCAAACTTATTCTCCCGGTGATTTTCTTATCCAAATCTTTATGAAGATTAATCATAATAGCCATAAATGTGTCCTGAGAAAATATCCTGTCTCCAACAGGAGAAATAGTGGAAAGATTTTTTAAAATTAATATTTTTATTACGAGTTTATATTGGTTACTGAGAAAGATTTCCAGTCTTCTGGTTATCTGGTTATTTCTTTTCTATTATTTTTGCCAGCTGCTCCCCAAGAAGAAAACTCCTTTCCTCCTTCCTGATTTCATCAGCCAAAGAAGGAATCTGTGGTGCTCACGCTGTAATTCTGTTTTCTTTCAAAGCTGGTGCATTAAGTACTTTCCCTCAAGCACTTCCAGGCTGGATCACATCCCTGTCTGAACATCCCACTTCAGGAAGGGGGGAAAAGCCTGCTGACATTTTCCTTATCAGTTCTGAGAGGATTTTTGCAGTATTTAACCCAGTGCAGGGAGGAGACAGCCTGGATTTGGAGGAGGATGGCCACAGATAAGGAGCTTCCCTCGGCTCTCTTTGCCAAACCTCAGAACATGCTGAGGATTATTTGCTTTATTTAACGTCCTCTCTTCATTTCCCTGCTCTTAAAGGAGAAGATCATGCTTGAAAAAACAACGTTGCAGACACTTTATACATCCCTAAATTTGCTGTTCCTAAGGAATCTTTGGCCAGGTGGAAGAGGGAAGGGGCTGTTGCCCGGTTCTCCAGCAGTGCCCCTTGCACTGGAGCAGAGATGGATTGGCTGGAGCCAGGAGGGAGCACTTTGTCTCCCAAATCCCTGGGTGGAAGTTGGTTTGATTGAGTCATCACAGGTCAGCCATGGCTGTGGATAAATATTTCCTTGGAAGACGTCAGCCTTTGGAAAGCAGCACAATAAATCCCAGCCCTCTGGGCTCAGTCAAAGCAAGCAGGACCTCCCCAGGCCCAGCTGGGGTGACAGGAGGGTTTGTGGCACCCAAACTGACCCCAAAACTTGGAGACAAAAGCAAAACGTATCAGTTTCAAATGTTCATCTCCCCAGGCAGTTGGAACTCTGTTATTTTTTTTTTTCCCCTGGGATTTCCTTATCCCCACAAGCTGCTCCTCAATGCCTGAAACATTCCAGAGTCACCTTCACCTTTTCAGGAGGGTCAAGGTGGAGACCACCAGCTTTGTACCTGGATTATACCGGGAAGTAGAGATGGTCCCCAGCCCTTGGCAGTGACCTGCACCATCATCCTCATGCCTAATTAAAGGATCTGGCTGGAGACTGTCAACATCCAGAATATTTCTTGCAGCATTCCCAGTGAAAATCCTGGGCAAATATAGAATCTATTCAGTGTGACTGAGGGAAATATTCTTGTGGAGGGAGTTGTCATTCAGAGCTGGGCAGGAAGGAGGTTTGGAAGATGATTCTCCCTTTAATTCCTCTCATTAACCCCAATATTCCCCATCAAGCCTGGTTATGCAGTAAAAAATAAGAAGAAATGTTGTTTTTCTAGAGATATTTATTTTGCTGGTTAATGGATTAAAATAGTTGCCAGCTGTGCAAAGTTCTCATTATGCTCATTACTCATAATGCTCCTCACAATGAGATGATTAATTCCACACACTTGCAAGCCCTTCAGTGAATGCTGTTGATTAAGCAATTATGTTAATCCACTCGTGTTTGTTTTCTCACTGCTCCGGTGATGGTTGGGCCCAATTTCTTCACTGAATTATTCCATGTAGGCTCTCAAAGCTTTGCTGTAATTTGGAAAGGCCAAATCCACCTTCCACGAATGATGTGAAGGTGAAAATTGCAGTTTATTTGTCTCTGGTTCAGTTTGGGTTGCTAAGAAAATGCAGGACTTTTTGATTCCTTCTGGTTTTGGCCAGTTCCTGGACAGGAGTGACATCAATTTTCTGTCTGCTTTCACCCTGAGAAATTCAGGCCTGAGAATTGGATCTTTCCATTTAAATTCTGTTTTCATTCACTGATATTCAGCAGCTGACTTGATCTCTTATTTCCATGATTGGTAACAAAATGAGTTTTGGAAGTGTCGAATAGATGGATATCCAGATTTGTTGCCTCAGAGTCAAACCCCTGACATTTGCAGGACAAATGGCAACAGCTCAGCATGAAAAATAGACAATTATTCCTCTGATTTTATATTGAATCACTGGCTGGATATAAAGCAGCAGCTGATTAGACAAGGGAAGGACATTCTCCTGCTTTTAGGTGAAATATTTTCATCAGTAGCAAAACCAGGGGGATCCTGTGGTGGGAGAAACAGGAAGGGAATTTCTGGGCTTTGCTCTGAGGATATTTGTGTTTTACCTACAGGATAAATTTCCAAGGGGCCAGAAACACTTACAGGAGGGCAGAAACCTCCTGCCCAAGCCCCTCAGCTCCCTGGGTGTCCAGGGAAACAGCAGCAGCCTCTGAGGATGGGAAGGTTTGGGAAGGTTTGGGAAGGTTTGGGAAGGTTTGGGAAGGGAAGGTTTGGGAAGGGAAGGTTTGGGAAGGTTTGGGAAGGTTTGGGAAGGGAAGGTTTGGGAAGGTTTGGGAAGGGAAGGTTTGGGAAGGGAAGGTTTGGGAAGGTTTGGGAAGGTTTGGGAAGGGAAGGTTTGGGAAGGGAAGGTTTGGGAAGGGAAGGTTTGGGAAGGGAAGGTTTGGGAAGGGAAGGTTTGGGAAGGTTTGGGAAGGTTTGGGAAGGGAAGGTTTGGGAAGGGAAGGTTTGGGAAGGGAAGGTTTGGGAAGGGAAGGGAAGGGAAGGGAAGGGAAGGGAAGGGAAGGGAAGGGAAGGGAAGGGAAGGGAAGGGAAGGGAAGGGAAGGGAAGGGAAGGGAAGGGAAGGGAAGGGAAGGGAAGGGAAGGGAAGGGAAGGGAAGGTTTGGGAAGGTTTGGGAAGGTTTGGGAAGGGAAGGGAAGGGAAGGTTTGGGAAGGTTTGGGAAGGTTTGGGAAGGTTTGGGAAGGTTTGGGAAGGTTTGGGAAGGGAAGGGAAGGTTTGGGAAGGTTTGGGAAGGTTTGGGAAGGTTTGGGAAGGTTTGGGAAGGGAAGGGAAGGGAAGGGAAGGGAAGGGAAGGGAAGGGAAGGGAAGGGAAGGGAAGGGAAGGGAAGGGAAGGGAAGGGAAGGGAAGGGAAGGGAAGGGAAGGGAAGGGAAGGGAAGGGAAGGGAAGGGAAGGGAAGGGAAGGGAAGGGAAGGGAAGGGAAGGGAAGGGAAGGGAAGGGAAGGGAAGGGAAGGGAAGGGAAGGGAAGGGAAGGAAGGGAAGGTTTGGGAAGGGAAGGTTTGGGAGGGAAGGTTTGGGAAGGGAAGGTTTGGGAAGGGAAGGTTTGGGAAGGTTTGGGAAGGTTTGGGAAGGTTTGGGAAGGTTTGGGAAGGTTTGGGAAGGTTTGGGAAGGTTTGGGAAGGGAAGGGAAGGGAAGGGAAGGGAAGGGAAGGGAAGGGAAGGGAAGGGAAGGGAAGGGAAGGGAAGGGAAGGGAAGGGAAGGTTTGGGAAGGTTTGGGAAGGTTTGGGAAGGTTTGGGAAGGTTTGGGAAGGTTTGGGAAGGTTTGGGAAGGGAAGGGAAGGGAAGGGAAGGGAAGGGAAGGGAAGGGAAGGGAAGGGAAGGGAAGGGAAGGTTTGGGAAGGTTTGGGAAGGGAAGGGAAGGTTTGGGAAGGGAAGGGAAGGGAAGGGAAGGGAAGGGAAGGAAGGGAAGGGAAGGGAAGGGAAGGGAAGGGAAGGGAAGGGAAGGGAAGGGAAGGGAAGGGAAGGGAAGGGAAGGGAAGGGAAGGGAAGGGAAGGGAAGGGAAGGGAAGGGAAGGGAAGGAAGGGAAGGGAAGGGAAGGGAAGGGAAGGAAGGGAAGGGAAGGGAAAGGGAAGGGAAGGGAAGGGAAGGGAAGGGAAGGGAAGGGAAGGGAAGGGAAGGGAAGGGAAGGGAAGGGAAGGGAAGGGAAGGGAAGGGAAGGGAAGGGAAGGGAAGGGAAGGGAAGGAAGGGAAGGGAAGGGAAGGGAAGGTTTGGGAAGGTTTGGGAAGGGAAGGGAAGGTTTGGGAAGGGAAGGTTTGGGAAGGGAAGGTTTGGGAAGGGAAGGTTTGGGAAGGGAAGGTTTGGGAAGGTTTGGGAAGGTTTGGGAAGGTTTGGGAAGGTTTGGGAAGGGTTGGGAAGGTTTGGGAAGGGAAGGGAAGGGAAGGTTTGGAAGGGAAGGAAGGTTTGGGAAGGTTTGGGAAGGTTTGGGAAGGTTTGGGAAGGTTTGGGAAGGTTTGGGAAGGGAAGGGAAGGAAGGGAAGGGAAGGAAGGGAAGGAAGGGAAGGGAAGGGAAGGGAAGGGAAGGGAAGGGAAGGAAGGGAAGGGAAGGAGGAAGGGAAGGGAAGGGAAGGGAAGGGAAGGGAAGGGAAGGGAAGGGAAGGGAAGGGAAGGGAAGGGAAGGGAAGGGAAGGGAAGGGAAGGGAAGGGAAGGGAAGGGAAGGGAAGGGAAGGGAAGGGAAGGGAAGGGAAGGGAAGGGAAGGGAAGGGAAGGGAAGGGAAGGGAAGGGAAGGGAAGGGAAGGGAAGGGAAGGGAAGGGAAGGGAAGGAACCCAGCTCTACCCCACAGAGTAAACACAACCCCACAGCACTGACCAGTCCTTGCCAAAACTCAGGAATAAAACACGTGGGAAACACCGACAGAGCCAGCAGAGGGGCCAGACCCAAAGTGCAAAATATTACCAAAGCCAAACCTGCACAGAAGCTGCTGTCCCAAAAAATCTCTGATGAATTTTGAGTTCCTCATTAATCAAAAATATGATAAAGCAGCTTATAATACAAAGGAAATAGATTTATTGATATCCTCCCAAAGCCTTCCTACTTTCGCCATTTTTCACAAAATCCCAGAATATTCTGAGCTGATCCAAGTCCAAATCCTTGCCCTGGACAGATTTTTACCCTCAACTTCTGTATTTAAAGTGCACAATCACAACAACCTCCCCGATATTCTCTGAGCATGGGCCATCACTGACCACAGCTTTTATTTTGGGGGGTCCATTTTGGGAGCAACAGCTCATAAAGAGCCCAAATGAAGCTGAGCTCTCTGCAGCCCAGGCCGATATTTTATACAGCGGTCACCGCGCCGCGCTGACGGCTCGCCTGCAATGTGGCCTCTGTCTTTTTTATGATGTACATTCCTGGTGAGTGTTGGGCAGATTGATCCCATTCTGAGCTCCAGATTGGAAAACAGATGTGTGGGAAAGGGGAAAAAAAATCTGCAGGAAAAAAGGTGCAAAAAAACTCCAGAGACCCTGAGAAAGAACCTGGGAGAGGGACCTGTCAAGGATTGTCAGAAAGGGCTGAAACTCCACAGAAACATCACCAAAATTCCTCACAAAAGGAGAGCAGCAGCTGCTGAAGGAGCCCAAATCCAGGAGTGAAGAATCAGGGAGATTATTAAATTTTTAAGGAAGCAGAAAGTTCTGAAGACCTCATTTTGAATTTTCTTGATGTCCATCTACACAGCCAAGCATCAGCTTCTAGGTTTAAATCTGTCTATGAGCACATCTAAATAGATTTTATATTCATCTCTCAAGAAAATGGCACTGACTGGGTGGTTTCATTAAAAAGGAGAAGCTTTTCCATCACCAAAATTCCTCACAAAAGGAGAGCAGCAGCTGCTGAAGGAGCCCAAATCCAGGAGTGAAAAATCAGGGAGATTATTAAATTTTTAAGGAAGCAGAAAGTTCTGAAGGCCTCGTTTCCTTCGAGCCAAAGGCAGCTGTTTCAGCTAAATAGAGATTATTTCTCTTGATAAGAGGTTACAGAGTGGATTTGAATTTTCTTTACACAGCCAAGCATCAGCTTCTAGGTTTAAATCTATCTATGAGCACATCTAAATAGATTTTATATTCATCTCTCAAGAAAATGGCACTGACTGGGTGGTTTCATTAAAAAGGAGAAGCTTTTCCATATGACTTCATTGAGAAGAAGAAATTTTCTTCTTTTTTTAATAAATATTTCTGTTGGAAATTAAAAAAACTCATAAATTCCAATAAAGCCTAAAGGGTTGGCATCCTTAGGAAAGGACTGCAGTCTTGGCAGCCACAGGAAAATCTGTAACTTTGCTTCTTTCCAATTTCTCCTGAAAATGGCATTTTCTGGCCTTTTCCAGTGGCATCCCAACTTAAAGGCAAAGAACAGCCCAGAATCACCTCCCTGGCATCCAGTACCTCGATTTCCTTCATCTTTGCCCCCTCTCCATGGGATGAGGATCCTGGATTTGGGATCCCATTGGGTTTATTACTGCTGCTTGGAGGAACTGAAGGCTCTGAGTGCTTTACAAGGCAGTTCTGCACAGTGTGGAATTTGCCCCTAATATTCATCCACGTGCTTGATGAATTCCCATATCTGAAAAATATTTTAAAGCCTGACTTGTTTCAATTTGCTCATGTCTTTACTCAAAACCCGTTCCCACATTCTCTTTTTTTTGGTGAGGCTGAGTCCAATCTCTTAGAAGAGATGAAAAGAGCTCAGAATTCCCTTTTTTATTTTTCCCCTCCCAAAAATGCACTCTGAAATTCTGGAGGCAGCTGTTCCTGCGAGCCCAAGCTGCCACCAAGTTCAAGGAGGAGGAGATTGCTGCAGTGTAACTGAAGAAATCCTGGAAATCCCAGCGGGCACCCCAAGGTGTTGAAGGGGGGTCAGGGAGCACGGGAGACATGAAAAGGCTTTTTTTCAATTTTCCTTTTTTTTTTTTGCAGCTGGTTCCTTTCTCCTATCGACTGCACAAAGGCCGAGGGGGGCTGGATTTTGAAAGGGCCACGCTTTCCACCCATGTTCAGGAAACCAGGGAGACAAAAGGCACCCAGCAGCAGCCACATGGCGAGAGGCCTTCGGAAAACAGCCGCCTTCCTCCGCCGCTTCCTCAGGAGCTCAGGATCCATCTCCCCGTTTGTTTTTCCAAGGAAATAATTAAAGATGTGGATAAAAAAAAAAAATTAACAAAAGACTGACCCTTCCTTTTTTTTTTTTTGGTTTTTAACCCCCTTTTTTTTTTGTTTAAATCTCCCTGCCCAGTGCGAGGGAAATCATTTTCATCCCCCCCTCCTTCCGCACGAGGCCGGGAGCAGGGATTGCTTTACATCCCAGAAGAAGGGAATACTTAAGGAAACCTCTGGCAGAATTATGGATGGAAGTGCAAGGAGATGGTTTTATCAGGAGGCTTCAAGGCTATTATTGTCCAAATAAACACTTGCTTTGCCAGACATGATCTACAGCTGCTGCACGGAGACCCCCGGCTTCCATCTGAATTTCAATCTCCCTGCCTCCATCTCCTTTTGGCCTTTCCCACTTTTTGCAGCCCTGAATAGCCCACTGTGCTGGATTACTTCACTTTTTCCATCTCAATAGGCTTCACCAGGCTCCTGACTTCCTGCCCACCACCCTGCTCCCCACTTCAGCTGCCTTTGGGAGGCTTTAACACCTTTGGGGGTTGGATTTTTTTTTTTCCACTTCCAGGGACAGGATGCTCCCCCAGATTTCACTATCGGGCTGCAGGATGTCACTGCTGCCCAGAGCAGGGATCCCATGGGATGCACATCTCATCTCCCTGGACAGGCAAACTGAGAAAAGCAAGAAGCAACGCAGACAAACTTTTTGGAAAGTTGTTAAATCTTTATCATTTTTTTGTTTTCCTACACCCACATCGTTCTCCAGGCTCACAAACAGCCCCACCAGAGACAAAGTACAGGAAATATTCCAGAGGCATCACTCCAGGATCCTTTAAAAAACATGGACTGACAGAGTTTCACCAAACAACAAATCCTGAGGATTTTCAAGGGTAGAAGTGCAGGAGAACAGCAGAACAAACATTTCTAGATAGATTTAGGTGACTTTAAATCCAAATTTTAATCCCTGTCACAAATTCAGAAATGTTTATTTCTGGGATTTAATCTCGAGAGTAACCAAGCTTGAACTGCAAATCTTGTATCCTCAGGCCAGGACTTCTCATCTTTGTCCCTAAATTCTGGATATGTTTTACTCCACTAGGAGGGCTCAGATTTTTGCCCAAAGCAGAAACTCTCAGTGAAAGTTTGTCCCTCATTCTTGCACTCACCTGCAGGCCATTTGATCAGCAGGTTGTGAGGTGATGTTTTTAGGGGTGACTCTTGATTTACAGTAAATAATCCAGGCTTTAAAAAAGGAGAACTGGATTTGATCCAGAGCTTTGGCTTCTCTACATGCAGGTAATGAGTTCATAAACTGGATTTTCACTATTAGGAGGTTTTTAGGAGTATTTTGGAGGTTTTTAAGGCACATTTTGTACCTCGTGAGCTGTGTGGGGCAGCAGTGGTGGCTGGAGCTGCACACTGGCATGCAGGCTGGGATTTCCCACAGGGCTGGCACAGGGAACCATCCCCAAATGCCCAGCAGCTGGAGTTGGGCTGGCTTAGCTGCAGGAGCCAGGCAGGCTCAGTTCCCAGCTTTCCTTTGGGTTTGTACCTGAAAAACCCCAAACTTGCCAAGTTTTGCCTAAAGCTCCTCCTTCCCAGCACCCCTCCAAAGCCGAGAGCCGCGTTCCCAAACCCTTCAACCTCCACACCCCGTTTCATTTCCTACCCCTGAAGGAACCTCTCAGGTCTCTCCTTCTGGGGGGCATCAGCACTGAAAACAGAATTTGGGAGCCCCTTGCTCCCAATTTCCTTGGGCCACGCTGTTCCACACCTGGATGAGGCCAGGAGACAAGAAGGGACCGTGTGTGGCTGGGTCACCTCTGGGTCTGGCCTTCAGAAGCTGCTCTCAGCCAGGGAGGAGAGATGTTCAGACCATTAAAATGTTCTCCTTGATTGGTCTGGCAGAGCAGAGAGCCCTCCTTTCACGCCAGCAAATCCAAATCCATGTGCCAAATAAATAAAGGTTTAGCTTCTCCCTATACTCTGCTCTGGCAAATAAACAGAGCTGCTCTTCTCCAGGGGATTCCTCCGGAGCTGGCAGTCCTAGGGGACACTTGTGGCACTCCTGGAGGGTCCCCTCAGCTCATCCCTGCCTGATTTCCCAGAAAATTGGGGAAATTAGTGGCTCAACATGATACCTTCCAGCTTTTCTGTGTTTCAGGTTCTGTGCTCTTCAGTGTGTGGGGCTGGGCTCACACCAGGGGATGCTGAGCTCTGTGCCCAGAGCAGGGAGACAAAACAATTCCTGCTCCAGCTGGGCACCAAGGACAAATGATCCCAATCTCAGGCCAGGAGCACAAACCCCGTGGGCTGGAGAGAGAAAAACAAGCAGGGTGGGACTGGCTGGGCCAAAGCTGGGCTGGGACAATGAACTGCAAGGTGCAAATGGAGCAGAGCTGATCCCAGGGAGAGACCCCGTGCCCGGCCGTGCATTTTGGGGCCATTTTGGGTCATCTTGGGGGCAGCCCTGGCTGGGCTCTGGTGCTGCCCAAGGTGGATCCATGGAGGAGATCCTTGGAATCAATCCCTGCTTTGTTCTGGGACTCTGCCCAGCCTCTGCTCCAGCTCAGCCTGCACAAGGCATCAAACACCCCTGGAGAGGCACCATGATCCTGCAGATGGAATAGTAAAATTGACTCCCTTTATTCTATTTATTCTGATTCTGTTTTTTACAAATATATTCCTGGCATTCAGTGAGGTGTGTGACTTTATAACACTTCATAAGATGCCAGCTTGCTGTCTTTTTATTAAAAATAATAATTGAGAACACTGCAATCATTGATAAATGCATTTATCCAGCCCCAAATTCCGTTGATTTTTGCAGGTCCCTCTCTTAGGAGATCATAAATAATTTGCCTTTCATGGTTTTTTTTGGCAAATACAAACAGCAGGGTGCTCCTGATGATGATAATTAATTCCTAAATTATTGATTTCCAAGAACATAAGGGAAAATTCTCAGAATATTTTCATTCCTGTTGCTGTTTTGCCATCTTTATGCAATAATCAGTATCTATCTATAAAAAATACATAAATATATCCATGGGATAGTTAAAGCAGAGAACAATTTTCCCCTTTTAAACCCGATTTAGATGGATATTCTCATTATTACATCTTTGGTTGTGTTATCTTGACTCTGTTTTATCCTCTTGGCTCTTCTCAGCCCATTTTGGCAGCAGAACCATCTTGAAAACCTCGGGTTTGACCCGAAAACCTCGGGTTTGACCCAAAAACTTTGAGTTTGACCCAAAACCCTTGAGTTTGACCCAAAGCCCTGGGTGAGCTCCATCAGATAAGGAGGCTCCCAGTACCTGTGTGGTCTGGTGGCACAGGAACAGCTTGGAAATGGCAAATCAGATGGAATTACACGATCCTTATCTCCTTCCCCTACAGAGGGCACGAGCTGCTGACTTAGAACTCGCTTGGAGTGCAGGGAAATGGGGAAAAAGAGATTTTTTAAACGAGTTTTCAGGAGCTGGAAGAGATATTAGCAAGGGGCCCTAACCTGGTTATTAGCTATGCACAACTGTTGTTTATTTTTGCACAGGAACCAAAGGAGAAACCATCTCTGCTTGTTTTTCTTGACTTCACTTAAAGAAATTGTATAGCTTTTGGAAAGGGTTAAATAATTTCCTCCTTGCCTGCACTCCTCAGGCTCTCCTGGCCCGTGTGGGAGTGTGCAGGAGGTTCCCCACCAACCACAGCTCTGTTTTCCAAAAGGAAATTAAAGTGAAATACATCAGCCAGGCTGGGACTTCACACTTCAGAGACTTGTAAAGAACATCAGCTGCTGAAATTGATGGTCACTTTAACTGCCCTCAGCTTCTCCTCCAGACAGCAGCTCAAGGTTTTACTGGGCTTAATGGGACAATATCTCCCTGCTGATGACTTCATTTAGGTCGTGCTGAAATTCCTATTAAAGCAGGGCCATTAATATTTCATTAAAATGCCTCTGATGGCAGCTCCTGCTAATCTGCAGGGTGGATCCCACGTGGGATGGGGAAAATCCTGTGAGGAATTCCGTGTTCTCCTCAGTGCTGAGTCCTTTGTCTCTTTAAAGGGTGAAACTTTTCTTGTTGGTTCTTTGGTTTTCGTTTTGTAGAATTATCATTTTCAGTATAACTCCTCACAGATCATGGAAGAGCTGGAAAGGCCGGTGCTTTAAATATTGTAAATGCTGCAGAAGAAAATATGTCTTGGGCCAGAGCAGGGGATGAAAATATGGGCATTTCTGCAGAGGATTTGCAGTTCCTTCTGGAATGCAGGAGGAAAATGGGAATCACTGAATCCCTGGATGTTTCAGGCTGGAAAAAGTCTCTAAGTTGATCAAGGAAAAGTGAATCACGGAATCCCAGGATGGTTCAGGCTGGAAAAGATCCCTAAGACAATCAGGGAAAAGTGAATCACGGAATCCCAGGATGGTTCAGGCTGGAAAAGATCCCTAAGACAATCAGGGAAATGGGAATCACTGAATCCCAGGATGGTTCAGGCTGGAAAAGATCCCTAAGATGATCAAATCCAGTCACCAGCCCATCACCACCACCACGCTCATCCCTGTCCCCAAGGGCCATATTCCCCCATTTTTTGAGCACTTCCAGGGATGGTGACTCCACACTGCCCCGAGCAGATTTTTCCAGGCCTGACATCCCTTTCCATGCAGGAATTTCCCCTGATTTCCAATCCAGACCTCTCCTGGCTCCCCTGGAGGCTGTTTCCTCTCGTCCTGTCCCTGCTGAGGATCTGGAACCAGGGACAGGGGTGGCTGCAGCAGACGAGGAGCTCCAGCCTGCCGGCACTGCAGGGCCCAGCCCCGGCCAGAGGGAGCCTCTGGAATTCCCTGGGTGCCAAATCCAAGGAGCTCTGACATTGCCCAGCACACAGGCCGGGCTTGCAGGGTTTATCTTTGGAATTAGGGGCTCCCCTGGGTAAAAGGAGCCCCCTCATTACGGGATTAGCAGATTAACCTGTTTGTGTCTCCAGGAGGAAACGGCCCCCAGCCCCAGCGCCGGGCGGGCGATCAGGTTCCAGGGGCTCTGGCACGGGCAAAAACGGGGACAGCCCTCGGGATCAGAGCTCAATTGGGTTGGAAAAGACCTGAAAAGGTCACGGAGTGCAGCCTTAAGCCAAACTCTGCCCAGGGCCACCAAACCACGGCCCTGCTGGCACAGGAACCCGAGCCAGGTGGCAAAGAGAAGCTCCCAGGGATGTTAATTCCTAACAATCCTGTCTCATTCCTGGGCAACCTGGGGGGAGGAACTGAAAAACATCTGTAAATATATATAATATATACATAAAAAATTATATCATTTATAGAGATAATACATACATTTATAATATAGAATGTATATTTATTAGATATATTACAGAATAGATAATATATATAATAGATAATATAACATATATTTATTAGATATTGTATAATTATATAATAGATATAATATGTATTTATTATCTCTATAGTATAAATATATATTTACATATATAACATATAACATAAAACATATCACATATGATATATAATATATAATAAATAAGATAATATATGATATATGATATATATGATATATATGATATATATGATATGATATATGATATATATCTCAGCTGTGAGAATGTGAGCTCCTCTCAGTTCTGCACAGCAAAAACTCCAAAATAAAATGAAATTAGTAAACCCCTCCCAAAAAAAACTTGTGGCCAGCAACACCCACAGTTCAGCATGAAATATTTTACCCCAGTTCAGCATGAAATATTTTATCCCTTCAACTTGTTTCTGTTGTTGAGTCCAAACTTGTTTTCATTGCAGCATTAAAATTTCAGTATTCCATTAATTATTAGTTATTAAGTGTTCAATATAAATCAATGAACTCCCCTTTTCACAGAAATATCTGTGCTTTTTTATTATTGGAAATGGAAATAATAATAAAAATAATTTGCTGGAATATTGCAAATTTTATTCTCTCAGAGTCTCATTGCAAAGTTTGGAAGTGCAGGTGGAGTTTCTGAATGCAGGCAGAGTGAAGCTGGTTATTAAAGAGCATTAAGATAAATCAGAGTAATTCAGAAACTGAGTGCAGGTCATGGAAAAGGGATTTCTGAGCTTTGAGCTTCAGAGGAATAGGAAATTAAACATATAAATACAAATTCAAATGCAAATACAAATACAAATACAAATACAGATACAAATACAAATACAAATATAGATATAGATATAAATATATAAATAATAGAACTAGAACTAGAACTAGAACTAGAAATAAAAATGGAAATATAGATAGTAGAAATGGAAATATAGATAATATAAATATACATATATATATAATATAAGTAGAAATATATATCATATAAATGGAAATATAACTATTTCATGGAAATTCCAGAAGAAAAATGCAATGTCCACTGAGATATCAGGGAAAACCACTGGATATTCATTGATACCCTGCAAAAGGAAAATTTGCCATTTGAGAGGAAGCTGAGGCTCCCGTGCTATTCAATTTCCATGGGCATTCCTCACTTTTCCTGGCTAATCCAGCCAGGAATGCAGCTCCAGCTGCAGTTCCCTGCACTCCAGTGGTGTTGGTGGCACTTTGTCCTTGCAGTCCCAGCGCTCTCAGATGGGATTGACTGGACAAACCCCTTGGAGTCCTGGCTAAGTGGGAAGGATTGATCCCAGCAGGATTTATCCACTCCTTTTCTCCTTGTGTGGTTGCTCCTTTCATCCATCCCCGGCACATCCAGCAGCTCTGCCCTGCTCAGCCCCTGCCCTCCAGGACATTTTTGGATAAAATTTCCCATTTTTTCCCCATTGCTTTCACGGGGAAGGGGCTCACCCCCTCTGTGTTGTGTTGGAGCAGGGAAAGCAGGATCCAGCTGGATTTTTTGGGACAATCCAGCACCAAAATCAGAGCTAGCCTTCAACATTCAGCACATGCAGTGTTGTGTGTCTGGAGCTGGCAGAGGATTTGTGTGGTTGGGAGCAGACAAATTGTGGGCAGCTCCGTGATGATGATGAGGGTGCAGATCTGGGATCCAATTTCCTTCTCTCTCTGCTGGAAGCAGCAAAAATAACTCCAGGATTATCTGTTCCTGCTTCTCGTGACAGCAGAGGAAATGTCAAAGTTTGGAAGTGTGACAGAAATATGGGAAAACTCCAATTCAGAATGTGAGTGGGAACAATCCCGGGATTTTATTGAATTCAGGCTGAATATTGAAATGAAATTGTTTGAATTCAATTGTTTAAAGGCAATCTCCTGGGTGGGGGTGATGCCTTGTGCAGGCTGAGCTGGAGCAGAGGCTGGGCAGAGTCCCAGAACAAAGCAGGGATTGATTCCAAGGATCTCCTCCATGGATCCACCTTGGGCAGCACCAGAGCCCAGCCAGGGCTGCCCCCAAGATGACCCAAAATGGCCCCAAAATGCACGGCCGGGCACGGGGTCTCTCCCTGGGATCAGCTCTGCTCCATTTGCACCTTGCAGTTCATTGTCCCAGCCCAGCTTTGGCCCAGCCAGTCCCACCCTGCTTGTTTTTCTCTCTCCAGCCCACGGGGTTTGTGCTCCTGGCCTGAGATTGGGATCATTTGTCCTTGGTGCCCAGCTGGAGCAGGAATTGTTTTGTCTCCCTGCTCTGTGCACAGAGCTCAGCATCCCCTGGTGTGAGCCCAGCCCCACACTCTGAAGCAGCACAGAACCTGAAACACAGAAAAGCTGAACCTGAGGCATCAAGGGGATTCATCCTCCTGACTCTGCAATATTTTCATGGTCAAATACCTGATTTAAATTTCAAACTTGGCATGGAACAGTTTGGGTTGGAAGGGACCTTCAGGACCATCACATCCCATGGGCAGGGACCTTCCACTGTCCCAGGGTGCTCCAGCCTGGCCTTGGACACTTCCAGGGATCCAGGGGCAGCCTCAGCTTCTCTGGGAATTCCATCCCAGCCCCTGCCCACCCTCAGAGGGAAGCAGGAGGCCGATCCATGGAGCCATCAGGAGCCCTGGCACGACTCCTCCCGTGTCCAGGCGGCTGAACCCAGGGGTGACACCAGTCCCTCCCAGGCTGGGAAACCCCATGGGTCAGGAATCACCTCTGGAGACAAAACAGCCAACAGAGAGCACTGAAATGAGCCTGAAGCTGCCCCAGCACAGCACTGACAACTGAATTTTCCAGCACTGCACACCTGAAAATGGCAGCAAACCTCAGAACTGTGGCTTTTCTGCTTTTCCCTGTAATCAAACAGGAATTTCTTCTTTTCTTCTTTTCTTTCTTTCTTTCTTTCTCTTTCTTTCTTTCTTTCTTTCTTTCTTTCTTTCTTTCTTTCTTTCTTTCTTTCTTTCTTTCTTTCTTTCTTTCTTTTTCTTTTTTTCTCTTTCTTTCTTTCTTTCTTTCTCTTTCTTTCTTTCTTTCTTTCTTTCTTTCTTTCTTTCTTTCTCTCTTTCTTTCTTTCTTTCTTTCTTTCTTTCTTTCTTTCTTTCTCTCTCTTTCTTTCTTTTTTCCTTCTTTTTTCCCTCCTTTTTTCCTTATTTTTTCCCATCTTTTTCCCATCTCTTTTCTTTATTTGTTTCCCTTTTTTTTTCCCTTCTCCCTTCGCCCCTTCTTTTTCCCCTTTTTTTTCTTCCCTTCTTTCTTCCCCCTTCTTTTCTTTCTTTCCATCGCCCCTTCTTTTCTTTCTTTCTTTCTTTCTTTCTTTTTCTCCCTCTTTTTCTTTTTTTTCTTCTTTTTTTCGTCTTTTTTTCCTTCTTTTTTTCCTCTTTTTGCCCCTTCTTTTTGTATTTCTTCTCTTTTTCACAAGCAAGCAGGATAAAACACCAGCCTGTACCGAGGGCCTGGCTGCTATATTTAACTCAGACAAACACGTAACAAATCACTATTCTGCAGAAAGAAGGCACACCTCAGAGGTTGGGGTTTTTTTTTTCCTTTTTTTTTTTTTCTCTTCAGACCTGGACGTAGAGACCACAACCCTCTAAATAATCCTCCAGAAATAAACCAATGAAATGTTCCCTCTGACAACAGACACAGCATTATACCTGCAGCTGGTAAATGTTTCCACAGTCCAACCACCTTTCCTTCTCGTTTCCAGTAAAAATTTGCTCCCAGGGGGATGGAGGCAGCAGTTGGATTTTAATTACTTTTCTGCAATAACGTGGAATGGAGAGTTGCAATTTTTTTTTTAAATGCTGTTGATGGATTCTCTCTTTTTTTTTTTTTTTCTCTTTTTGGAAGGGAAGGACGGAGGAGGGTTGGCAGCAAAGGCAGATGCCCTGTGGAAATCCATCCCTGGTGTCTCTCTGATGCCTTGTGCAGGCTGAGCTGGAGCAGAGGCTGGGCAGAGTCCCAGAACAAAGCAGGGATTGATTCCAAGGATCTCCTCCATGGATCCACCTTGGGCAGCACCAGAGCCCAGCCAGGGCTGCCCCCAAGATGACCCAAAATGGCCCCAAAATGCACGGCCGGGCACGGGGTCTCTCCCTGGGATCAGCTCTGCTCCATTTGCACCTTGCAGTTCATTGTCCCAGCCCAGCTTTGGCCCAGCCAGTCCCACCCTGCTTGTTTTTCTCTCTCCAGCCCACGGGGTTTGTGCTCCTGGCCTGAGATTGGGATCATTTGTCCTTGGTGCCCAGCTGGAGCAGGAATTGTTTTGTCTCCCTGCTCTGTGCACAGAGCTCAGCATCCCCTGGTGTGAGCCCAGCCCCTCACACTGAAGAGCACAGAACCTGAAACACAGAAAAGCTGAACCTGAGCCATCACCTCAATCCCTCAGTTTTTGCAGAATATTGGGAATTCATTGACCATTCCAGCTCTTCCAGCTCAGCCCTCCAGGCCGAGCTCCCAGTGGTTACAGCTCCTTCCTTCCCCATAACACAAACTCCAGGAGCCTGGAAACCTGGGAATATTTCCCCCATCCCTGGAAGTGTCCAAGGCCAGGCTGGACAGGGCTTGGAGCTCCCTGATCCACTGAAGGTGTCCCTGCCCATGGCAGGGGCTGGGATGGGAGGAAATTTCAGTTCCTTTCCCACCTAAACCATTCCAGGCCTCTGTGATTCCATGATTTGAGCAGGGGCATGGAATGATCTCCAAGGTCTCCTTCAACCCCAACCATTCCATGGTTCCATGTGGGGAAAGCTGCCCAGCCCCGAGGTGGTTTTGGGGTGTAACTGGTGCAGAGAGGAATTTGGTTTTTGAGGGAAAAGAACCGCTGTGTATCCCTGAATCCACCTGGATTTCATGGATGAAAACACATCTGCTAGGATTTCATGGAGAAAACTGCAGGGCACCCAAGCCAGGTGGCTTTTCCTGACAGAAGATCCTGTCCCAGCCCTGGTGCTGCTGCCTGAAGCTCCCAGCAGAGATCCTGATTTCCTGGGGCAAAGAAATCCCATCGTGTTTGGTGCCATTGGCCATGTTCTGAACCATTTGGCTCAAAAATTTGGTTTTTGAACCAAATTTTGTTCTGCCCCGGTGCTTGAAGGCGTTTTGAGACTGAAACAACTCCAAAACTCAAAATCTGGGGGTTTTCCTTCCGTCCCTTTCTCCCTCCTTGAGCAGAGCTGGTTTTCTGCAGCTCCAGGTGGTCGCTGCTGGAGCCCCTGGTTGTGATTCCAGAGTTCCCTGGAAATCCCACCTTAACTGCAGTAGCTCTGAAGGACACCCAGCACAGGGATTTATTTTTTTCCTCAACAAGATTGATTTGGTTCCCCACCCAGGGCTCAGCCTTTTCCAAGGATTCCTTGGATTTTGTTGGAATTACCCCCAGCCCTGCCCTCAGGAACCTCTCCCTGCACAGAAGAGAGGTTCTTCATTCTGTCCTTCATCCCAGAGCATTTTCCTGAAGGAATTAGGGTTTGTATCCCTTCATCCCCCTCATTCCTGGCTCTATTTAGATATAATTCCTGCTATCAGGCTTTACATCCTCGTTTTATCCCTGCTTTGGGATGAAACACATTAAAAATCCCCGCTGGCTTTGGGCAGGAGGATATTTATTTAAGCAAGCTGAGTTCCATATTTTGGTTGAATAATTACAACCTTTTTCTCTTGCATCCATTGACTGGACCCTATTATTTTCTGCCACTGAAGCCCAAAAAAGTATTTACACAGCTCAGTGCTCCTCAGGCTAAACACGGATGGGATGCTCAATCATGGGAATCAGTGCAAAAATCCTTGATTTTTCCTTTTCTCAATGATTTTTGAATCGAGACTAAATAGAGCTGGAAGGGCTGAGGGAAGCAGAGAGATGTTTCTTGTCCTTACTGTGCAGAAAGTTTGGATCTCTTCCTTAATCCAGGGGAGAGGAGCAGAAGTAGGAACATACTTTGGTCTGCAGTTTATTTTTCTCTGCTTTCCCTTCCCTAACTCAAACAAACCCAACCTTTTCTTTGATTGGTGCTGGTCCATCCAGGGATGGGATTTCTCTGGAATCTCTCCTCTGGAAGCTCCTGGTGGGCTGGATGTGGGTGGTTCCCAGAAACATCAGGAGATGCTGGAGTGATCCCAAATCCTGGGCCACTCATTTCTCAGTCAGGCTTCTTGAAACAAACAAAGCTTTGGGGCTGAAAAGTGAAAATTGAATTATCTGGTTGCCTCTGGAGCTGCTGTTGGATCACCAGCTGCAAAAATGGGGGGAAAACGGTACAATTAAATTTAAAAATGTGGGTGTTAGTTTTGGAAGGAGGATCCCTTGATGTGGCTTGAAGGGAGCAGTGTGTGAACCCAGAGAAATCCTGGCTAAATCCGGATCCCAAAGCAGAGCTGTGGCCATTTCTCCCTTGCACTTGCTGGTAGTTTTCCACAGGTTCTGTCTGGTTCCAGCTGGGAAATGGAGGGCAATCCCTGACTAGCATTTCCCCTGATGAGCTGTAAACACATCAGTTCCCAGCCCTCTGCCCATCAGGGTGGTGTTTAAATGAGATTATTTCAGCTTTTGATTGCCTTGATTGCACCTTCTGATTGGGCTGATGTCAAGAATTGGGCACTGCTGCTGCTGCTGCTGCTGCTAAAACTTTAAAACCCTCCAAAACTGCTCAAGCACCTTCCAGAAATGAAACTTTCTTGTTTTATTTCCTTTTTAACTTTTCCTGGGTGGTTCCTGAACCCCTTAACCAGGGACTGAGGTGCCCTCACCTGGTGCTGCCTGTGGAATTATTGTGAATAAACACAATTATCTGACACTAGGTTACAGGAACTCACTGGCATCTCTTTCTTCACCTGTTTTTTATTTTTTCTTACACCTAGACCATTCATCAACGCAAATTTTAGGTGACAGAACCTCCAGAGGAGGCTGTGAAATGGATTCCAAATCCAGCAAAATCCATTGAAATGGATTCCAAGTGCAAAGCTGGAGCAGGAAACATCAATTAAATATTTCAGTGTAGTTTTCCCACTGCCCCTCATTAACACCCAGCCACAAGAGGTGTCCTCTCTCCCCCAGTTTCTGCCCAGTCCGTAAAGGATGTGCCAGGAGCTCCCTTGAGATCACAGAATCACAGAATTTCTAGGTTGGAAGAGACCTTTAAGATCATCGAGTCCAACTCCAACACCTCAGCCAGAACGCGGCACCCAGCGTCACATCCGTCTTTGTTTAAATGTCCTCGTCCACATTTAGATGTGGGCAAGGGCAGCAGGAAATTGCAGCCTTGGCTTTTCTTCCCTCTGATTCCTCTTTTTTCCCTGTTTTTGCACCTGACTGAGCAACCTGGGCTGTGGAACCTCCCCTGCCAGGGCGGGGATGGGCTTTAGAATCCCTTCCAGCCCAAACTATCCCGGGATTTTATCATTCTGGGTGTCCAGCCCATGGCTCCAAACCCTTTCCAGGTGTGAAACACCAGAATTCAGATCATCAGGGACTCACAGCGGTGGGGGAGCCTCTCCCAGCACCACTGGGGGTGTTAGCTCCAGATTTTATTGAACCTTTTGTTCCCAGTGCCATAAGGATCAGATCTATGGCCTCATTTCACAGAACCTGGATTATTTCAGAGGAGAGGGGAGGGATCATAATTAGGAGCTTTTTTCCCTCTTCCATCATCAGCACTTCATGGAATGGTGGTGTCCTCACACGGGGCACCACTAAATGCTGGTTCTTGGCTTTTTTTCTGTTCAGGCTGGGATTGAATATGCTTGAGGCAGCGTTTTGTGCTTGGATTTAGATGTTTATTTCCTTTTATTTACGTCACAGTCTCACAAGCAGTGAATCCTGCAGTGTTTTACTAATGAGTTACAAAATGGATAACTGTTTTTCTCCGTGAGTCTTTCTAAAGGTTAAATGATCTAATCAAGAAATGACACTTCAATTATTTTTGCTTCTAAACTAATAACTAATTACTCAAAGTCTGCAATGTGGGCTTTTTTTAACTAATTACAAAATACGGATTAAACTTGTGAAGGAGAAGGTGAAGGAGAAGGAGAAGAGAAGGTGAAGAGAAGGTGAAGGAGAAGGAGAAGAAGAGGGTGAAGGAGAAGGTGAAGAGAAGGTGAAGGAGAAGGTGAAGAGAAGGTGAAGGAGAAGGTGAAAAAGGTGAAGAAGAAGGTGAAGGAGAAGGTGAAGAGAAGGTGAGGAGAAGGTGAACAGAAGGTGAAGGAGAAGGTGAAGGAGAAGGTGAAGAGAAGGTGAAGGAGAAGGTGAAGAAGAAGATGAAGGAGAAGGTGAAGGAGAAGGTGAAAAAGGTGAAGGAGAAGGTGAAGAAGAAGGTGAAAAAGGTGAAGGAGAAGGTGAAGAGAAGGTGAGGAGAAGCTGAGGACAAGGTGAAGGAGAAGGAGAAGGTGAAGGAGAAGGTGAAGGAGAAGGTGAAGGAGAAGGTGAAGGAGAAGGTGAAGAAGATCAAGAAGAAGATCAAGAAGAAGATCAAGAAGAAGATCAAGAAGATGGACTGGTTTCTGCTCTAAAACCTTTATCTTGCTTTATATATATTCCTATATTCTAAAACTTTAAATTTTCTACTACATGACATTACACCCTTTAAATCAAATTGCACACCTGTGATCTTGGTGTTATCAATTAATTTTGGAAGTCTTCTCCACGGCTTTGGGTCAAAGGTGATCCTCTCGTGGGGGTCAGAGTCTGTCAGTACAGAGAGTTTAAAACTCAGCATTTAGGAATTCAACAGGAAGGGATTTTGGGGATCACCTCATCCCACCCCTTCCACCATCCCAGGGTGTCCTGGACACTTCCAGGGATGGAGCAGCCACAGCTCCTCTGGGAATCCCATCCCAGCCCCTTCCACCACCCCAGGGCAGGATTCCTGCCCAAAACCTCCCAAAATCCCCCCAAAATCCCATCTCCCCCCACCCTCTGCAAAGGGCAATCCATTCCCCATCTGAGCACGCTCTCCCACATACCCATAAACACAAAAATAAATATTGCCTTTGCCCAGCTCTTAAAAATGTTCTGCATCTGCTGCAGAAGCCACATTTGCCACCAGCTGGAGAGAAAACATTTTAATATGAGATCAAATATTTGGCTTGCCCAACGCAAGATGTAATTACATTCGCTCCAACGCTCTTACACCCGGGAAAGAAACCAGAATTCAGAGGGAAAAAAAGAATATTTCAAAGGTGTTTTCATGTCTCTCCTGGGAGGGGGAAAAGTGGAAGGGGGAATTTTCCCTAAATAGAAGGATCTGGTTCTTTTTACGAAATAGACCTGAGTTTTCTGATGCCACAGCTCGAATCCTGTAATTATGAAGCAGAGCTGACAAAGTTTTTCACCTCCTTAGAGCACCTTGGCTCGGTGGAGCGGCTTTTTCGCTCAGGATTGAGAAAGTTTTTTAGAGAAAACACCCAAAAATAGAGGAGTGAAGACTCTGGCTGCTCTGGGATCCTTGGCAGAGCTCACCTCGTGGTTGGGTTTGTTCCCAAATCGTTTTGACCCCGTGGGGGATAAACCTGGCTGAGGACAGGGTAGGGAGAATTCCATCTTGAGAATTCCATCTTGAGAGTTCCTTCCTGGAATTCTCAGGATGGGTGCACAGGGAGGCAGGAGCTGGAAAAAATCAGCAAAAATTGCCATTATTGCTTCTTTTGGGGCAGTCTCCAAAGCTGCTGAAACTCAAGTTTAGTCTGAGCACCTGTGTGGAGTTCCAGTGCTGATAAAATTCCCATCTTGCCAAAAATGAAGCTGAAAAATTTCAAACATTCCAAAAATTAGGCTGAAAAAAATTTCCATCTTGCCAAAAATTAGCCTGATAGAATTTCCAGCTTTCCAAAAATTAAACTGATAAATTTCCCATCATGCCAAAAATTAGGCTGATAAAATTTCAAACCTTCCAAAAATCAAGCTGATAAATTTCCCATCTTGCCAAAAATTAAGCTGAATTTCCAGCTTACCAAAAATTAAACTGACAAATTTTCCAACATTCAAAAAATTAGGCTGACAAATTTTCCAGCTTTCCAAAAATTAAACTGATGATTTTCCCATCATGCCAAAAATTAAGCTGACAAAATTTCCAGCTTTCCAAAAATCAAGCCCAG
This sequence comes from Haemorhous mexicanus, assembly GCF_027477595.1. Classification (NCBI taxonomy): domain Eukaryota; kingdom Metazoa; phylum Chordata; class Aves; order Passeriformes; family Fringillidae; genus Haemorhous; species Haemorhous mexicanus. The sequence continues at coordinate 10,288,677 of NC_082360.1, read as the reverse complement.
GTTTATTCACCTTCCTGGGCTGAAGCTGAGAGAGGAGAGACGAAAAGAGGAAATTCAGATCCAGCAGAAAGGCAGAGCAGAGAGAGCAGGACTGACTTTGCCTTTCTGGGTGATTTATTCCCTCCACATCTCTTCCCTCCTTCCTCTTTGATCTCTGCTATCAAGCAGCAGCAGGAAAGGTTTTCATTTTCCAACCTTTTTTTTTTTCTGAGCCAAATTTTGCCACCATCCAAGCTCCAATTTCGTGGAACTTTGTTCAGAGCCCAGGAGATTCTGATCAGGACTCCCTTTGTCCCTGAGGATTCAGAGAAATTTCAGACAAACCTCGGAGATGTGTAACTCAATCTTTTGAAAAAATGAATAATTTAATAATTTTTTTGAACTGATTTTCTTTCAGCTTAAATAAATGCAGAATTACCTTGGTATTTTTTGCATTTCTGATCCTGGTGGAAGCTCCAGGATTTCAACAGAAGGGGAATAAAGCCTGGCAATTGTCAGTGATTTTTAACTCCTTTTCTTTATTTTACAAGTAAAACCAATCCTAAAATTGTCCTAAAATTGAATTAAATTCCCTCTGCACACTTAATCCAAGTGGCATTGTACAAAATGCAGAAATTCAGGGGGATTGTCACTGATGGACAATTAACAGCTCCACTGCTGGAATTTCTTAATTGGCTGATTACTAAGGAATTAATTGCTCAGTCCTGTCCCTGCAGGGTGGAAAAATCTCCCTCCCCAAATCTCCTGGGGATGTTCCCTTTCCTCTGAGCAGGGGAATTTCTGCACACAAAGTAAAATTCAGCCTTGGAGGAACATCCTGGATCTGGGGGGTTTTTTTGGGATTGGATTTTTGGTTGGTTTGGGATTTTTTTGTTTGTTTATTTTCCTTTGTTTTATATTTTTTTGTTTTGTTTTGCTTTCTTGGTGGTTTTTTTTTTTTGGTCTCTTTTTCTGGTTTTTTTGGGTTTTTAGTCTGTTTTATTTGTTGTTGTTTGTTAATTGTGAGGGAGGGTATTTTTTATCCTTTTTTTTGTTTTGTTTGTTTGGTTGTTGTTGTTGTCAGACCATGATGAGTTGGAAGATTTTGATCTTGGCATCATCCACCTGCAGACTCAGTGCTAAAATCAGCCCCAGACATGGGGCTGACATGGTTTGTTGGTTTTGGTTTTTCATTATTTAGCAGCCCCAGACATGGTTTATTTTGGTTTTTTCCTCTAGTTATCTTTTGGCTTTTTGACAATTTTTCTTCCCCAATTTTTCCTCAAATTCTTCCCCTGTTTTCCCCCTCTGAAATTCCCCTTTTTTTACCAAATTCCCCAATTTTCCCCCCAATTTTCCCTTCAAATTTTCCCCAAAAATCCCCCACATTTTTTCTTAAACTTACCCCTAAAATTTGGAGAATTTTGGGAAAAATTTGGGGAATTTTAGGGGGAAAAAAAAAGCAAAAAAATTGGAATCTTTGGGGCAAATTTCAAGTAAGAAATGGGAGATTTGGGGGAGAGCTGGCCCAGCCCAGAGACCTTGGGCTCAGGTTTTATTTTCAACTAGACCTGATCCAGCCTTGGAAAACCCCAAATCCTCTCCTTTAACTGTACCCTGATTAAAATTTCCATTTTTCAGCTCTTTTTTTTTTAATGTTGAGAGAAACTCATCTCTTTTTCTTTTTTTTTTTTTTTTTTTTGAGGAGAGAAAATCTGGGTTCTTACTTTGGGACACTGAAGAATCACTCAGGCAGAAAGTGTTTGACCTTCAGAGAAGAGGAAGCGAAGACTGCGAGCGCTCTGTTCAGATTTCCTCCCTTGATTCATTCATAGATAAATTTACTTGAAACTCTTCTCCCTTTCCCTCCCTCCCCCCCAGCTTTGCCAGGCCTCACTCATTCATTTTGAAAAACATTTATTCAGAGAAGCCAGGCTCTCTTTTCACTCTGTGCTGGCCTTTTGCTCATTTTCTCACTTGGTGATTATTGCAGCCCGAGCGTGAGGTACATTTTATACCCAAATCCCTTCATTCCCCAAAGCTCCATCTGCCTTGCCAGGCTCTCCAGATTTTCCCTCTCCCCTGGAGATAAAACGTTCATTTCTGTAGAATGGTCTCTTTTCTGACCCAGAGATGGGGCAATGAGAGGTGTTTGAAAAACTTTTATTGCATTTCCAGCCTCATGTAAAAGGTGAGACAACACAGGTCTTATAATTCACTCCATCACAATTAAAAGCCAATTATTTCTTAATTACAACACATGATAAGCATTACTTATACACTTATAATGTTTTGTAATGCAATCAAATCCTTTTCACTGCACTTTTCAATCATCTCAAATTGATTTTCTTCCACCTCCTGCTCTCGTGTCCCTCTGGGGAATTCTTTGCCCTCTCCACTGTTGGATTTCTGACCCAGCCCAGGCTCTCTGGAGGTTCTGCCCTTGTGGGGCTCTCCCTGTCCCTCCTGCTCCAAGCTTTCCCCATCTTCTCCCACCCTTCCAACAACTCCTGAACTTCTGGGAGACTTTTACCCAAAATTGTTTTACAAACTTTTATTGCATTTTCAGCCTCATGTAAAAGGTGAGACCACACAGCTCTTATAATTCACTCCATCACAATTAGAAGCCAATTATTTCTTAATTACAACACATGATAAGCATTACTTATACACTTATAAATAATATTTCTTGTGTTAAAATAATACAAAAAATTCCTTTTCCCTGCATTTTTCAATCATCTCAAATTGATTTTCTTTCCACCTCCTGTTCTCTGGATTTTCTGCCCTTGTGGGGCTCTCCCTGTCCCTCCTGCTCCAAGCTTTCCCCATCTTCTCCAACCCTTCCAACAATTCCTGAACTTCTGGGGGATTTTTAACCAAAGTTTTAGATGGGGGTTTTCACCTTTAAAACATAACCCAAGTTTTCTATTTATAACTCTCTTATTTCTTTAATTTTCATGTGGCTCAAGTTGAGATGTGCCCAGACCCATGAAAAATCTGCAAGTTCAGATTTCCAGAACCCCTGCAGGCCAAAATTCTTTGTTTGCTCTTTGTCTTTTCCTTCTTTAACTTCTCTGACTTTTCCTTCCGTGCTGCCATCAGGATTCCCAGTACATGGAGCCCAAAATCACTCCAGAACATCAACTTGAATTTTGGGTAATCTTCCCTCAGCCCAACTCCTCACTTCTCCTTCATTTGGAGTCCAGGGATGGGGGAAATCTCATTCTGGGAGATCACCCACCTTCAACAACCTTTTGGGTGGTGAACACAAACCAGATGTGTCCTGTTCCTTCAGGAGCTGCTCCTCGAGGAGAAACACAAGGCACAAATGAAATTGGGATTTTGTTTTCTGGAGTGCAGCAGCACAGCCCCCTCTGCTCTGCTTGGGATCTGCTTTTGGAGGTGTTTTTGTGCTGAGAAAAGCTTTACCTGGGTCCCAAATTGCACAGACTCCTCCCAGCCCCAGCTTTGCCTGGATAATCCACAAGGAATTTTGATTTATTGCACAAAAGGGTTCCTGCTCTGCACCCCAGCGAGGTGGAGAGCAAAGCTGGGCCTGCCTGGGCTGAGTGGCTCCCAAGGGCTTTGCCACACTGGCAGAAAATGCAAATTATTTCCCATAGTGAGGGAGACCCTGACAGAGCAGGGAGGGTTTGGGCTGGTCCCCCTCCAATCCAGCAGGATGCCATCCCCAAATCTCCTGCCCTTTCCTCCAGGCCTTTGGCTCTTGTCCCCCTGGCCTGATGCTTGGACTTTTCCCACTGCTGGCATTTGTTCTGTGGCTGCAGTTTGGAGCTGGAGAGCCTCGAAACCATTGAACTGGTGGAAGTAAATTGCTTGGAGCACTGTGAAAATATCGCTGGGACCGTGTGGTTTTTAAACTCCTTTTCACTGCACTCTGCTCCTGAATTATTTCCAGCTGCTTCCAGATGCTCCTCCTCGCCTTGCAATAGGAAATGTGCAGATCCTGCCCCAGCCAGGTGCTGGCTGTGGGCTTGGAGATAAGAAAAGAACTCCCCAAGCTCTGCTGAGAGCTGTTCTTGGTGGTGTCCCTCGAATTAATTATCAGTTTGTGTCGGGAGATGGATTCACCTGGGTTTCTCTGAGGTTTATTTCAGAAATGCTGAGTGTCAGAGCACAGATAAAGCTTTTTTAGTTTTGCTTTACCTGTGAGTCAGGGGAGGTTTCCAGGTGACTTGGAGGCCTCTCCCATGCAGCACAGAGAGTCCTGCTGGAAGCTCCCGTGGAACAGGCAGCTGCATTTGGGGCTGATGCAAATTCCAGAGCTCTCAGAGCTGGGGATGCTCCATCCCTCCAGGAAGTACTGCCCCAAACATTAATCCTGTCCTGTCCTGGCTGCTGACAGAGCCGAGCACTGAGCCATGGAAAAGAATAAAATTCCTCTGCTGACAGAGACCTGGGAACAGCCACAGAAAGCCAGCCCAGCCAAGCCCAGAGAGGGTTTAGGCTCTGCCTTGGAGTATTTTAAGCTCAGAACAGATTTTGTTGTGATGTATTTTCATGATAACCTGGAGGGAAAAACTCGATGAGCCGAGGGTGTGAAGTGAGCGGGGCTAAATCATTTTGCTGGATGTCATCTCATCCAAATCCTCTGTGTGTGAACTTTTATTCCCAGAAAACTCCTGTCAGTAAAAGCTGAATGAGAACTCACCAGCTTTCCTCTGCTCTTGCTGTGTGACCTCCAAAAATAGATTTTTTTTTTAACTTTTATGAGAGTTTAACTCGTCCTGGCTGGATGGGAAGGAGATGCCAATGATAATAGGAACAGGGCTGTTAATTGATTTTAGATCCTGGTGGTCTTGAGGGGTGCCAGAATTAATGACAATGATCATATATTTCTGCAGCCCTTTTCATCCCAGAGCTCCTCACAGAACAACTTCCAAACTATTCCAAGGGAGGAGCTGCCAAAGCCAGGGTAAAATATGGCAGGATGGTTTTCCAATTGCAACAGCAGCAGGAATAGTGGAGAAGGGATTACTGAAGCTGGAATTCGGCCAGATTCCTCGGATTTACACACTTTTACAACATTTTCTGGACTTTTAACCACAGATAACCATCTGCAGTGCCTGTCTGCTGCTCTGCTCTGAGCTGAGTGTCAAAAATAGCCTGCCCAGGGTGATATTTTAGCAAGCAGAGCCTGCAGGGTATTAATAGATGCTGAAAGGCTCAGCTCTCCCCAAACCACTAAGGACAGCTTTGCAGTTTCAGGGGTTTTCAAGTGGTTGGAGCCCTCAGCACTTGTTTGTGCCTTGGGAATTCTCAAACAGCCCTCCAAGACTGGCTCGGCCCTCTCGGGCATCTCTTCCATTTTCCTCAAAGTATGAAAAAAGGAAAGAGTTGTTGTTCACTTCAGGATTTCTCGGTGTTTCCTTGGGGAATTGTTGTCCAGGGAATTCAGTTTGTGCAGCCCTAGGTGGGTGGTGTTGGCAGGGACACACAGAGGGGGCTCAGCTCCCTTTTCCCTGCCCCTGTTTTCCTGCTGCTTTGGATGTGTCTGCATGGATTTCCCTGCACTGAGAATTCCAGATTGCTGATCTCACAAAGGCTGATTTTTCCTGAGCTAATGGGGGAAATTTTTCGCATTTATGCTGATTCTTTTTTTTCTTTTCTCTGCCAAGGTGGGGATGAAATGTGCTGGAGGGAATTTCTTGTTGGACTCAGGTGTTTATCAGTTCTTATCTCTGTCACAGTCTCACAAACCCTGAGCTCTGCAGCACTTCACTCTACAAACTAAAAATGGAGCCCCATCTCTCTCTCTCCAAGGCCTTTGAAGGATAAATTGCCCAATTAAGAAATGACACCTCAATTGTTTTCACTTTTAACCCAACAACCAACCAGCTGTGCCTGCAATGGGGACTTTTTTATCCAATTACACAAACCCACCCAAACCCCTGGAGAGGGAGTGAAGGAGAAAGAGAAGAAGAAGGTGAAGAAGGAGAAGAAGAAGGAGCAGCCTCCACCCTAAACCCTCCATCTTGCTCTCTATATGTTGCTATATTCTAAACCCCAAACTCTGAGTTTCCCCCCTGTGACATCCCACACTTCTATCAAACCCCACACCCACAATCCCAGCTCTGCCATTCCATTCTGGAAGCTTCTCCAGGGCCTCAGGTCAGTGCAGTGTTCTCTGGGGGTTAGGGCCTGGCAGCACAGAAAGTCTGAAATTCTCAGGGTTGGAACCAGGGTTCCAGCACATTTCCCCCCTCCTGGGGATGGGGTTGGTTCTCAGCACTGTGGGGTCACTTCCCATCCTGGGACTGCGGCCTCACCGTGCCCTGTGGGGGTTTGGAGAGTCCTGGTGGGATTTTAATCCCTAAAGATTGATCCCCCTTCTGCCCCTGCAGAGCTCCAGCCCCACAGGGATCCCTCCACTCCAGCGCCACCACCCTGGGTGGCTCTGCACACACCCCACCTGTTCCAAAGGTGATTTCCATGAAACACTTCTCTTTTTTTGCTGGATTTTCCTTATTGGATGGGGAAAATTCCCACATTTTTAATATTAAGTGGAGAGTGAATATCCACTGGATATCAAATTTGGTATTGATGTCATATCACTGATATCAAATTTGATATTGATGTCATATCAGTGAATATCAAATATGATATTGATGTCATATCACTGATATCAAATTTGATATTGATGTCATATCACTGATATCAATTTTGATATTAGTGTCATATCACTGATATCAAATTTGGTATTGATGTCATATCACTGATCTCAAATTTGATATTGATGTCATACCACTGAACATCACAACACTGCTCTGTGATGGGGGAAATGTGTGGAATTCCACCAGGGCAGGTTTCTAACTGGTGCAAAAGGCAGAATTCCCTTGGCTTTCCTGCTCACGCTCCCCAGCTCTGCATTCCAGCCACACAATTCCCTCCAGCTCTTCCAGGAATTCAAAAAATCAAAGTTCCAGGGAACACGAGGCTCTCCCTGCTCCAGTGTGTTTGGGCATTCCCTTATCTCCCTGCCAGGACCTCGTGCCCAGGTCCTGGGACATCACCCGTGCTTTCTTGAGGATTTTAACCCTGTCAGAACCACTCAGAGGTTCACTGGGTTACCCTGAGAGCTCCTGGGGCGCCCCAGTTTTCTCTTTGGAGAAGAAAATTTGTGTTTTTTCTGCCTTGGTGATGCTCGCTAAACAAATAACGAGCAGCAAAACAAATCTCTGCTGGCATCCAATAGAAATTGGTAAATTCTGTGTGGCCCAGGACGCTGAGGGTTTGAAATCCTAAATCAAAATATTAAATTCTGTGTGGCCCAGGATGCTGAGGGTTTAAAATCCTAAATAAAATATGTTAAATTCTGTGTGGCCCAGGATTTTAAGGGTTTGAAATCCTAAATCAAAATATTAAATTCTGTGTGGCCCAGGATGCTGAGGGTTTAAAATCCTAAATAAAATATGTTAAATTCTGTGTGGCCCAGGATATTAAGGGTTTAAAATCCAAAATCATAATTGTTAAATCCAAAAATAACTGTTAAATCTAAAACCTGTTTAATCTAAAAATAAAATTTAAAATCCTAAAGAAAGTTCTCTGTGTGGCCCAGGATGCTGAGGGTTTAAAATCCTAAGTAAAAATGTTAAATTCTGTGTGGCCCAGGATGTTAAGGTTTGAAATCAATAATAATTGTTAAATTCTGTGTGACCCAGGATGCTGAGGGTTTGAAATCCTAAATCATAATTGTTAAATTCTGTGTGCCACAGCATGTTAAAGTTTAAAATCCTAAGTAAAAATGTTAAATTCTGTGTGGCCCAGGATATTAAGGGTTTGAAATCCTAAATCAAAATATTAAATTCTGTGTGGCCCCAGGATGCTGATGATTTTAAATCCTAAATCATAATTGTTAAATCTAAAAATAACTGTTAAATCTAAAAACTGTTTAATCTAAAAATAAAATTTAAAATCCTAAAGAAAATTCTCTGTGTGGCCCAGGATGCTGAGGGTTTGAAATCCTAAATAAAATATGCTAAATTCTGTGTGGCCCAGGATGTTAAGGATTTGAAATCCTAAATCAAAATGTTAAATTCTGTGTGGCCCAGGATGATGAGGGTTTAAAATCCTAAATAAAATATGTTAAATTTTGTGTGCCCCAGGATGTTAAGGGTTTAAAATCTTAAATAAAGAATATTAAATTCTGTGTGGCCCATGGTAGCGAGGGTTTAAAATCCTAAATAAAAAGATAAAATTCTTTGTGGCCCAGGATGCCCTGATCTTGTTCCTCATGTTGGACCTGAAGGATTGCACTGTAAATTAGGGATCCTCAGAGTGAGGGATAAATCTGAGCACAAAACTCAAGATTTGAGCAAATTCTCTCTGTCCCAGCTGAGATTTCTGGTGAATCACAGCCCAAAGTCTCTGCAGGAGCAGGAATTATTCTGTGCACAACTTTTCTCGGAACAGCTCTCCTGCAAAACCAAAACAGCAACTCCCAGCACCCCGAGAGGAACAGAATTATTATTATATAATTATATATCAGTGGATTATTTCTGTGCTCCAGGAGCACGAGCCCAGAGCTGGGCTGGAACACTGGCCAGCAGAAAGGAGTGAGAGGCAGAGATGAGGCTGGGGAAAAGCAGGGCTGTGCTCTGGAGAGCCCTGCTGGCCCCCCTGGCCCAGCTCTGCTGTCATTAATAAAGCCAAAAGCGAGAGGTGGGGCCACATGTGGTGTCAATACACTTTAATTAAGTGCAATAATTCCCCTTTTCCTGAGGTGGACGTGCTAAGACAGATTTCTCGGCGGAGATTTGGAGATTTATGCCTGGTGAGGGTTTTGGGCTGTCCCCTGTGCTGTGCAGAGCATCAGTGCCCTCTTTGGGAACCGCGGGATCCTGCAGGGATCCTGCAGGGCTCTGCCCGCTCCTGCAGGATTCACATTTTCTCCGAGCACAGAGGGACGTGGCTCTGCCAGGAAAACCCCGAGGAACAGCGAGAAACTGTAAGAAACCCCGAGAGAAAAATCCCAACAGTTATCATCTCTCTTTCTGGAACCGCTGCTCGTGGATGTGATTCTCCAGAGAGTGCTGCTCACAATTCACCAACAGGGTGAGAGAAGATTCCTCAAAGCCAACCCAGTCTGAAGTCCCCCTTTGTTTCTGTAAGAGCTCTTATTTCTAATAATAATTTTTTTTTTTTTTCATGTCTCCTAATGATAAAGTTTCTGTATCACCTTTACCTGTGCCCAGCACCCCCACAGCAATTCCCTTCCCACAGGGTTTGATAATTGTGCTCCCCTGGAGCAAAGATCCTTTTCAGTTTGAGCTCCTTCACCTAAAAAAATGGAGGAGAGCTTTAGTTCTGAGAACCCATAATTGGATCAATAATTAAACCACTTCATTGTATATAAAAATAAACATCAATTCTCCTTTTTGCCTTGCTGCTGAGAGGAAGCCCAAGGTGTTGCTGCCCCCCATGCCCAGCACATCCCTCACCAACCAAGAACCATTTCCTTTCAGAAGACTTTCCAACACGTGAGACTTTAAAATACTTTTTTCTCCGTAGCATTGGTCTAAATATCACATAAGCTGCAAAAAAATACCAATAACTTGTAAGAAAAACAGTGAGATCAGGTTGGAGCTTGGGCATTACCCAGAGCAGCAGACCCAGCAGATTTCTGATTTCATTTCTGACACCTCGCTGCAGTTCCAGGCCAGTTTGGGACAGACGTGCCTGCACCCAAATCTCACCAGACACGCTCGAGAATTTGTTCTCCTCTCCAAAAAATTATTTCTGAGCCTGATCCAGCCTAATGCACTCCGACCCAAACGGCCCAGCTGGGGTGAGACCCCAGCTTTCCTTGGTGGCTGGAAGCAGCCGTGCCCTGGCAGCGGAGAAGAGCTGCTGGCAATCAGCAATCCTGCCAGAATTGACATTCTCTCCTCTCATGGTTCAGATTTTAACCTTCCTGTGGCTCTTTCTGGTCTCACTCCATGTCCTGGTGTTCTCCTGAGTGCCAGGGGAGCTGGGGGTGCTTGGCCCTGCCTGCCCTGGGGGCTGAGCTGAGCTCTGAGCCCCATCGTCACCACAGATTTGGGCTACACTGAGCAACATTTCATTGCTTTTTATTTAGATTATTTCTAAACAAATCAAAACTCTGTGCCAGGAGTTTACACAGCCTTTGACATAAAATAAAGCCCCAAGCAGTCAGGGGGCTGTGATCACAGCAGAACCAAAACCTTGATGATATTTCCTCCACACCTCTGTTTACACCCCGGGATGCTCTCCCTGCCCCTGGGCTCTCACAGCTCCACCAGAACAGCAGAGGGTTAAAATTGCCCTCCCCAAATCACCCCCAAATCTCTGCACTCTCAAGGACAGGTCCTTGGAAGAGAAAGCAATAACCAAGAGGAAGCCAGCCAGCTATGGCTCAGATTTTATAATGTTTCCCTGCTGCTGTTTTCACCACAGGCTATTTTAGATTCCCCACCTCTTCTTTTTTATCCCCCCCTCCATCAAGTTGCTCTTGAATTTCTCATCTGTCGTGGGCTCATGATGATTTTTATGACAAGGGAAGCCTTTGGATGCAGAGGTTCTTGTCAGGGGGAGCTCTCTCCATCCCGAGGCATTTTCTCAGTCCCAACTCAGATGTTCCACTGACCAAGAAAAGCCTGACCTAAGATCTGCGTGGAAAAATGTGGATGGCAGAGCAAAAATTGATCTGCAAAATGCCATAATTTCGCCTTCCGTTGAAAATCAGACTTGAAGGTGGAGAAGGTGGAGCAAAGAAAAGTAAAAACATTTTACAAGTAATTCCTAGGTTTTTACCATTTTTAAAGGCTGAAAAAGGGCTTGTGAGAAGTTGTTGAGGAAGCTCTGCTGTGCATTGCTTAACATCTCCAGGTGTGAGCGTGTTTTTGGAGGAGAAGGGGTTGCTCTTCTCTTTCTTGGTGTTATTTTGATGTTGGAAGCTCCTTCTGCCTTATCAAGACCCATCTGACAAATCAGAAGATCCTTTTCCAGCTGCCCCAGGCACCAAATGACATCAGAGCACGAGGTGGGTGCTCTGTGCCATCCCCGTGGGCTGGCACAAACAACAGAATGACAAAACCAGCCACGGGATTTTGATCTGGGGTCTTGTGGGAGGACCCAAATCTTATTTTCCAGCACTCAGTGCATTTAATACAAACACAAACACAAAAACTGAGCTGCCTTCAATACAAATATTGGCGGATCTGCTCCACGAACAGCCCTTTGTCATCGGATTTGGGAATTTTTGTAGGGTTTTTTTAATCTTGGACAAAGCACACATTGGATTTCTTCATTAAGGAAATGAAGATGTTCTCCTGGTGAGCAGAGCCCTGCTGAGATTAAAGCTCTGGAGCAGAAACATCCATTGCCATAGAATTGTGAGGAGGATGATTCCATCGTGCACCTGGTGCTGTCCATGGAATGGGGAACGCTGGAATGCTGGAATTCCTGTGTTCCACCTTCTGGGACATCTCTGAGCGCAGGGTGCTGCATCCTCAGAGCATCCCCAGGGTAAAATTAGGCATTCAATTAATATTTTTATGTGTGCTGGAAACATCTCTCCCTTTAGGAACGCTGGGAAAATTTAACTGAGCACAAAGATGACTACAAAAAAAAAAAAAAAAAAAAAAAAAAACATGGAAAAGTCACTGCAGACTTTCTGTGCTTAAAGAGGGTTTATATAAAAAAGGGGAAAATGTTTAGAAGGGCCTAAGGCAAGGAGAAATGGCTTTAAACTAAATTGGGATAGATTAGACTGGGTATAAATAAGAATAGTTTAAAATGGGGGGGTAAAACATTGGCTCAGAGAGGTGGTGGGTGCTCCAGCCCTGGGAATGTTCGAGGTCGGGGTGGATGGAGCTGTGAGAGATGTGGTTTAGTGGAAGGTGTTCTTGGGATTGGACTAGGTGGCCTTTAAATGTCACTTCCAACCCAAAATGCTCCATGAATCCATGAAAATTCTGCTGCAGGAGATCTCCTCCCCCTGCCTTTCCATCTTATTTTGGGCACACTTTTGTCTCGGGGCTCTGAGGAACTCTTCCATCAGCTCTGAGCAGAGAGGTGTTTGTTGCCTCTCTCCTCCAGCTACACAAAACCAGCCCAGCTCTGCTGCCCTCGGTGCTTTTCAGCTTTTTCTGTTCCCTACGATTCCCACAGGAATTGCTTCCAAACCATAAATCCACCATTCCAAACCCATTTTGTACCGAGGCAAAAAGAGCAAAGCGAGAGATTTCCAGGTTATTCCTGTCCTGGGCAATGTGGGGAGGATCAAACCGTAGAAGCTGCTGCAGGAAATTCTGGCAGCTGACTTTTGGGAGCTGCACTGGGAGCTCCATCAGTCATGTTCAGCCTCCTGCGGGTGCATTTTTCAATTGATATCCCTTAAATAACCTTAATTATGTGTACGTTCGAGTGCCTCATCCAGCAGGGAAAATTGAGGAAGACACTTATTAAAAAGAGGCACCAGCACATGTGGTATTATTTTTACAGCCATCCCGTGTGTTGATATAAAGTATTACATTTGAGTCAAACCTCATTTGGGTGAGCAGTTGAAGTGAAAGCCGAGCCGCTCTGCGTCGTGGCCGTCCAATTAGCGCGGTGATTAGCCCGGGCTAATATCAACAGAGCCAGGTCTGGGGCAATGTGACAGTTACATCACCACAGGCTCCCGGCCACTTCCTGAGGCTTCCTGCCTCCAGCCCCGGAGAGCTGCAGCCTCCAAAGGATCCCTGAGGAAAAGGAGGAATTGCGTTGCAGGAAAAGCCGGCGAACGTTGTCTCGCGGAGACCGAATATTCATGCTGACATTTTCCAATGTTTCTTCCTGATTTTCCAACATTTTTCCCTGATTTTCCAACATCTTTCTTGCCCATGCAATCTCTTTTTCTCACCTACCCCTGCTGGAAAGGCTGATGAGAAATTGTTTGTTTTCACTGAGGTTTTGCTCGACTATGATCAAGCTACGGAATAGCAGTTTATGCTGATAAAAGCTGACATTTCTCCCTGATTTTCCAACATTTTTCCCCAATTTTCCAACATCTTTCTTGCCCATCCAATCTCTTTTTCATACCTACTCCTGCTGGAAAGGCTGATGAGAAATTTGTTTTCACTAAGCTTTTGCTGGACCATGAATGTGAGATATTTCTCAAGATTTGAATAGCAGTTTATGCTGATAGAAGTTGACATTTCTCCCAGATTTTCCTACTTTTCCCCCCAATTTTCCAGCATTTTTTCCTGCACATCTGACCTGTTGTTCTCAGCTACCCCTGCTGGAAAGTCTGATGAGAAATTGTTTGTTTTCCCTGAGGTTTTGCTCGACTGTGATCAAGCTACTGAATAGCAGTTTACGCTGATAAAAGCTGACATTTCTCCCCAATTTTCCAACATTTTTCCCCAATTTTCCAACATCTTTCTTGCCCATCCAATCTCTTTTTCATACCTACTCCTGCTGGAAAGGCTGATGAGAAATTTGTTTTCACTGAGCTTTTGCTGGACCATGAATGTGAGGTATTTCTCAAGATTTGAATAGCATTTTATGCTGATAGAAGTTGACATTTCTCCCTGATTTTACAATGTTTCTTCCCAATTTTCCTACTTTTTCCCCCAATTTTCCAGCATTTTTTCCTGCACATCTGACCTGTTGTTCTCAGCTACCCCTGCTGGAAAGGCTGATGAGAAATTGTTTGTTTTCACTGAGGTTTTGCTCGACTATGATCAAGCTACTGAATAGCAGTTTATGCTGATAAAAGCTGATGTTTCTTCCCAATTTTCCAACATTTTCCCCCAATTTTCCAACATCTTTCTTGCCCATCCAATCTCTTTTTCTCACCTACCCCTGCTGGAAAGGCTGATGAGAAATTGTTTGTTTTCCCTGAGGTTTTCCTCAACCATGAATGTGAGGTATTTCTCAAGATTTGAATAGCAGTTTATGCTGACAAAAGCTGACATTTCTCCCCAATTTTCCAACTTTTTTTCCCAATTTTCCAGCATTTTTCCTACATATTCAACCTGTTGTTCTCAGCTACCCCTGCTGGAAAGGCTGATGAGAAATTGTTTGTTTTCACTGAGGTTTTGCTCGACCATGAATGCGAGGTATTTCTCGGGCTCCTGAATAGCAGTTTATGCTGATAAAAGCAACCTTGAAGGTGCACAGGGATATTTATTTGTATAATTTTTCCAGAAAAAAAGCTGTTTAAATTCCCAGTCATTAGCAGAACACTCTTGTTGCTTCCGTGGAGGGTTTACAAATAAATAAGCTCTTTTCAAAATCCCTGTCCGTGTTGATCGTCTGTGGTTTGGGACTTCTCTCCCTTTCCCCTCTCAAGTGCTGCCAGGAAACCAAAGCTGGCTCTGTCTTTATCTACCCCTGGACAAGAAAGTTTATTTTCTTTATTTTTTTTATGCTTTGCTGTAAGCTGATATTAGTTTTGAATATTTTCACCCTCTCCTTCCATCCTCTTTTGAACTTTTGTCTGCAGCCTCCATGGCCGCCCTTCCAATGGGTTTATAAATCCACGGGATCTTCCAGGGTTTTTTGGCTTAAAAAGAGGAGGGAAGAAATGTGATTTTGGTGTGTTTAAACATAGCTAGGAAAGTCTGATTTTAGAAAATTTTGGAAAAATAGGTGTTTTGAAGGGAATTCCAGCTGTGTGTCTGAGAGGGGGAGCCTTACCATCCCTCTTTTTATTTCCTTACATATTTGACTCAGTTCATGTACAAAGACTCAAATATATCTATGAGAGAGTTGCACCTATAACTCATACAGAGGAGACAATTCCATATACAGATTTATGGAAATTTTTCATGGGAGGACATTGTAGCAGCCCATAATAATTTTCTCCCAATTATTCAGTGCTCTGGACTTTCTTTTTCTGATTGTGTTTGCAAATGATCCTTGGAAGCAGGATGGGTTGGAAGAAGAATTGACCACTGTCCTGTCCCAGGAATAAACCCCTGGGAAATGTGGGAATGGGTTCCTGATAAGCAATTCCACAGGGACCTGAGCAGCTTCTGGTGGAACATTCAGTAGCTCCAGGAAGCACAGCCACTTCCTTTTGGATTTCTAAAACCTGGATGATGATGGGAACGTCCAACCAAGGCTGGCCCAGCCCTGACACCAGGGTGAAATTTGGCAGTGGCAAATTTGGGCTGGCACCAACCACAGTGAGCCATAAAAGTGTTTTGGGATAACTCTGGCACCAGGCTGGGGATCTGCTCTAGATTAGAATTAACGCTGCTGTGGGTGGCTGGAATTTGTTTTCCATGTTTTTTCCTTTCCAGGTTCCCTACCCAGCTCCATCTTGGACTCTGCAATTGTTTGCTCTAGAAAAAACTTCTTTACACTATTATGTTTTAACTAATTTTTTATTTTTGTAACTAACTAATTTAACCCTGAATTTTTGGGATTCTTTTCCACGGCACAGACCTGGATTTGATTGACTTCCTTTTGTGCCTATTCCGTTTGCATTTACCTTTGAGATGCAGAGTGGAGCCAGAAATACATTGAAATATAGACCCAGAAAAGCACTCAGAGAAGGAGCTCGGGTACCAATGACAGAATTTTAAAAAAAATTGACTTTAATAATTTGCAATTTGCACGAATAACTAATTAATTGAATTTAATAATTTGCGTTTTCTACGTGTGTTTCAGCCAGGGTTTTTATGGACCCCCATCTGCATCACTCGCAGTGGAACATTTCCTCTTTCCCCCATCTACAAACACCTTTTTAAACACAGAATATATTTCATTTAAGAAGAAATTTTTCCTTTTCTCCACCCCCTCTGCGGGATATCCTCTGGTGAGACAGGAAGCCAAGAACTCAGCCTGGACTCATGGTATGGAATGGCCCAAAATCACTTGAAACCCACCAAATAATTTTGTTTAGAGAGCTGCTGAGTGTGTTTTATTGCCAGGCATCATTCCCCATTATCCTGGAAATGCCCAGGAGTGGATTTTTTCCCCCTCCCTGCCCCAAGCTGACATTGACTGAAACCCTTCCATGAGGGGAGTTTATAACAAGAGCAATGAGGTTGTTGCTCTCCGTTCAAACACATCCCCCTTCATTTCCTCTAATTTTATGCAATGTAAATAAATCCTCCGTGGGGCTGGGAGGCTACTGGAAAGCTTGGAATGCTGCTCATGTGTTCTAAATAAGGCACTCCCAAAAAAAGCCATGCCTGGGGGCTGAGGAAGGGAATTGTCAGTGCTGGAGGAGAAAGGTCGAGGGGTGCAAGTGGGCTTTTTCCTGGACTTGTCCGAGGGGACAAACAGCAGGGCAAGAAATGCTCTGCTCAAATCAAACAAAGCCAAAATGGGGAGGAAAATCGATGGCTCAGCTGGGGGATGGCAGGTTTGGCTAAACCCAACTGCTCCCTGAAGCTGAAGGACTTGGCTTAACGAGACAGGGGCTTTTCCCTGGTGGAACTCCTGCTCTTCCTGCTCCTGCTGCCCTCCACAAGCACCAAGCTGTGCCCTGAAGAGATTTGTTGCCCACACCAACTTGGAAATGGCGGAAAATGGAGCTGGAGGCTGCTTTCTCAGGATTAAACCTGCTCCTTTCACTCCTGAGTGGTTGGAAAACCTCACTACGAACAAGAATAGGCAGTTTAAAAGGTTTTACTTTCAACCACAGTAAAAATCAGCTGCACCCAAGACAGCAGAGATGTTTTCATTCAATCTGATGCCTTTCAAGCCCAAAATTCAGCCCTTGGAGTCTACCTTTGTCCATGTGACTGGTTCAGGCACCCAGACTTGGGGGCATGGAATACCTGTCAGTTTTCCTCACTTGTAATCTGGTCTCCAGTTGAAGGGCAAAATAAGAATAAATACAGCCCTAGAAACTGGAGAGAAGTTCCTCCCAGGAATATCACAAATAAGCCTCCCCCTCATGCGCTCAAACTGGCAAAATTAAGCTTGAGAAGATTAAAAGTATTTAAAGATGTCAAACAAAAAGTTCAACCCAGCAGAATGGTGTCTCTTGTCTGCTCCCAAATTGTTTAATGTAAGGCACAGCCTGCCTTTAATTTTAGTTTTTTTGGCTGGCTGCAAGAATTTTAAAGAGATCCTAATGATCCCTAAATCACAGATAACTGGGGCTGGAAAGGCCCAGCTCTGCTCTCCTCATAATGTCATCCCTTGCCAGCTCTCTGTCGGGAGCGATTTTCAGTCAATTTGATCTTCAATAAATAACAGCCTGGGTAAACAGGTGAACTCACAGCAGAATAATCCTCCCAGCCCTGCCCCAACCCTCCCAGCCCCAGGGTCAGCAGGAGGGACACTTATGGGATTGGCAGCCCCTCCAGCGGGGTCCACTGCACTTTTCCAAGGGCTTAAATAGCCCTCAAGTGTGATTTTATCCTCTAAAACATCCTAAAATATGACCACATCCTAAATGCATTAAAGATTGTTCCAGGGCCCCTGTGGTTAAATGGAAGAACCAATATCCTTGAGTAGCTCTGCAAATAGGAAAAGAAAACGACATCAGACGGATGTGCTGCTGAATAAAGGGACTGGGATATTTTACTTGGGGTGGAGGGAAGAACCCGGGGTGTTTTGCCAACATTCAGGTTAATTTCTTGCTGTGGTTTGGGGCAGAGAAAGGATAATGAGGGCTGATCAAAATGAGCCAGAAAGGATCATGCAACGCCTGAATTCCTAAGGCTCTTGAGGAGCAGCTCAGACGGATCAACAGGCAGGCTCCTGCTCCCCTGAAGGCTGCTCTTTGTCAAATTTACACCAAGGTTTTTATCTGACGAGAACTTAAATTGTCCTTCAATTTCCCCTGGCTGCAGATTCCACCCTGAGGAACATTTGCTGTGATTTCCTTGGAGTGCCCAGCTGAAATCACTCATTTTTCCCTGATAGCTCTGCTAACTCCAGGTCCATCCCGTGACACATCAGAGAAGTTCTCGTGGAGAGAAAAGATTAATAGAGGCAGCTGATGCTTTCAGACAGGTCCAGCTGACTTAAAATCAGATACAGAGAGAAGGTTTTATAGACTCATTCTTTTCTCTGGGTATCCCTTCAGTGCAAATACATTTCACCTTGTTCTCAACTTAATGTCACTGCGTTCCACTGAATGTCATTGCATTTGACGTCAAGAGCTGTTTCTAATTAGGGTTTTATGAAACTAATCAGCCCAGCCAGGTAAAATCCAGTCCAAAGGAACAAACTGGGCCTGTCTGTCTGGAGGACTCTCCGGACTCTCTGCTCTGTCAAACCCTATAGGATGTCAAACCCTCCCGAGCAGCTGAGTGGAACCAGATGTGCTCAGACCTTGTCCTGCGCCGCCTTCCACGTGGATGGAGCAGGTGTTTGGTGATTATCAGAGCTCAAGCTGGAAAACCTGGCCTGGTTTTGCCTTCTCAGAGGCTTCCAGACAATGTGGCTGAAGGAGAAAACGAGGCTGGTTCCCACTCAGCGCTTAGGGCTGTAGGTCTCACTTCACTCTCCTTCCCACCTCATATTCCTTTCAGGATTTTTCCCCTTTTTTTGGGCTGAGGCCCAGCAATTTGCTGAGCAAGGCATCCAACGCAGCAGTGGGACACAATCCAGTGCAGTGGGTGGTTGCAGAGTACTGGGGAGAAATTTGAACTGGCCTCGTTAATAGAAGATTCCTGAAGCCAGCTATAAAACCGTTCTTTTTTTATGTTTTAAAATTCCTTCCCTAATTTTGTCAGAAATTCTGAAATTTGCTGCTAAGTTTGAATTTGCTGGACTCACCGTGTGAGTTGAAAATTTGGTTCATGAAGTTCTTTTTGATCCACCCCCAATTGCCATTCTTGAGCTGTGCAGCACATCTGAACTCCCTGGAATCCTTTTTGGGCAGAGAACCAGAAGATTTGACATCCACTGGAAAAAGAAATTCATAATTTCTCCAGTTTATCCTGGGCTGGCATTGTTCAGCAGGAGAAAATCAGAAAGTTAACAGAGGTAAACTAACTGTAACAGGAATAATTCATCCCTGGATCATTAATTCAGTTTAAACCACAGTCCTTTGAACGACTCTGTAAAACATTTGACTGACTTCAACTCTTTCTAGGAGTTTATTTGCAGTGTTTAATACTGAAAGGCATCTGAAGGAGTGGTTAGTGAGGGAAAATGTGGTGCTGAATATCAAATACATGACAGAAAATTAATATACAGCATGATTCAAACTAGACTGGCCAAAGAATAAATTGATTTCCTCATGCAGACTTGCTCTTTTAAACCTGAGGCATTGATTTCCCCGTCGGTGTCACTGGAGATTAATGTGAAGGAGATGATTTTCTACTAGAAATAATCAGGGATTTTGGAAACCTCATTAAAACCTTCTCACCACTCAGAGGTGGCTTTTCCATAGAGAAAAAGAATTCTCCTTTTTGCTCTTCATTTACAGCGTGGCATCTCCTTTTCTGACTTTAGAAGCGACTGTTCCGCAAATGCAGAACTGCGGCACTTTTCTGCCAGAGGAAACGATTCTGCTCCGATTTCCACCCCCTGAAGGAATCCCAGATTCATCCACCCTGAGATGCCCCAGCCTGCTGGGGCTGCCAGGAAGAAGGAGCAGGAAAAGGAGCAGGTTTGGCTCCCAGCAGAGCATCCTCCCTTTCCCTTTCATCCCTGCATTCCTCCCCCAGTCCCTGCATCCAGCTCCCTTGGCTGCTTGTGGCCAGGGAATGGATTTCAAAACCACAATGGGCAGGGATGTTACTGTGATATTGCATGAAAAATCCTTTCACTGGGATTTCCTCTCCTGGGAAGCTTCAGCTTCTCCCTGTTTTGCTGCTCTGGAATGTGGTTTGGAGAATTGTTTACCCAGCATGTGAATTGTTTTAATCAATGACCAATCCCAGTCCAGCTGTGATGGGACTCTGGTCAGTCACGGGTTTTTATTATTTATTCCTTTCCAGCCTTCTGATGTCTCTTTTCTCTTTCCTTAGTCCAGTTTTAATATATAATATAATATAATATAATATAATATAATATAATATAATATAATATAATATAATATAATATAATATAATATATATAATATAATATGTAATATAATATAATATAATATAATATAATATAACATAACATAATATAATATAATACAATATAATATAATGTAATGTAATGTAGTATAATATATTAATATAATATAATATAAAGTAATGTAATGTAATGTAGTATAATATAATATAATATAATATAATATAATATAATATAATATAATATAATATAATATAATATAATATAATATAATATAATATAATATAATATAATAATATGTAGTAAAATATAATATAATATAACATAATATAACATAATACAATATAATGTAATATAATGTAATATAATGTAATATAATGTAATATAATGTAATATAACATAACATAACATAACATAACATAACATAATATAACATAACATAACATAACATAACAATAAATCAGCCTTTTGAGAACCAGGAGTCAAATTCTCATCTCTCACCTCGTCCTGGGGACCCTCACAACACCACACCTTAGGGACAGGTTGGGAACTTGAGCTGGATGCCAGAGTTTATCCCCTGGCACAGCTGATGAGATACTGGGGAGATCTGCAGCTTGGGGAGGGGGACTGTAGCGTTTGCCATAGGAAACAGAAGGAACACGAATTAAAAATTCATTTTTTCTTATTTTCCTTCAAAGAAGGAGTTTGTCAGAACAGCCAGCACTGCCACAGGTAAGAGAGCAATCATTTGCTAACAGATATTCTAAATGGTAAAAATAATTGCGGGTTGTTTGGGTTTTTTTTTTATTATTCCAGCAATTCCTTTGCTCCCTGTTGTTCTCCAGCCTGGCTCCTTCCAGGAAAATGTAACCCAACCATCCCATGTTTCTGAATTCCTTGCCCCAGCAGTGAGCCCTGAGTCAGGCTCCTGCTGGGCCCTTCAGATGATGTTCAGCACTGCCAGCCTTGCTCTCTGCATAACTTCCCCTCAGGAGCCCAGGTTTGGGCTGAGCTGAGACCATCCCCCTGCAACTTAGAACACAACAAAACCCCACCCAGAATAACCCACGACACAGCTGCAATTTTTCTCAGTGCTCCTGGTTTCTGCTGCCCCCTCTGTGTCCTCCTCAGGTTGGAGCCCATCTCCTGCAGCTTCTGAGCTGTGAGAGGTGAGGGGATGGGATTTTCCATCCTCGGAGCAGGGAGTGTGTGTGGCCAGGACTCAGCAAACTCTGGTCCTGGCACAGGAGCAGCTCCTGGGCTCCCAGACCAGGCAGGTGCAGCTCAGCTCCCACCAACAGCTCCTCTTGCACCTCCACCCTCAGCCTCTGGAATACTTGGGCTTCCACTGGAGCTCTGCACCTCGGCTGATTTTTCAGAGAACAAAAACCTCTCCTCTGAGCTCTTCATCCCCAAAGAAGAGATTTATGCTCATTTTCACAGCTCAGGACCCCCACTGACCAAACATCCACACCGTGCATGAGAAGTGCTGAAAATCCTGCTGGAATTGCCAAAGGAGAACCCATTTTCTAGTCAAAGCCCAACTTTTGCTAATTAAGATGTGGGGGCTCATCAGAGCTGCTCCCAAATCTGAGGTGAAATTTTTCTCCTGGCAGGCAGGGTTGGTGTTGGTTTCCTGCTCACTCAAAAAGTGTTCCACCACTCTGCTGGGAGTAAAGGGAGGAAAATGCAATTTAAAAATGCAATTTAAAAATGTAATTTAAAAATGTTAAAGTGTTGCCCTCCCCTCAGGCATTTGCCAATATTTGCCCCTCAAATGAAAATTTGGGAGGATTTGGAGGAAATGAAACGTTCAGGAGAATTAATCAAAGGTCTCCCTTCTCCTAAGTCACAAATGCTGGTTGTGGAAGGGTCTCCCAGCCAAATTTGGAGCTGCTGGATCCCACCCTTTTTTCAGCTAGAGCTCCCCAGTTCCTGGTGATCCAACTAAAAATTGCTGGGTTTTTTTTCTTTTTTTTTTTTTTTTTTACCCCAAGAGTCTGCCTGAAAATTCCTTATTTGCCAACCTGGATTTGCAGCAGCTCTGATTTGCTGCCGTGCTGCTCCCTCCTCTCCTCAATGGCTTCACACACTCCTGGCTCTCCTCCTCCCTGCTGCAATAATCTGCTCATCTGACTGATGGGAGACTTCCAAAACCCCGAGCTTTCCTCCTTCCCTTCCAAAAGACTTCAACAATCCCCTCTCTTTCTTTTTTTTCTTTTTTTTTCTTTTTCTTCTTTTTTTTCTTTTTTTTCCCTTTATTTCTTCTCCTTTCCTTACATCATCCTCGTGGCTCACATCCTTTCCCCCCTGATGCATTATGTAACCATGAATCTCTCTTCAAACACATCTGGGGACGGAGGGAGAAGGGGCTAATGGCTCTAACATCTGGCAGGATTATTTTGGTATTATCATTGCAGCTTCCTTCTATTTCTCCCACTTCCCTTTTGGCACTGGGGCTGACAGGGAAATGTTTCCTTCCAGCTCTCTCCAGAGGATTAAAATGAGGATTTTTCCAGTGGGTAGAAAGGAGAGGCCATGGCTGAGGGCGTTTGAGACGCACAAAATATCAAGTGATGCCGTAATTTTTGGCGTTGATATCCTGGAATTCCCTGCCCTGTGCTCCCCAGAGGGGAGGAGAAGAGGTGTTCCAGTGCCATCAGCACTGCTTGGAGCCACCACCACGGAGCCAAATCCACCAGGATCAGGTCCAGGGAAATCTCATTTCATAAATGAGAGAATGCTGAGATGGAAAATCCCCCAACCCCCAACTCCTGGAGTATTTGGGGTTGGATTCTGTCCTGTAGGAGCAGGAGCACTCCAGGTGTTCTGCTCGGATCCCTCCATGCCAAACCCACGGAAAATTGGATCAGTCCTGAGGACGACTCGGGTTTGGTGTCACAGCAAATAAACTTTGCTACCTAAGGAATTCTCACTGCTGACATCCGATAATTTTTCTGCCAGTGGGATCTGAGATATTCCTTAACTCAACCCCCAAAAACTGGGTGTGAGCCTGGTGTCCAATGGCCCTGGGGATTATTTGGCAAGCAGAGATCACATCCAGCAGCCCAGCAGGAGAAAGGGAAAGGGGAAAATCAGCATTTCCATCCTGGGCTTGCGGGGAATTGTCTGTGCTCCAGTAAATGCTGTGAGGGATGGTGGAGAGTTATTTACTCACACCAGGATGGACAGGCATGGAATCCTGCTCTGCAGCAGCATTAACGCTCTTCAAGATTCCTAGTTCAAGATTAATTATCTCTTATTCCATATTTTCATCTTATAAATGGCCAGGAAATGTATTTGGAGGTTACTGTGAGACAAACATGCAAAAGAAGCACGAAGTACACCGAATTTCTCCTTTTCCTGTTTTCTGTTGGTACCTTTGCTGTTTATCACGGACATTTGCCATAAAACAGGGGTTACTCCCCCTCAGGGCCCCGTCTTCTCCTCCCATCACGCTTGATCCCACTGCAGGGATGAGTATTTTGAATTTATGAGGCTGGAATCATTTTGGGAAGCGCCCAGAGTGGCGTCACCAACCCAAATTCCAGGTGGGGAGGAAAGAGTCTGAATCCACCCACACTCACAGGGAAGCAGAGCAGATTGAGACCCTGAGTCTCCCTGGAATCCATGTCTACATCCCCTTTTTCCCACAAAAGCAGGGACCAAATGCCACAAGACAGAAAGCTCTGTGAATAATTCCTACAGGAATTCACATAAAGGAGCTGTCTGAGTTCCTGTTCATGAATTCCCCATGGGCAGATGCTGATTCCCCCAGTGTTCATTACTAGAGAGGATTAATTAGAGAATTCCTGCAAATTCTTTGACTTTCTCCTTGTTTGGAACTCAGGTTCCTGTTAGCATCTGACGTCAAAAATTCAAATTCATGGAATTTTGATTCTGTGCAGAAATGGTGATTTCTGTTTGGAAGTTTCCAGTCTCCAGGAACAATATCTAACAAATATGCATCCAAATTTTCAACAAAAGGATTGAATGGATGATTTCCCCTCTTATTTCCATCCATGAGATGTTTCAATGCCCGTCCTGAATCCCTTTGCTGATACACCCTGATCTCCTGTCCCACAGCGGGTTCTACTCTGAATTAAACTCAGCCTGGAGCTATTATTGGAAGGGACATTCCATTCCATTCCATTCCATTCCATTCCATTCCATTCCATTCCATTCCATTCCATTCCACTCCATTCCATCGTATCCCGTTCCGTTCCGTCCCATCCCAATCCCCATCCCAATCCCCATCCCACCCCATTCCACTCCATTCCATTCCATTCCATTCCATTCCATTCCATTCCATTCCATTCCATTCCATTTCATCTCATCCTGTTCCGTTCCGTCCCGTCCCTTCCCATCCCATCGCAATCCGCATCCCATTCCACTCTATTCCATTCCATTCCATTCCATTCCATTCCATTCCATTCCATTCCGTTCCGTTCCGTTCCGTTCCGTTCCGTTCCATTCCATTCCATCTCATCCCGTTCCATTCCGTCCCATCCTATCCCATCCCATCCCAAACCCCATCCCATCCCATTCCACTCCATTCCATTCCATTCCATTCCATTCCATTCCATTCCATTCCATCCCATCCCATTCTATTCCATCCCATCTCATCTCATCCCATTCCATTCAATTCCGTTCCCCATCCCATTCCACTCCATTCCATTCCATTCCACTCCATTCCATTCCATTCCATTCCATTCCATTCCATTCCATTCCATTCCATTCCATTCCATTCCATTCCATTCCATTCCACCCCATCTCATCTCATATCTCATCTCATCTCATCATCTCATCATCATTTCATCCCATCCCATTCCATTCCCCATACCATTCCGCTCCATTCCATTCCACTCCCCATCCCATCTCATCCCATCCCATCCCATCCCATCCCATCCCATCCCATCCCATCCCATCCCATCCCATCCCATCCCATCCCATCCCATCCCATCCCATCCCATCCCATCCCATCCCATCCCATCCCATCCCATCCCATCCCATCCCATCCCACTCCTGCAAACCAAATGCCAAGGCAGCTTTAAACAAAGGCACCATTCTAAATTCCCATCTTATTCAAAGTAAATCAATTCAAAAGGTTCTTTTCAAACAAACTCCCACGGGATGGCCATGAACTCGACACTGGGTGGAAACCATTCCCATCTTTCAGGTAAGTTCCAGGGTTTATCCAAGAGGGAGGAGATCTTGCCAGCCTCTGTTGACAAAACTGCAAATGAAATGATTGCACTCCTTTATTTCAAATTTCAGTTTTTAAAACAGAGAAAGTTTTGCTTCCTTTCATTGTGCCCGAAACAGCTGGGAATGGTTTATGGTGAGGGGTCAGTCGGGGGCTGTGACAATGGGATTTTGGCCGGGTTGAGATCACAGAACTTGACCCACCAGGACTTTTTGGCCTCACGGGATAATTAATTTGCCACATGGCTCAGGAAACAGCAGGCAGGGCTGTTCCTCTCCCTGCAGGTCATGGTGTAGGGAGTCTCTGTGAAGTTCTTTCAGGATGGGCAGCTAAAGGTTGACAGGGGAGCAAACTTGAGAGCAAAACAATTCCAAAATGAAACCTCAAATCATCCACGGCGCTCCCTGCAGGCAGCACTGCCTTCCTTGCAGTCTCACAAACAGGAGAGCAGCAGAGAAAGGGGCTGATAAATTAGGCAGAGATCCAGGAGGAGAGAGGCAGCCAGAGCCCCAGCCCTCCAAGACATATGTCTTTATTTACCCAAACATAAATCAAACCCAACAGGAACTCGTGCGAGTAAATCGGATCCCGTTTGTATGTTTTTCCTGACACATAAATCTGGCTGGAGCAGAATGGCATGAAAAATAGAGGAACCAAACTCCCACAGGGCCTCATCCTTCATGGAATCTGGACTGATCACTTACCCTGCTGGGCTGGGCTCTGGCGCTCCAGGGAATCCCGGGATCGCTGGAGGCAGCGGGATGAGCGTTGGAGGGGTTTCTGTGCCGGAGTCCGAGCGGGCTGGATGTGGATTCTGTGTGCTACTGTGCATCCAGCCTTTAGGGATGGGATTTCCTGTTTATGTTTTGTCTCTTCCAAGGCGCTGAAGGAAAAGCCAGCAGCTGTTCAGGTGTCAAACAGCGAAACGCAAGGCAGGGGACACAAGGAGAGCAAAGCCAATGGGTGAATCAATCACCCAGCAAGGCCAAGGAGCCCGGTGGGTCAAGTTCCACGACCTCAACAAAAAGAATAAACCACTTGCAGGTGGGCCTGTGCATGAATCTCCCTGTGCTGCAGCCTACAAGGACCCAGGTATCCTCCAAAAGGTGGGAGAGCATCCCTTGGCATGGGACAGGAGTGGCTTCAGTCTCCTGGGTTGCCAGTTCCAGCTCTTCCCACCATTCCTGCTGATGGAGGTCTCCCAGGGAGCCGTGAAATGCTGAGGAGGATCTCTGTTGGAGGATCAGTTCCTTGGGAGCAGTGCAGGAGTCTTCCCCACGCTGCATCCCCATGAAATATTAACCACGGAATGTTTCGCAGCCAGATCCACCAGGCATTTCCAGGAGGGAAAAATTCCCTCTTTCTTAGCCCTGTTTTGCCATCCAAGCTGCTGAGGCTGCAAATTTCACCATCCTAGAACTAGAAGAGACCTTAGGTGAATCCAGCCTCTCTCTCAGGAATGTTATCTTTTCAATTTTGGCAAACACGGGGTATTTTCATAGAGATTCCTCTCACTTGTGCTAAAATGGAGAAAGATGGAACACAAGAGAGTGTTTTGCTCCCCTGGCTGACAAAGTCTGCTTTGAATAATTAAAAAAAAAAAAGGATCATGCAAAATATTATTAATGATCAAATCCGCAGTTTTCCCGAAGCCAGAACATTACTCAAGGTCTGTGCCCTGAAATCCTCCTTTGACTGATGGAGTGGTTTCTCCCAGTTTAAATGCAGTCACAATATTATCCCTAATGGCCACTGGCAGCAGGGATGTTTTTGCAGTTGGTGCAGGGGAAGCATTCCCAAGAGTGGCAGATTACTCTGCACCATGGAAAAACAAATTCCACCCACCAGCCCCAGCTCCACTCACCTTTTCCAAGCAGCACATTCAGGAGGAAATCCTGGTGATGTTAAAGCTGCTTGTGCTGGAAGCCTGGCCACCTTCATTGGTGCTGTTCCCTTGATAGATGGCATCTTCTAGATCAGGGTTTTCCTGAGCTGAGCACCCACTAATCCTCTCTCCAGCAAAGCCTTCCTGGTGCTGTATCAAAATTATTAAACCTCTCTTGGAGGGATGGAAAATCAGGGAGAAATTCCATGGAGAGTCACAAAACAAGAGGTTCCCTGGGGTGTTTTAAGGAAGACCTGAACAGCCTGGAAGGGGGTGGGAGTGCAGAACAGATTGAAAGCCAGGAGCAGCGGGTTGGCAGAGTTACCTGGAATGATGGCACACAGAGTTACCTGGAATGATGGCACACACAGTTACCTGGAATGATGGCACACAGAGTTACCTGGAATGATGGCACACAGGAATTCTGCTGGTGATAATGCCCCATAAACACCCTGATGTGTGGCAGGAGTGGCTCCTGCAGAGCAGGGCAGCCTGGAGGGTAAGATCCAGCTGGAATTGCCTTGGGTGAGGAAAGAAGAGCAGCAGAGACAAGGGAGGGAATGAGGAAATAAAAACCTTGGTGAGGTTTAAATCCTGCCACAAGTGGAGTTCATGGCTGAGCTCCCCTCGGCTGCACAGGGCTGGGGACACTGGGGAGGGGACAGATTTTGATGGCTTAGCAGAGGAGCCACCTGGAATAACAAGCCCTGCATTATTTCTGGGTTTGAGTGGTGCCCATGTGCCATTGAAATGTAAAATCCAGGGATTTATGGCAAAGGTTGGGGTTGCTACCAACACCTGGCTGGCAACTCCAGCAGAGTTGCCAAATTTTCAAACAGCACCACGTTGCTCCACAGGCTGAGTCTGCCACAGCTTCCAACTCTTCTGGGAATCAAAAAACTCCTCAGCAAGAGCAAAAACCCTGTCCAAACCCAGATCGCGTGGAGAACATGATGGGTTTTGCTGTATTTTTGTATTTCCTGACTCTGTGACTGCCACCCTTCCAGGAGGCAGAGTGGGCACCAAGGATGATGTTTTCCATCCCCCTGCTGCAGTTCTGCACAACAATTTGACAGCAAAACCATGGGAAACCCAAAAGTCCTCGGAGGGAAGTAGAACGCTGACAGCTTCACTCTCCCAGCCCAGTTTTGGGTCTCTGGGCCAGAGATGCAGCTCTCATTTTGAGGGTGTGCAGGTGAAAAAGTCAGAGTGGCACCAATTTAACCTTTGCCAGTGGTTTTCAGGGTGCATTGGAGGGTTTCTTGTGAGTCTGCCCCCAGGCAGCCATGAGTGAGCCACAGAGTGCCCAGAGCCAGGCTGGGCTGATTCAACGAGATAAAACCTATAAAAGCTATAAAAATGATAAAAGCTATAAAAGCTATAAAAACTATAAAAACTATAAAAAGTAGAAAAGCTATAAGGACTCCTGTCAGGCTGAGCTGACACTTTCCCTCAGCCCCTGGCTGGGAGCTGAACCCAATCCTCTTTATCCTGTGCTGATTGAACACCCTCTCCTTCCGAGCCTTGGCCAGCTCTCAAATCCCAACTTTTCACCCTGGACGTGGTCTGGGGGAGCCTCATCCCTGGATTTGGACATTCCCAGTTCCCATCAGAGCTCCTGTTTCCATGAGGGAGGGAGGGAGGGATCCATCCCACGCCCCAGTCCAGATCTGAGAAGGAGTCTGGAAGGATTTGGGGCTGGGGTTGTTTCTGTGGGGGCCCAAGGAAATGTTTGATTGCTCAGGAACTCGGGATCCTGCAGGATCCTCCTGCTCACCAGCCGCCCTCCTGCTGCTGCCCTCCGGGAATTGTGGGACTCTGCCAGGAGATAAATATCTATATTTCATATATACATAGATAATGGTAATTATATCTATAGAAAATACAATATATATAATTGTATTAAAATTATATTCATATTTATACAAAATATACCATATTTCTATATATTATATATTTGGAATTATATATTTATTTATTATTTAATATTATTTAGATAATGTATTATATATAAGATAATGATAAATATATCAATAGAAAAAGACAATATATATAATTATATTAAAGTTATATTCATATTTATACAACATATAATATACTATATTTCTATATAATATATTATATAATTTTGAAGTATATATTTATAAATTATTTAATATTATTTATTTAAATATTATATAAAAGATAATGATAATTATATCTATAAAAAATACAATACATATAATTGTAATAAAATTAGATTAATATTTATATAAAATATAATATATTCTTTTTCTAGATAATATATTATATAATTTTGAATTTTATATTAATTATTTAATATTATTTAATGTATTATACAATATAGTGATAATTATATCTATAGAAAAAGACAATATATATAATTGTATTAAAATTAGATTCATATTTATATAACATATAATATATTCTATGTCTATATAATATATTATTGTGAATTATGTATTAAATATTTAATATTATTTAGATAATGTATTATATATGATAATGATAACTATATCTATAGAAAAATACAATACATATAATTATCTTTAAAATTAGATTCATATTTATATAACATATAATATATTCTATGTCTATATAATATATTACCGTGAATTATATATTAAATATTTAATATTATTTAGATAATGTATTATATATGATAATGATAATTATATCTATAGAAAAATACAATACATATAATTATCTTTAAAATTATATTCATATTTATATAATACATAATATATTATATTTCTATGTAATATATGGTATAATTGTGAATTATATATCTATAAATTATTTAATATTATTTAGATAATGTATTATATATAAGATAATTATAATTATATTTATAGAAAAATACAATATATATAATTATACATAAAAATATATATAATATCTAAATAGAAATATATATTCCATTTTTATATAATATAGAATTGTGTATTAAATATTTATTAATTAATTTTAATAATAATTATTTCTATAATATATTATATATAAGATAATGACAATTCTATTTATAGAAAAATACTATATATATAATTTTATATATAAAAATATATTATATTTGTCTAAAAATATACATTCTATTTCTATAAATTATATAATATGTATTATATATTTCTTAATTATATAATAAATATTGTTTTTATATAACATATAATATATTATGATGATACTTAAATTTATAGAAAAATACAATATATATAATTATATGTTAAAAAGATATAAATATATCTTTTATATCTATAGCTCTATAGATATATATAGAGATATATTGATATAGATATATTAGATACATTTATATATATCTATAAAATAGATAGATATTTATATACATATATATATATTTATATTATATATTTTATATATTATATTATTATAATATATAGTATATATGTATATTATATTATATTATATTATATTATATTATATTATATTATATTATATTATATTATATTATATTATATTATAATATATATTATATATTATGTATTACATATTATATAATATATAATATAGATATTATATTATATATTATATATTATATATTATATGTTATATATTATAATATATTTTTATTTTAATTTATATCTATATCTATAAATAGACATATATTTATATCTTTATATCTATATCTATAAATATATATATGTATATATATTTATAGCTATATATATGTATGTATATATATTTATATCTATATATATGTATATATATTTATATCTATATCTATAAATAGATATATATTTATAGATTTTTATTTATATCTATAAATAAATATATATTTATATCTTTATATCTATATCTCTAAATAGATATATCTTTATCTATTTATAGCTATATCTAGAAATAGATATATCTTTATATATTTATACCTATATCTATAAATAGATATATATTTATAGATTTATATTTATATCTATAAAGAAATACATCTTTATATATTTATATCTATATCTATAAATAGATATATATTTATCTATTTATATCTATATCTAGAAATAGATATACATTTATCTATTTATATTTATACCTACAAATAGATATATCTTTATAAAACAACCCAATTACGAATAGATAAAATACCCTGAGTGGTTCCGGCCTGGCTGCGCGGGGCCGTCCCCCTTTCCCTGCCCGCCCTCTCTGCTCCCCCGGACCGGAGAGGTCCCGCAGGGGCTGTGCCCAGGTGCTAAAGCCATCAGGGCCGATGTCACAGCCCAAGCCAGCCCTCTCCCAGCCCTTCCTGAGGGAATTTAACGTTATTTTTTTTACAAGTTCACTGCATTTTTTTTTTCCTAATGGGAAGTAAATGAGATTCAGGTCATACCCAGGCAAGCTCGGGGTGAAGTCATAGGGTGAGGAGAGGGAAGATGGAGTTGAAGATTAATTTGATTAGGATTTCTTAAGATAATATTTGATTTTATGAGGGGGTTTAAAAGCAGCAAGGTCCATTTGCTAAATCTGAGCTGTTCATCAAGGTTTTTTCAGGCTGCACGGAAAGGTGCAGAGCTTTGCTTGGTCACAAGTGGAGAAAAATTAACACCAGCTACAGTGAGAATCTGGAAACTGTTAGCAGAAAAACTGGGTTTGATTAAAGGCAGAGCTGAAGATTCTCTGATTTCCCCGTGAACCCCCGAATTTTTGTAACTCACAAACCTTCACCTGGCAAGTTTTAATTCTATTTTAACAAATAGATTGAAAAATCCACAGGGAGGAAACAATTCCTTGCCATGCTCCTGCTTTCCAGAAGAAAATTATCGAAGGCAGAGATTTATCTCTTGTTGCTCACAAATAAACTTAAAACTTTGAGTGAAACAGGAAATAATTGGGATTCTAAGGACAAAAATCTCAGAGTGAGCAGGCACAAATTCCTTCAGGAGGGACATCCGAGGATAAGATCTAGCACCAGCCCCTGAGGGAGGGTGCAGGACAGGGGAAATCTTGGGCAAAAGGGAATTCTGAAACACACAACCCCACCTGGGCTCTCAGCGAAGAATTGTTTTGATTCTGAGGACACAGAATTCTGCAGGCTGCCCCAGCTCTGGGCAATCCACCTAAATTAAGGGATGAGGAAAAAATGAAGGGGAAAAATAAAAAAAAAACCCTTCTGTTTTTCTGTTTGCAGTCTCTCAGTGCATCCCCAAGGGTGGCAGGGCTATGAAATATCCATCCCACCATCCCAGCAGCCCAGGAATGGGTTTGTGAGGGAATCTGGAGAGTCCCAACACCTCCCCTGGGGAGTCCTGGGTGCCTGGAGCCGGGATTTGCTGGGATGCTCTTTGCTCCGTGACAAGGGATGGGCAGCTGGGGAGGGACCTGCAGGAGCAGGACCCGATCCTGGCTCCGAGGACACTTCCTGCAGTCAACAAAAGCAAACCAGAGATTCCCAAGGGAATAAACAGGGAAAATACGGAGGGGAAAAGGAATTAATGGACCTCCCAAAATGAGGGTGCCTTCTTCCCCTACAGAGAGCCCTGAACCCAGGTGATGCCCACACTAAAGGAGGCTGAGGGGTGTGAGGCTGTTCACAGGGGTCCCAGGATGAGGGAAGGGATGAGGATCTTGACTCCATGTTCAGAAGGTTTGATTTATTATTTTATGATCTATATTATATTAAAACTATACTAAAAGAATAGAAGAAAGGATTCCATCAGAAGGCTAAGCTAAGAATAGAAAAGGAATGAATAACAAAGATTTGTCTCTGACAGAGACAGTCTGGACAGCTGGACTGTGATTGGCCATTAATGAGGAACAACCAGGTGAGCCCAATCCCAGATCCACCTGCTGCACCCAACAGCAGCAGAGAATCATTGTTTGCATTTTGTTCCTGAGGCCTCTCATCTTCTCAGGAGAAAAGATCCTAAGGAAAGGATTGTTCAGAAAATACCATGGCTACAGAGGGGGATTGAAACCCCGTGGTTTTCCCCTTATTCCCCCCCGTTTGTGTCCCCCCACCCTGCTGGAGGTGCTGTCCAGCCACGCTCTCTTCCAGCTGGAACATCCCTGCTCCGAGGCCCTGGGGGTGCAGAGCAGAGCCAGCTCCTCTCCCCCTGCTCTCCCTGGACTTTGGCCACCAGCCCAGCCCTGGTGTCATCCCAGAGTCCCACAGATGTCATTTTCCTCCTCCTCCTCCTCTCCCAGGAGCTTTCCCTGCCCTGCCACCTTATCAGAGGCTCAGCATTTAACCAGCTTAGGCTGGATCCAGCTTGTCTGGGGAGCCCTGGCCCCAGCCCAGCCCTGCAGGCAGCTCACAGCTGCAAACGCCAGGCTGGGTTTCTCCTCCAGCAGCACTGGCTCCAAATGTACCTGTCCAGAGCTTAGGGACAACCAGCTGGAACACTGGGATTCATCCCCAAACTCTCTGTGCCACGGCCCCACCTCCCTGGAAGAGAAGGATTCATTCCCAAATCCCACCCAAACCTTAACTCTGCCAGTCTGAAGCCATTCCCCTCATCCTGGCACTGCATGTCCTTAAAAAATCCAATACAAATCCAATAAAATCTTTAAAAATCCAATAAGATCCAATAAAATCTCTCCCCATCTTTCTTTTGGGCTCCCTTCAGGCCCTGGAAGGCCACAAAGGTCACCCCAAACCCTTCTCTTCTCCAGGCTGAATTTTGCTGTTGTGATCTCAATCCCCATCCCCTGCTAGTCAGACTGTGAATAAAAATGCAATTATTAAGGAAATGTGTTTTTTTTTGAAGGGGGACAGGGATATAATCTGTGAAAAGAACAAACTCCAAGCTCCATCTCCCAAGCAGGAGCTGCATTCCTAAAGATCCAACTTGTGCAAACTCTCCCTCACCCACAGCACTGAGAGCACCTGAATGTGGGCAGAACAGCATTTTTCTCTCAGGAGCAGCTAAGAAAAACCCCCTAAAAATTAATTTATAGCATATTTTTCTTCAATCCATGATGGTCCAAGTAGGCTTGGTCCTAATTTCTCTTAGGGCTGGGAAGGGAGTTCAGGAAAACATCTGGGTCTCTCCAGATTAAACATGGGTGGAAGTCTGTCTGAGGAATTGAGTTGGCCCTGGGATGATTTTGCTCATCCTTGCTTCTGAGAAAATATTTGCAGTGTGACTCTGGGGCCAAGTGAGCAGGGCCTGTGTTTGCCAAGGACCACGAGGAATGTTTGGAGGAGAGTTTTGGAAAGGGGCTCTGCGTGATGTGGATCGGTGTCATTTCAGCCTGGCCATAATTAAATACCAGCAGCAATTAGCAAACAGCGAGCAGAGAGTGAACTTGGATAAAAAATGCCTTCAGAGAAAATCCAGCCACCACCAGGATTTATAACATGGGGAAAGTGCAAATCACACTGAGGGCTTTTATCTCTTTTCCTCCACCACCAAAGGCCTCCAGAGCTCCCTGGGCTCTCAGGATTCCTCCTGCAGCAGCCTGTGGTGGAAAATGGGACTGACTGATCAGCTCTGAAATTCTGTGCAAGCAACCTGAACCCCACGTTGAGGTGCTCTGAATTTCTGCCTGAGCAACTTGAATACCATATTTAGAATTTTTCAACTTCTGCTTGAGCAACCTGAATCCCATTTCAGGTTTAGGTACTCTAAAATTCTGGTTTAGCAACCTGAATCCCATATTTAGGTACTCTAAAATTCTGTTTTAGCAACCTGAATCCCATATTTAGGTACTCTAAAATTCTGGTTTATCAACCTGAATTCCTTATTTAGGTACTCTAAAATTCTGTTTTAGCAACCTGAATCCAATATTTAGGTGCTCAGGAAGCTCAAAAACTCTTTGGGGACTGCTGGCACTGAGAGAATTCCTGGAGCATCTGCTGCCCAAGGAATTGGGATGCTCAGGGGATCTCTTCTCTCCCACCTGTGGATTTGGCTCCCAGGAGAGCTGCATGGGAGGAGTTTTTGTTTCTTTTTTTGCCAGGGTCAGGATGAAATGTGCTGGAGGGTGTTTCTTGTTGGACTCAGGTGTTTATCAGTTCTTATCTCTGTCCCAGTCTCACAACCCCTGAGCTCTGCAGCACTTCACTCCACAAACTAAAAATGGAGCCCCACCTCTCTCTCTGCAAGGCCTTTGAAGGATAAACTGTCCAATTAAGAAATGACACCAAAATTGTTTTCACTTTTAACTCAATAACCAACCACCTGTGCCAGCAGGGAAGGGAAGGGAAAAGGAAGGGAAAAGGGAAGGGGAAGGGTCTCTGAGAAAAAAGAGTGGCTTCAAACATGAAATATTCCCTTCATCTATGGCCCACACGATTTTTGGGACTGCCTGCTGTGCCACAAACCTTTGTCTGGAGCCCTTTCCAGCAGCCCATCCAATCCCCCCTCTGCTGGCTCCGGAGCTGGAGCTCACCCCATCCATCTCAGCACCTGTCCCATTGTCCCTTTTCCATGGACCACCCAGCCAAGAGCACCCTGGAATCCCAAAGTTTGCCATATTTCCACATTGTTTGGTATTTGGGCTTGTGTTGGGTTTTTTCTGAGACAAATAAACTGTGACAGGCTCACATGGGGAGTGATTGAGTCAAATTAAAGCTGTTTTCATGTGCCAGTATAATCTGGCTGGACTCGTTTACACTAATTAGAACTAATTATGTGCCTGCTAAACTGGTAGGTTTGATTGTGGGAGGTGCAGGCACTGAATCACTTCATGCTTTTCACTCAGAGAGCGCTTTAAATCTGCTTCTTCTGCGAGGCAAAAAGGCCTGAAAATGATCAAATCTCCATGAGGTCACACCTTGCAGGTGGGGAAAATCAGCTCAGCTTCGCTCAAACTCCACTAAATTTGGTTCAGTGTTTTGATTTTCAGTGTTTTGGTGCTCAGAGGGGTCTGCAAATCCATGTGGAGCAGGACACAAAGAGGAAGATGACAATGGAAGGATGACAACCAGCAGGGAGGGCTGGGGAGGGACGCCAGGGTTGTGTTTGGGAGTGCTGGGCAGAGCTGGAGCAGCTCCATGGGGAGCTGGGACACTCAGCCAGGAGAAGTCATTAAGGGGACACTTTTGTTCTGCCCCGGGCTGGATCCTCCTCGGATGAAAGGAGGGCAACGTGCAGACAGCCTGGTGGGACAGCAGCCACCAGCACAGCTGCTCCCAGCACAGCTCCTGCCTGGGGCTGCCATGGGCTCCAGAGCTCTCCAGACACACAAAATCCAAGAGTTCCCCTGTGCCATTCACATTCTCTAGAAAATCCCCTCACCCAGGATTTTTCTCCTGGGAAGCTGAGACACCTCAGAGAAAAAGGAAAACAATTCTGATCTCATTGGCTTCTCCTGTGCTGTGCTCATGTGGAATGTGTTTGGGGATTGTTCACCCACAGGTGATTGTTCCATTGCATTCTGCTGGGAGTTGGTTTCACTCATTGGCCAATCAGGGCCAGGCTGTGTCAGGGCTCTGGAGAGAGTCACCAGTTTTCATTATTATCTTTTTAGCCTTCTGTCTGTATCCTGTCTGTATTCTTTACTTAGTTTAGTATAGCATTCTTTAATAAAATATAGTATCATAAAATAATAAATTATCCTTCTGAGCACATGGAGTCAGATCCATCATTCCTCCCTGCCACGGGGATCCCTGCAAATCCAACATTCCCCAAGAACTGCTCAGGCTGCAGTCACTAAAGGGATGGGAAATATCCTCCAGGAGCCCTTGAGACAAACAGCCCTGGGGTGCTCTGGGAAAAAAATCCTGCAGATCAGACATTGGGACAAACACCAACTCCGTGGCCTAAATGCCTCCTAAATTTAAATTTCCATCCTTGGGATCCCCGTGTCTTTACCCAAATAAAAACAAAGACAGGGAATCTTCAGTTTATTTATTTTACATCACTGGAGTCCCCATGTCCTTACCCAAACAAAAACAAGGGCAGAGAATGTTCAATTTACTTAAATTTCCATCATTGGGATCCCAAGTCTTTACCCAAATAAAAACAAAGGCAGGGAATGCTCAATTTACTTAAATTTCCATCACTGGAATCCCCATGTCTTCACCCAAATAAAAACAAGGGCAGTGAATATTTTATTTGTTTCAAAGGTGAGATGCTGCCCTTTAAAATCTGGAGTTCTTGGTTCTCCAGGTCTTGCTGCACAGGAGCCCCTGGAACCAGAACTGGTTTTTAAGGCTGGGGGAATTAAATGCCATTAATTAGATTAATGAATGGTCAGGAGTCCCACAAGGACATAAATTTCTACACATCTCAGGACTGACCTACAAGGTACAAAATGCAAAAAAATTTCTAGTTTTAGGCTTTTGCCCCAAGTAGAGCCACACAATCGGGAATGAAAATTAATTTATGAAAACTGAGCCAGTTCAGGTGTTGCTAAAACTTCTTCCTGTCCCATGGATATGAGGTTGGGAATTCTCCCAGGATGGGACCCGTGTTCATCCCTGAATTAGTGACCACCCCTGGGGGACACAGATTTGAAGTCACTTGTGAGAAATCAGGGCCTTTTAGACAATTGGCAGGTTTAGCAGCAGACAAAAAAAAGGGATTTCCATCTTCGTTTGGAGATGGGGGAGGCAGAATGGGTCGAGAAAGGGAAAAGGGAAAGGAAAAGGAACAAAAAAAGGGAAAAGGGAAAAGGGGAGAGGGAAAAGGGAAGGTTTGGGAAAGGAAGGGAAGGTTTGGGAAGGTTTGAGAAGGTTTGGGAAGGTTTGGGAAGGGAAGGGAAGGTTTGGGAAGGTTTGGGAAGGGAAGGTTTGGGAAGGGTAGGGAAGGTTTGGGAAGGTTTGGGAAGGTTTGGGAAGGTTTGGGAAGGTTTGGGAAGGGAAGGTTTGGGAAGGGAAGGTTTGGGAAGGGATGGTTTGGGAAGGGAAGGTTTGGGAAGGTTTGGGAAGGGAAGGTTTGGGAAGGGAAGGGAAGGTTTGGGAAGGGAAGGGAAGGTTTGGGAAGGGAAGGTTTGGGAAGGGAAGGTTTGGGAAGGGAAGGTTTGGGAAGGGAAGGTTAGGGAAGGTTTGGGAAGGGAAGGGAAGGGAAGGGAAGGGAAGGGAAGGGAAGGGAAGGGAAGGGAAGGGAAGGGAAGGGAAGGGAAGGGAAGGGAAGGGAAGGGAAGGGAAGGGAAGGGAAGGGAAGGGAAGGGAAGGGAAGGGAAGGGAAGGGAAGGGAAGGGAAGGGAAGGGAAGGGAAGGGAAGGGAAGGGAAGGGAAGGGAAGGGAAGGGAAGGGAAGGGAAGGGAAGGGAAGGGAAGGGAAGGGAAGGGAAGGGAAGGGAAGGGAAGGGAAGGGAAGGGAAGGGAAGGGAAGGGAAGGGAAGGGAAGGGAAGGGAAGGGAAGGGAAGGGAAGGGAAAGATTAAAGGAATACCTAGAAGAGGGGGAGACCAAGGAAAGGTGAAATGAATCTTGTGTGTCACATAAGCTCTGGGGCACTGACTCTGTGCCTGTCCCTTGATTGCTGGCCATGCCAAAAGGAAAATTCACCAGCAGCTGCCCAGGAACCTTCCCTGGGTGCCCAGAACCTTCCCCGGGTGCCCAGAACCTTCCCTGGGTGCCCAGAACATTCTCTGGGTGCCCAGAACCTTCCCTGGGTGCCCAGAACCTCCCCTGGGTGCCCAGAACCTCCCCTGGCTGTGAGGCTCTGGCAGAGCCCCCAGCTCTGCCCAGGGTCACTGATTTTGAACCCTTTTTCTCTCTGTTCCTGGGAAGGAGGAATCTGATTCTTTTTCCTCGTGCCAGTGGCTCCTGCAATGGCTCTGGGCTCCCAGGATGCAGCTCCCAGCTCTCCCAGCTCACTTTGGGCTCTGCAGCTCTTCCAGGCTCTGCAGGATGATGTCAGAGCAGGATTTCATGAAGTCCCCACTGTTTGGCTCGCACTCAGTGGAACTTGTGGGGTTTTTTTGCTGTCTGACTATTTTTATTAGCTCAGCTGCATCTTTTTTTGTTAGCTGCGAGGCCCTGTGGTTGCTGGGGAGAACTCTCATTCCAGACTGTAATATTTTATCCTGGTTTTAAGCTTGAATTTGGGTTTTATTTTCTCCTTCCAAGTGATGCTTTAAAAAAAAAATTGTGTTTTGGTGCAAATCTGGATGAAACCATCCAGGTCTCATCAGCAGCACCAGGCTGGAAGCAGGAGTGGAGATGAAATTATTTGTCTAGCTGGCTGATTGCCATTGACTTATCCATGAATTCACTGGATCCAAGACAAGAACAGAATTTTCCTGCTTTTCCAAGTATAAAAAATCTGCTTTCCTAAAGGAAATCCCACAGCACTCCCAACCCCTCACAGGAAGCTGGGGTGACAGAAATGTTGGGGGAATGTATCTGGGGGTCACAGGATTGCCTGAACATGGAAATATTCCTGCCAAACCCCTTGGGAATGCAGCCAGGCTGCGGGAAATGGATTTGTAGAGACATTTTTAAAGTTTGATAAGAGCTTTACATAGGATGTGTTTGTATGTAGGCTTTGAGATAAGAAATGTTGATTTAGAAATATTAGGGAACAGGATAGATATTGTTGAGAGAGAAATAGAATGAGGAAAAAAGTTTTAAAGGATGGTTTTGTAAATAAGAGTAGATATTTTGGAGAAATGGAATTATGAAAGATGCATTGTAGTAGGATTTATGGGGGGTAATTTTAAATGATTAGTTTTAAAGTACTTTATAGTAGGATGTGATGAAAGTTGATACGTTAAGAAATAGTTCTATTGCAATTAAGAAATAGTTGGATTTTGACTGTAATAGCAAATTATATTTATTTATATTGTGAGCTATATTAATTTAACTGTGAATTATATTAATTTATATATATATATATATATAAGTATATATAATTACTTTATATAATTATAGAGATGGAAACATTTATATTTTTTCACTTCTTAAATTGTAAAATAGGATAAAAGTTGAGACTAAAAATAGAATAAAAGTTGAACAGAGAGACATCATTCTCTCTCTCAAAGGGTTTTTATCCTGGAAGAAGCACAGAGAGGAAGAGAAACCAATTTTTCTCTCTGTTCTCTGCTCCTGTTTTGCACCTGTGGACTGTGTTATGGAGATTGCTCACCTGCAGGGATTTGTCACTTGGATCTGCTGAGGATTGTTCTGCTTCCTTGGCCAACTGGACAAAAGCTGTGTCCTGACACGCTGATCCTGGGTGGGAATGTCTGCTTGGAGCTGGGATCTGGCCCAGCTGAGCCTGGCATGCTGATCCTGGCTGGGAATGTCTGCTTGGAGCTGGGATCTGACCCAGCTGATCCTGGGATTAAAGGGAGCTGGGTTCTGTGGCACCCACACTCTCTGAACAGAGAGACATCATTCTCTCTCTCAAAGGTTTTATTTCCTGGTGAAGCACACACAGAAGAAGAAGAGAAAACCAATTCTTACATCTGTTCTCTGCTCCTGTTGTTTTGCACCTGTGGACTGTGTTATGGAGATTGCTCACCTGCAGGGATTTGTCACTTGGATCTGCT
This sequence comes from Haemorhous mexicanus, assembly GCF_027477595.1. Lineage (NCBI taxonomy): Eukaryota > Metazoa > Chordata > Aves > Passeriformes > Fringillidae > Haemorhous > Haemorhous mexicanus. Next base: position 10,248,270 of record NC_082360.1, on the reverse strand, counting down.
GAGGATTGCTCTGCTTCCTTGGCCAACTGGACAAAAGCTGTGTCCTGACACGCTGATCCTGGCTGGGAATGTCTGCTTGGATTAAAGGGAGCTGGGTTCTGTGGCATCCACATTCTCTGAACAGAGAGACATCATTCTCTCTCTCAAAGGTTTTATTTCCTGGTGAAGCACACACAGAAGAAGAAGAGAAAACCAATTCTTACATCTGTTCTCTGCTCCTGTTGTTTTGCACCTGTGGAATGTGTTATGGAGATTGCTCACCTGCAGGGATTTGTCACTTGGATCTGCTGAGGATTGCTCTGCTTCCCTGGCCAGCTGGACAAAAGCTGAGTCCTGGCTGTTGGGAGCTTTCTTTAGGATTCTTTGTGGTACAGTTACAGTACAAAGGAATATAGATTGGTTTTATTAGAGTGAGTGTTCAGCATTCTGGAGCCTTGGAATGCCAACCATTCCCTGGGCTGGGGCTCACCTTGTTTGTGCTATCCCACATCCAGGCTGCTCCAGCCTCTTCCAGCAGAGTCACCACCAGCTTAATCCCAGCTGCCTCCCCTTTGGGGCTGAAAATGCCTTTTATTTATCAATTTTAGATCAAATCAACCCTAAACCTGCCCCCAAATCATGCCTAAAACTCGTGGCTTCCATTTGCATCCCTTCCCAAAGGAGGGGAGTCGAGAGCTGCCTCTTTTGGGAGGGAATTGTGCAGCTCCCAAAGCACTGCCAGCCTGAATTTAGAGGGGAAAAGAACTGGCCAGGCGTGCAGGAGCTCAGTTCAAACCTTTCCCCAGGATATCTCAGTGTCTGCAGCCTCTCTGCAATTAATTTGGGGAATTGAAAGGTTTGGATAATTAAATGCCCTCAGCAGTGCAGGGAGTGAGAAGGGATCTGACCAAGCTGAGAGAAATCAATTCCCTTAAATTCACAAATCTTCACCTTCCTGAGGTGTTTCCATGGCTCTCTCAGGGTTTTTTTGCACCCTGTGGTATTTTTTGGGTCCACACCTCAGGCTCGAGCCCACGGGGCAGGTTCCCAGTGAAACCACAGCAGGGAAATTATGAAGTTATTATAAAGTTATTATTAGGGCTATGTTTTCCAGAATAGAAACTGCAGGGAAAACAACCCCACTGCAGCTCTGGCCACGTAATTAGGCAGCAGACAGAGCTTTCAGTCACGCTGGATTTCTGATCAGGACACCCAGGGCAAACAGGATGACTGTGCAGATTCCTGGAGAGGAGCCTGCATGGAATGAATCCTGAATATCCCTGGCTGATTGAAGATGCAGAGTTTGCCCTGAATATCCCTGGCTGATTGAAGTTTGCCCAAAATACTGGGTTCAATCTGCAATCTGCAAACAATCTCAGCTCCTGACGAGGCATTTCAGATCTTTATTTCTTGGAGGGTCTGACCTGACTCGTGCAAAGCTCTGAAATCCAATTTTCAATCAGCAGTTTCTCTCTCAGGCCGTGTATCAGGCTGGGAATCTCATCAGAACAGGATTTCTGGTGAGATTTCCAAATCCTGATGGCAGAAAATGCCACAAGAAAGGAGCAGCTTTATCCCAGCCAAACCCAGACCTTTCAGAGCTGTGCAAAACCAAACATGAAACACAGGGAAGGGTTTTTTGGGGTTCCTGCTAACATGACCAGATCTCTTTGTGGTCCCTCTGCTTCAGCCACAACAGCCTGATGAGAAAATCCCATTTCTCAGCAGCCCAGGCTGATTTCTCACTAGGAGAAGGAGATTTCTTTGTGCTGAGCAGATCCTGTCTTGCCAAAATCGCTGCTGGGGGAGGGCTGCACACAACTCCCCAGCCCTCAGCAAGGGCAGAAAGAAACCCCAAAGGCAAACAGAGCCCAGCTCACCCTGTCATTAGTGGTTAAAAGGGGAGCAGCTGCAATGTCAGAGCCTGATGTGGTCCCACTTGCTGCTCAACAGGGTTAATTTTATTTTTTTTTAAACAGTGAAGTGTAAAAAGCAACTTTTCTCGCCGAGAAATCCCAAAGATCTTGAGTGCCCTCTACAGCCACTCTGGATCCATTCTCACCCTCAAGACTGCTCTCAGTTTGTGTCCCTGCTCTTGTCCCTGTTCCTGGAGGGAGCTGCAGTGTGCAGCCCTTCAGAGGAGCTTTCAGCACTGCATTCATCACCAGCCTCAGTGGGCAACCCCAGCTCCTTCCCTGCTGAAGTATTTGCATGTTCTTTACCTAGGAGAATGCTCCAAAGTACAGCCTGTGCAGCTGGAGAACCACGGGCTCGTTCCTTCCCCACCCCAGCCATGCACAGAGTGGTTTGTATCCCCAAAAAAATGGAACAGAAGGCTCAGTTTTGCTCCCTGTGCCCTCACACCTCATCTCCTTGCCTGGAGCCAGCAGAGGACTCATGGAAAAGTCCTGAAAACCCCAAATTGCTCTGCAGGCTCAGGGTTTACCCAGAGGGGGCACACAAAGCAGAGTCAGGGATGGTTTGGGCTGGGGGGAGCTGTAGGATCGCCCTTCCAGTCTTCCAGCCCCTAAACTGGGTGAGGGACACGTGGGCTGGTTCAAACAACAAAAAGAAAGGATGGAGCAGGTTCCATGGCCAAAGGGCTGGAAGATCCTTGCAGATTGCAAGGCTGGTGAAGCTCTTGGATCAGGGAAAATTGGGACAGAGCTGTGGTGAGAGGTGGGATTATGCTGAGCTGCCACAGCTAAAACAGCATTTCAGCCACCTTCTCCTGAGCTTTCCAGAGCTGAAACTTCATTTCAGGCACCTTCTCCTGAGCTTTCCAGAGCTGGAACTTCATTTAAGCCACCTTCTCCTGAGCTTTCCAGAGCTGAAACTTCATTTCAGGCACCTTCTCCTGAGCTTTCCAGAGCTGAAACTTCATTTCATCCCCATTCTCCTGACCTGCCACAGCTAAAACATTTCAGCCATCTTTACCTGAGCTTTCCAGAGCTGAAAAATCATTTCATCCAGCATTTCCTCTCCCTTCTCCTGAGCTTTTCAGATCTGACACTTTATTTCATCCACATTCTCCTGACCTGCCATAGCTAAAATATCATTTCAGCCATCTTCTCCTGAGCTTTCCCGAGCTAAAGCATCATTTCATTCACCTTCTCCTGAGCTTTCCAGAGCTGAAACTTCATTTCATCCAGCATTTCCTCCCCCTTCTCCTGAGCTTTTCAGATCTGACACTTCATTTCAGCCCCATTCTCCTGACCTGCCGTAGCTAAATCATCATTTCATCTGTCTTCTCCTGAGATTTCCAGAGCTAAAATATAATTTCATCCCCATTCTCTCAAGCTTTCCAGAGCTAAAACATCATTTCAGCCCCATTCTCCCAAGATTTCCAGAGCTAAAACACAATTTCATCCACCTTTTCCTGAGATTTCCAGAGCTAAAACACCATCTCCGCAACCTTCTGACAATTCCAGAGCTAAAACACCATCTCAGCCATCTTCTGACATTTCCAGAGCCAAAACACAATTTCATCCATCTTCTCCTGAGATTTCCAGAGCCAAAACACCATCTCAGCCATCTCCTGAGATTTCCAGAGCTGAAACACCATCTCAGCCACCTTCTCCTGACATTTCCAGAGCTAATTCGTGCCCATTATCCTGACTAGCCACAGCTAAAATATCATTTCTTTCCCATCCCAAGGAACCCCTGGATTAAGGGGGAATTTTCCATTTGTTGACAGGGAACATCATCCTTTGCCTGCTCTGCTGCTGGAACAAAATCCCCAAGAATATCCCATGGAGGAGAAGTTCAGACAGGAGCTGAGCCACGTCAGCAGGAGCTCCATGGGCTGAGGCACTGCAAAACCCCTAAATAATAACAAATATTTTATTTACAGCTGGAAAAAGACCCCCAGGTGTTTGGGAGCAGCCCCTTCCTCAGCAGATGAATGAAAAAGCCAGAAAAAATCCTGAGATAATTTCAGCAAGCCCTGGTGCTCCAAATGGCAAAACCCCTTTTGTTCCATTACGTTGCACCTCTGTTCTCACTTTTACAGCTTCCTGGAAAACCAAATTATTTATTTATTGGAGGAGGCAGAGGCAAAAAAAAAAATCAAAATTTTCAATTGAAAAATATTATTTTCCCTGTGGTGTTTTCATTTTAAAACCCAGTTTGATTTTGTGTCTGTGTGTATGGATAGGAAATAAAGCCTTGAAATGAAAACTTGTGTTTCATTTTGAAATGTCAGTTTTCAGTGCAGAGATGGGACTTCATTCCTGTCTTTAAAAATACTCAAATGAGATTTCCCTGCTTCATTTTAAGCACTTCAATTTTTCATCACCTTGTTTCCCTCACTGCTGACTCTGCCCTCCTCCTCTCCCCTCTGCTCTTTCTTTTCTATGCAGAAAAAGACACAAAATATCAAAAATTTGGTGAAAATAACTCCCATCTCTGTTTCACTTTTTTTTTCCCCAGACAGAATCATATTGAATATTTTTTCCATTTATAAAAGAGCGACAAGTGGGAAAAAGGGAATAATTTAACTTTTTTCATGTTTTCTCACTTTTTCACTTTCTGTTCTCCAGAATGATGAACTTTGCACTGAAAAAATACAAAATACAAGGGATGAGGGAGGCATTCCTGAAATCAGAATATTTCCTGTTGGGATCTGAACAGAACCAGTTCCTATTGCCAGGTTTACTCCAGGTTTACTCCAGGATATTTCCAGTTGGGATATGAACATAACCAGTCCCTATTCCCAACTTTACTCCAGGATATTTCCAGGATATTTCCAGTTGGGATATGAACATAACCAGTCCCTATTCCCAGGTTTACTCCAGGATATTTCCAGTTTGGAACTAGAATATAACCAGTCCTTATTCCCAGGTTTTCACCAGGCTTACTCCAGGATATTTCCAGTTTGGAACTGGAATACAACAAATCCCTATTCTCACCTTTACTCCAGGATATTTTCAGGATATTTCCAGTTGGGATCTGAACATTACCAGCCCCTATTCCCAGGTTTACTCCAGGAAATTTCCAGTTTGGAACCAGAATATAACCAGTCCTTATTCCCAGGTTTACTCCAGGTTTACTCCAGGATATTTCCAGTTGGGATCTGGACATAACCAGTTCCTATTCCCAACTTTACTCCAGGATATTTCCAGGATATTTCCAGGATATTTCCAGTTGGGATCTGAACATTACCAGCCCCTATTCCCAGGTTTACTTCAGGAAATTTCCAGTTTGGAGCTGGAATAGAACCAATCCCTATTCTCACCTTTACTCCAGGATATTTCCAGGATATTTTCAGTTGGGATCTGAACAGAACCAGTTCCTATTCCCAGGTTTACTCCAGGATATTTCCAATTGGGATATGAACATAACCAGTCCCTACTCCAGGTTTACTCCAGGAAATTTTTCAGATTGGAACTGGAATATAACCAGTCCCTATTCCCAGGTTTACTCCAGGATATTTCCAGTTTGGAACCAGAATATAACCAGTCCTTATTCCTAGGTTTTCACCAGGTTTAATCCAATAAATTTCCAGTTTGGAGCTGGAACATTACCAGTCCCTATTCCCAGGTTTATTCCAGGAAATTTCCAGTTTGGAACTGGAATAGAACCAATCCCTATTCTCACCTTTACTCCAGGGTATTTCCAGGATATTTTCAGTTGGGATCTGAACATTACCAGTCCCTACTCCCAAATTTACTCCAGGTTTTCACCAGGAAATTTCCAGCTTGGAACAGGAATATAAGCAGTCCCTATTCTCAGGTTTTCACCAGGAAATTTCCAGGAAGGTGTGGGGGGGGAACTGGAGGAGTTTAATGCCCCTCCCATCCCAAACATTCCATGATTCCATGACTTTGGGAGCACAAACCTCCTGCACTCCTCGAGATCAGTCAATGCTTGTAGGAAGCAACATTCCCAAACCTCATCCAAGCCATGGAGAAAGGCAACAAAGCCTCCAGACCCAGCAAAGCACCTCCAGAGCAGAGGAGGAATGGAGAATTCCAGGACAGGCTTGGGGACAGAATTTTCTGTGGAAAAACAGGGAAAGGACATGAAAGGAGCCACTCCAAGCTCTGAACTGGAGGAAGCAGGGAGTGCTTCTGTTTTAATAATCATTAGTCCATGTGCAGATAGGGCAGTGACTCCAGGATCCATTCATTTTGGGAGTTTGCCCTGGCCAAGGGCTCTGTCTGTCCCTCTGCCTGGGCCTTTTTGTGGCTGCTGACTGGCTTTCACCAACCTGGACACTTAAAGGCCAAAAATCAATCTTCCAAGGACAAGATGGCCAAGATTACTAAATTATGGCCTCTTCATTATCTTGAGGTACCTGCTCAGGACAGATGAATTGCCTTCAAGTCAGGGCAGAAAATCCTCCTGGGATCAAGCAAAGAATAATGTGCAAATACTGCCCGAGCACACGAATGTGCACCAAAGGAAAAAGGGAAAAACACACATCCCACTGCCTTTTCCCCCCCACTCATCCTGCTTCCTTTATGTTCAGTTGCTGGAAGATGGAGACATTTATTAATTCTCCATGCAGGAAAGTAAACAGAGATCTCCATCCTCTGGGATTTGGAGTCTGCTCTCAGCTGTCCCTGAGGAATCTTCCTGCCCTGCCTAATGGGCTCTGACCACAGCAGATCCATCTAGGGGGGACCATATCATTTTCTAAAGCCTCATTTAGGCTCACACACAAAGAAAACATGGCCCTGTCACGATGAAGAGATTTCAGCTCCTTCAAGCTCCTTTCCCTTTATTTCTCAGAGCTGATTTAAAATGCAGGGCTGGATTTAAGAAGGGAGAGGAGAGGGAAAGGAAGGAAGGAAAGGAAATAGCACAGGAGCTGATTTGCCAGAGCTGCATGAAATGATGGATTTTAAAAGTCCATTTTAAAGAAAGTGGGGGAGCTTTTTAGAACAAGTGCCTGCCATAAAAGAGGGAGAAGGGAAAAAGACATTATCTGGTCTGGTAGTTTTCAGGAAGTTGTGGTCCCAATTCCCTAAAAATAAAATTCCTTTATGATCATTACTTCTCTTGGAGTAGCACCCTGAACATCAGCAGAATTTGGGGTCCTATTGTAAAACCAGACTGCCCAGACCTGGCGATTGACTAAATCTGCAACAGGCTCTGAACACCAAAAGTTCCCTCCAGAATAGGCTCAGGAGCTCAGAACTTGGTTTTAATCTCAGTTTCAGCTGAAAAATGCAAATGTGATCAATGTTTTTGAACCCAACTGTTGGATTATGCAACTGAGAGGCAATTTAAAGGCTTTTATTCCATGTTCAGTCTCATGAAAAGGGTGAGACAATACAGATGTTATACAGATGCCATCACAATCAGAATTCTCCACCAATCCATTTCCCACACCCAAGGGTATCAGGAAGATTTGTTTTGATTTTATGGAAGAGTTCAGCTGTGAAAAGAGCAAAATTCTGGGTTTGTTAAGGTTTAACCTCTCTCATTTCCAGCTCCATGTTGGAATGGAGATGATGGCAGAACAAAACTGGCCAGGAATGATTGGACAGAAGCAAGGAGAGCCCGTGACCCATCCTGCTGGACATGGAAGGGAATTTCCAGCTGGGAAATTTCCCTGGATGAAACTTCTCAGCCCAATTTAGTCCTGGTGGAAACCACCACCAGCCAGAGGAGCTCATAAAACAAGAGGAGATTAAAGAGCATCTCAAGAGCAGAATGAGATCTCCTCCCTTCTTATTCATGGAGGAGTTTCATGTTAAATATCCATGGATTTATTCCCGAGTTCCCTGTCCAGGACACCTCCCAGCTGCCAGCCTGGGCAGGAAAATCAGCCCATCTTTCTAGTCAAAGGCTGATTTTCTGGTAATGCCATTAAAGGGGAGATTTTGGAACAATAACTAATCTGTTCTCTGGGATATTTGCACACTGGAATTCCTTTTCCCTTCCCTGATTTGTGTTTTTTTTCATAAGGAAGAAAACTGAATTGCTATAGATAATCTAAAGCTGACCGGGCTGATTTATGGTAGATAAAATGATTGGTGTGGAGCCCATCTCAGGGAGTTTTGTCTTTTCTGGGGCAGAACTTTAACAGGGAAAATTTAGTGCAGCTCTGAAATCAGCAGAGCAAAGACTTGCTCCTATAAATTTAAGGACACTGAAATATTCCATAATATTTCAAACCCTTTTGGAGCCCCCAGCAGAAAGGGATGGAGCTGATTTGGGGGCCTCTCTGAAAGGATTGGATGACCCCAGTTTGGGCTCATCACAGATCAGAATCAGGAATGATTTCCTTAAGCAGAGGAAGGAGATCTCTGCTGTAGGATCTGCCTGGGATGGGACATCAGGAATGAGATGTCCCAATCATCTCTCCCACCCCAAAGTGGTGAGCAGAATCCCATCATTCCAGTGGCCTCTCCTGGGCAAAATACAACTTTTCACCCAAATTTCAGGAGCTTGGAGGTTACTCCAGCTGGGAATTTCTTTTTTTTTCTGGGAATTTCTGTTTTTTCTCCTTGTTGTCTCCAATCTTGGGGGTTTGACTCTGGGAATTCAGAGATTCTGTTGTGCTTCACTGCCGTGAATTTGCTGTTGTTTCCAAAATTTCCAATAAAAACTTGAACCATCCCTGTTGGACATGGAACATTCGGAGTCTTTGCAAAGGTCCTTGTCCAGCTCAGGAAATTCCATGATTTTGTGATTGTTTGGGATAATTAATAAACAATAGAAGCTTGGAAGAAATGCCATGGAAAAACCCTAAACCCCACCTTCACCACATTCAATCATCCATGGGGACGTGCTTCCAGTTTGTTCCTTTTCCATCATTTTTAAACCCATTTTTAACCCCGTTACAACCTCTGAGCAACCTGGGCTGGTGGGAGCTTTCCTCATGGACCCAAACCCATTTCTCCTCTTTCCTCATGGACCCAAACCCATTTCTCCTCTTTCCTCATGGACCCAAACCCATTTCTCCTCTTTCCTCACGGATCCAAACCCATTTCTCCTCTTTCCTCATGGATCCAAACCCATTTCTCCTCTTTCCTCACGGACCCAAACCCATTTCTCATCTTTCCTCATGAACCCAAACCCATTTCTCCTCTTTCCTCACGGATCCAAACCCATTTCTCCTCTTTCCTCATGGACCCAAACCCATTTCTCCTCTTTCCTCACGGATCCAAACCCATTTCTCCTCTTTCCTCATGAATCCAAACCCATTTCTCCTCTTTCCTCATGGACCTAAACACATTTCTCCTCTTTCCTCGTGGATCCAAACCCATTTCTCCTCTTTCCTCATGAACCCAAACCCATTTCTCCACTTTCCTCATGGACCCAAACCCATTTCTCCTCTTTCCTCACGGATCCAAACCCATTTCTGCTCTTTCCTTGTGGATCCAAACCCATTTCTCCTCTTTCCTCATGGACCCAAACCCATTTCTCCTCTTTCCTCATGAACCCAAACCCATTTCGCCTCTTTCCTCATGGACCCAAACCCATTTCTCCTCTTTCCTCATGAACCCAAACCCATTTCTCCTCTTCCCTCATGAACCCAAACCCATTTCTCCTCTTTCGTCATGAACCCAAACCCCATTTCAGGGGAAGCTCCTGCCCTCCTTAGCACAGCCCTGGCTGTTCAAACCAAGACACTGGTGAAGAGTTCCTGTGGATAAAAGAGAAGAAAGGTGTTGAGCTGGCTCTAATTCAGGGACAGCCAGGCAGGCAGGGCCCGTTGCACTGGGTGTTTTTCATGGCTCCAATCTCCTGCCAAAGTTGGAATTAAAAATCTTCCCTGCTTTGTGGTGAGGACAGACAGATGCTTTCCTGCTTTAATTCCTGAGTGGCCAGAACATGCTCGTTGACATTTCAGCTTGATGTTTTAATTGGCTGATTTGAATAAAACTCAGACAGGTTGTGTTGCTCCGTTTGATTTCGTGTCTCTCAGCCCAGCAGCCAACAAAAAGAAGACAAGGAGGGGCACTGACTTTTCACCTCTCTGATTCTCTCCCTGTTTTGTTGAGCTCTTAATATATTTAAATTCATGCCTCATTAATTTAGCCCTGTGTCCTGCAGGGGCTGAAGTCACATGCAGCAATCCGAAAAGAGGCTGCCAGGAAAATGTTGGCTTTCAGGATTTTAATTTTATTTTTTGATGATTTTAACTTTATTTTTCGATGATTTTAAGTTTTTTATAATTTAAATTTTTTTTTATGATTTTAATTTTATTTTTTGATAATTTTAGTTTTAGTCTACGATTATATAATTTTATTTTATTATCTATATATTATATTACATTACATTACATTACATTACATTACATTACATTATATTATATTATATTATATTATATTATATTATATTATATTATATTATATTATATTATATTATATTATATTATATTATTTACATTGCATTTTCCATTTCAGGGGAGGCTCCTGCCTTCCTTAGCCCACACCTGGCTTTTCAAACCAAGACAAATCCCCAGGAATAATCCAGCACTAATAAACCAAGAAATGCCTTGACTTGACTGAGCAGAATTTTTTTTTTGATCCATAGGTGGCTCTGCTGGGGGAAAAAACCAAAAGTGAATCCCAGTAAAACTCTGAGGATAATCAATACCCATGGATCAAATCCTGATCTGCTGCCATTTGTCAGAGCTATTCAGTGATTGCTCAGCCTGAACTCAGAATCTGGGCTGTAACTGTGCAAAAATGAGAAAAATTCCTGTGATGCTCAGACACTTCCTCTGCAAGTCCATAAGAAATGAGTCCTTCCTTCCCATCAATCATCTGTCAAAGGAAATTATTGCAGAGTTCCAAGACTGAGCTCCTGGAATGCTGTAAGAAATGAATTTTTGAAATTCTAAATTGAAGAGCAGCTGAAATGAAAGAGCAGCCAGCAGTCAGGAGAAATTCTGGCTGAGGGAATTTGTCAGTCCTGGGTGTTAATTGCTATTTTCACCTGGGGATTTTCATCCTGGGCTGGAGCTGATGTCCCTGCTGGAATGTGACACTCCTTGGAGGGAGAGGTGGCCCAGGAAGGGAATTGCATCTCTCTGGGATGGTTTGGGAGGAATCCAACCTCAGTCAGCTCTAAGATGAGCTGGTGCTCCTCATCTTCCAGCTGGGTCCTCCCAGCTCTTCTCCGGATCCATCCCTGGGGCTGGAAGGACTGGTGGTCCAAGGGGATGGGCCAGTTTTTGGTGCTGGGCCCAAAATCCAACTAAAATAACACTTTTCATTTGAAACAGAACCAAAGCAGTGATATTAAAAACTCCCCGTGCTAAACTTCATGATAAATTTTATTTTTGGGGTGGATCTCATCTAGAAACCAGTTCTTTGCTCCCATTCCATTAAAAATTCACCCAGACAGGTAAAAATCCTCTTGATTTTGGGGAGAAAAGCTCCATGTGTGCCCCGGCCCAGAACAGGAGCTGCGATTTAGCAAGAGAGAATTCTTTTCTCCACCTAGCAGAAAGGAAATTGTGCTTTACTGCATTGTTTACCCTTCCCAGAACTTTAATTTTCCCTCTGTTTGATATTTCAGCAGAAGTCATTTATCTTCCTGGATGATCAAATAAACTGGGGGGTTAAAGAACGGATATTTGATTCATTGGGAGGGGGAAAATGGCATTAAAGGTGGAGCAAAGGGATCTGATTTGGAAACAGAGTCATGGAGGATTTGCTGCCTCACACTTGCCTCAGTGCCCAAGGGGCAAAAAAAAAAGGGATTTTTTCTCATCCCAAAGAAGGATTTGGGAAATCCTTTCCCAGCCCGGCAGTGCAGGGGGTGAAGCTCAAAACTGATATTGGGCTGCTGAAAAAGAGCCCGAAAAAAGAGATCAGGGGTGTCAGGATGGGAATTTGGGGGTATCAGGATGGAATTTAGGGGTATCAGGATGGGAATTTAGAGGTTATCAGGATGGGAATTTAGGGGTATCAGGATGGGAATTTAGGGGTATCAGGATGGGAATTTAGGGGTTATCAGGATGGAATTTAGGGGTATCAGGATGGGAATTTAGGGGTATCAGGATGGGAATTTAGAGGTTATCAGGATGGGAATTTAGAGGTATCAGGATGGGAATTTAGAGGTATCAGGATGGGAATTTAGGGGTTTCCAGGGTCTGGAAATAAGAGATAACAGGATAGGAATTTCAGGGTTATCAGGATTTGGAGATCAGAGGTATTAGGATGGGAATTTTGGGGATTATCAGGATTTGGAGATAAGGAATATCAGGATGAGAATTTCAGGGTTATCAGGATGGGAATTTAGGGGTTATCAGGATGTGATTTTCAGGAATTACCAGGATTTCAAGATAAGGAATATCAGGATGTGATTTTCAGGAATTATATTTATAACGATGAAAGCCCTCGTTTCATCCCCATCTCCTTCTACAGCAAATTGCTAAAATAAAACCCACCAAGGAATCTGCTGTGGGTATCAAAGCTGCTTTTAAACACTTTTTCTTTTGCTCTGATCTGAATTTTTTGAGTTTGAGGAAGGATTAAGCAAATTAAGAACAGGAAAGTGTAACAACATCAGGCCTTTGAGGACCAGCCTTAATTTTTCCAGCATATCTCACCTAACCACAGGAATATTTTTTCCTGTGAAGGAGCATTTAAATATTTATTTGAAAATGGTGAAGTGCCTTCCTATAAAGACACAAATCATTGTTTGAGTTGGCAGGCCCGAGAGTGAATAAAATACCTAAAGGTGGTTCAGATATTGCCATTTATTATTTTTTTATGAGAAAAAAATGTACCCTGAAAGAAGCCCTCGAAATACTTGATTATTTTTGGGAGCAGGCTGTGGTAAAAAACCACTGTTGCTCTATCAAGTTTTGGAGAATAAGAGATAACCTTGACCAGAATTCATGGATCTAAGTAGGTTTAATGCTGGATATAGAAGGTTTTGATTTTTTTTTAATGTTTTATAGGCTCAGAGCCTGGTGATTCTTATGTTACAATTTCAGTGGTTGAAGTTTTGGGGTTTCATTCAATCACTGTTTTACTCTGAGTTTAGAAAATCTGATTTTCTGTGTGAAATCTCTGGAGTTTAATAAAAAACTTGAGCTCCTGTCATCATCTCGATGAAGGTTTTCTGGTCAGGATCTGATCTGAAATAAACGATGCCCTCCCAGGGCCATTGTGCCATGAGCCTTTAATTAGAATAATGATAAAAATTGGTTTGGAAAAAAAAAAAAGGAATTATACAAATTAGTTTGGGAAAAAAAAAAAGAAAAAATTTACAAGCACATTAGAGGCCACGATTTGAAAATTTAATGCCTGGTGTGGAAATAAAACATGATCTCCACAGTGAATACAAGGATTGGGGCAGGAAAAAGCAGGAAAAGATGGGAAAAGAAGGGAAAAGAAGGAAAAAGAAGGGAAAAGAAGGAGAAAGAAGGGAAAAGAAGGAAAAAGAAGGAAAAAGAAGGAAAAAGAAGGAAAAAGAAGGAAAAAGAAAGAAAAAGAAGGAGAAAGAAGGAGAAAGAAGGAGAAAGAAGGGTAAAGAAGGAGAAAGAATCCTGGCCATGACTGATGAGGGAGAATTTGTTGATTTGAGCTGGCTCTGCTCGAGGGGAGGGGGAAGGTTGAGGAATTTCTAACCCAAAGCTCTGAAGCAGGACACTCAGACAGACACTGGCTGCAAATACACAACGCACACACACACAAATAATTAAAAAAAAAAAAAGGTTGATTTGTTTTCATCTGGGGCTGCAGTGCAAGAGGTGAGGTTTGTTTTTCCCTCTGGCAGCAGTGCAGGGAGGAGCTGCGCCCCATGTGCCACCAGCTCTGCGGCCAGATGTTTGCCAGAGGCTTTTCCCTCCTCATCCCTGTTCCCATCCCCATTCTCATCCCCATCCCCATTCCCACTCCCATCCCTGTTCCTGTTTCTATCCCCATTGCCATTCCCATTATTCCCATTATTCCCATTATTCCCATTATTCCCATTATACCCATTATTCCCATTATACCCATTATTCCCATTATTCCCATTCCCATTTCTGTCCCCATCCCCATTCCCCTTCCTGTCCCCATTCCCGTTCCCATTCCCATTCCTATTCCTCCCTCTTCTCCCATTATTCCCATTATTCCCATCCCCATTATTCTTATTCCCATTCCCCATCCCCATTCCCATTATTCCCATAATTCCCATTATTCCCATTCCCCATGCCCATTCCCATTATTCCCATTTCCCATTATTCCCATTATTCCCATTCCCATTTCTATCCCCAGCCCCATTCCCATCCCTGTTCCTATTCCCATTCCCATTATTCCCATTCCCATTTTTCCCATTCCTCCCATTATTCCCATCCCCATTATTCCTATTCCCATCCCCATTCCCATCCCCATCCCCATTCCCATTATTCCTATTATTCCCAGTATTCCCATTATTCCCATTCCCCATTCCCATTATTCCCATTTCCCATTATTCCCATTATTCCCATTTCCATTTCTATCCCCAGCCCCATTCCCATTCCCATTCCTGTTCCTATTCCCATTATTCCCATTATTCCCATTATCCCCATTATTCCCATCCCCATTGCCATCCCTGTCCCCATCCTCATTCCCATTATTTCCATCCCCATCCCCATTCCCATCCTCATCCCCATTCCCATTATTCCCATCCCCATCCCCATCCCCATTCCCTCCCCATTCCCTCCCCATCCCCATTCCCTCCCCATTCCCATTATTCCCACTCCCTCCCCATTCCCATTATTCCCATTCCCTCCCCACTCCCATTCTTCCCATTCCCATTATTCCCACTCCCATTCCCAGCTGTTTATTTGAGGGGCCCTTTCCAGCCTGGTGCAAACTGCTGGATTAAGAGGCCTCAAACATGACAGATTCCTGAAGGGGCAGGGAGAGCCTCGGGCCATCCTCACAGGGCCCAGCTGTGGGACCTGGGGTGCCTGTGGCTTCCAGGACAGCACAGGATTTCCCTGGATTCTTGCAGGGATCCACATTTAACAGAGGAGCAGGTGCCCAGAAGAAAGAGACAGAAATTAGTTCTGGTTTTGGTTCTGGTGTGTTGGCCAGGCCAGAGGGGACTTTATGGTGATGTTTTAAGATTTTAGCTGTTATATTCTTCATCTATTTGTAGTCCTGCAATTCTCTGTGTAACTAAACTTTGTATAACTCTGACTCTTTGTATCCTGCAGTTCTGCAGTGTGTAACTCCAGACTCCATGTGCAGTGGGAGCTGCTGCTTCCCCACTTTGGGCAGACACAGCAATTCCTCTCCAGGCCTGGCAATCAAGGGCACCTCACTGCCTCAGGGCCAGAGATGGGAACAAAAGGGACTTGGGGGAGCAAACTTGGGGTCAATGACTTCATCAGCTGGAGCTGGAATTGGCAGATGAACCCCCAATATGCAAATGGACCAAACTTATAAAAGTGTCAAACCCCGTGACCCCTTGTCCATTTTGGGTGGGCTTTGTCTGCCCTAAATGTACCTGAAGGCCCTTCAAGAAATAAAACTGCTTTTTATTCCCTTAATTCTGCCTGGCCTCTGATTTTAGGTAGTCCCAAGAAGTTATCAGCAGAAATGGATAATTGAGCTGGTGGAAATGGAACAATTGAGCTTCCTCTGGACAAGTAATTCAACCCCTGGGCTGCCCCAGGAAAGGGATTTGTGCCTCTGAGCCGACAAAATCCCAAGGGGCAGTGTTCCCCCTGGGATCCTGGAGTGCTTTGGGTGGGAAGGGCCCTCAGAGCCCCCCCAGTGCCACGGGCAGGGGCAGCTCCAGCAGCCCAGGCTGCTCCCAGCTCCATCCCAGCTCCATCCCCGCTCCAGCAGCCCAGGCTGCTCCCAGCTCCATCCCAGCTCCAGCAGCCCAGGCTGCTCCCAGCTCCATCCCAGCTCCATCCCAGCTCCACCCCAGCTCCATCCCAACTCAGCTCCATCAGGCTGAGGCTCTGCAGGGATGTCCTGGAGGGGCCGGGTGGCCCCAGAGGGACCCAGCTCTGCTCAGGACAATGGTGCAAAGCCCAGCCTGGCCCTGGCCAGGCCTGGCTCTGTCACTCCCTATTAGTCCCTCTGTCCAGTTGCTCCACTGCCCCTTGATTGCTTTGTGTTTTCTCATAATTCCCAGTCTTAATTCCACCAATAGCCAGAAAACTTCCTACCATGCCAGTCACAGAGACAATTATATAAGAACCTTTTATTTTTTTTTCCCTTTTTTTGTTTTTGTTCTCCCCCTCTTTTTATTCCAGTTTAGAGAAAACAAAGAGCCCCATTCATTCAATTTGCAGCCGAGTCTCTCAGGTTATGTAAATTGTTAAATCATCCATGCTCTTTCTTTTTAGCCATATTGCAAGCAGGGAATTTCCATACCCAGCTGAAACCCCACAACTGATCTATCCCGACAAACATGGCCATCAACAGTTTCATCTTTTTTTTTTTGTTTTTTTCTGGCTTCCTTTCTCCTGGTTAACCAACATGTTATACTCCCATGGAGAATAATAGAAAGAAATCAGGAATTTTTCATGAAAATTTCAGTGGAATAAAACCTTGTGATATAATTAGGAGATGCCTGTGGACTTCACTTGAGCTTTACTCATTTCCATCAAGGCAGAATTTAGTGCAGAAGCCCAGCCAAGCCTCCATTTGCTTTCTCTTGATTTTTATTTCTTTTTTAATTCAGATTATTTTTACATTACAGCTGCAATGAACCAGAAGCTCCCTGGGAGAGCAGAGTTCCTCAGCTGAGTTATTGATTTAGGATTGTTGTAGGATTTCTCTGCAGTGTTAGAGCTACTGAATGATGCCTGTCAATAGGAGAATTTTGATTTGCTTTGTGCTCATCTCGCTTTCCCTGCCTCTTTCTGGGCTCAGTTTAAAAAGGGAAAAGGACTTTATAAAACCTGGCTTAGGCTTGGCCCACTGGGGACACTCAGAGTGAGGTTTTGGCCAGCGAGTGTCACACTTTGGGTGGATAAATTCTCCTGTCTTTGCAAAAGATCGAGGTCCCTGTGTGGCTGTCACTGCTGAAGGGACATCTCTTGTTTTCCCAGGACTTGGCCAAGGAGCTCTGCTCAGAGATCTCCCTCCAGGAAGGTGTGTCCACCTCTTTTGGGCAGTAACAGAATATTTTATACCCTCAGAGCCTGCTGTTTCTTATGTTACAATCACAGTGGTTGAAGTTTTGGGGTTTCATTCAATCACTGTTGTACTCTGAGTTTAAAAAATCGGATTTTCTGTGTGAAATCCCTGTGATTAATAAACAACTCCAGCCCAAAGTGATCCTTGGTCGATCAAGGTTTGCAGATTCCTTCCAAAATGATCCTTTCCAGGGTTTAATTGTTTTATTATGCAAAATAAACTCACAGCCCTCAGTTCTGCTGGTGTTACCTGGAAATTCCTTCTGCTTAAGAAAACTTTGTCCACCCAGATATCTGCAACGGCCTTAAGGTAAAGGAGTGGAGTTTTAGGTGGGATTTGGGGAAAAATTGTTCCCTGTGAAGGTGGGGAGGCCCTGGCACTGATTCCCAGAGAAGCTGTGGATCCCTGGAAGTGTCCAAGGCCAGCTTGGAGCACCCAGGGACAGCGGGAGGTGGCCCTGCCCATGGCCTTAATGCTAATATCAGCTTTAAGGGCTGTCCTAACCTGGAAGGAGAATCTGGAGGGATAACGTGGAGGGATAACCTGGGAAGAGAACCTGGAAACAGAATCTGGAGGGATAACCTGGAAGGAGAACCTGGAAGGAGAATCTGGAAGGTCTTTCCAGCCCAACCCATGCCATGGTTCTCTACAGCCCTGAAAAATTCAACAACAGAATAACAAACCAAGACATGAACACCTGGACTAGAACCCGGACTAGCAAAGCTCCCTGGGTGAGTTTATGAACACCTGGACTAAAACTCAGATTAACAAAGATCCCTGGGTGAGTTTATGAACCCCTAGACTGGTGGGTTTGTGCACACCTAGACTAAAAACCAGACTGGCAAAGCTCCCCTGGTGAGTTTATGAACACCTAGACGAAAACCCAGACTAGCAGAGCTCCTCCAGTGAGTTTATGAACACCTAGACTAAAACCCAGACCAGCAAAGCTCCTCCAGTGAATTTATGAACACCTAGACTAAAACCTAGACTAACAAACTCCCCTGGTGAGTTTATGAACACCTAGACTAAAACCTAGACCAGCAAAGCTCCTCCAGTGAGTTTATGAACACCTAGACTAAAACCCAGACTAGCAAACCTCACCCAGTGAATTTCTGAACACCTTAACTAAAACCCAAACTGGCAAATCTCCCCTGGTGAGTTCATGAACACCTAGATCAAAACCCAGACTAGCAAAGCTCCCCTGGTGGGTTAATGCACACCTGGACTAAAACCCAGACTAGCAGAGCCCCCACAGGAGTTTCACCTCTGCAGGACAGGGGAACAAGACCTGACCCTGCCCAGGGTGGGCTCTGGCCCTGGGTGGGCTCCCAGGTCTGGGATCCATTAGAGCCCAACATTCTCCCAAAGCCAGGGCTGAATTCTCCTGCAGGAACCTGAGCAAGGCAGGAGCAGCACAAAGTTAATCAAGCACTGATCCTCCCAATCCACTTAATCACAGCCAGCTGCTACTTAAAGCCTCAGAAGAGCAACATCCCCAGGGCAGCCCTGCTGGAGGAGGGGAGAAGCCCTTCAGAGCAGCCTGCATGGGAGAAGGGCATGAAAAAGTTAATAAAATAAAAGTTAATTCCCTCAATCAAGGAGGGAGGGAATAGTTCTGGGAAGTTCTATAGCTTCCAATATTAATTTCTTCCCGCCTTCCCAGCTGCTGATCCCTGGAAGGCTTTTGATTTGTACTAAAATATTTGCTCAGAGCCCAAGTTTCCTCCTGCAGTGTACACAGGCCTGAGACTTGGCTGGGGCATTTTTCCCTCTTTCATTCCAAGTGTCTCTAAAAATCCTAAAAACCTCGACCACGCCACTCCAGTTTATGTTGGCTGGCTAATCTTGTCCTCATTTTATATTTTTCCTTTTTTTTTTAAATTTTTGAGGGATGTATGGTCTCTTGGCCGTGTCATCCTCTCAGCATAAAATCGAGTCTCTTCTAACAAATGTGTTATTCCCCATTTGAACTTTATTGGGCTGGAACGATTGGAGGGGCTCTGACAGGATTTGAGGTGTTTCAGCTTCCACAGAGGAAATCCCTAAGTACATCACAGAGGCCTCTTTGCAAAACACTTCATGGGACGGAGGAGAACACTTCTCCTCCTGAATTCTGGCTGGGGAAGCAGAGATCCTGATGGATTGAGTGACTTGATAAAATCACTTTTAGACTGGGGGGGCTGTGGCAGAGCTGAAGTTTAAATCAGATTTAAATCCAGGGTGAATCCACGTTCCCAGTGCTGGAGTCACTGCATGGATGAGGGGTTGTGGGGTTTAGGTGTGGGGTTCTTCTCTGCTGGGACAACATTTAATTATTTATCATTTAACATTTGGACATTTAATTATTAATCTCAAGTGCATTGGGACATCAACTTGCTCCCTCAGGAGTTGAGGAATGCTCTGGAAGCAGCATTTGGGAATAATCCAATTGTGGGTGCTGTGATTGGGATGGAGTAAAAATCTGCAGGCTCTGACAGTGAAAAGCTGATTTCAGTGGGTGTCCCTTGGTTCCCACTGTGCCATTCACATTCTCTGAAAAATCCCCTTGCCCAGGATTTTCTCCTGGGAAGCTGAGAAGCCTCAGAGAAAAGGAAAACAATTCTGATCTCATTTGCTTCTCCTGTGCTGTGCTGATGTGGAATGTGTTTGGGAATTGTTTTATTAATTTCTGCTGTGGGTTGGTTTCACTCTTTGGCCAATCAGGGCCAGGCTGTGTTGGGATTCTAGAAAGAGAGTTTTTATTATTATCTTTTCAGTATCCTGCCTGTACTCTTTAGTCTAGTTTAGTATTCTTTAATATAATATAGTACCATCAAATAATAAATTAACCTTCTGAAAACATGGAGTCAGATTGATCATTCCTGCCTTTATCTGAGGAAAACCCAAATACAAATACAGATACAAATAAAGACACAAATACAAATACAAACCAAATACAAATACAAATAAAGATACAAATACAGATACAAACCAAGTACAAATACAGTACAAATACAAATCAAATACAAATACAAATACAAACCAAATACAATACAAATACAAACCAAATACAGATACAAATACAGATACAAAAAAAAAAAATACAAATACAAATACAATAGAAATACAAACACAGACCAAATACAAATACAGATACAAACCAAATACAAATACAAACACAAACACAAATACAAATACAAATACAAATACAAATACAAATACAAATACAAATACAAACACAAATACAAACACAAACGCAAACCAAATACAAATACAGATACAAACCAAATACAAATACAAATACAAATACAAACACAAACACAAACCAAATACAACACAAACCCCAACTACAAACCCAGCAGCACCCCTGAGAGCCCCCCAGCAGGTCTGGCCTGGATTCCCATGGGGATGAAGATCCTGGTCCAGCCTGGAGCAGATTTCCCATAGTTTCAGTTTTAGATTTAGATTTTCTCATAGATTTCATTTCAGATTTCCCACTTCAGTTCCCATATTATCAAACAAATCTCCAGTTTAACTCCAGCTGCCACAAGCAGCTGGTTTTTCCAACAGGAATGAAAGCTGCCATCAGCAGCAGCTCCTTTTCCTGCTGCTGCATTCCCACTTTTCCATGAAGCTGCAAACATTTTTAAAATGCAAAGCACAGCTCAGCAGCTTCCCATCGCTGCTTTTCCCCTTGCCATGGCAAACACATTCCTCAATCCTTCCCCCAATATTTGGTTTTCTGCAAAGTTTTCCACCAGAGAAATATTCCTGCCTATTAAAAAAAGCAGCGTTTTGGACGTACCACAGACTTGTACTTTTTTCTTAGAACAGAAAATATCAACATTTTAAACAAACATTGATGTTTTTACACTCACCCACCCACACCTGCGTCCTGATGCGTTCTCAAGGAACCCTGATCTGGAAAAACACCTTGGAATCATCAGAATTCTGCTAAAAATTCATGGTTCTTTTGAAGGTGCCTTGTAAAAATCAGCTGGGCTCTATTTGGTGTTCTATTTTAAAGGAATTTGCAACATTTCAGGAGTTTTTTGTGGCAAAAAAATGCCACTCTCCTGCTGAAAAAACACCTGAACTAAAGCAGGATTTGCGGGGGGGGTCGACTAAAGTTTTACAAATTCCTGTGAGATTTGGGGGTGGAATTTTGGGGGGGATTTTGGGGAATTTTGGAGTGAAATTTGGAGGGGGGCGTGTTGAGGGATTTGGAGGGGAGATTTTTGGTGATTTGGGGGTGGAATTTGGGGGGGATTTGGAGGAATTTAGGGGTGGAATTTGGGGGGGATTTGGGGGAATTTGGGGGTGGAATTTGGAGAGGGTTTGGGTGATTTGGGGGGGATTTTTGGTGATTCGTGGGTGGAATTTGGAGAGAGGGAATTTGGGAGATTTGGGGGGGACTTTTGGGGAATTGAGGGTGGAATTTGGGGAGGGTTTGGGGGATTTGGGGGGATTTTTGGTGATTTGTGGGGATTTGGGGGTGGAATTTGGGGGGGATTTGGGGGGATTTTAGGGAATTTGAGGGTGGAATTTGGAGAGGGTCTGGGGAATTTGAGGGGGGATTTTTGGTGATTTGGGGGTGGAATTTGAGGGTGGAATTTGGGAGATTTGGTGGGGGGATTTTTGAGGATTTGGGGGTGGAATTTGGGGAATTTGGGGGTGGGGTTTGGAGAGGGTTTGGGGGATTTGGGGGGGATTTTTGGGGATTTGGGGGTGGAATTTGGGGGGGATTTTGGGGGATTTGGGGGTGAAATTTGGGGGGAGGAATTTGGGAGATTTGGTAGGGGAGTTTTGGGGATTTTTTGGGATTTGGGGGTGGAATTTTCATGTGGCTGCAGGGAATTCTGATTAAAGCTGGGATTTTTTTTATTTCCAGCTTTGTGTTTCCCTGTTTTCTAAGAATTGCTCCCAAATTAATGAGCAGGGAGGGGCATGGGTGCCTCTCCAGCTGTGCTCTGCAGTGCAGATGTGGCTGGGCATCCCCCCCAAACCCCTTCCTACGGGGATTTTTATCCAGTGGAAACGTCCTTGGTGAGTGACAGCGCGGTGAAAAGCCAGGCTGGGCTGCTGGGGACAAGTCCTGTCATCAGTCACCAGCCACCAGCATGGCCCCAGCCATTGAAAACCAAATGGGAGAGAACGGTTTCAAGGAGCTGAATTTATTTTTCATCCATCATGGAAGAGTTGATTTAGGTGGGGGGACATGAAGGAGATGGAGTGATGCTCAGGAGAGAGCTGGAGCTGCAGCCCTGCTCAAATCTCCCCTTCTAAGGCCATTTAAAAAGTGATTTATTCTCACCACACACCTGAAAATCTGCAAGGCTTGGCCTTGCTGCAGCCAGGTCCAGGAAAGACATAAAACATGTGCTCAAATAAACTCAGCAGGGCAGTGCTGCTGAGCTCTCTGAGCTGGGGACTTGCTGAGCCCAGCTTATTTTAAACTCAGTCACCCAGCTCGTTTTAAACTCTGTGTTTGCTTATTTTAAACTTATTTTAAACTGAGTTTTCTTATTTCAAACTGTGTTTTCTGTAGCCAAAATCACTGCAGGGCTCAAGTTTTCCATCTTCATTTCCCACCTGCTGGGTATCTCTGTAATTAGGAAACAATTTCAGCCCAAGGTGATCCTCAAGGGATCAAAGTTTGCAGAATCCTTTCAAGATCATCTTTGAGAGGATTTCTTGTATTAAAGAGAAGCCGTGGCTGCTCCTGGACCCCTGGAATGTCCAAGGCCAGGTTGGACAGGGCTTGGAGCAGCCTGGGACAGGGGGAGGTGTCCCTGTCCCTGGCAGGGGTGGGACAGGATGGTCTTTAAGGTTCCTTCCACCCCAACCCATCCCACATCCAGCATCTGGGCACTAAAATCAGGGATTGTTAGACTGAGCTTAGCACACAAACTTGGAGAGTTTTTGGAGGCCTTTGCACACAGGTGGGTTCAGGTGGGGTCTGAAATGACACTCAGGGATGGGATCTGGGGGGAAATGACACTCAGGGATGGGATTTGGGGGAAATGACACTCAGGGATGGGATTTGGGGGAAAATGACAATCAGGGATGGGATCTGGGGGGGAAATGACACTCAGGGATGGGATTTGGGAGAATTGACAATCAGGGATGGGATTTGGGGGGAAATTATGGTCAGGGATGGGATTTGGGGGAAAAGTATAGTCAGGAATGGGATTTGGGGGAATTGACACTCAGGGATGGGATCTGGGGGGGAAATGACACTCAGGGATGGGATTTGGGGGAATTGACAATCAGGGATGGGATTTGGGGGGAAATTATGGTCAGGGATGGGATTTGGGGGAAAAGTATAGTCAGGAATGGGATTTGGGGGAATTGACACTCAGGGATGGGATCTGGGGGGGAAATGACACTCAGGGATGGGATTTGGGGGAATTGACAATCAGGGATAGGATTTGGGGGGAAATTATGGTCAGGGATGGGATTTGGGGGAAAAGTATAGTCAGGAATGGGATTTGGGGGAAATTGACACTCAGGGATGGGATCTGGGGGGGAAATGACACTCAGGGATGGGATTTGGGGGAATTGACAGTCAGGGATGGGATTTGGGGGAATTGACAGTCAGGGATGGGATTTGGTGGGAAATGACAGTTAGGGATGGGATTTGGGGGAATTGACAGTCAGGGATGGGATCTGGGGGGGAAATCATGGTCAAGGGTGGGATTTGGGGGAAAAGGACACTCAGGGATGGGATCTGGGGGAAATGACAGTGAGGGATGGGATTTGGGTGGGAAATGACACTCAAGGATGGGATCTGGGGGGGAAATGATGATCAGGGATGGGATTTGGTGGGAAATGACAGTGAGGGATGGGATTTGGTGGGATATGACACTCAGGGATGGGAGCTGGGAGGAAATGATACTCAGGGAACTCTTCTGACTGCTGAGAATTCTCCTGGCCGAGTTTCCACTCCACCTGGGCACGGGGGAGAGGCAGCACAAGAAATTCGCCCTTTCCACGGTGAACTCAACCTCTGCCAAGCCCCTGCTCCCGAGCATGCCTGGTGCTCAGTGGAGGAGCAGCAAACACGGATTTGGGCCCCTGGAATTCCCACCCCACAGCCCTGAGCGCCGGCCAGGCACAGAGGGCAACCCCTGAGATCACATGGAAAAGTTTAACACTACCCCTGCAAGCTTTTGGTGCACGAAGGCTGGAAATAAACCCCAGCAGAACATCCTCCAAATGTGAAACATCTCGGTCTTTTAATAATCCCACGCGGTGTGTTTTCACTTTAGCAATAATTGTATTTTCTTTTTGCGTATTTTATTGAACAACATTTCAGGGCCTGGCTAATCTGTTCCATCTGGAGAGGGAGTGAACAATGTGCTGAGCACAGGAACAACGTCCTCTACCAGGCAGGGCTGAAATCCGACAGAATTCCCAGCAGGAATTGTGCTCCCACCTCCCGTGGGCACCTCTGGGCTGCCATCAGCAGGTGGCAGGAAGGGGCAGAAGGAGTTTGGTGTTGAATTTTGTCTGTGGGTTTTAGTGATGAATTTTGTCAGTAGATTTTAGTGTTGAATTATATCAGTGCGTTTTATTGTTGAATTTTGTTGTTGAGTTATGCAAGTAGATTTTATTGTTGAATTTTGTCAGTGGATTTCAGTGTTGAATTTTGTCAGTGGATTTTAGTGTTGAATTTTGTCAGTGGGTTTTATTGTTGAATTATCTTCCATGGGTTTGAGGTTGAATTTTGTCAGTGGATTTTAGTGTTGAATTATGTCCACAGATTTCAGTGTTGAATTATGTCCATGGATTTTATTGTTGAATTGGGTTTTAGTGTTGAATTTTGTCAGTGGATTTTATGGTTGAATTATGTCAGTGGATTTCAGTGTTGAATTATATTCCATGAGTTTAAGGTTGAATTTTGTCAGTGGATTTTATTGTTGAATTATATCAGTGGATTTCAGAGTTGAATTATGTCAGTGGATTTTAATGTTGAATTTTTCCAGTGGATTTTAATGTTGAATTATATCAATGGATTTTAGTGTTGAATTATGTCCATGGATTTTAGTGTTGAATTTTTCCAGTGGATTTTAATGTTGAACTGTATCAGTGGATTTTATTGCTGAATTTTGTCCATGGATTTTGGTGTTGAATTATGTCTGTGGATTTTAGTGTTGAATTTTGTCAGTGGGTTTTATTGTTGAATTATATCAGTGGATTTCAGAGTTGAATTATGTCCATGGATTTTAGTGGTGAATTTTTCCAATGGATTTTAATGTTGAATTATATCAGTGGATTTTAGTGTTGAATTATGTAATTGGATTTTAGTGCTGAATTTTCTCCATGGATTTTAGAGTTGAATTGTATCAGTGGATTTTAGTGTTGAATTTTGTCCATGGATTTTAGTGTTGAATTATGTCAGTGGGTTTTATTGTTGAATTTTGTCAGTGAATTTTAGTGTTGAATTATATTCCATGGGTTTGAGGTTGAATTTTGTCAGTGGATTTCAGTGTTGAATTATGTCAGTGGATTTTAATGCTGAATTTTTCCAGTGGATTTTAATGTTGAATTATATCAATGGATTTTAGTGTTGAATTATGTCCATGGATTTCAGTGTTGAATTTTTCCAGTGGATTTTAATGTTGAACTATATCAGTGGATTTTATTGCTGAATTTTGTCCATGGATTTTGGTGTTGAATTATATCAGTGGATTTCAGTGTTGAATCATGTCCATGGATTTTAGTGTTGAATTTTGTCAGTGGATTTTAATGTTGAATTATATCAGTGAATTTTAGTGTTGAATTATATTCCATGGATTTTAGTGTTGAATTGTATCAGTGGATTTTAGTGTTGAATTTTCTCCATTGATTTTAGTGTTGAATTTTCTCCATGGATTTTAGTGTTGAATTTTCTCCATGGATTTTAGAATTTAATTGTATCAGTGGATTTTAGAGTTGAATTTTTCCAATGGATTTTAATGTTGCATTGTATCAGTGGATTTTATTGCTGAATATTGCCAGTGGATTTTAGTGCTGGTTCCATCAGTGGATTTTGGTTGAATTTTGTCAGTGGATTTCATTGCTGAAGGATGTCTGTGTGTTTAGCAGTAACTGAGGGGAGATAAATCAAACTCCTACAAGGGACAAATAGCTGAGCTGATGTGAAGCTGCTGGAGGTGCATTCCTGGGTCTATCTCAGTTTTCAAAGCAATCAAAGCACCCTGAGTGGATTTGGAGGAGTGACAGCTGACACTGGGCAGTCCTGCTGCAGCATCTCCCTCAGCCCCTGCAGGCTGGGCTGCTGAACACGGCAGGGGAGAATCCCCTGAGCTCTGGCTGGGATTCCCTGGAGCAAAACTCCCCAGGAAGATCCCTCTGCCGTGGCAAAGGAAAGGTGGCCAAGCACCCAGGGCCACCAGAGCCAGGCTGGGGCAGCCCAGGCTGGATTTGGGGCAGGACAGGCTGAGATGTGCTGGGGGCAGAGCCCACCCCAGAGCTGCTGGGGCTGTGTTGGATGCTGAGAGCTGGAGACTTTCTGTGCTGACCCCAAGAGAACTCTGCATTGACCTGAGGCTGTGGAGAAGCTTCCAAAAGGGAATGATGGAACCAAGATTATAGGTGTGGAGTTAAAATAAAAGTGTGTAATATCACAGAGTAGGAAACTTATTTGGGGTTTTAGAACATGGAAATAGATCTAGAGCAAGATGGATGTTTTGGGGCAGAGGCTGCTCCTTCTTCTTCACCTTCTTCTCCAGGGGTTTGGGTGGGTTTGTGTCATTGGATAAAAATCCACATTCCAGGCACAGCTGGTTGGTTGTTGGGTTAAAAGTGAAAAGAATTGAGGTGTCATTTCTTAATTGGACAGTTTATCCTTAAAAGGCCTTGGAGAGAGAGAGAGAGATGGGGCTCCATTTTTAGTTTGTAGAGTGAAGTGCTGCAGAGCTCAGGGTTTGTGAGACTGTGACAGAGACAAGAGCTGATAAACACCTGAGTCCAACAAGAAATTCCCTCCAGCACATTTCATCCTGACCTTGGGATTAAAAGAAGCAAAAACTCACAGATCCCCCAAACCACCCCACAATCACCTCAAGAGCTGCTCCCTGTTCCCGAATGGCACAGGTGTGGCTGCAGGAGGCTCCCCCACATTCCCCTCCCCAGGAAAGGTGGGAATCCCTGTGGAATGCAGCACCTCGTGGGGAGGGGATCACGCTGCTGCTGACTGAGCAGAGACCCAGGCTCAGACAAAAATGTGTGGGGAGAATGGGGAGAGGCAGCCAGGAAAGGTGGGGCTGCCCTGCCTGGCTCCCTCCTGCTCCATGGGGGAACACTCAGGCTGGCAGGGATGCAGAAATGAAGCTGGACTGGTGAACACCTTAGATGAACCTGGGGCTGGAAGAGGAGCAGGGAATTCCAACATTTCCAGGAGAAAGGAGGCAACTTTCATAGTAGCAGCTCGATTTGGAGCCATCCAGCTGCTGGAATCCACAGGGCAGGGAGGATCATCCCTGCAAGTCCCGGGAGGAGGGATGTGGGAGATGCTAGGGAGGCAATTGTTTGGGATTATCTAATTTGTGATGTCACTTGGCCGTTTGTTCCTGGGATATCTCATCACACAAACGCTGCTCTCCTGCTTCCCCACCACATCCAAAGCATCGTGCTGGATTTCCTGTTCTTTATCATTTCTGCATTACTGCAGAAATCCCACACTCCCCATCAGGAACAGCTTGAATAAAAAAATCCAGGGGAAGGAAAAGAAAACAGCCACGCTTGGAGGCCACATCTCCAGGCACGGAGGAGTTCCTGCTCCCTGCTGACACCCACGGAGCTGCACACATTCACTGCATGGAGGGCAGGGCGTGTTACTCCTCCAGAATCCTCTCTGCTGTTCCTGGGGGCACCATCTGGAGCAGGGGGTGCTGGCACGGCCAGGGAGAGGCAAGGAACTCTCCCTGTTGTTGCACAGGGAAGAGGAGGCCACCCTAACCCTCAAATATTCCGTGGGGGACTGTGATTCCCACAGGATTGTTTAGTGAGGCAGATCAAGAGGAATGCCAATTCCTCACATTTATAAATAGCTTTAATCCAAAAAAACAAAGTGGGAATGAGCAAAGCCGGGGGGAGAAGTGTGGCTTTCTTGAAGCAAGCAGATGAAGAATCTATCCCTGGGTGACAAAACCCAGCCCTCCCTCTCAAGGCAGCCCCCCAAGAGTAGAAACTGATTTCATATCACATTTCACAGCTCATTTCTCCTGCCTCCCCCGCTCCAGGCCCCCTCCCAGCACACAAAGGCAGCAGCAGCTTTATTTACTGCCCTCTCCTCGGGCTTTGTGAGCGGGGAGGCTTAGGGCAGCAGCCCAGTGTGGGAACCCCGAGGATTGAGATTGCTCAGTGAAGCTTGCCCGGGGGCTGCAGCCCCACTAAATCACCCTGACAGACCATTGTTGCCAGGGGGGCTTTTGTTTGGGCTGGTTTTTTGGGAGTGGTGTTGGTTTCTCCCTGCCACGGCTTTGTAGTCCCGAGGCAGGGCTGGGAGAGGGGCTGGAGGGGGGCCCTGGCGCCGGGCCACTGCCCCACAAAGTGCTTTCAATGGCCACATTCCCCGTTTTGTTTTCCTTTCCTGATTATCCCGGGGCTCTGAATATGCTAATGAGCTTGGCATCTCCCTCGGCTTCCTGGGTTTTTCCAGCTTACCTGGGATTTTCCCTGCTGGGGCATCCCAAGGCTCCTCCATCCCTGTTCCTCCCCCTCCCTCCATGGCCACGTCCTTTAGGGCTGAATTTGCACTTAGTGCTTCACCCTTTGGAAGATCTGGGCTTGGTTTTTCCTGCTGGCTGATCCTTCACCCCAGGAAGGAAAGGAATGGCCCTGGAGAGCCACGCTCTAGGGAACTGTTGGATATTTGGGAAGAGAGGGATTGGAATGGTGCTTGGTGTGTGCCAGGTCTTCCTGAAATGATGCAGTGACAACAGAGAATCCTCAATCAATAAATATAAAAAATATAAAATATGTTATTCTATAATCATTAAATCATCAATATTGCCAAAATAAAGAAATCCAGGAGCATCTTGTGATGTCATCAGGGGCCTGGGACACGTTTGTACCCTGCAGATCCCACAGGGGGCTCACACACATGAACATGTCCCACAGACACGTGGAATTTCTAATATCAAACAGCAGAGCCACCAGTTCCACGTGCTGCTGATAAAACCACAATAATAATAAGAATAATAAATAAATAATCAATATTTCCAAAATAAATGAAAATCAAGAGCATCTTGTGATGACATCAGGGGCCTGGGACACGTTTGTACCCTGCAGATCTCACAGGGGACACACACATGAACATTTCCCACACACACGTGGAATTTCTAATATCAAACAGTTTTATACAGCAGAGCCACCAGTTCCACGTGCTGCTGATAAAACCACAGCAATGTCACTCAGGGACCTCTTTGGCCGGGAAAGGAAGGGGCTGTCCCTGCAGGGTGGCAGGGTGACACCACCAGGCAGTGAACACCGTTTTTGTGCTGCCTCCTGGAGACCGAGGAGTTGCAGCTCTGGGCTGCCCTTCCCCTGCACAGCCTCCACGTGCCCCAGGCGGGAGGAACTGGCCTGCCTGCCTGGCTGTGTGTCCTTCAGCTGTGTGTCCTTCCTCCAGGACAGCTGCCAAAGCCCCAGATGTGCAAGATGGGAGAGGAACACCAGGACACACAGGAGCTGGGCTGGGATTGCTCAACAAGCACTTGGCATCCCCATGGTGCTGTTTATTTCCCTAAAATCCCACCTGTGCACTGCAGGGGTTCCAGCCAAGCCCAGCTGGGACTGAGGCCAAGGGATGAGGAGATCCATGGAGGCTTTTACACCTTCCAAGGGCTGCCCTGAAACTGCAGCTTGAGATTAACCCAGCATTTTCCTTTTTTCTCCTTTTCCCCTTTTCCTTTTTCCTTTTTTCCTTTTTTCTTCCCTTCCCTTCCCTTCCCTTCCCTTCCCTTCCTTTCCCTTCCCTTCCCTTCCCTTCCCTTCCCTTCCCTTCCCTTCCCTTCCCTTCCCTTCCCTTCCCTTCCCTTCCCTTCCCTTCCCTTCCCTTCCCTTCCCTTCCCTTCCCTTCCCTTCCCTTCCCTTCCCTTCCCTTCCCTTCCCTTCCCTTCCCTTCCCTTCCCTTCCCTTCCCAAACCTTCCCAAACCTTCCCTTCCCTTCCCTTCCCTTCCCTTCCCTTCCCTTCCCTTCCCTTCCCTTCCCTTCCCTTCCCTTCCCTTCCCTTCCCTTCCCTTCCCTTCCCTTCCCTTCCCTTCCCTTCCCTTCCCTTCCCTTCCCTTCCCTTCCCTTCCCTTCCCTTCCCTTCCCTTCCCTTCCCTTCCCTTCCCTTCCCTTCCCAAACCTTCCCAAACCTTCCCAAACCTTCCCAAACCTTCCCTCCTCCTCCTCCTCCTCCTCCTCCTCCTCTTCCTCTTCCTCTTCCTCTTCCTCTTCCTCTTCCTCTTCCTCTTCCTCTTCCTCTTCCTCTTCCTCTTCCTCTTCCTCTTCCTCTTCCTCTTCCTCTTCCTCTTCCTCTTCCTCTTCCTCTTCCTCTTCCTCTTCCTTTCCCTTCTCCTTTCCCTTCTCCCAGAGACACTCACAAGTAGTTTGAAGTTGATCTGGACTAGAAGGGATGTTTCAGTTCGTGGAAGCTAAAAAGAGCCCAGGACATGAACGTCCTTCCAAGGAAAGCCAAAATCGACTTTGAGGTGTAGGAAAAGGGGAAATTCCTGGAGTGATTCAGGAACAGGGAGAAGTAACCTGTTGGAATAAATCAAAAATAAAGAGAAAAGAAGCCCAAAACATTTCCAACTTCTCCTTTCTTAAGAAAAAACTGGGTTTCAATTGGCTGAAAGAGTTTTTGGATATCTGTGTGTTAAATTTTGCTTTTTTCCTTTTCTTTTCCTCCTTTCGTTTACAAAACTAAAAAAAAACCAAACCACAGCAAGTGAAAGAAAAACCACTCACAATCTGTTACTTCTGTAAGGAGAGATGCAGCTCGGTGACATTGATAATTTCTTGGGGAAAAATAAAAAAGGGAAAAGCAAAATATTCGGAGCAGCTTTGGCAGGAGCCGGCGGAGCCCACGCTCGGATTCGTGCTGTGGGAACGAGAGCCTTGGCCAGGCTGGGTCTGTCTGCAGCCATCAGCGTCCTCCCTGTCAAAACAAACGTGTTTATCTCCTCTGAAACACTCTGCAGATGAAACTTTCTCCAGAAGGCTGAAATCCTACAAGTTTCATCACTTTTGCTGGAAGGGAAAGATGGGAAAAATCGACATTAAAAATAAAAAGCCCGACCCAAGCTTTTGTTGAGCTGGGCTTTGGGAGGCAGGAGCAAACCGAAGCATTTGGTAACAATTAATATGCCCTGTCCATTTGCAGTTTTAATTCCTGTGCAGATGCAGAGTGTTGTTATTCTAATAACTTCCTGTGGAGCTCCCTTTTTCTGGAAAGCTCAACGCCAATTAAAATGTGATCCATCACCCAGTGCTGCTGAAACAAAGGGGAATGTCCAGCTCCCTGGAAAACCCCAGTCAGTCAAAAGAAGAGCCAGGAGAAAGGAGAAAAACAAAACAAAACAACAACAACAAAAAAAGCATTCAAGTCTTCCCATTTCTGGAAGAAAGAGCAGAAGAAAATGTTCTTTTGTGTGAGTCTTGTAACAGGAACAGACTGAGGGGCTGGGACCGTGTCAGGAGGGAGAAGCCAGACTGGCACTCAGCAGAAAGGTGGCTTCAGCACTGGATCCGGGAAAAAATAAATGGATCCAGGACCAAGTGGGGATGTCCCCCCTGGGGGTTGGCTGGGAGGGGCAGGTGCAGCTCAGCTCGGGCCAGGAGCTGCAGGAACCCCGGAATTCCTGCCTGGCTTTGAGCTGCCAGGAGCCCTGGAATTCCTGCCTGGCTTTGGGCACCAGGGAGCCCTGGAATTCCTGCCTGGCTTTGGGCACCAGGAACCCTGGAATTCCTGCCTGGCTTTGGGCACCAGGAGCCCTGGAATTCCTGCCTGGCATTGGGCACCAGGAACCCTGGAATTCCTGCCTGGCTTTGGACACCAGGAGCCCCGAAATTCCTGCCTGGCTTTGGGCACCAGGAGCCCTGGAATTCCTGCCTGGTTTTGGGCACCAGGAGCCCCGGAATTCCTGCCTGGCTTTGAGCTGCCAGGAGCCCTGGAATTCCTGCCTGGCTTTGAGCTGCCATGAGCCCTGGAATTCCTGCCTGGCTTTGGGCACCAGGAGCCCTGGAATTCCTGCCTGGCTTTGGGCACCAGGAGCCCTGGAATTCCTGCCTGGCTTTGAGCTGCCAGGAGCCCTGGAATTCCTGCCTGGCTTTGGGCACCAGGAGCCCTGGAATTCCTGCCTGGCTTTGAGCTGCCAGGAGCCCTGGAATTCCTGCCTGGCTTTGGGCACCAGCAGCCCCGGAATTCCTGCCTGGCTTTGGGCACCAGGAGCCCTGGAATTCCTGCCTGGCTTTGGGCACCAGGAGTCCCAGAATTCCTGCCTGGCTTTGGGCACCAGGAGCCCTGGAATTCCTGCCTGGCTTTGGGCACCAGGAGCCCTGGAATTCCTGCCTGGTTTTGGGCACCAGGAGCCCCGGAATTCCTGCCTGGCTTTGGGCACCAGGAGCCCTGGAATTCTTGCCTGGCTTTGAGCACCAGGAGCCCTGGAATTCCTGCCTGGCTTTGGGCACCAGGAGCCCCGGAATTCCTGCCTGGCTTTGGGCACCAGCAGCCCCGGAATTCCTGCCTGGCTTTGGGCACCAGGAGCCCTGGAATTCCTGCCTGGCTTTGGGCACCAGGAGCCCTGGAATTCCTGCCTGGCTTTGGGCACCAGGAGCCCTGGAATTCCTGCCTGGCTTTGGGAATGGTGCTGCCCCCCCAGCCCTGCAGGACAGCCAAGGTGGGCACTGCTGGGTGGCTCAGCAGCTCATGGAGATCCTGGCTGGCTTCTTCCTCCTGCCCTCAGGGGTGGAGCTGTTGGAACCCTGATGGATGCAGAGAATTTGAGATTTTCTGTGCTGACCCCCACAGAGAGCACTGCATTGACCTGAGGCCGTGGAGAAAACTCCCAGAATGGAATGACAGACCCAAGATTATAAGCGTGCAGTTTAAATAAAAGTGAAAAATATCACATAGTAGCAAACAAAGAGTTTAAGGTATTAGAATATAATAATATCTATAAAGCAACGTAGAAGATTTAGAAGCTGGAAGATTTAGAAGATTTCCTTCTTCTTCACCTTCTTCATGGGTTTAGGTAGTGGTGTGTAATTAAATTAAAAAGTCCACATTGAGGGGCACAAGTGGTTGGTTGTTGAGTTAAAAATAAAAATAATTAAATGTCATTTCTTAATCAGACAGTTTATCCTTAAAAGACCTTATAAAAAGAGCAATGCAACTCCATTTTTAGCTTATTAAAGTTCAGTAGAGCTCACTGTTTGTGAGACTATAATATAAACAAAAAGTAATGAACATCTAAGTCCAAACAAACAATACCATCTCACACATTTAATCCCGGCCTTAAAAAATGACCAAAACAACAAAAGAATCAACAGGAGCTGCCTTGGAATGCAAATGAGCTCCACAGAGAGGGCTGAGTGCTCCTGTTGGGCTGCAGGACATGACTGGGCCACCAAGGATGGGTTTGGCACGGCTCAGGTCTCCAGGCACCATCCCACAGCAGCAGCAGGCAGGATTCCTGCAGTTCTGGATGCTGGGAATTCCAGACTTTCTGTGCTGCCAGGCTCTGACCCCAAGAGAACACTGCACTGACCTGAGGCCCTGGAGAAGCTTCCAGAATGGAATGGCAGAACTGGGATTGTGGGGGTGGAGTTTGATAGAAGTTGTGATATCACAGGGTGGGAAAACTCAGAGTTTGGGGTTTAGAATATAGCAATATATAGAGAGCAAGACAGAGGGTTTAGGGTGGAGGCTGCTCCTTCTTCTTCACCTTCTTCTTATCCTTCTTCTTCACCTTCTTCACCTTCTTCTTCACCTTCTTCTTCACCTTCTGCTTCACCTTCTTCGTCACCTTCTTCTTCTCCTTCTTCTTCACTTTCTCTTCACCTTCTCTTCACCTTCTTCTTCCTTCTCCTCCATGGGTTTGGGTGGTATTTTGTAATTGGACAGAAAATCTGCATTGCAGACTTGGAGTGATCAGTTATTGGGTTCAAAGTGAAAATAATTTAGGTGTCATTCCTTGATTGGACAGTTTGGCCCTAAAAGGCCTTGTAGCAATCGACTGTTGGGCATTTTGTGCCTTGTTAGTGAAGAGCTGCAGGACTCACTGCAGTGGGACTGTAACACAGATGGGAAACAAGAAGTCTGTGAACCTTGTAGCAGAGATGAGAAATAACAAACACCTGAGCCTGAGCACGTACTTTTGTCTCCAGTGCCTTCAATGCTGACCTTGACAGAGGTAGAAAAAGAATTTGAAAACTGGCATTTAATGGTGCCCTGTGTGAGGACACCTGGATCCACCCCATGGGCCCAGCCCCTCGCAGGGAATGGCTTCTCCTGGGAATTGTGGACACTTTTCTTGCCACAGGTGTTCCAGAAATGGACTCAGTGGTTGACAATGCGGTGTTCATCCAGAGGTTGGGCTTGATGATCCCAGAGGTCTTTCCCAACCCAAATTATCCTGGGATTCTCTGATTTCTGCTGCCCCAAAACCAATGAGGCACCATCTACTCAGTCCCTTGAGAGACACTTGGTGTTCCCCAGGTTCTCCCTGGCTGCTGCATCAGGGTTGGAATTGAAGTGTGGAGCTTCCTGAGCTCAGCTTCAAGGGATATCAGCTGGAAAAGGATGTTGCTGATTTTCCAGGAGGATTCTCAGCAATTCCAGAGATCAGGGCTGGGAGAGCTCTCCCCAGCCCTGAGTGAGGCTTGCAAAGCCTCCGTGTTCCCAACTCCCATTTCCATCATATTTATTGCCATGAGGAGACACTGGAGCGATGGGAGGGGTGGATTTAGGGCCCGTGGCATTTCTGGGGTACAAAATCAATGGTTAATTAATTAAAAAAATTAATCACAAACTGTCCAGCCCTGAAGGAACCACGTCCTCATTCACACCCAAGCTCTGTACCTCAGTCCCGAGACTTTAAATCAGAGCTGAGATAAAACCAGCACCTTGTCCCCTCTGTAGTTTGCTGAGGACAGGCTCTGCCCCTCAGAGACAGACCAGAAATAAAGCCAAGCAGCAGCTTTGCCTTTTCCAGCCCCAAAATCAACCCCACAGACCAATTTCCAAGGGAGCAGCCACATGTGTGCTCTGGAGGCGGGTCAGGAGGGCAGGGCAGGGACTGCAGGGGAGGAAGGAAGGTTGGTTTTGTTTGTTTGTTTATTTCTCCCCTCTCCAAGGCTGTTTTCGGCAGGCAGGAGCCCTTGCCAAGTCTATTTACAAAGTTCAGCCCTGGGATCGTGAGAATTGCAGCTCGAGGCAGCTTTGCCTCGGGGGCTCAGTGCTCACCCCACCACACATGGTCCTTCCTCCTCCTCCTCCTCCTCCTGCCTTCCCTCCTGCCCTGGGGGAGGCAGAGCTGAGGGAAAACACAAACTGGAGAAAATACGGGCAGGGGAAGTGAAGACTTTGTGTCTTCATTGCTACCTGCATTTGTTGTCATAATATATTCCTTAATTATTTCATGTGGGACTGTTCACATCATTTCCAGAGCTGAACAGTAAAGACTCTCTGAGGGCCATGAGCACCAATCCAGGGGAAGATCTGGTCTGAAAAACTTCTTCTTGGGGGGACTTTTACAAGATGTTTTTTGGGGAACCTCTCCAAACTTGGGGATTATTCCCAATTCATCACCTGAGACCTGGGGAATCTCTCCAAATTTGGAGATCACCCCAAATCTGTCAGGTGAGATTTGGGGAACCTCTCCAGATTGGGGGATCATTCCCAATTCATCACCTGAGACCTGGGGAGTCTCTCTAAACTAGGGGATCACCCCAAATCTGTCAGGTGAGACTTTGGGAAACCTCTCCAAACTTGGGGATCATTCCCAATCCCTCACCTGAGACCTGGGGAATCTCTCCAAATCTGGAGATCACCCCAAATCTATCGGGTGAGATTTGGGGAACCTCTTCAAATTTGGGGATCATCCCAAATTCGTTACCTGAGGCTTTGGGAATCTCTTTGGAGATCACCCCAAATCCATCATCTGGGACTTGTGAATCAATTGATTTGATTTCAGCATCTGATTGTGAGTGACATTCTCAAGAATATTCACCAAAGTTACACAAAACCAAATAAAGATAACATAATACCTGGCCTCATTCCACGAATGAGCAGGATTTCTTGCCTTGGACAAAGAGGGAAATGCTCCCTGCCCAAGGGATCAACCAGAGCTGGAAGGATTTGGAACAAATCCCCTCTGGAATCTCCCTCCCCAGGAAAATCAACCAGACAGGGCTGTGAGGAGCGAGTTCATGGATCCTGGTGGGTACAGCAGGAAGGGGCAGGGAAAAGGCCTCCCACAGGACCCTCTGGCAGTGGGGACAGCTCGGGGATTGTCCAGCTGGGTGAGCTTGGTCCAGCCCTGAGTGCTGGATTTGCAGGGACCCCTGTGGCAGGGAGGAATGATGGATCTGACTCCATGTGCTCAGAAGGCTGATTTATTATTTTATGATACTCTATTACATTAAAGAATACTAAACTAAACTATACTAAAGAATACAGACAGGATACAGACAGAAGGCTAAAAGATAATAATGAAAACTGGTGACTCTCTCCAGAGCCCTGACACAGCCTGGCCCTGATTGGCCAAAGAGTGAAACCAACTCCCAGCAGAATGCAATGGAACAATCACCTGTGGGTGAACAATCCCCAAACACATTCCAAAGCAGCAAAAAACAGGAGAAGCAAATAAGATAAAATTGTTTTCTTTTTTCTCTGAGGCCTCTCAGCATCCCAGGAGAAAAACCCTGGGCGAGGGGATTTTCCAGAGAATGTGAATGTGCCACCCGAGGGCTCGGGAAGCGCTCGGAGAGCTCGGAATGCACTGCCACGGTCCAGGAGGAGAATCTGAGATTCCTGTTGGAAAGGGATGGCTGCTGGGGCTTCTCCAGGGAGCAGGAGCAGGGCCACGTGCTGCCCAGCCCGGGGAGGCTCGGTGACCCCGAACGCTCCCCACATCTGGCTGCAGCTGGCCTTTGTTTGCTTTTGCCTTTCCCCAGCGCCGACCACCCCGGCGAGCGTGGGCACCGACCCCCGGGGGCTCCGTGGGGAGGGGAGGAGGCTCCAGCCCGGGGGGTTGGCTCCAAACCCAGCTCCCAGCACAGGAGAAGCAGCCAGGAATGCTCCTGTCCAAGCTCGTCTCCCTGTCCCATCCAGGGGTTACTCAAAGACTCTTCTGAGCTAGCCAGACCTTCAGCAATCGGAGCTTCCTGGGCTGGAATTAAGTTTTTGTTTTGCTTTTGGAGGGGGCTGTCAGGAGGAGGCTCTGCCTGCCTCATCTCAGGAATAATTCTGCTTCTGGGGTTGGATGAGAGCAGGGAAACAGCCCAGACATGTCAAAACTGGACACCAAAATACCAGGCAGCTCTAGAAAGTGGCCTCGGTTCCTCTGATGCTGTTTTTCTCTCCTCTCAGTGTTCACGTTAATAAATTCCCATAATTTTGTGACTTTTATGTTATTAAGAGACTAAAAAGGACGTTGAGGGTTTTTTCTTTACAAATTTATTGCTGTGGGCAAAGAGCCAGCCCAGGGAGCTGCAGAAATAACCTGGAAGAAGAAGCCTGACCTTTCAACACCAACAAAGACTCGCCCAGGGCCTTCTCCACCTTCCCTTTGTGCCCAAATTTGTGAGAATTAATAACTTTTTATTACATAAGTGAAGGGAAAAAACCAATTTCACAGCCCACAGCTTAAACCTTCCTCAAGTCTGAACCTGCAGCAGATTTACAGATCTGTACGAGGCAGTATTGATCAACAAATCTGATTTTCTCTCCTCTAAACCTGTATTAGTTGGTTCTAAGAAACTCCTCTGCTCCAGCAAATTTGGGAATCCTTGGATCAGCAGAGCTGTGATTGTGCCACGACTGCCCTCGATCATTCCCAGGGAAATTCGGGGACTTTGAGCACGAACAGAACTAAAATATGAATTTATGGTGCTTCCCACTGCTTTTTCCATTTAATTCCGGGCAGAGAGGAGATTTCAGGGCAATCTCACCATTTCAGCTCTTTCTATTCGTGTTCCCTGAGCTCCCTCTTGTGGGTGAAGCCTCCCCTACCTCACTCCTGGAGCTCTCACCAGCCCTTCCCAGCTCTTCTGCCTGGGATTTTCCCAAAAATGAACTCACTGATTAAAAAAAAAAAACATTAATTGAATTTATTATTTACCTACAGGCCATTTTTATAGATTATAACATTTATATAATTTATTCCTTCATCCTTCAGGTCACTTTTGGAACCAAAATTCACCTGTTGAGATTCCAACTCATCCTTTTTTGGTATGGGACAGAAAAAAAAATCACATTTATGGATGAAAAGGGAACTATTCGTGGATGTGGATTATCTTGGGATAGAATTCAATTCCCCACCAGAGATTCTTTGTGTGAAAGTTGTAAAGACACATAACAATTGAAATTTAAAATGGATTTAAACCCCTCTGGGTGGAGCATGTCAAAAGGAATAAGGAGAATCCCCTGCTGGAATCCAGGGGCAGGGATAGGATGGAGCACTTGGAGCACAGGGCATTCAGCAGGAGGATTCCAGAGGCTCTGGGGAGGAGAAATCTGCAGCTCCCCGTGAAATCTGCCAGCAGAAAAACCCTGGGAGACTCCAGGGGCTCCAAGTGCTGCCTCGACACATGGTGGCAGCAAGGGACTGGCTCTGGAGGGCTGGGATGGGCTCTGGAGGGCTGGGATGGGCTCTGGGGGGCTGGGATGGGCTCTGGAGGGCTGGGATGGGCTTTGGAGGGCTGGGATGGGCTCTGGAGGGCTGGGATGGGCTTTGGAAGGGATGGGATGGGCTTTGGAAGGGCTGGGATGGGCTTTGGAAGGGCTGGGATGGGCTCTGGAGGGCTAGGGTGGGCTTTGGAGGGCTGGGATGGGCTTTGGAGGGCTGGGATGGGCTTTGGAGGGCTGGGATGGGCTTTGGAAGGGCTGGGATGGGCTCTGGAGGGCTGGGATGGGCTCTGGAGGGCTGGGATGGGCTTTGGAGGGCTGGGATGGGCTTTGGAAGGGATGGGATGGGCTTTGGAGGACTGGGATGGGCTTTGGAAGGGCTGGGATGGGCTTTGGAAGGCTGGGATGGGCTCTGGAGGGCTGGGACTGGCTCTGGAGGGGGTGGGATGAGATCTGGGAGGGCTGGGATGAGCTCTGCAGGGTTGGGTGAGCTCTGGAAATTTGGGATGGGCTCTGGAAGGGCTGGGATGAGATCTGGAAGGGGTGGGATTAGCTCTGGAGGATTAGGATGAGCTCTGCAGGGTTGGGATGAGCTTTGGATGGGCTGGGGTGGGCTCTGGATGGGCTGGGATGAGATCTGGATGGCTGGGATGAGCTGGGATGGGCTCTGGAGGGCTGGGATGGGCACTGGATGGGCAGGAATGAGCTCTGGATGGGCTGGGATGAGCTCTGGAAAGTTGGGATGGGCTCTGGATGGGCTGGGATGAGCTTTGGATGGGCTGGGATGAGATCTGGAAGGGCTGGGATGAGATCTGGAAAGTTGGGATGAGCTATGGAAGGGTTGGGACAGGCTGTGGAAAGTTTGGATGGGCTCTGCAGGGTTGGGATGGGCTCTGCAGGGTTGGGATGGGCTCTGGAAAGTTGGGATGGGCTCTGCAGGGTTGGGATGAGCTTTGGGATGGCTGGGATGGGCTCTGCAGGGTTGGGATGGGCTCTGGAAAGTTGAGATGGGCTCTGGAAAGTTGGGATGAGCTCTGGATGGCTGGGATGGGCTCTGCAGGGTTGGGATGGGCTCTGCAGGGTTGGGATGAGCTCTGGAAAGTTGGGATGAGCTCTGCAGGGTTGGGATGGGCTCTGCAGGGTTGGGATGGGCTCTGCAGGGTTGGGATGGGCTCTGCAGGGTTGGGATGGGCTCTGCAGGGTTGGGATGGGCTCTGCAGGGTCCCTGCCCATGGCTGGGGTGGCACTGGGTGACCTTTGAAGATCCCTTCCAGCCCTGCCTATTCCATGATCCTCCCCGTGGAGCTCTCCCTCCTCTCCATGAGCACCCAAATCCCATCAATCCTGATTAATTACAGCACCTTCATTAATGAAACTCCTCGTGGGAGCAGCACCACCAGCAGCATCCCTGCTCTGGAGGAAGGATTTGGAAACCAAAATATTTATCAACCCACAAAATATGGTTTTTACAAGAAAAAGCAGCAGTGGACACCAAGGGGAAAGGTGTGAAACCTCCCTGAGGCAGGTGTTTAAATCCTCTATTATTACCACCATTTCCCCATTTTTATCCCGATTTCCCCCATTTTCATCCCCATTTCCCCATTTTATCCCCATTTCCCCGTTTTTACCAGCATTTTCCCCATTTTTACGAACATTTTCCCAATTTTTATTCAATTTTCCCAATTTTTACCCCCATTTCCCCATTTTTACCAGCATTTCCACATCTTTATCACCATTTCCCCATTTTTAGCACCATTTTCCACATTTTTATCCCCATTTCCCTAATTTTTATCCCCATTTCCCCATTTTTGTCCCCATTTCCCCATTTTTTCAGCATTTTCACCATTTTTATCCCCATTTCCCCCATTTTTATCACAATTTCCCCATTTTTATCACAATTTCCCCCATTATCCCCATTTCCCCGTTTTTACCAGCATTTTCCCCATTTTTATCCCCATTTCCCCCATTTTCCCCATGTCCCCATTTTTATCCCCATTTCCCCCATTTTTATCACCCATTTTCCCCATTTTTATCAGCATTTCCCCATTTTTGTCCCCATTTCCCCATTTTTTCAGCATTCTTACCATTTTTATCCCCATTTCCCCCATTTTTATCACCCTTTTTTATCACTATTTCCCCATTTTATCCCTATTCCCCCATTTCGTCACCTTTTCCCCATTTTTATCACAATTTCCCCCATTTTTATCCCCATTTTCCCCATTTTTACCACTTTTTTCTATTTTTGTCACCATTTCCCATTTTTATTCCCATTTGCCCATTTTTATTCCATTTCCCCATTTTTACCACCATTTTCCCATTTTTACCACCATTTCCCCATTTTTATCACTATTTCCCCATTTTTATCCCTATTTCCCCATTTTTATCCCCATTTCCCCATTTTTTCAGCCTTTTCCCCATTTTTATCAACATTTCCTCATTTTTATCACCCATTTTTTCACTATTTCCCTATTTTATCACCATTTCCCCATTTTTTTCAGTCTTTTCCCCATTTTTATCCCCATTTTCCCCATTTTTACCACCTTTCCCCCATTTTCTCACCATTTCCCCATTTTTCCCCCATTTCCCCATTTTTACCCCCATTTCCCCATTTTTACCCCCATTTCCCCATTTTTACCACCATTTTTTCACCATTTTTAGCCCCATTTCCCCATTTTCCCCCCCATTTCCCCATTTTCCCCCCCATTTCCCCATTTTTTCAGCCTTTTCCCCATTTTTATCATGTTTTCCCCATTTTTATCAGCATTTCCTCATTTTTATCACCAATTTTTTTCACTATTTCCCTATTTTATCACCATTTCCCCATTTTTTTCAGTCTTTTCCCCATTTTTATCCCCATTTTCCCCATTTTTACCACCTTTCCCCCATTTTCTCACCATTCCCCCATTTTTCCCCCATTTCCCCATTTTTACCCCCATTTCCCCATTTTTATCCCCATTTTCCCCATTTTTACCACCTTTCCCCCATTTTCTCACCATTTCCCCATTTTTCCCCCATTTCCCCATTTTTACCCCCATTTCCCCATTTTTACCCCCATTTCCCCATTTTTACCACCATTTTTTCACCATTTTTAGCCCCATTTCCCCATTTTCCCCCCCATTTCCCCATTTTCCCCCCCATTTCCCCATTTTTTCAGCCTTTTCCCCATTTTTATCATGTTTTCCCCATTTTTATCAGCATTTCCTCATTTTTATCACCAATTTTTTTCACTATTTCCCTATTTTATCACCATTTCCCCATTTTTTTCAGTCTTTTCCCCATTTTTATCCCCATTTTCCCCATTTTTACCACCTTTCCCCCATTTTCTCACCATTCCCCCATTTTTCCCCCATTTCCCCATTTTTACCCCCATTTCCCCATTTTTATCCCCATTTTCCCCATTTTTACCACCTTTCCCCCATTTTCTCACCATTTCCCCATTTTTCCCCCATTTCCCCATTTTTACCCCCATTTCCCCATTTTTACCCCCATTTCCCCATTTTTACCACCATTTTTTCACCATTTTTAGCCCCATTTCCCCATTTTCCCCCCCATTTCCCCATTCTCACCACCTTTTCCCCATTTCCCAGCCTCTCCCCTCGGCTCCTCAGCCCGGTGCCGTGGGATGCTCTGCTGGAGGAAGGGTCCCAGCCGGGCGGTGGCACCTCCAGACACGCCCTGGTGACACCAGATTCCCCCTGCCCAGCTCCCTGCTCCCCCGTGACGCAGGAATTCATCCAGAAATAGATTTATTTATCTATAAACAGATTTATTTACCTATAAACAGATTTATTGATCTACAAACAGATTTATTGATCTACAAACAGATTTATTGATCTAGAAATCCCCAATTCCTTGAGCTTCTTCTCACAGACAGGACCGGTGCACTCAATTCCTCACCTTGAGCTCCAAATCCTGGGCAGGAAATTCCCTTTGTATTCCAATCCCTCAGCATGTCCACCTGAACCAGTATTTTTTATATTATTATAAAAATATATATTATATAAATATATCTACTTTAAATATATCTATTTTTTAATATGAACAAGTCCTGAGCACATCAGCTTTAACCAGTATTTTATATGACTATTAAAAAAAATATATATAATATATTATATATAGAAATATATTTTATATTTAGATATTTTTAATATGAAGAAGTCCTGACCATGTCAGGTTAACCAGTATTTTTTGTTATTATTAAAAATTATATATATTTTTAAATATATTTATATTTTATTATGAAGAAGTCCTGAGCACATCAGCTTGAACCAGTATTTTAAATGAGTATAAAAAAACCACATATATAATATATTATATATAGAAATATATTTTATATTTAGATATTTTTAATATGAAGAAGTCCTGAGCAGCTTTAACCAGTATTTCTATATTATTATTAAAAATTATATATATTTTTTCAAAA
The DNA here is from genome assembly GCF_027477595.1 of Haemorhous mexicanus. Classification (NCBI taxonomy): domain Eukaryota; kingdom Metazoa; phylum Chordata; class Aves; order Passeriformes; family Fringillidae; genus Haemorhous; species Haemorhous mexicanus. The sequence continues at coordinate 10,204,996 of NC_082360.1, read as the reverse complement.
TATCTATTTTAATATGAATAAGTCCTGAGCACATCAGCTTTAACCAGTATTTTTATATTATTAGAAAATATATATACAATATATTATATATAGAAAAATATTTTATATATAGATATTTTTAATATTAATAAGCCTCGAGCATGTCAACTTTAACCAGTATTTTTATATTATTAAAATATTATATATTTTTTAATATATTTATATTTTATTATGAATAAGTCCTGAGCACGTCAGCTTTAACCAGTATTTTTCTATTATTATTATAAAAAAAAAGATAAATTATATATAAAAATATTTTTATACATAGATTTTTTAATACTAATAAGTCCTGAGCATGTCAGCTTTAATTAGTATTTTTATATTATTATAAATATATATATTATATATATAAAATATTCCAAATAAGTTCCCAATAATGTAATTTTCAGAATAAATCCCCAATAATGTAATTTTAAGAATAAATTCCCAATAATATTATTTTCAGAATAAATTCCCAATAATGTAATTTTCAGAATAAATCCCCAATAATGCAATTTTCAGAATAAATCCCCAATAATGTAATTTTTAGAAAAAATTCCCAATAATTTAATTTTCAGAATACATCCCCAACAATGATATTTTCTCTTTATTCCCCTGGGATTTGAGCTGTCCCAGCTCTTTGTCACTGCCACCGGTGCTTGGCCAAAAGGGTGAAGAGGACACAGAATCTCTGAGGATGGAGGGCAGGGGACACAGCGGAGGGGACACAGCAGAGGGGACACAGCAAAGGGGACACAGCAGTGGGGACACAGAGGAGGGGACACAGCGGAGGGGACACAGCAAAGGGGACACAGCAGGGGAGACACAGCGGAGGGGACACAGCAGAGGGGACACAGCGGAGGGGACACAGCAGAGAGGACACACAGGAGGGGACACGGCAGAAGGGACACAGCAAAGGGGACACAGAGGAGGGGACACAGCAAAGGGGACACAGCAGAGGGGACACAGAGGAGGGGACACGGCAGAGGGGACACAGAGGAGGGGACACAGCAAAGGGGACACAGCGGAGGGGACACAGCAGAGGGGACACAGCGGAGGGGACACAGAGGAGGGGACACAGCAAAGGGGACACAGCGGAGGGGACACAGGAGAGGGGACACAGCAAAGGGGACACAGGAGAGGGGACACAGCAAAGGAGACACAGGAGAGGGGACACAGGAGAGGGGACACAGCAGTGGGGACACAGCGGAGGGGACACAGGAGAGGGGACACAGGAGAGGGGACACAGCAAAGGGGACACAGGAGAGGGGACACAGGAGAGGGGACACAGCAGAGGGGACACAGCAGGGGGGACACAGCAGAGGGGACACAGCAGAGGGGACACAGCAAAGGGGACACAGCAGAGGGGACACAGCAGAGGGGACACAGTGGAGGGGACACAGCAAAGGGGACACAGGAGAGGTGACACAGCAATGGGGACACAGGAGAGGGGACACAGCAGAGGGGACAGAGCGGAGCGGACACAGCGGAGGGGACACAGGAGAGGGGACACAGGAGAGGGGACACAGCAAAGGGGACACGGCAGAGGGGACACAGCAGAGGGGACACAGCAGAGGGGGCAGAGGGGACAGAGCAGAGGGGACACAGAGGAGGGGACACAGCAAAGGGGACACAGCAGAGGGGACAGAGCAGAGGGGACACAGAGGAGGGGACACAGCAAAGGGGACACAGCGGAGGGGACACAGCAAAGGGGACACAGCGGAGGGGAAATAGCAGAGGGGACACAGCGGAGGGGACACAGCAAAGGGGACACAGAGGAGGGGACACAGCTCTGTCCCGTGGGGTTAAAGCTCCCCAGTCCCCAAAACCCCAAGGCCACCTCCTGCCCGCCCTCGGGGTGTTCCCAGCGAGGAACAATTGCAGAACGGCCACACAACAAAGGGTCCCTGCAATTCTCCAGAGTGTCATTCACCAAAAACCCTCAAATTCTTGGGGATTACTCCGTGACCTTAGAAGAATTAATGAGGTCAACGAGGAAATCCACTCCATCTCTCTCTCAGTGACCGTGACATTGGTTCTGAGCTGGATTGTTGTGCCCTAACTCCCTGGTTTGTTATCTCCCACTCTCGACATCTCCACGCCGAGATTTCTCCTATGTTTGATGTAGAAACCTCCAGACCTGCACGGTGGGCCTCTGTGACTGCACTGTCACGAGCTTCTCCTATTTCTTTGTGTGTGTGCTTCTTTCTGACACCACATCCTGAGGCTGGAGCGTTGTCCCCTGTCAGCTGTCACCGAAGACAACTCAGCTAAAGGTCACTCCAGAAATAAGATTTTCTGAGCCCTCTCCAGGGCACCTTTGGAGGTCACTGCTCTGGCATCTGCTGGCTCCCTCCTGCAGGAGTTGGGTTACCCAGGGCTCCTGTTGCTCCTCCAAGGTGCTGCCAGCCTGGAAGGGCTCCTTGTGGCCCTGATGGAGGGGGCAGGTGACAGTGACAGGGACAGGGACAGAGCCAGGCCCTGATGGAGGGGGCAGGTGACAGTGACAGCACAGAGCAAGGCCAGCACATTTCAGCGCCTTCTCAGGGAGGTCAACAAGCACCTGCCCCTCTCACATCACCAATCCAGAGCCACAAAACCTCTCCAAATCCTTCCTTTTCCCTGTCCTGAGGTGGCCTACTGCCACCCTGGGAGGTGGCCACAGTTCAGGGGACAAGGGGGACAAACTTTTTTTCCCTTGCACATTTCAACACCTTTTCAGGAAGGTTAACAAGCACTGCCCCTCTCACATCACCAATCTACGGCCATGAAAACTCTCCAAATCTTTCCTTTTCCCTGTCCTGGGGAGGATCCTTCCTTTTCTCTGTCCTAGGATGGCCTGGCCTGCTGCCACCCTGGGATGTGGCCGCAGTTCAGGGGATGAAGGGGACAAACTTTTGCTCCACACGTTTCCCTTGCACATTTCAGCGCCTTTTCAGCAAGGTTAACAAGCACTGCCCCTCTCACATCACCAGTCTACAGCCATGAAAACTCTCCAAATCCTTCCTTTTCCCTGTCCTGAGGTGGCCTTCTGCCACCCTGGGAGGTGGCCACAGTTCAGGGGAAAAGGGGGACAAACTTTTGTTCCCTTGCACATTTCAACACCTTTTCAGGAAGGTTAACAAGCACCTGCCCCCCTCACATCACCAATCTGCAGCCATGAAAAGCCTCCAAATCCTTCCTTTTCCCTGTCCTAGGGAGGATCCTTCCTTTTCTGTGTCCTGAGGACACCTGGCCTGCTGCCACCCTGGGAGATGGCTGCAGTTCAGGGGACAAACTTTTGTCCTACACAGTTCCCTTGCACATTTCAACACCTTTTCAGGAAGGTTAACAAGCACTGCCCCTCTCACATCACCAATCTACAGCCATGAAAAGCCTCAAAATCCTTCCTTTTCCCTGTCCTGTGGAGGATCCTTCCTTTTCTGTGTCCTAAGGACGCCTGGCCTGCTGCCACCCTGGGAGATGGCCACAGTTCAGGGGACAAATTTTGTCCCACTTTTGTCCCACGTGGTTCCCTTGTGGAAAGCTGGGCACGAGGAACTGATCTGTGATTGAACCTGATCTCTGATTGAACCTGATCTCTGATTGAACCTGATCTCTAATTAACACCCTCACCACCCTGCCTCAGGATTCAGCTTTTCTATTTTTCTGATCCTTCCAGGGGAGGCACAGGAGGAGGAGCTGAATAATTCCATCCTATGATGGACAACTGTGGGAGGTGCTGATGCCTCAGGATTTTTGCTCTTATATTTTCATCTGTTTGTAACCCTGCAGTTCTGCAGTGTGTAACTCCAGACTCCATGTGCAGTGGGAGCTGCTGCTTCCCCACTTTGGGCAGACACAGCAATTCCTCTCCAGGCCTGGCAGTCAAGGGCACCTCACTGCCCCAGGGCCAGAGATGGGAACAAAAGGGACTTGGGGGAGAAAACATGGAGTAAATTACTTCATCAACTGTAATTGGAGGATCAACCCCAGATATGTAAACGAACCAAATTTATAATTGAAAAACTGGTGACATTGTCCATCTTGGGTGTGTCCCTCAGAGGCTTCTGGCTGCCCAAGGTGTATTTATTGAAGGCCTTCAATAAACACACGTTTTTATTCTCTTAATCTTGTCTAGCCTCTGGTTTAGGCAGCCCCTGCAAGGCCCAGTGAGCTCCCAGAGAGCCCAGCCTAGAGCCAGGCAGGTTTAAACCCTGCCCAGCACCATCCGTGACTCCCTGCAGCTCAGGTGCCACCTGCCAGGGCAAGGAGCACCACCTGAGATTTGTCCCCTGCTGTCACCTGGTGTGAAATGGGCCAGTTCTGGGTCAGGGTGGGGTTGGTGGAGGGAACAAAGGCACAGCCAGCTCCTGGAATAAATCTCCATGGCAGCAGCTCCTGCTCCACAGCGGTTTCCAGCAAGCTGGGAAGTCACGTGGTGATTCAGATTTGTCACCCCAAGACAGAAATAATGATCCCAATAATGACCTGACTGAACTGATCTCTGTTTTTGTCTTGTTTTTATAGCCTGAGCCTCCCCAACCTTGCATTTCAAGGCCTTGTTTACAGGAGTATTTCAGGCACAACATCTGTTACTCACGCTAAGCATGGCCCTGCACATGTATTGCCATTTTAGGGCAGCAGAAAGATCTAGCTGAAATTAAAAAGCCACATTTAGCTCCCACTGAATCGAGCAGCCAGCTAATATTTTGTATATTTATGGAAGAAAACTGGGAAATTGGGCTAAAGATTATTTCAGATGCAAGTAAACAAGTAAACAACAGTCCTAGAGCCAAACAAGAACATTGCTTTCCTGCATCATGGCATTATTTTTATGTCATTTTGGTTTAATGAGGCTGATATTTTATTAAATCCCTTTAATGGCTGCTTATTATGGGCTGTATTGAGGGCCTTCCTCCCTGCCCTGCACATCCACAGGAAGAAAACCTGGAGTGAGGTATCAGTCAGGATTTGGGAATTTCACAGAAGAAGGAATTTCAGCAGCTCATGGAGCAATTCTTTGGTATCTGCTGGCAGCTGCAAACTTTTCCAGCTCCCAAAGGAAAGGGGTTTGTAAGAAAGAATCAATTCTGTGCTCATTTCATTCCCTCAAGGTGCACGTGGAACAGCTCCCAGCATGTTCTGCACACTCAGCATTTATCCAACAGCTCCCCAAAGCCTCTGGAGGGATTTTCTATCCCCAAAATCCACCAAATCAGAGCCTTTCCAGTCAGAAATGGGGTCACTTCAATCCTTAAACCACTGGCCCAGGCCTCACCTCTCCACAGGGCAGCACTGGCTGTGCTCCTGGGAGTGGAATGAACAGAAATTAACCCCCTGCAGGTGATAATTAATGAGATAATGAACGTTTAGTGCCATGCAAATGAGGCAAAGTGGACCCAGGTGCTGCTGGTGGTCCAAAGAAATCCCTCCACCCCAAACTGTTCATCATCCTTTGAGGCCCAGGGGTCCAACCCTCCTGAGCTGGGCACTCTGAGCTGCCGGGGAGATAAAAACCTTCTGTTCCTGCAGCTTTCCTGGGATAAAAAGCAGCCAAATGCTCTCAGGCTGCTGTGCCACAGGTTCCTGGTGTTCCCATCCCTAGGAGAAGCTCTCCTCCCCCTGCTTTGCAAACAGCTCCCAGCTTTTTATTGTCCTGCAGAACCAGAACCGTGCCCAGAGCCCGGGGAGGCTGGGGATCCATTTCCTCCTATTGATTTTGGAAGGAAAGAATTGTTCCTTTCACATTCTGGGTTGATTTGCAGCCCGGGAGAAATGGGATGCCCATGACTCAGCCCCATTCTTCAGCAAGAATCCCCATTAGATAATTCATCCCACTAAGAATTACAGCTGCTGAGGCTTAATTAGGATTAATTTCTGCCCTCCCTTCGAGTGGATTAAATTGAATATTTGCAAGTGTTTTAATCCTTTTGAGATAAAACAACTGGGAAGTGTCTGGAGCGTGGATCTGTGGGGAATTAGGGGGGGAAATAAGTCTGTTTTTATTGAGGGGATGTTGTTGATGACAGGCAAAGATTACTGTCAAGTAAAAGATTAACATTTCATATCCTATGGAGGGAGATGGAAAAATTCCTGGAGAAAAGTCAACAGCAGCACTTTTAAAAGGGAAAATCAAGATCATTACAGCGAGTCTGCAGACAATCTTGGGTATTTTTATTGTACACGATTTTATATATTTAGATAATATTGGATCTATTTTGATTGTATTAAAGATCCCCTTTAGGGAGGTCAATTAGTCCTGTCTTAATTAAATCCTGAACGGAGTTTGGAGTCCCACCAGTGCCTGGTGTTAATTAAAACCCCTTGGGGGGACAAGAAGGCTCAGCAGAATCTCAGGTAGCTGAAATCCAGCTTTAATTCCAAATCTCTGCTTCAGCCCTGCTGCCTTTGGGGCAGAATTCGTAGCCAGGGACTGGAGGAATTCTCAGGGATTGCTGCAGAGCTGGGCTGAGAGTAAAACATGACAAGCAGGGTTTGTACTTTGGAAAATCACTTTGTTTGTGCATTTTCCAGCTGAGTTTCATGTGGCAAACTCCTCTCTGCGGGGATATCTGCAAGAGGAATATCAGAATATCAACAGCTCTCCTCCTCCTGCCTCTGCTGTACAAAACGCTGCTAAAATTGCCCAAATTTTGGAGGAGAGAGCTGCTCTGAGAGGTAATCCAAGCAGGTATTTTTAAAAGCCAGTCCAGTATAAAAACACTGGAGACAGAGCCTGTGTTTTATCACATTTATTGCAGAATGAGACAAAGCAGCACAACATTTATTACAATTCCAGTGATAATAAATAACAAACCCCAAATTTCCCTCCCCTGGTGGGCTGGCAGAGCTCAGCTAAAGCCACCCCCAAGGTCACAGGAGGCCTTTGCTCCTTCGGGGCACTCAGGGATCCCTCAGGGGATCCCAAGGCCGATCCCAAACTCTCTTTGGGGTCAGGGGGAATTTGTGGGCACTGAGGCGGCGATTTGGGGGGTCTGGGAGGGGGGAATGTCACCCTGGAGAGGGGACAGCCATGGGAGATGTCACCATGGAGAGGGGACAGCCATGGGAGATGTCACAGGGGAATGTCACCCTAAAGAGGGGGAACCCATGGCGGATGTCAAAGAGGGAATGTCACCCTGGAGAGGGGGACACCCATGGGAGATGTCACCATGGAGAGGGGACAGCCATGGGAGATGTCACCATGGACCAGGAGGGACACCCATGGCAGATGTCACAGGGGGGATGTCACCCTGGAGAGGGGACAGATGTGGGAGATGTTGCCCTGGACCAGAGGGGACACTCATGGCAGATGTCACAGGGGGGATGTCACCTTGAAGGAGGAGGACACCCATGGGAGATGTCACAGGGGGGAATGTCACCCTAAAGAGGGGGCACCCATGGCAGATGTCAAAGAGGGAATGTCACCCTGGAGAGGGGGACACCCATGGGAGATGTCACAGGGGAATGTCACCTTGAAGGGGGAGGACACCCATGGGAGATGTCATGGGAGATGTCACCCTGAAGAGGGGACACCCATGGGAAATTTCACCATGGAGGGTGGACACCCATGGGAGATGTCACAGGGGAATGCCACCCTGGACAGGGACACCCATGATGTCATGGGGTAAAGCCAACCTGGAAAGGGGACAGCCATGGGAGATGTCACAGGAGAAATGTCACCCTGGAGAGGGGACACCCATGGAAAATGTCACAGGAGGAATGTCACCTTGGAGATGGGGACACGCATGGAAGATGTCAAAGTGGGAATGTCACCCTGGACAGGGACACCCATGAAAGATGTCACCCTGGAGAGAAGGACACCCATGGGAGATGTCACAAGGGGGATGTCACCCCGGACAGGGGACAGCCATGGGAGATATCACAGGAGGAATGTCACCCTGGACAGGAGACAGCCATGGGAGATGTCACAGGAGGAATGTCACCCTGGACAGGGACACCCATGGGAGATGTCACCCTGGACAGGGACAGCCATGGGAGATGTCACACAGGTCCTGTCACCTCCCCTGGGAGCCCAGTGGGAGGAAAGTTTGGGAAGTTTGGCAGAGCTGTCCCACCAAGTGCCCGAGGTGCTGTGGGTGCCTCCCTCTCCTCCCTCAGCTCGTCCTCGTCCACATCTCCCTCAGTGTCCCTGCTCCTCCAGACAATGTCACTTGTTGAGATTAGCCAAGAGATTTTGGCTCAGACCAATGACAAGTGGACTTTCCCAGTGGTTGATGTCATTCCCAACCTGCTGGGCCTGGCGTCCCAAGGAAAATGTCTCTTCTTGATCTCCTAATCATGATTTCTCCTCTTGCCTTCCACACAGAGCGTGGGCAGTTCACTTCTCATCTTCCTTCCTTCCTTCCTTCCTTCCTTCCTTCCTTCCTTCCGCCCCTTCCTTCCTTCCTTCCTTCCTTCCTTCCTTCCTTCCTTCCTTCCTTCCTTCCTTCCTTCCTTCCTTCCTTCCTTCCTTCCTTCCTTCCTTCCTTCCTTCCTTCCTTCCTTCCTTCCTTCCTTCCTTCTTTCCTTCCTTCCTTCCTTCCTTCCTTCCTTCCTTCCTTCCTTCCTTCCTTCCTTCCTTCCTTCCTTCCTTCCTTCCTTCCTTCCTTCCTTCCTTCCTTCCTTCCTTCCTTCTTTCCTTCCGCCACTTCCTTCCTTCCGCCACTTCCTCCCTTCCTCCCTTCCTCCCTCCTTCCCTTCCTTCCTTCCTCACTTCCATCCCTGACTTAGGGCCAGGTCTAAAATCAGGGACAGATTTTGTGTCCCCCAGGAGGGGACAGGGACCCTGAGGAGATTTTTCCATGGAGCAAAGCGGGCCCTGAGCATCAGCCCCGCGAGTTATTCCCAACAAAGGCCCTGATTTATTCTTTATTTGCGCTGAGCAAACAGAGCCTCTCCATGGGCAAACATTTGTTTTAGAGCTACTGCTGGAAAGTCCTTGCTGAAAAGGCCTGAGGGATCATTTTCCTGGAGGTTTTGCATTTTTTGAAGGTTTGAAAAAGCTGTGGCCAAAAAAAACCCTCATTTTCTTCACCTCCTGAGCGGAGGGACGAATAAAACTTGATATCGAAATTTTGGGATGTCCAGCACCCCTCATCCCACAAGGACCCCAAACACCCTGAGGACTGAGCACAACCAGATCTTCCCAGCAAAATAAAAAGGATGAATAAAACTTGATATGGAAATTTTGGGACTGAACACAACCAGATCTTCCCAGCAAAAAAAAAAAGGGGTGAATAAAACTTGATATCGAAATTTTGGGATGTCAACCACGCCTCATACCACGAGGACCCAAAACACCCTCAGGACTGGGCACAACCAGATTTTCCCAGCAAAATAAAAAGGGTGAATAAAACTTGATATGGAAATTTTGGGATGTCCAGCACCCCTCATCCCACAAGGACCCCAAACACCCTCAGGACTGAACACAACCAGATCTTCCCAGCAAAATAAAAAGGGGTTGAGGTGGTGAAAGGGTGAGCAGCTGCTGGCCACGCTCAGCCCCTCGTGTGCACAAACCACCCCCGAGTTCCGCCGGGATGTTTGACACAGAATTCCTGCCCTGCTCACGTGGTTATACTCATTATGCAGATGTTTATTAGAGCTGCTCCCAATGTTTGGACATCAAAACCCCGGGAGAAAAAGCAGTTTTGTCCCCACTGCATTTTTTTACTGGGTTGTTTCAATTTCTTCTCCTCAGCAAGAGTCAAATATTTAATTTGAAGCCAGTAAATGTTTTGCTTTCATTTTCCTCTCGCAGTAGAATTTTAATATTTAGTATTGAGCTTCTTGATGACTCAAGGAAAAAATTGTTCTGATTGAACATTTGGGGAAATCTTTTCCAGAGGGGTTTTTATCCACATCTTCTCTCCAGAATTAGGAATATTTCCCATATTCTGGAATATTTCCAATTTCCTGGGCACCTTTACATGCTGGAACACACCAGGAAAGGGGAACAACCCTCAAAACTTCATTAAATTTATTAAAACTTCATTAAAGTTATTTTTCCTGCTCTAAAAACCAGCACCAGCAGCTCTCAGGAGTTTTTAGAAGAATCCTCCTGCCCTGGGTTTTATTTTTTATTTCAACTCCCACTATCTGCTGATTTCTAGGAAACTGAAAATAAGAAGGAAACAAAGCCATCAACCCATGGATCTCTCGCCATTGTGGGTTTGGAACAAAAAGAATCCAAAATATCAATAATAATCCAAAACATAATAAATATATAATATATAATATATAATATAAATATATTCTATATTTTATATTATATATTATATATAAAATAAATATATTTTATATTATATCTATTACATATTATATATATTATATTATATTATATTATATTATATTATATTATATTATATTATATTATATTATATATATTACATATTTATATTATATATAATTGTATACAATATATATAATTATATATATTTAATGTATATAATTATATTATATATTTTTAATATATAATATATTTAATATATTATATATAATTATATATGATTATATTATATATTATCTATAAAATATATTAAAAATAATTATATTTTCTATATAATATATATAAAATTTATATAATTCTTATATATATATATATATTTATATATATATATATATATATAAAATATAGAAAAAATATAATATATGCTCAGAAATGAAACGAAAAGAGCCCAAATGCATCCTTTCCAAAAATTTTATATATAACAAAATATAATATATTTTATATAACAAAAATACATTGTGGGTTTGGAACAAAAAGAATCCAAAATAATAATAATAATAATCCAAAGTATTAATAATAATCCAAAACAATAATCCAAAATAAAATAAATATATTTTATATAATAGATATTATATTATAAATATATTATATATAATAGATATTACATATATTATATATACTATATATTATATATTATATATATTACATATTATATAAAAATAGAATTATATTATATTTAATTATATATATTTAACATATAAAATTATGTTACATACATTTAGTATATTATATATAATTATATAAAATATATTATATATAACATATATCTAAATTAATTCTATTTTATATAGAATATATATATTATATAACTTTTTATTTTTATATATATAAAATATAGAAAAAATATAAAATATGCTCAGAAATGAAACAAAAAGAAACTAAATGCATCCTTTTCAAAAATTTTATGTTTTTATAGGTGACTTTCATGATTGGTTTGGTTTTGCCAGAGTTTTTCCATGGATCAGGGGAGATGTTTTTCCTGCTGGGTCTCCCATCGAATGATGGAATATTCTCTTTTTTCTGAGGTGGAGTCCAAGAACGGCCAAATTCACCTCTCTGCCACAAGAAAAGCCCCAGAATTTTACAGCAAATATGAAAAAATGGGAAAACCCCCTGGAATTTTATCCTGGAAATTGCAGGTTTGTATTTTGTAAGGTTGGAATCAGTCGCAGGCTGCAGCTGTTTGAGTTCTTGCTATTTTTTTGTGGGTTTAAATGCAAAATAATTGAGTTTTGTAACTCTCTTCTGTTGCTTCTTCTCATTTTCTTCTTAATTTCCATAAAAATGAAATGCTTTCAGTTTGTTTTTTAATTTCTGGGGTGTGTCTTTGCTGCCTATATTTAAGATTTACAATATTTGCTTCTCCCTAATTTAGGAGCAGGTGAGGAAATAGTTCCTGTGTTGTTCCAACAGAAATTCTCACATCAAATTCCCTCCAAAAAAGAGAAAAATAATGTTTATAAATTAAATTATTCGTGCTGATTAAAAATTTTAGAGGCTGTAAAGAGTTTTCTGCATTGCTGGAGGTATGGTAGTGCCAAAAAATGGGGATTTTACCATAAAACTGAAAACTAAAGGAGTTCCCACAGGTTGAGCCGTGCTCCTGAGCTGACAGCAGGATTTTGGGTTTGAAGGCAGCCACCAGCTGGGCTGGGAGGAGAAGGATTTGGGAACCTGAGAGCCTCAAATAAAAATTATTTCATTTTCTTTGCTGTAAGTGGAGAGGTCCAATATATAAACAGGCAGCCAGGGATAAATTAGGGCTGTATATATAAATATATAAAAGTATAAATAAATATAAATAAATATAGACAAATATAAATAAATATAGATAAATATAAATAAATATAGACAAATATAAATAAATATAGAAAAATACCTGCTATTTTCAATAGTGGATTTATGGCCTTGGATCCATTCAGGGCTCACTCCCAATTCTCCTCCAAGTTATTTTTTAACTTGACCTCTTTGTCTTCCTCCCCTTGGCCCTATAAAACTTCCACCCTGCCCCAGCATTCTTGTTTATTTTAATTATTTGGACTGTTTTTTGCTACAGCTCAGTTTTGGGGGCAATTTGGGGTTTTCTACACACAAAATAATGAAACTGAAGTGCTAAAACCTTGTGCTGCAATTGGAAGAAATGTTAAATTCTGGATATTTTTCATGATATTGGAATAAAGGGGGGAAATTCCCAGTAAAGGAGATTTTTTTTCAGCTTTTTTGACTTGAAGAAGAATTATTCTCTGCTCTGGGAGAGGAATTGCTCTGTCAGGAGGGTCCAACACAGCTTGGGAAAAGGGAATCCTGCAGCAGTTTATCCTGAATTAACGCCCTGTGCCCTGGGATTTTCCTCTAATTCCATTTTGGGAGGTTCCAGGTGTTGCCTGAAGTACCTTTCTCCTAGGAAATTTTTAACCTGGGGAAGACTAAAAACCTGATTTACCTTCCTAATCCAGTTTTTTTTCACATTTCCAAAAATCCTGCTATATTCCTGTATGTGCAGATCTGCCTGGAATTCCTGGCCAGGTTTTCCTTCTGCCACCAACCAAGCCTGGAGTCACCAATTTTATGTGTCCAAAGCGCTTCTGGGGACGAGTTAAACCATGCAAATTTCAGGAATTTCATGGATATTGTCCACATTTGGACCTGCAGTGTTCCAGAGCAGAATTTTTGTAAATAATTTGGATTATTTACCATAATGTGGTGAATAATGTGGTGTCTGGTGGGGGAAGGGAGAGGGACAGGGACTCCTCCTCAGGAATTGTGTCGGTGGGACAAGGAGAAATGGTTTTAAACTGACAAGGAGAAAGTTTGGGTGGGATACTGGGAAGAAATTCTTCCATGTGAGGATGCTGAGGTTGGATCAAGAGGTAGAAAAGATCATGGATAACCCACCTCCCTTCTGCCACAGGCTTCTGATTCCTGAGGTGATGAATGCCTGCCCAAGGTGCCAAATCATAAAGAGCACAGATCAAAGATCTCAGTTCTCCAAAAGGGGCTCTGCCTGCTGCTTCATGCAGCTGCAATATTTAAAGGTTTAAAAGTAAATTGGAGCTTTGCAAACCAAAATCATGGAAACGCCAAGGTGGGGCAGAATTCTGCAGCATCTGGAAAGGACCTGCAACAACTTCCACATCTCCTTCTACTTGGAAAGGACCTGCAACATCTTCCACATCTCCTTCTACTTGGAAAGGACCTGCCACATCTTCCACATCTTCTACAGATCACGGAATGGTTTGGGTTGGAAAGGACCTGCAACATCTTCCACATCTCCTTCTACTTGGAAAGGACCTGCAACATCTTCCACATCTCCCTCTGCAGATCCTGAAATGGTTTGGGTTGGAAAGGATCTGCAACATCTTCCACATTTACAGAGCATGGAATGGTTTGGGTTGGAAAGGACCTGCAACATCTTCCACATCTTCTACAGATCCTGGAATGGGTTGGGTTGGAAAAGGTCTGCAACATCTTTCACATCTACAGATCCTGGAATGGTTTGGGTTGGAAAGGACCTGCAACACCTTCCAGATCTCCTTCTACTGATCCTGGAATGGTTCGGGTTGGAAAGCTCCTGCCACTTCTTCCACATCTCCTTCTACAGTTGGAATGGACCTTCAACGTCTTCACATCTCTCTCTACAGATCATGGGACGGTTTGGGTTGGAAAAGACCAGCAACATCTTCCAGGTCTCCTTCTACAGATCCTGGAATGGTTTGGGTTGGAAAGGACCTGCAACATCTTCCACATCTCCTTCTACAGTTGGAAAGGACCTGCAACATCTTCCACATCTCCCTCAGTAGATCATGGAATGGTTTGGGTTGGAAAGGATCTGCAACATCTTCCACATCTCCTTCTACAGTTGGAAAGGACCTGCAACATCTTCCACATCTACAGATCCTGGAATGGTTTGGGTTGGAAAGGACCTGCAACATCTTCCACATCTCCCTCTGCAGATCCTGGAATGGTTTGGGTTGGAAAGGACCTGCAACATCTTCCAGATCTCCCTCAGTAGATCAAGGAATGTTTTGGGTTGGAAAGGGCCCTATGACCCATCTCATCCCTCCATCCATGGGCAGGGGACCTTCCAGAGACCCCCTTGCTCCAGGGATGGGACAAGGATCTCTTGCTCCTCCCTTATTTGAGGTGCTCTCTGCTGTTATTCCCAAAAATTGGTTCTGTCCAAAGACCCTGATGTTCACCCCACTTTTAACCACCTGCCTGAGAAGGTTCTGGCATGGAATGGGTTTCTGCAGCCCAGGCCAGGACAAGAAGAACCTGATGTTCCTGGAACACTGCTGGTTCTCACTGTGATTTTCTGGCCTGGCCAGTAAGAGCTGGATCCATTTGGACAAATGATCTAAAATAAAAATGCTGAGGAGTGAGTAACACTTCGTGTAATTTGCAGGATTAAAGGGACTGACCATCAATTTGGATTTGTCCCAGCTGCAGAAAAATTACTGCAGTGATTTTCATCCTCCCCTGTGTGGAGACCTCAGCTCAGCATGGAGAGAGATTCAACAGCTACTTCTGCAGCTCAGAGATTTCCCTTTTTCCTCCATTTTCTCCAGAATTATCACATGCACCGAGAGCAATGTTCTCTTACTCTGCAGCAAATTAATAATTAGGAATATTTTCAGTGGTTTTTGTGTATAAGAACCTTGAAGAATTAAAAATTAGAGCCCAAACAGTTTTTTTTTTCCCCAGCATCAACCTAATGCACTCCAAACCTTGGCATATTTGAGTACAGAGAGCTGAATGCATTGCTGGAGGAATGTCTTGCAGATCAATGCAAATTTCCACCCTGCAGGGTGGTCTGAAGACCTTTATTTTCTGAGTACAACCATGATAAATGAATGGTTAATGCCAAGGGAAAATATATTTTGAAGCAATTGTGCAGCGGAGTTTCTGGCACCACTTGAACAGCTGAGGTAGAAAAATGGAATCAAAAGAAGTTGAGGATTCAGAGCAGTGCTGGGGATAACAGGGACATAAAAATGTTTTTCTGGGCATAAAAAAGTTGTTGGAAACCAGATTTTGGAGTTTATTTTGTAGTGGAATCTCAGTTTTTGTTGAATTCTTGTGCTGAGGAGTGGAGTCTGTTCTCAGCTCAACATGCTTTGATGGAAGCACCAGAGAGTAAAATCTGGCATAAAGATATTTGGTAAAATTTGGTAAAATTCATCTCTAAGGCTTCACCATCAGAGCTCTGCAGAACTGACAAACCCTGTGCAAACTGTGGCCGTGGAAGAGGAAGAGAAGATTTCCACAGTGTTGGAGTGGTGAGTTTTGCTGCTGGATGTGCTGCCCTGGGGCAGGATGGCCGTGAGGGCTCAGCTCTTGGCTCACCTGCTTTGGACACAAAGGGTGATGCATTCATTAATGAAGCCACGTAGCCAAAATGATTAATTTACCTTCATTTTTAAAGATATTCTCTATTACAGGGACAATCCTGCAGCTCTGGGACTTCATCTTTCTGTTCTGAAACCACTTGCTAGAAGCCACCCCAGATATTCCCGAGCTAAAGTAGAATTTGAATTAATTTCTGAAACCCAACCCAAATATCCCCAAATTAAACAGGAATGTGCATTAATTTCTGTGCCAGCATTTTGCACCTCTGTTCATTTCTGTCCTTCGAGCACTCTGAAATGTTTTTATTTATTTTTTTATGTTGATTTTTTTCCTTCTCTCTTTTCCTTTTCCTCCCTTCCAGCCCCAGGTGGTGCAAAATCGGTTCGTTGTTCTTTAACCCTTTCCTGGTGCTCTGCCAGGGCACAGGAAGGTGTCAGGTGTGGGATTGGTGACAAGAACACCCCGTTCAGCTCTCTGGGTATTGAAAGAGCTCTTCATGCAGATGATGAGCTGGTGATTAACAGGGGACAGAGTTACAGGTGAAGGAAATTCTGCAGCAGATAAAGGAAAGCTTTTATCCATTTAACGGGGAAACACGAGCAGCTTTCATTAAACCTCCTCAAAATAACAACACTCAACTCCCCACAGGCACTTTAATGCTCACAGTGCATTAAGGCTGCAAAAACTTCAAGATAATTTGACTTTTTCAGGTCTTATTCCTAATTATTATTTTTTCTTGTGGTCAACAATTTCAGTTCCCAGCTGGCTCTCGGCCTCTCCCGAGGGTGAGGAGAACGAGACATCAGCTTTGGATCAATTTGCACCCCTGGGAATTCTTATTAAGGGGTGTTGAGGAGGAAAGAAGGCAAAAGATGCTGGTTTAAGAAGGGAAAAGTGGAAATAAAATAATAGCAGGCAGCACAAAAACATTTGGGAAAGGTAAATAGATGCGAAGGGTTGGAACTTCATTTTTTATTTGGATGAGTTGTGTTGGTGACTCCACAATTAATAATTGTGGAATAATTAATAAATCCCAAAATTATTTTTTATTAATTTATTGATCATTAATAAATAAATATAAATATAACATAAATTAATAAATCAATTATTTAAATTGATAAATGATTTAATAATTTTGTCCTGATTTGTCTCCAAAAATGGGGATTGGGGGGAAAAAAAACCCAGATTTTAGTAACAGCTGTGGCTGTTATCTTGGGAAAACTGCTCCAAAAAAGGGGATTGGGGGAAAACCACAGATTTTAGTACAGGTTTGAATTTTCCTGAAGACATCAGGAAATTCTGGATCTATAACAGAGATGCCTCAATTTCCTGGACTTGGATTTTAATCCCTTGGTCCCTTCCAGCTCTATGAATTGAAGAGTTCCTCAAATGTTCCTGGTGCTGTTAAACTTTGCCCCCAAAAATCCCACCCTGAGGCATCTCGTGTGGAACTGTCAGCTCCAGAAAAAATTTTATTACCTGCTCAAAAGAAAGCAGCATCTTTATTTTAACCCTGACCTGCAAAAATCCCACTGAAAATGCCCAATTATTTCAGGTTCCTTTAATGGCACCAAATTTCTCTGCCTGCTGCTTAAACCTTTAAAAACTTAAATTTTCTTCACTAGGTCAGAAGAGGTCAGAGTGCTGGGCTCTGAGCCTGGCCTAGGGCTGGGCCTAAGAGGAGAAATGAACCCCCAGCAGGAAAGATTCACCTTGGGAGCAGAAAAGTTTGGTTTCCATCCAAAGTGATCGGCAGCTTCTGTGAAACCCAGCTGAAATATGGATGGGGAACATGGAAATGGAATCGTTCCTATCAAATGTGAATGTTTTGGGGACTCTCTTTCTCTTCTCACTCTGGTCTTGATGCTTTCCTTACCAGAGTGAGGAGTCAGATCTTTAAATTCCCCAGAAATCTTCAGTTCCCTGCTTGCCAAAACCCCTTTGGTTTCCACTCAGAATTTCCAACTAGAAATGCCACTCAGGGACTTCTTCAGGACTAAAAACCCCCAAGCCCTGCAGGAACATTGAAGTGCAGACTTTGCATTCCCTGAAGACATCTCTGGCCTGTGCTGTTCTGAGGATTCCATCCCACCTTGTCCAGGGATTTTATGGCAGGGAAAATTCAGGCTAAACTGATAAAAAAGCTTCCATACCCACAGAGATCAGAAATCTCATTGCAGTAGCAGATTTTATGGATTTCTGGGCCTTTCCCATGGAAGGTGAAGATCTAAAACCCAAGGGAACTGTGAATTTGGAGTGCTGGAGCTCAGGAGTGTGGCTGTGGGCTGCTCCGAGCTGGGGACAGCTCCTGCTGGCTCTTGCACAAGGCTCAAACCAAATTAACCTCACCAGAGCCGAAGTGACATCAAGGGAGTGTGGCATTAATCAGGATTTCTGCTCCCAGCACGTGCTCCCTCCTCCTCGAGCTGCTGGAACGTTTTCCTGTGTGCAGACATGGAAATTCCCTCTGGGCACTGCTGGCAGGAGCTGAAGGTTGGTTTCTAATTTATGAACAAATGCTCGGGGAAGACATTCCCTGAGAGTGTGACAGGCTTTGGTTTCCATTCCTGGGCAAAGCAGAGCTCTGGGAGCAGCAGCAGTTCTTGCCTTGCAACCAACTGTGGAAAAAAAAAAAAAAACAACTCAATAAACCTCTTGGTGGTACTTTCTAAAATATTTATGGTGTCACAACTCATTAGTTGCGAGAGAAGTTGAGTGTGGGGACTTCTTCCAAATGTCACAGCGGTTTTTGAAGAGCTGAATTCCAAGAGTAATATTAATTTAGTGATGCTGCAGACAAGTCCTCGGTGATGGATGTGGGGAGTTTTATTTCATAATAAAAGTTTGGTCAGATCAAAGAAATAAAGGAGTTTTCCAGCATTAGCAGAGCTCTTTAAACACCATTCTGTGCACATTACCTTAAGCCATTTCTTAAACTTAGATTTAAGGCCAGTAGAGCTTGACTTGTTCTTTGCTGTCTCTTATAAGAATGACAGGCAAAAACTCCTGAACTGAGATTATGTTTCCATATCCTTTAAAATCATATAAACTGCAATTTGTGCATTAAAAACATCCAGTTTGGTCACAACACAGCTCCTGTCAGCAGCTGGGCTTTGATCCCTGGGGGTCCCTTCCAACCTGGGATCCTCTATGATTGTATTTACTGTTAATTATTCAATTATCATTATTATGAATAATAATTTACTGCAATAATTATCAGTGCCCAGACATCAGCAGAGTAGGAGGGTTTCTGATGGAGGAGATGCAGCTGCTCAGAATTCCTGTGCCTTGGAGCACTCTGGGGTGGTGGGAGGTGCTCCTGCCTGTGGCTGTGGGATGAGGTGGTTTTTGAGATCCTTCCCAACCAAACCATTCCATGGTTCTGATTACCTTCCATTTTAACTAATTTAAGATATACTGATGTATTGCCCTGCAGAATTCACTGGCTGTCTCAGGTTGGAAGGTGTGCCTGGGGCTGTGAATTCTATTCCCATCTGTCAGAGCTGGGGCAGTTCTCTGCTGTTCATGGGGCAGGTTCCTTTATCTCTTCACAGCCAATCCTCCCTCCAGGAGATCTCTGCTGTCCATGGACCATTGATTATTGATTATCTGCTGTCCATGGGCCATCGATTATTAATTATCTTCTGTTCATGGGCCATTGATTATTAATTACCTTCTGCCCATGGCCAGGGAGTGTCCCTGCATGTCTGATCAAATTCCACCATCCCATGGGGAGATGCTCTGCCCAGGGGAGGAGCCAAGCATTCCTACCTGGATCCAATCTGAGCTTTGGGACACCCCAGCAGCCTTTGCCCACTGCATTCCCAGAGGAGCAGCTTTCTGCTGCCCTGCATTCCCAGAGGGAGAGCAGGCCCATCTCCAGCAGCCCTGGAGCTGCAGAGGAAAACTCCCCCCTTGTGCAGGATCCCTGCTCCAGCAGAACCACAGCTGGCACTGCAGGAGAGCTGAGCCCCCCTGGGATGGGACTGTGCCACCACCCTGAGCCCCCCTGGGATGGGACTGTGCCACCAGCCTGAGCCCCCCTGGGATGGGACTGTGCCACCACCCTGAGCCCCCCTGGGATGGGACTGTGCCACCACCCTGAGCCCCCCTGGGATAGGACTGTGCCACCACCCTGAGCCCCCCTGGGATGGGACTGTGCCACCACCCTGAGCTCCCCTGGGATGGGACTGTGCCACCACCCTGAGCCACCCTGGGATAGGACTGTGCCACCACCCTGAGCCCCCCTGGGATGGGACTGTGCCACCACCCTGAGCCCCCCTGGGATAGGACTGTGCCACCACCCTGACACACAGGGGGCAGGGTCTGCTCTGACTCTGGCAGTGTGGGTTTGTATCACTGCATTTGTATTTTAGTTTTATTTTTTCTAGTAAATAACTGTTATTTCTACTCCCACATTGCCTGAGAGCCCCTCAGTTTCAAAATTATAACAATTCAGAGGGAGGGGTTTGCGTTTTCCATTTCAGGGGTGACTCCTGCCTTCCTCAGCACACACCTGGCTTTCAAACCTCAGCACGGGCCATTATCAAATAGCCCCACAACACTGGATCTGTTCACTGGTGTATATAAATAATATATATGTATGTAGGTATAAATGACATAAATAATGTAATGTAATGTAATACGATGTAATATGATGCAATGTAATGCAATATAATAATATAATTAATATATAATAAAATATTATCTAATCTAATCTAATGCAATATAATGTAATGCAATACAATATAATAAAGTAATGTAATGTAATATAATATAATATAATATAGTATAATATAATATAATAGATATCATATTATATTATATTATATTATATTATATTATATTATATTATATTATATTATATTATATTATATTATATTATATTATATTATATTATATTATATTATATTATATTATATTATATTATATTATATTATATTATATTATATTATATTACATTACATTACATTACATTATATTATATTATATTATATTATATTATATTATATTACATTATATTATAATATAACATAACATAACATAACATAGCATAACAAAACATAACATAACATAAAGTAACATAATATAATATAACATAATATAACATAACATAACATAACATAACATAACATAACATAACATAACATAACATAACATAACATAACATAACATACCATAACATACCATAATATAATATAATATAATATAATATAATATAATATAATATAATATAATATAATATAATATAATATAATATAATATAATATAATATAATATAATATAATATAATATAATATAATATAATATAATATAATATAATATACATAACATAACATAACATAACATAACATAACATAACATAATATAATATAATATAATATAACATAACATAATATAACATACCATACCATAACATAATATAATAATATACAATCTAATGCAATATAATATAATGTAATAAAGTAATGTAATGTAATGTAATAGAATATAATGTCATGTAATGCAATATAAGGTAATGCAATATAATATAATGTAATGTAATGTAATGTAATAGAATAGAATAGAATAGAGCGTGGGTTGGACTCGATGATCTTAAAGGTCTCTTCCAACCTAGAAATTCTGTGATTCTGTGACTCTGTGATTCTGTGACTCTGTGAATAGAATATGTTTTTCTGTATAAATAATAGAAATACTTATTTATAGATCAGTGGTATCCATTTCCTGGGACAGAGCCGCTCTGCCCCTGTGTGCCCAGCCCAGCTGGGCGATTCCCCTCCTGCCCTCCCGGCTGGAATGTGGGCACGGAGCTGTCCCCAGGCCGGGCTGAGGTCACCTTGCTGTCCCTGCTCGAGGAGGCTTTGGGCTCTCGGAGCTCCTTTAATCTGGGACACTGACGCCAGGGCTGGTGGCACCAGGCGGAGTTCTAGTGCAGCCTCTCCTTACGGCTGTGAAAATAACCCGGGCATTCGGGCCAGCCTCGGGCCAGACCCAGCTTGGCATGCCAGGGAAAGGGGGCTCTTCAAAATCTCCTCAACATCTGTTTGAAATCTACTTTCAATCTCCTCAACATCTATTTGAAATCTATTTAAAATCTCCTCAACATCTATTTGAAATCTATTTAAAATTTATTTAACATCTATTTAAAATCTCCTCAAAATCTCTTTAAAATCTCTTCAACATCTATTTGAAATCTATTTAAAATCTCCTCAACATCTATTTAAAATCTCCTAAAAATCTATTTAAAATCTATTTAAAATCTCCTCAACATCTATTTAAAATCTATTTAAAATGTATTCAAAATCTATTCAACATCTATTTAAAATCTATTCAACATCTATTTAAAATCTCTTCAAAATCTATTTAAAATCTCTCCAAAATCTAAAATATCTTCAAAATCTCTTCCAAATCTATTTAAAATCTCTTTAAAATCTCTTCAAAATCTCTTCAAAATCTATTTAAAATCTATTTAAAATCCCTTCCAAATCTATTTAAATCGCTGTGCAATTCCCATTTTTACAAACCTTTTGCAAATCCCGTGAATAAAACCAGAATTTCTGTGACAGAAAAGGGGAAAATACCTCAGGTCCTGCCCAGCTCCTTGTCTGCCACGATACACAACAGGAGAAATTTATTCCATGAAGAAGCAACACAAAGGGAGAGATCAAAGTGTGGAGCAGAGAAGAGCTCTGCCCAAAAATTCCCTCTGAAAATAAAAATTTTTAAAAAGAAGAAGAAAATCGGAGCTGATTTTTATCTGCAGTGAATCAGATTTCATTTGGGATTTTCCCTGGGAGCCTGAGCCAAGGGCAGGGAGGGGATCCCTGGATTGAAGAGCTCCTGAAAGGGGCTGGAACTTCCTGGGCACCTTGGGAAGCGTCCCAGCTCCTCAGCTCATTAGCAGATGACAAATTAAATCTTTGCTGAGGGAAACTGGAGCTGCACTTGGGACCTGCCCGGGCAGAATTTGGGTTCTGGTGCCTCAGCAGGGCTGGGCGTGCACAGCTCCCATTGCCCAGGCTGGGAGAAACCAGAATATTTCCATTTTTTCTGGCAAAAAGATTTCATCCAACGGCCAGCGGCATCAAGGGGGTCCCACTAGCCAAAGCTGAGACTGAAATTCCATTTTGGGAATTCCATTCCATTTTGGGAATTCTCTTCCATTTTGGGAATTCCAATCCACTCCATTTTGGGAATTCCATTCCACTCCATTTTGGGAATTCTGTTCCCTTTTGGGAATTCCAATCCATTCCATTTTGGGAATTTCATTCCATTTTGGGAATTCCATTCCTCTCCATTTTGGGAATTCCATTCCATTTTGGGAATTCTCTTCCATTTTGGGAATTCTCTTCTATTCCATTTTGGGAATTCCATTCCATTTTGGGAATTCCATTCCATTCCATTTTGGGAATTCCATTCCATTCCATTTTGGGAATTCTATTCCATTTTGGGAATTCCATTCCCCTCCATTTTGGGAATTCCGTTCCATTTTGGGAATTCCATTCCATTCCATTTTGGGAATTCCATTCCACTCCATTTTGGGAATTCTCTTCCATTTTGGGAATTCCATTCCACTCCATTTTGGGAATTCCATTCCATTTTGGGAATTCCAATCCATTCCATTTTGGGAATTCCATTCCACTCCATTTTGGGAATTCCATTCCATTTTGGGAATTCCAATCCATTCCATTTTGGGAATTCCATTCCACTCCATTTTGGGAATTCCATTCCACTCCATTTTGGGAATTCCATTCCATTCCATTCCATTCCATTCCATTCCATTCCATTCCATTCCATTCCATTCCATTCCCCTTTGGGAACTCCATTCTGTTCCTCAATTTTAATTGGCGTGGAATTAAAATTGAGGAATGGAATTCCCAAATTTTTAATTTTGGAAAACTAAAATGAAATTAATTTGAATTTAATTATTTTAATTTTAATTAAAATTAAGATTAAATGAATGGAGGGAGCTCTGGGATTGATGCCACCTGACCCTGCAGAATTTGTTCTTAATTTTATTTTATTTTATTTATTTTATTTTATTTTATTTTATTTTATTTTATTTTATTTTATTTTATTTTACTTTATTTTATTTTATTTTATTTTATTTTATTTTATTTTATTTTATTTTATTTTATTTTATTTTATTTTATTTTATTTTTGGCAGGTGAAGACATCTGACCTCACTGAGGCTTTTCCATGAATGAATCAAATGTCAAAGAGCTGAAATAAAGAGAAAAAATAGAGATTGAAGCAGAGAATTGTCCTGCAGGAGCACGGGCAAGCCCCAAAAGTTCCTTATTTCCTTTAAAAACACTTTATAGTTCCTGAAATTCATAATGAGGGTCTCAAATAATTAAATTTGGCTTTTAGTAGCAGCTTTTAAGAGGGTGGGATTTGGCCTTTAAAATCAGCTTTTGTTGACTCAGATCCTGTGGTGTTGCTTGGGATGGTGAGAATTCGCTGAACAGATTTTCTGCATTGATAAATATTAATATTCATTATTATTATTAATTTAATTATAATTTATTATTATTATTGTTATTATCAATTATTAGAGCTTTTAAAAGCCTTCAACTTCGTCCTGCTTTTTCCCTGCTTTTCTTTTGTTGTTTGGCTGTTTTGGGGATTTTAATTTGGATTTTTCGCGGAGCCCGCAAGCCCCAAAGCCCCGGGCAGAGGTCACAGCTCTGCCCCCAGGGATGGCACCTCCCCCCAGATTTACTGCCTGGCCAGCCCCAAAACAACCCCAAACAACCCAAAATAACCCAAAAAACTCTGGGAAAATCTCTGCCAGCAGCACGGAGCTGGAGGCAAAGAGCAGCTCGGAGTGCTGAGTAGGGCCAAAGTTTAGTTTCACTTTTTCTTTTTCCCAAGGAAAGGAAGGAACAGAAAATAAATTTTAAAATATCCTGCAGTGTTTTCAACTCTTGTGTGATCCCACAAAAGGGACTGGGGGGTTGGGGACAGGAGGAAAAATCTTTTCCCTGAGTTTTTTCCAGGGCAATCCCAGAATTTCCTTCCCTTTGGAAAAGTAAAGGAGCAGAACATTCCTCTAAATTTCATTTATTTCTGTTTCTCTCTGTTCCTACCAAGGGGAAATCCAGAGATTTCACCCAGAGGAGCTGGGCAGGGGCAGGGAGAGATCCCAAAGGGGCTGGGGGCTGCAGGGATTTTGTATCCAAATATTGCATTTTTTTCTGTATTTATTTTATTTGTATTATTGCACATTATTTGTATTTTTTTCTCCACCAAGCTGCCCCTTTGTTTAATAATCCTCACAGCCTGAGCAGGAGGTTGTCCCTGTAAATTATTTCTAGTCCTGGTTAGAATATAGAAATAAATATATCTATTCCATGTTTATATTCCTGGTCAGAATATAGAAATAAATATATATATTCCATGTTTATATTCCTGGTTAGAATATAGAAATAAATAAATTCCATGTTTATATTCCTGGTTAGAATATAGAAATAAATAAATTTCATTTTTATATGCCTGGTTAGAATATAGAAATATATATATTCCATGTTTATATTCCTAGTTAAAATATAGAAATAAATATATATATCCCATGTTTATAGTCCTGGTCGGAATATAGAAATATATATATTCCATGTTTATAGTCTTGGTTAGACTATAGAAATAAATATATATATTCCATGTTTATATTCCTGGTCAGAATATAGAAATAAATATATTCCATTTTTATATTCCTGGTAAGAATATAGAAATACATAAATTCCATTTTTATATTCCTGGTTAGAATATGGAAATAAATAAATTCCATTTTTATATTCCTGGTTAGAATATGGAAATAAATATATTCCATTTTTATATTCCTGGTTAGAATATAGAAATAAATAAATTTCATTTTTATATTCCTGGTTAGAATATGGAAATATATATATTCCATGTTTATATTCCTGGTTAGAATATGGAAATAAATATATTCCATTTTTATATTCCTGGTTAGAATATAGAAATAAATAAATTCCATTTTTATATTCCTGGTTAGAATATAGAAATATATATATATATATTCCATTTTTATATTCCTGGTTAGAATATGGAAATAAATATATTCCATTTTTATATTCCTGGTTAGAATATAGAAATAAATAAATTTCATTTTTATATTCCTGGTTAGAATATAGAAAAATATATATATATTCCATTTTTCTGTGTAATCCTCATGTCTCATCTTGCTGTTACTGTATATAAAATAAAAAAAAAATTCTCATTTTTTCCAAATTCTGGCAGCTTTGCAAAGCCATGGTTGGCAATAAAACGCAGCCTGGTCAATCCCTCTTTGTGTTAATTGTCATGGCCTTGGTTAAATATGTTTAAAATGGAGAGGGAGCCCCAGGAATTTCCTGGAGATGGGATAAAAATGCTCCAACACCTCCAGTGAGGTGATAAAGAGGGAATCCAACCCAATGCCCTTTCCTTCTGGAAATAAACCAAAGTTCACCAAAATCCAACACCCCTACCCTCTAGAAATAAACAAAAATCCACCAGAAATTCGATGGCCTTTTCTTCTAGAAATAAACCCAAATCGACCACCCCTACCTTCTAGAAATAAACCAAAATCCACCAAAATCCACCAGACCTTCCTTCTGGAAATAAAGCAAAATCCAATGTCCCTCCTTTCTAAAAATAAACCCAAATCCACCAAAATCCAACCCGACGTCCCTTCTTTCTGGAAATAAACTTAAATCCACCTTCTCTTCCTTCTGAAAATAGACCCAAATCCACCACAATCCAACCAAACGTCCCTTCCTTCTGGAAATAAACCTAAATCCGCCTTCCCTTCCTTCTGGAAATGAACCAAAATCCACCAAAATCCACCAGACCTTCCTTCTGGAAATAAACAAAAATCCGCTAAAATCCAAAAACCCTCTCCATCTAGAAATAAACCAAAATCTGACTCCCCTTCCTTCTAGAAATCCACCAAAATCCAAAGCGCCTTCCTTCTGGAAATAAACCTAAATCCACCTTCTCTTCCTTCTGGAAATAAACCCAAATCCACCTTCTCTTCCTTCTGGAAATAAACCCAAATCCACCTTCTCTTCCTTCTGGAAATAAATGCAAAATCCACCAAAATCCACCAGACCTTCCCTCTAGAAATAAACCAAAATCCATCGAAATCCAACCCAATGTCCCTTTCTTCAGGAAATAAACCAAAATCCACCTTCTCTTACTTCTGGAAATAGACACAAATCCACCAAAATCCAACATCCCTTCCTTCTAGAAATAAACCAAAATCCACCAAAATCCACCAGACCTTCCTTCTGGAAATAAACAAAAATCCACTAAAATCCAACAACCTTTTCCTTCTAGAAATAAACCAAAATCCAACATCCCTTCCTTCTAGAAATCCACCAAAATCCAAAGCACCTTCCTTCTGGAAATAAACCAAAATCCACCTTCTCTTCCTTCTGGAAATAAATGCAAAATCCACCAAAATCCACCAGACCTTCCCTCTAGAAATAAACCAAAATCCATCAAAATCTAACCCAATGTCCCTTCTAGAAATAAACCAAAATCCACCAGATTTCCTTCTGGAAATAAACCAAAATCCACCAGCCCTTTCTTCTAGAAATAAAGCAAAATCCAACGTCCCTCCTTTCTGGAAATAAACTGAAATCCACCAAAATCCAACACCTCTTCCTTCTAGAAATAAAGCAAAATCCACCTTCTCTTCCTTCTGGAAGTAGACCAAAATCCACCAAAATCCACCAGCCCTTTCCTTTTAGAAATAAACCAAAATCCACCAAAATCCAACGTCCCTCCCTTCTAGAAATAGGCCAAAATCCACCAAAATCCAACCAACATCCTTTCCTGCTGGAAATAAACTCAAATCCACCAAAATCCACCAGACCTTCCTTCTGGAAATAAAGCAAAATCCAACATCCCTCCTTTCTGGAAATAAACCCAAATCCACCAGCCCTTCCTTTTGGAAATAAACCAAAATCCACCAAAATCCACCAGCCCTTCCTTTTGGAAATAAATACAAAATCCACCAAAATCCAACATCCCTTCCCTCTAGAAATAAACCCAAATCCACCAAAATCCACCAGACCTTCCTTCTGGAAATAAAGCAAAATCCAACATCCCTCCTTTCTGGAAATAAACCCAAATCCACCTTCTCTTCCTTCTGGAAATAGACCCAAATCCACCAAAATCCACCAGCCCTTCCTTTTGGAAATAAATACAAAATCCACCAAAATCCAACATCCCTTCCCTCTAGAAATAAACCAAAATCCACCAAAATCCAACACCTCTTCCTTCTGGAAATAAAGCAAAATCCAACATCCCTCCTTTCTGGAAATAAACCCAAATCCACCTTCTCTTCCTTCTGGAAATAGACCCAAATCCACCAAAATCCACCAGCCCTTCCTTTTGGAAATAAATACAAAATCCACCAAAATCCAACATCCCTTCCCTCTAGAAATAAACCAAAATCCACCAAAATCCAACATTCCTTTCCTCTAGAAATAAACCCAAATCCACCAAAATCCAACACCTCTTCCTTCTGGAAATAAGGCAAAATCCACCAGATTTCCTTCTGGAAATAGACCAAAATCCACCAAAATCCACCAGACATTCCCTCTAGAAATAAACCAAAATCATTCAAAATCCAATGTCCCTCCCTTCTAGAAATAGACCAAAATCCACCAAAATCCAACCCAACATCCTTTCCTTCTGGAAATAAACCCAAATCCACCAGCCCTTCCTTTTGGAAATAGACCAAAATCCACCAAAATCCACCAGCCCTTTCCTTCTAGATATAAAGAAAAATCCAACATCCCTCCTTTCTAGAAATGAAATAAACCAAAATCCACCAAAATCCACCAGACATTCCTTCTGGAAATAAATACAAAATTCACCAAAATCCAACATCCCTTCCCTCTCTAAATGAACCCAAATCCACCATCTCTCCTTTTGGAAATGAACCCAAATCCACCATCTCTCCTTTTAGAAATGAACCCAAATCTACCATCTCTCCTTTTGGAAATGAACCCAAATCCATCTCCCCTCCTTTTGGAAATGAACCCAAATCCATCTCCCCTCCTTTTGGAAATGAACCCAAATTCCCCCAAATCCCAAATTCTCCTGCAGGAGCCCGGGAGCCTCCCCCGTTTCCCAGGAGGCCCCTGGGAGCTGGATCCCAGCTGGAATTTGGAGGTGCCCAGGTGAGTGGCACACGGGGCCGATGGCACCAACCCCGAGGGATTTCCCAGAGCTCCCTTTCCCTTCTTTTTCCCGATTTTTTCCCCTGATTCCAGCACTCAGAGCTTTAACCCAGCTCCTGTTTTCCCAAGCTGGAATTCCTTCTTATCTGCTGCCACTCTTTCCCCTCACCCTCACAATCTTGTTTTTGTCTCCTTTTTCTGTTGTGTTTGCTGTCTCTTCCGCACAATCTCGTCATCCTTGGCTTGCTTTTATTCCAAAATAAATTTTAAAAAAGGAAAAATTGCTTTCTCACTTGGAGGAAAGGAGTTTTTGCTGACATCTGGGATTCTCTTCCAAAGGTCTCATCAGTTTGGGCAGCCCTGGCTGAATTCAGCTTCCTCTCCCCTCTCAGAGCTGCCTTTTATTTTATTAGTTGGATTTTTTTAATAAAAAAGAAAGAGAAATAGGAATGCAGCCACGGATCTCTTCAAGCAGCTTTTGGTTTTGCTGAGATTTCAGTTCAGCACCGAGCAGGATTCCAACTTTTGGCATCTTTTTCAACATTAATCCTGAAATGGCCCAAAATTCTGGCTCTGCCCAGGCCCTGAGTCATGGGGCCACATTTGGAGAACTATTAAGAATTCTATTATTTATTATTATTTTGTCTAATAATTTCTTGTTACTATTTTCTTATTTTGATTTTTATTTAAAATATCATTTTTGTGTCTTCAATTTGGAAGTTTATTTTTATATATTTGACTCTAAATTTTCTTTCATTATCATTCATGTTTTATGATGATTTATTATTTATTTATTAACAATAAAATGCAGAGATAAAAATTCTTTTCTTCATGCTCAGAGCAACGATGATGATCAAAAATATTAAGGTGAAATTTATGAAAATTTATTAAAAATTAAGGTAAAATTTATTAAAAATTAAGGTGAATTTTATTAAAAATTAAGGTAAAAATTATTAAAAATTAAGGTAAAATTTGGGATTTTCGGGGGGTTTCCTGGGCAGAAATTGGGCTTTGATGATATTTCCAGCTCAGGACATTTCAGGGTTCCCCAGAATCTGCAGGGATTTCCTCTCCCCTGCCCCTCCTGGGGGTGCCACCGAGCTGGGGCTGGGTTTTGGTGTCCCCCAGGGATGGCTCCCAGCAGAGGATGCTGAATTTTGGAGCCAAAACCGCTTTGGAATCTACAACCAACCTCCCCTTCAATGCCTTTTGTCTTTTCAAAGTTTAAAAAATCCTCTCAGATTCAGAGAGTCTGAAGCCTCTAATTCTCAAACAGAAAGAAAAAGAAGGTTACACAATATTTTCCACCTTATTTCTAATAATTTTAATTTAAAACATGATCAGCCTGTCCTGCAGTACCTGGGACACCAAATGGGGCAGAAAGGTGGGAGGGCAAAAATTGGCTTTGAACCCCTTGATTTTAATAGATTTGTGCATCCAAAATTTGCTTTTTTATTAAAAAATATTCTAGAGCACAACGGTGCCCTGATGGATGGCACAGATGGATGGGATTGAATCCCTTTAAGTGATAAAATTCTGGGAAAAATGAATCTTTTTCCTCCAGAATTTTTCCCTCCTGGTCAATTTCAGAGCAGTCTTTCATTAGAGCTTGGAAAGAAATGCTGGGATTCCAAGAAAATGCAGATTTTCAAAGAAAACCTGGTGGAAAAGGTCAAGACTTCAGGCCCAGATTGTTCACACCCCCTGCTTTGGCATGGTTTTTTCCCAATATTGTAAATTTTTGCCATTTTTGTTGTTGCTGTGGGCACTGTGGTTTTGTGTCCTTTGGGATCCTTGCAGTCATTAATTCCTCATTAGAGCCCAGCACTAATTGTGGTAAACACCCACCTGTTCTGGACACTTGGGGGGAAACTCAAACTTCAGAAATCCAAATTTCACTTGAAACTCCCCAGAATGGTGAAAGTGGGAGGGGGAAAATTGGCTTTGGACCCCTTGCTTTTAATATTATTTATGTACCCAAAATTTGCTCTTTTGTTAAAAAAATATTCTAGAGCACAACAGAGCCCTGATGAATGGCACAGATGGATGGGATTGAATCCCTTTAAGTGAGAAAATTCTGGGAAAAATGAATCTTTTTCCTCCAGAGTTTTTCCCTCCTGCTCAATTTCAGAGCAGTCAAGAAAATGCAGATTTTCAAAGAAAGGTGGGAGGGCAAAAATTGGCTTTGAACCCCTTGATTTTAATAGATTTGTGCATCCAAAATTTGCTTTTTTATTAAAAAATATTCTAGAGCACAACAGTGCCCTGATGGATGGCACAGATGGATGGGATTGAATCCCTTTAAGTGATAAAATTCTGGGAAAAATGAATCTTTTTCCTCCAGAATTTTTCCCTCCTGGTCAATTTCAGAGCAGTCTTTCATTAGAGCTTGGAAAGAAATGCTGGGATTCCAAGAAAATGCAGATTTTCAAAGAAAACCTGGTGGAAAAGGTCAAGACTTCAGGCCCAGATTGTTCACACCCCCTGCTTTGGCATGGTTTTTTCCCCAATATTGTAAATTTTTGCCATTTTTGTTGTTGCTGTGGGCACTGTGGTTTTGTGTCCTTTGGGATCCTTGCAGTCATTAATTCCTCATTAGAGCCCAGCACTAATTGGGGTAAACACCCGCCTGTTCTGGACACTTGGAGGGGGAAAACTCAAACTTCAGAAATCCAAATTTCACTTAAAATTCGGGAATGACTTCATGGCAAAGGTGGGAGGGCAAAAATTGGCTTTGGACCCCTTTCTATTAATATTATTTCTGTACCCAAAATTTGCTCTTTTTTATTAAAAAATATTCTAGAGCCCAACGGTGCCCTGAGGGATGGCACAGATGGATGGGATTGAATCCCTTTAAGAAAATGAATCTTTTTCCTCCAGAGTTTTTCCCTCCTACTCAATTTCAGAGCAGTCAAGAAAATGCAGATTCTCAAATTAAAACTGGTGGAAAAGGTCAAGACTGGTCCAAGTGGTTCAGACCCCCTGCCTCGGCGTGGTTTTTTCCCTAATATTGTAAATTTTTGCCATTTTTGTTGTTGCTGTGGAGCCTTTTGGGCTGCCTGGTTTAATTCTGCAGCAGATTCATCCTGGCAGAGGTTGAGCCTGGCCTGGGCTTCTCCTAAACCCACCCTGAGGTTTAAATCCACGCTGGGCTGAGTGCAGGTGACCATGGGGGGTGAAGCTTTGTCCTCATGCCAAAATCCCCCAACAGGAGTTTTTCCAGGTGGGAATGTCCCTCTGGAGGTGAAAATCTCTTCTTCAAACTCCCATTTCACTGCTGCCTTCAGGAGCCACCCAAAGCCAAGGCCAGCAGAGCAGGAGGGCACAGAAAATGAGGTTTTGTGGGAATTGAAGAATTCTGAGCATTTTCTGGGCCCCAAATTCCAGAGGAATCGTTGTGGTGCTCCTGGGACAGGGAAGAACTGACATGGGAGCAATTGGCCTTTTTTCCTTGGGTTTTGTGACTTGTCCCCAGCAACCCCAGGCCTGAAATAATCTTTATTTGGCACAGACCCCTCTGCTGTCACCTCCTTTTGGCCAGATGACCACACAGGCAGAGAATTCCCCCGGAATTCCCCGTGCTGCCACCTGACCCAGACATTTCCAGCAAGTTTTATCTTTGGATTAAAAAAAAACAGGATTTCATGAAGCCAAAGTGGTTTTATTTAGTGAGGTTTTTTTGGTTGTTTTTTTTTTTTTCCCACCTGTTTTTTGGGGGGGCTGAATTTAACTTTGATTCATTTTTTTAAAATCACAGGAGGTGGGAGAGAGCAGAGGGGGAGCAGGGAAACGAATCCATCATGGCAAAGCTGAACTTGGCAGGAAGGAAACCCCCTTGCATTTGGCCACTGGCCTTTCTGAAGTGTTTTAAAGTAAAATTGGAGGGCTGTGGCCACCCTGGGTTCAAAAGCAGATTTAAACTGGGTGGCAGAAACAGAGGGCTGTGATTTAGGGGGGGTTGAGGGGACAAAAAGAAGCAGGGAGGGACAACCCAAGTCCTCTCCATTCCAGAATGTGATATTCTGAATGACACAGCCACATCCAAAAAAAAAATGTATCCTGTGGGGTGACTGAGGATTTAGGGAGATTACCTCTAATCCTCCTCAGTCAATAAAAAAAAAGAAAATAGAATAGATCCTTTCTTCTTGGAAAGACAATGCCATTGAATACGTCTGCTGGAGCTGGAAAATTGGCAGGGTGTGTTTCATGTCAGAATTACATCTGAGACCTCCACAAGTCCAGGCTCTGAACTTTATCTGCTTTGCCTTCGTGCAGCCAGGGCTGTAAATGCATTTTCCTCTTAAGCTCCCTGAACTTTTTGTGTCTGACAGAAGGTTTGGAAATTGGCCTGGTGATGGGAACGAACAGCAGCACGGAGATGCTGCCGGGTCCTTCAGGCTGGGAAAATCAGCTGTGAGCAGAGCCAGGTTTATCTCTGGTGCTGCTTCCTGAGCTGCTGCATCCTCATTTTCTTCTTTTTTATCTTCCTTTTGTGTTGCTTCATTTTCTTATTGTTCCACCTGTGCATTTGGAGTAGAAATAAACCTAAAAAGTAGAAATAAAATTGCACTTGTGGCTTTCAGGAGAGGTCCCATCCATTTCTGAGCTGGAATCCAGAGGGTCCCACCCTGAGGATGCTGGAGACACCTGGATTAAATTCCTTGTCCTGTTCTTGGAGGGCTCCAGGAGGAAAATGCTCTCTGAGATTATGTTTAAGTTCATTATCATTCATAATTCTATTATGCAATAATAATTTGTGCCTGTCTCATGCTGTCACTTCAAATTGGGATAAAATTCCCTCCATACCTTGGAGGTTGGGAGCTTAGCAGGTATTTGCTGTGGGGGTTCCTTTGGTTGGAGTTCAGGATAAAATCCTGCTCCTTTGCCCGGGGATTGAGGGTGAAATCCTGCTCCTCTGGACTGGGACTGAGCATCAAATCCCATTCCTGGGCACTGGGATTCGGAGGGAAATCCCATTTCTCTGGACTGGGAGCGAGGGTGAAATCCCATTCCTTGCATTGGGATTCACAGTGAAATCCCATTTCTCTGGATTGGGACTCACAGTGAAATCCCATTCTTTGCATTGGGATTGAGGATGAAATCCCATTCTTTGCACTGGCATTCAGAAGGGAATCTCATTTCTCTGGACTGGGATTGAGGGTGAAATCCCATTTCTCTGGATTGGGATTGAGGATGAAATCTCATTCCTTGCATTGGGATTCACAGTGAAATCTCATTCCTCTGGATTTGGATTAAAAATGAAATCCCATTTCTCTAGACTGGGATTCACAGTGAAATCCCATTCCTTGGCATTGGAATTGAGGATAAAATCCCATTCCTTGCATTGGGATTCCCAGTGAAATCCCATTTCTCTGGATTGGGACTCACAGTGAAATCCCATTCTTTGCATTGGGATTGAGGATGAAATCCCATTCTTTGCACTGGCATTCAGAAGGAAATCTCATTCCTCTGGACTGGGATTCACAGTGAAATCCCATTCCTTTGCACAGGGATTCACAGTGAAATCCTATTCCTTGGCATTGGAATTGAGGATAAAATCCCATTCCTTGCATTGGGATTCACAATGAAATCCCATCTCTCTGAATTGGGATTGAGGATGAAATCTCATTCCTTGCACTGGATTCACAGTGAAATCCCATTTCTCTGGATTGGGACTCACAGTGAAATCCCATTCTTTGCATTGGGATTGAGGATGAAATCCCATTCTTTGCACTGGCATTCAGAAGGAAATCTCATTCCTCTGGACTGGGATTCACAGTGAAATCCCATTTCTCTGGATTGGGATTGAGGATGAAATCCCATTTCTCTAGACTGAGATTCACAGTGAAATCCCATTCTTTGCATTGGGATTGAGGATGAAATCCCATTCTTTGCACTGGCATTCAGAAGGAAATCTCACTTCTTTGCACTGGGATTCAGAGTGAAATCCCCTTTCTCTGGACTGGGATTAAAAATGAAATCCCATTTCTCTGGACTGGGATTCACAGTGAAATCCCATTTCTCTGGACTGGGATTCACAGTGAAATCCCATTCCTTGCATTGGGGTTGGGAACAAAATCCCATTCCTTTGTGAAGTCACCCTCAGACCTCACTGCCAGCTTTGGGCTCTGCATCCTGAAGATTCAAATCCTAACCCCAACTCAAATTCCATCCATGTAAACCCAGGTATTCCCTGCATTTCTGGCGTTCCTGTCTCACCTCTGTCAGCCCAAGAACAGCTGGTGTTTCATAAACTCATTAAAATATTCATCCCTGCCTTCATCCAGGTGCTCCCTGGAAAACCTGCAGCCTCTAAACCCAGAGAGCTCATGAGGAAAAAGGAGAGAATCGTGGATGGTCCCACAAAACTCCAGGAGCAGGAGGTGGAACTCCAGACAGACACTACAGACGGGCTCTCTGCTGACAGGTTTTGAAACAATATTTAATTTATTTGCTTTTTCAGGTTGGCCTCGTGGCTCTTGTCTTGGCAACCTCCTGCTGAGGGGACCTGGTTTAGCTCCCTCGTGTTTGAGCTGCTGCTCTGCTCCCTCCTTCCTATTTTTCTGGTACTTCCACTCAGGAATGATACAGCTCTGGAAAATGTCATGAATTTTTCAGAGTTGTAAAGTTTGTTAATGGATATTTCACCATAAATCTTCCTCCAAACAGCAAAATCACTGCCCTGGCTGTCCCAGGCAGCATTTGGCACCAGAGCTTTGTGTGTTTCCACCTTTTTTGAGAGTTTGCAAAGCCAGAATGTGAGATTTTTGTTTTCTCCACCAGGGAAGGAGGCTGTTTGGTGGTGAAAAACCCATAAATTTGGTCTGAGCAGAATCTTGGGGCATTTGGGATTTGCCACAGATGGAAATCCATTATTGGGATGGCAAGGTTCATCTTTTCACCTTCCTAGAAAAGCCATCAGTCTGCAGCGCCGTGAAAAGATCCCAGATGAAAATGGAAAATCCTACAGAGAGCAGCAGTTCTTCCAAGAAAACCTCAGCAAGTCTGCTCCCCTCCTGCCCAGGGTGGTGGAAACACAGAAATACAGATCAGCCTGGGATGCATGGAACACACAGAGCAGCACAGGAGAGGAAATCAGAGCTGGGAGAATTCTCATGGATTTCCTAGCTGGAAAGAAGATGATGTTTGCTGGTCCAGGTTTCAAATCTGGATTTTAATTTTTTTAAAATTTTAATTTTAAAAATTTTAATTTTTTGAATTTTTTTTTAATGGAGCTGAACCATTTTCCTGTAGAAATTTCCATGGTTCCACCCAAACTCAGTTGGTTTTATCAGCACAGGGGTTTGGGGGTGCAGAAAACACCATGAAAACCTCCTGGGATAAATGGTGAACAAACAGCTCCAGCTGTTAGCTGGACTTGCTGCAGAATCTGGGAATATTCAGTGTGAAATTTGTGATTCCTGGGGTGAAAACACCCAATTTCTTGGGATAAAAAGCAGGAGAGGCACCTGAGGGAAGGGAGTTCTGGTGGGGTGGAACTCCTGCCATGTGAGAGCACCGAGGGATTGGGGCAAGATGTGCTGAGTCCTGGGCAAAATCCTTTATTCCAGCTGATTCCTGAGGCTGCTGCTGGCTTTTTCACCCCCTCCCTGGTCACAGATGCTTTTTGGCAATTAAATGAGCTCGCAGCCAGCCAGGGCTCCCAGGTTTTATTTGGAAACATTCACCTTTGAAATGGTTAATTACTCCCCCAGTCCCTCCCAAACTGCTTTTTTCAAGTTTTCTAATTTCCATGCCATGACTGGGCAGCAAATCCCAGCCCAGCTGCAGCTACTGATCCCCTCTAACCCTTTTTTTCTCTTAGTTGTAATTTCAACTATCAGCTCAACAATAAGCCCAGCTCCTAATCTCAGCATGAACAAATGGAAAATTGTCAAATGACGCACAATTTTAAGCTTCTTGCTGTATAAATTAGACAGAGTGCGTCAGCTCATTGGAATACTCTGACCTTTTCTCCTTAAAAATCTTGGGGGGGAAGCTCTGGGAAGCCCGAAGTTGAGTCTGCTGTATTTACAGGGAGCATAAGGCACCAATATGGACAGAAATAAAGGAGCTGCTGCTGAAAATACCAGGGGGAGAGGAGGGCAGGCAGGGAGGGAGGAATGCCAATAAAAGCCAGACTGCTGGGAGCTTTCAGCAGCTGAATTCCCTTGGTGTTGGTACAGGATATCATTCCCCCACCCTCCAGTGCAAAACCAGGGATCCTGCGGGGTTTTAAATTGAATTTCTAATTGCTGCCATTAGCACCGGGCCCTTGATTTCAGCTGGGAGGTGCCACGAGGTGAATTTGGCCTTTTTTTTTGGAAGAGTTTGGCCCGGGGAGGTGGCATGGGAGGGTGGAGCCCATCAGCAGCACAGGCTTGGGATGGCTCCCCGGGAATTGGGAATTCCTCCTCCTCCTGCAGCTCCTGAGTGAAGCTGGGGGGAGGAAAGTCCCCAAATTTCCTTGGAGGAATTCTGCTGTCCTTGCCCTCGGTGCTGGTGCTGTTGTGTCACTGGGGTTTGGGCTCAGAGTGCTGCTGACCCAGTTATTTAGGGAATTTCTCTTTGGAGAAACAATGGGTTTTAAAGTCCTTTCCACCCCTGAGCATTCTGTGTTTAAAAAAAAGGTTTTTATGCTCAGGTGGGTCGTGGTTTGTGTGGGAATAATTTTATAATAATTTTTATATTTATTTATTTATTTATTTATTTATATTTTTATTTAATTATTTAATTTTTATTTATATTTATATATTTACATATTTATTTAATTATTTATTTATATTTATATATTTATATATTTATATATTTATATATTTATATATTATTTGTATTATATTTGTATTTATATTATATTTATATTATATTATATATAATATATATTTATATATTATATATTTATAGTTTATATATAAAATATGTAAAATATATATTTATATAATATATATATAATTATATATAAAAATATATATAATATGTCTTTATATATAAAATATATATAGAATATATATCTCTCTAATATATATAATATATAATATATATGATATATATATCGCATATATTATATATATCATATATATTATTACATATATTCTATTCTATTCTATAAATATATATTATAGAAAATTATAGGAATTATATATTATAGAAAAAATATATATTTCTAATTTTATAATAATTTTATACCATAGACAACACTTTAAAAAACCCCTCTTTCTTCGGTAGTCAGTTGAATTTTTAATTAATTCCTTCTCCTATTTCTGGACAGAATTTCAGATTAATTTGTTTTAGGGAAACCTTTCAATCCAAGTGTGAGTGATGCCTGTGAAGGGTTTTTCTCTGTGGGTTCTGAGCCAGGCCCTGTGTTGGTTCTGGGCTTCTCCCTGCCCTTCACCCCACATGAAAGGAGTTGTTTCATTATTATCATCATCTTTTCTTGCCTTACAATTATTCCTATTGTGGAGAGAGAAATAAAAGGAAAGGGAGAAAAAATCCCCAGGGTTTGGTTGTAGACATGAGGTTGAATTTTAGCTTGTGAACCACCCTAAACCTGAGGTTTTATCTGAGCTGAAACTTGAAAAAGATACAAAATAATTTGGGGTAAAAATTGTTTCTGTTTAGTTGTCGGTGCTCTCTGAGGAAGAAAGAGATAATCTGGTTTGTCTGAGATGAATCATGGAATCGTTTGGGTTCTTGGGAGGAAAACAGAAGGAAAAGCTCTTCAAGGAAAAGACCCTGAGGACCATCAAACCCAGCAGTGCACCTGGCACCAAGGCCACCCAGCAGTGTCCCTGTCCTAGGCTGATGGGAAAGTGAATTTTTGGGGAGCTTGTGGTCAAACCAATCCATGCTCACGGTTTTTCAGAAGACAATGACAGTCCCCAAGTGCCACTTTCAGCTGTCACCGTCCATGGAGGTCTCCAAAAACCCAACCAGCCCCAAGTGGTGGCCCTGGTGATCCCCTGGGGATGGCTTTGATGTCCCCACCTCTGCGATGTCCTTCTGCACCTGGAGGCCCCTGCTCAAGGCGATGTTTTATTGGCTCATCAAAATATTCATCCTTGCCTTCACTCATCAAAATATTCATTCCTGCCTTCACTCATTAAAATATTCATCCCTGCCTTCACTCATTAAAATATTCATCACTGCCTTAACTAATAAAAATATTCATCCCTGCCTTAACTCATCCATATATTCATCCATCCCATCCAGGTGGTCCCCGGAAAATTTGCAGCCTCTAAACCCAGAGAGCTCGTGAAGAAAACAGAGAAAATCATGGATGGTCCCACAAAACTCCAAGAGCAGGAGGAGGCAAATGTTATAAAATTCCTACTGGAATGTTTAATAGGTAGAAAATGAGAATTTATCAAGAAGCAGTTCAAAAAATTACAAGCATTCAATGCCTGTCATGTTTTGAGGGGCTGGTTCCCTTCTTTTGTTTTCCAACATTGAAATAAGACAATTTATACAGTGAAATAAGCTTAGGATAGGCTAGTAAGTAACATATGTGAAAATAAATTATTATTAACGTTAATACTAAAATAATAATATTCATATATTGAAATATTGTTCCCAGAATTTATAAACAACTGGTGAACCCGAAAAAGGGACAAAGTGGTGGCAGAGGCTGAGGAGAGGGGACCAAGGCTCTGTCCCAGCCCTCAGAGCTCCTCCATTCAGGTTCCCAGCTGCTGGGATTGTTGTCCCCTTGCCCCAGGATTTGCTGTGGAATTCGTTAATGCAAACCCCGGGTGGAACTGTGGATAGTGAAAGGCACAAATGGGCTGGAAAAATGAGGGAAAAAAGGATGGAAAAATCCCCAAAGTGAAACTGCAAAATCTGAAAGGTGCAGGGCTGGGCTGGGGGGACCTTGGAGCCCTAAACCCAACGTGTGGATGTGTTTCCATCCCAGGAGAAATGCTCTGTGCAATTGATTTCCTTCTAAAACTCCGTGAGCTGAGGGGGGATCCAGCTCCAGGCCACTCCAGAGACTCCTTGCCATTCCTTACATCTATTCCTGCTCATAAATGAGACTTCTATTTATTGATTTCTCACTGGTTTTACTTCAGTTTTCTCCTCTGCTTCCTCACATGTTGTCCTAAATTCTCCTCCTTGTGCCGTGGATGGAGCCCCAGGACTTCACCTCCTTCACACCCACAGGCTCCTTTTCAAAACCTGCTGCTTTATGCATTATTCTTTATTTTTAAACTTTCCAGGGAGTTAAAAATAGACCTGATCCTTTTCACTCTCTTATAAATAAAGAGCAGCTCGGGCTTGGGCATTGAGCAGAATCCATTGGTTGGGGAATTCCAGCTGGGGAATGCATCAGTTCCCTCCATCAGGGGCTGCTTCTGCTT
This sequence comes from Haemorhous mexicanus, assembly GCF_027477595.1. Classification (NCBI taxonomy): domain Eukaryota; kingdom Metazoa; phylum Chordata; class Aves; order Passeriformes; family Fringillidae; genus Haemorhous; species Haemorhous mexicanus. Next base: position 10,164,800 of record NC_082360.1, on the reverse strand, counting down.
CTCCAAAAAATTTCCATCCAAACAGGAGCTGTTTTTTTGGAAATGTGTGATCACCAAAGCCCCTTGACCATTGGGAATGTGCATCTCTGTCTCCTTTTGCCTCGTTATTTCCTCTTCTGATCCTCTTGGCCGTCCCAGAAATTCATCTGATCAGAAATGTCTCTTCTTCAGAAATAATTACTTCTTATGTTTTAGCCAGGACTTTTCCTTCTTTCCCTAAATTTTATTTTCCTCGCAGATGAAACATTCAAGCCCATAATTTATGGGTTTCTGCTCTGAACACTGATGTTCATTGTGTTCATCCATTAGGGCTGCAGCACAGGGAGAGCTTGTCTTGGATTTGGAAGTAATGAAAACAAATGGTCAATGTTGTAAAATCAGTTTTTTGTGGTAGAAATGGGAATCTGAGTCTTTTTGGCTCCTTCCAAACCGTGCTGAATTGGTGGAATGGTAGGTTAGGAATGGTGTCATTAATCCAAATTAAGGATTGCAGCAGTGAGCTGAAAACCAGCTTCTGGTTAATAAAATCAAGGAAAACTGATGGGACTGGGAAGTGTGCAAACCCCGGGCTCAGGGAATGTTTCTGTGTCTGCTCTGGGGTGCCCTGACCCCCAGGGCAGCTCTGACTCTGACCCTCATTCATGGAGAAAGTTTCCCAAACTCCAGAGTGGACTGGGACCCACCAAAGTGTGCAATAGATTCCAGAGAGCAGTGAGGGTGGGTGAGAAATTGAGGGTTTGGGGTTTTTGGTGTGTTGTGGGTGGAAGCAAGATGTGGGCACAGGGTGTCATCCTGGGCTGCTTCTTCCTCCTTCTCCAGGGGTTTGGGTGGCATTTTGGAATTGGGCAGAAAAGTCCCCACTGGGGCTCTGTGGGATCAGTCATTGGGGTAAAAGGGAAATAATCCAGGTGTCAGCTCTTCATTGGACAGTTCAGTCTTAAAAGCCCTTGGACCAAGAGATTGTTGGGCATTTTGTGCCTTCTGATGGAAAGCTGCAGAACTCACAGCAGTGAGACTGTTTTAGTGATAAGAAATAATAAACACCTGAGTGTGAACAGGAATTATCATCTCCAGTGCCTTCAGTCCAGACCCAGAGAAACCCAGAGCTGGGACCCCCACACTTCCTCATGGGTTTGGGTGACATTTTGGAATTGGGTGTAAAAATCTGCATTGCAGCTCTGTGGGATCAGTTATTGGATTAAAAAGGGAAATAATCCAGGTGTCAGCTCTTCATTGGACAGTTCAGTCTTAAAAGCCCTTGGATCAAGAGATTGTTGGGCATTTTGTGCCTTCTCATGGAAAGCTGCAGAACTCACAGCAGTGAGACTGTTTTACTGATAAGAAATAATAAACATTGAATTCTAACAGGAATTATCATCTCAAGTGTCTTTAATCCAGACCCAGAGAAACCCAGAACTGGGATTGGGTGCTTTCCAGATACCAGGAAAACTGGGAGGTAAAATCCCATTAATTGGTGATTTTGACACTCCTGCTTTAACCTGGAGTGTCAGAGCTGAAGTCTCACTCCAGCAGAGATCATCACACGTTTAGTGAGTGAGGAGTGGATTCCCAAATGGATTCCCCACCCCACCGAGCTCAGAGCATCCCTGACGAAGCTCTAAAAGGAGCAGAGGGGAAAACAGGACCCTCTCTTCTTCCCAAGGACTCAGGGGGAGGGAATTGGAAACTAAAACCTGCTGCAAAAAGAACTGCTGGGTTGGAGATAAATGAATAAAAATACCCAGCCAGCAAGCAGGGACAGCTGGGGGGCTAAACCCAACAGCAAGGGTGGAAAAACAGGGCTGGAAAATCAATATTCCCGTGGGGAAAAGGTTTGGCAGGGCCTCATTTCCACCCTGCAGCTCCTGGAACTCTCCCAGCAACACCTTGGGCCAGGCTGCGACCTCGGGCACAGGAGGGACAGGCGGGGGATGGGAAATTCCCTGCTTGGGTCCATCTGCTCTCCAGATTTCTCTGACTCGCAGCTGGAGGGCCGGGAGAGCTTCAGCACCAGGGGAGGAATGGGCGTTATTGGGAATGGGCGTTATTGGGAATGGGCGTTATTGGGAATGGGCATTATTGGGAATGGGAGTTATTGGGAATGGGAGTTATTGGGAATGGGCATTATTGGGAATGGGCATTATTGGGAATGGGCGTTATTGGGAATGGGCATTATTGGGAATGAGCGTTATTGGGAATGGTCATTATTGGGAATGGGAGTTATTGGGAATGGGCGTTATTGGGAATGGGCATTATTGGGAATGGGCGTCGTTGGGAATGGGAGTTATTGGGAATGGTCATTATTGGGAATGGGCATTACTGGGAATGGGCATTATTGGGAATGGGAGTTATTGGGAATGAGCATTATTGGGAATGGGAGTTATTGGGAATGGGCGTTATTGGGAATGGGCGTTATTGGGAATGGTCATTATTGGGAATGGGAGTTACTGGGAATGAGCATTATTGGGAATGGGAGTTATTGGGAATGGGCGTTATTGGGAATGGGCGTTATTGGGAATGGGCATTATTGGGAATGGGCATTATTGGGAATGGGAGTTATTGGGAATGGGCGTTATTGGGAATGGGCGTTATTGGGAATGGGCATTATTGGGAATGGGAGTTATTGGGAATGGGCGTTATTGGGAATGGGCGTTATTGGGAATGGGAGTTATTGGGAATGGGAGTTACTGGGAATGGGAGTTATTGGGAATGGGAGTTATTGGAAATGGGAGTTATTGGGAATGGGCGTCGTTGGGAATGGGAGTTATTGGGAATGGGCATGATTGGGAATGGGAGTTATCGGGAATGGGCGTTATTGGGAATGGGCATTATTGGGAATGGGAGTTATTGGGAATGGGAGTTATTGGGAATGGGCATTATTGGGAATGGGCGTTATTGGGAATGAGCGTTATTGGGAATGGGAGTTATTGGGAATGGGCATTATTGGGAATGGGAGTTATTGGGAATGGGCATTATTGGGAATGGGCGTTATTGGGAATGGGCATTATTGGGAATGGGAGTTATTGGGAATGGGCGTCGTTGGTAATGGTCATTATTGGGAATGGGAGTTAGTGGGAATAGGCATTATTGGGAATGGGCGTTATCGGGAATGGGCGTTATTGGGAATGGGAGTTAGTGGGAATAGGCATTATTGGGAATGGGCGTTATCGGGAATGGGCGTTATTGGGAATGGGAGTTTTTGGGAATGGGAGTTATTGGGAATGGGCGTTATTGGGAATGGGCGTTATTGGGAATGGGCGTTATTAGGAACGGGCATTATTAGGAATGAGCATTATTAGGAATGAGGATTATTGGGAATGGGCATTATTGGGAATGGACATTATTAGGAGTAAGAATTATTAGAAGTGAGCATTAGTAGGAGTAAGCATTGTTAGGAGTGAGGAATGCTTAATTAGGAATGAAGCATTATTAGGAGTAATAATTATTAGGAATGAATATGATTATTATTATTACTATTATGCTCAAAATGAGAATTTTAAGGAATGAGCATTATTAGGAATGAACATTATTAGGAGTGAGGAATGCTTCCATAGGAATGAAGCATTATTAGCAGTAAGAATTATTAGGAATGAGCATTTTAAGGAATGAACATTCTAAGGAAAGAGCATTATTAGGAATGAACATTATCAGGAGTGAGCATTATTAGGAGTGAGCATTTTAAAGAATGAGCATTTTAAGGGATTACTACTCCCAGTACTAGGAGTAATATTAGGAATTAGGAGTAATATTGAAAATTCCTAATATTGGGAATTATTACTCCTAATTACCCCTAATAATTATTAAGAGCCAGCATTATAAGGAATGATCACTTTAAGGAGCGAGCATGATGAGGAATAAGAATTATTAGGAGTGAGCATTTTAAGGAATGAGTGTTTTAAGTAATTATTACTTGCATACAATTATTAATTGCATACATTACTTTATTGTCTGCAGACATTTGAAGAGCCTCCAAAAGCATCAAAATCTCATCACATTTTCCATTATTAAACTTAAAAATCAGGGGTTTAATATCTGCATCGAGGAGAATCTAATTTTGATGCTACTATGGTGATACTGCCCTATCAAAAAATATGTAAGAATTAATCAGCCTCGCCTGGAAACTTAAAGTAAAGAACAAAATGTTCATCCTTTGCCTACTCCAAATGTGTGGTGGGAGACAAAGGTAACTGGGATAAAAATAGCAAAAATTGCCTCATTTCACAATCAGATCCCTCCTGAACAAATATTCAGGTTTGTGCTGTTCTAGGTGGGAGCATCCTGGAGTGCTCTATAAATGGACACAGCATTCCAGGCAGGCTGGCAACCCCCTGGAGCTGAAGGAAACAGCAAAAAACCCTGGAGATATTGGAAATATTTCTCCTACAATCAAGGCAAGGAACGTGGAGTCGTGAAGGTGAAGGACATTGGCAGGTGAAGTTGAAAAAGTACATTTGGAACGAGCTTTTTGGGTTAAATGTTTATAAAATCAGTCCCAAATACTTGGAAAAATTTAAAATATAAAAAATTGGAAATTCTAAACATGGGCAATAAAATGGAAAATCCCAACGTGCTGAACAGGATTCCCTCCCTGCACCACCCTGGGCAAGGCTCAGTGCTCCAGGTTATTCTGGTCCCTGTCGTTGGTGCTGTTTGGGAATTTCCAGGATATCCAAATGGAACTCCAGCCAGCATTGGCAGGAAAAAAAAAAAGCCACCTATAAAACTATTTTAGACTGAAACACGTCCACAGCTCCTCCCGGGGTGCTTTGCAGGGCTCACTCAGGGATGGAGTCAAGCTCTCTGCTGGTAAAATAAAACCCCACCACAATATTTAGCTTGCAACTGTGCACTTGCAGCATGTGAAAATTGACTTAATTTTCCACAAGGGAGAGGGAAAATAGAGAGAGGTTTGTGCTGCAATTCCCAGGTGGCAGAAATGTTCTCTTGCCACTCCAAAGAAGTGAAGATTGAGCGCTCAGCACCTGACAAGTGTTTGTCCTATTAGGATTTTGATGAGTTTCACACAGAGGAAAACAGGCACTGTATTAATGAAGTGCTGTGCTAAGTGGGCTGCAGCGAGTGGAGCTTGTACAAATAAATGTATAAAAACAAAATCAGGGAAGATTAATGCCTCCAGTCGTGAAGGCAAATGACTAAGCAAATAAATATGTAAACTGTCAGAGAGTGAGAATAAAGGCATCAAGCATCAGAAAATTATGTTTTTACAGACCCAGCAGAGAAAATTGTCAGGCTGCGTTGCTTATTTAACTGCTGATATTATTGGGAAAATGAACAATGGCAATTCCAATTAACTCCTAAAGCTTTCAGATCTGCTTCATGACAGATCTGTAACCAGGGCCTTTATTCAGTGCTGCTGGGACTCAGTAACGTGGCAGGGGTCATGGGCAGGACTAATTAAGAGGTTTTAATCAAGCTGACCCAAAATTCACCGAAATTTGGGATAATCCTTCCCTCAGCCTCCAGTGGCGCTCGCTCCTCCTCTCTAGAACTGCTCCAGACAAACCAACCCGGACTCTGCTCCTGCAGGGAAAGCCCAGTTCTGGTGGCTCCTTGAATTTCCAGCGGTGAAACAATTCCCAAAATCGTTTAAGTTGGAAAAGACCTCTGTGGGATCCTCGAGCCCGAGCTGTGCCCAGTCCCCACCTTGTCACCAGCCCAGCGCCACCTCCAGCCCTCCCTTGGGCACTCCAGCACCCTCCAACGCCTGCCCGCCCTTCTCCACAAAGAAATTCCCTCTGAAGAGCCCTCAGAGGGTCGGATAAATTGTTTAGGATCGCAGTGTGCTGTACATGACACATCTTGGAAGTGTGAAAAGGAATTGTTGGCGTTTCTCCGCCGGCAATCTCTGGAGAGAGATTTGGCCTCGGCTCCGTCCCAGCTCCAGAGCTGCAGAGCCCTCACTGTTCTGGCCAGGAGTACAAACAATTTCCATTGTGCAGCTCAAGCAGAAACAAATATATACAAAGCTGTTGAATCTTGCACTTTGATGTGTTTTCATTTGGCACGGGGAGGTGTAATCATTAAACAAATGTGTTTATCTACCCGGGCAACTTTGATCTGGCGTGGGCAGTAAAAGCCTCATTACTGCAGGAGGAGTGTGAGGAGTTCTCTGAGAACAAAGAGCAGAAAGCTGGTGCTGAGCCTGCCAGGGAGGGATTGCAAGGCCTTTCAGTGCCGTCCAACACCTCGGAGAGGAATTTTTATTCTTTATAATGTATCTCTTCCTAATGCACCCCTGGAATCGCCCTGCGTTGTTGAAGCAAAAGGCGTTTTCATTCCGTTGGGATGAGGCTGGGGGCAAGTCAAGGAGATTTATTGGGGGCAGATACCAGCTCATCCTACTTCTTGCTGCAGCCAAAAGCCACGTAGGGCTGGATTTATCCAGGTCTGGGTCAGCACTGTGTGCTCAGCTGCATCTTTAGAAGATTTTGCTGTCTTGAAAGATGAGGGGCTCCTCTCACACCTTCAAACCATAAAGCAAAAGCCGTTACCTCGAGCACTCAATGTCTTCCAGGTCCATCATCTGTCAGATTCTCCCATCTGCAAGTGGTTCTGGGAGCTGGTGGGGCACGGGGAGTTCATGGGATCACTCTGTCCAGGTGTGGATAACTTTGAGTCCAAGGCTCTGTCAGGGGTGGGTGCAGATTCCCCACAAATCCTCCTTTTGCAGCCCTTCCTTTTTAACGAGTTACAAAACCCACTAATCCACTTTCTCTCCTTTTATTACGAGCTGCAAGTGTCCAAATATTTCCCCATCTGCCTCCTGACTGTACAAAGCAGTCTGCCTCTCCAGCCCAGTAAATGGAGCATTTATGACATTCCAAAAGCTGTTGCCCATTAGCAGTTTCTCAGGCTTCGGAGTGTTTTGCAACCCAGCAGTCTGCCTAATGATTGAGGGGAAAACAACATAATCATGTGCTGACATTCCAAGTGATTTTATAAGCCACTTTTATCTGGGATGCCCTTTTCCTCTCCCTGTGCTGGTCTCAATCTGCTCCATCCACTGCTGCTTTCTGTGGAGGAGCCCTAGAGGTCCTCCTTCAGCTGCTCTGGAGCTTCCCTCTCGAAGCACACGCCCTCATCCCCCAAAGATAAATGGAATTTAGCTCATGGTAACTGTTATTAACTGTCCTGAGCCTCCACTGGAATTATCCCCAAGGCACCTTCACTTTTTTAATTAAATATATGCTGAATGAGTGAAAACCATGGCTGGCTTTCTGCTGTGGAGAAGGGATGACATTGCTGGATTGTTCATCTGCAGGGCTTAGGTCTAGGTTTAAAGTTAGGTCTAGGTTTAAAGTTAGGTCTAGGTTTAAAAGTGTGGTGGCTTCCTGCCTGTCCGGAATGGCTGGGAAATAACACTTGGAGTCACTGTCCCTGGAAGGCTTAAAAAAATGAGCAGATGTGGATTTTAGGGGGCGTGGTGATATTTGGTCAAAGGTTGGACTTGGAGGTCTTTTCCAAGGTCTTTCAGAGGTGTCCCAGCTCCCAGGAGCAAAATCTTATTCCCTCTGCTAGAAAATCCTGGGTGCTGCTTCCAGCTGGGGAGGTTCATTCCCGTTAAATTCATTTTTACAAGAATTCCAGAGGCATCAGGAGTGCCACGGGAATGGAACTCCCAGCTGGGAATGTCTGGGGTCCTGTGTGGACCAGGAGAGGCCACAGAACCATTTCCCCCTCGTGGAGAAGCTTTGAAGAATGGGAAAAGTCCAAAGAACACCAGAATCTGGTAGTCCACGTGTTCAGAGGTTCTCCTGCTTCCTCTGGGCAGTGGAAATGCTCCCAGTTTTTCTGTGGGTGGAAGATGTGCCCCAAAAAAGGCTCAGCAAGGTTTCCCAGGGGTTTTGCTGAGGCTGGCATGGGGCAGAGCATGTGGCAGAGTTTTCCCCGATTTCTGAGTTCTGGGGAGGTAAAAAATGGGTCAAACTGAGCTGCCACCCCTTCTCCCCAAGGTGGGAAGCCACAGGCACACCCCAAAGTTTCAGCTGAGGCTGGTTCCTGTAAGGTTTTCCAAGGAAACCGTTTGTCAGCTGCACCAAAATCCCAGGCTGGATAAAACTCACCTTTTTGGGCTACTTTTTAGCAGAATCAGCCAAGATGATCTTTTTCTGAGCTGAGATTTACCTTACAAATAAAGCCCAAGTCTATTTAATTGAAATTAGGAGTGTTCTCATCATCCCCAGAGGAGAAGGGGGAAGGAGGTGTAAAAGCTAAACAGAATTCTACCAGGGTGCCCCCACCACTCAGATAAATCCTGCAAAGTCATTTAGCAATGTTTTTATTCCTGGTGGATTTCTTTAATCCTTCCAAGAAAAGTCAGAGGGTCAAAAGCGATGCTCACTTTTGACAGGGTTTTCATGGAAAGTTTGAGGCAGTGGAAAACAATTTCTTGGTTTGTTGTTTGGGTTTTTTTTTTCTTTATTTTTTTAATGTCGGTGATATTTACAATTTGCCAATTCTGTGCCATTTTTGGCAATTCCTGTACATGCCAGGAAATCCCAAACAGCAAAAGGGGGATGCGAACCGTGGGAGTGGAGAGAATAAAATGATAAGGGTTGTGTTATCTGGGAGCCAAAGCTGTTACCTTGAAATGAGATTGATCATTCTCAAAACAGATCAACTATTTCTGTGGGGAAAAGCTTTATAAAGACTATTGTCTTGTTAAACTATGGAAGAGCAGAACTTGAACTCTCTCTTAAGAGCATCTGTCCAAAGTTGTACAATTCTGTTTATGGTTATCCAACACGAGGCCAAACCACTGGGATTTCAAAAAAAAAGATTTTCAGAAGAAAATAGAAACTCTCATTCATTCATTCCAGCAATGAAACTGAAAAATAATTAAGTAAATTGAAAAATAAGAAATTATTTCTGCATTGTTATATGTTCATAGTTTCCAGTGTTTAGATGTTAAAACTGTGGTCGGTTTTTCTTGGTGGCTGAACTAAAGAAAGAATAGAGAAGGGGGAAAAAGGTCCAGAGGGGATTTCATTAAAGTATTAAAAGTTATGAGGGGCACAGCTGTCTGATCACTTCATTGTCCCTCGGGGAACAGTCAAGGGGTCAGGATTAATGACAACTACATTTAAAGCATGTCAGAGGGAAAATATCCGACGTGTTGAAGCAGCCTTTGGAATTAGCGGGCGCAGGAAGCCGCGGGAGGGGACGGTGTCGTTTGACTTTTTCAAGGGCTGCATCACGTTATAAACAGCTATAGCTGGGAGGGAATATTTATATCCTGACACTTATTTATATCCTGACACTTGGCAGCTCCAAAGGGACTGCGGGGCGGGGGTTTAGTGGTGGTCAAGCCTTGGCACAAACAAAAGTTATTGATGAGCAGCAAAGCCCCGCACGCTGCTCACTCGCAAAGCTGAAGGAAACGTGTCTGGAAATTAATAAACTCAATTAAATTTATCTTTTTGAGGAGTGGCTGATGAGATCCAGGAGTGTTAGGTTCAGATTAAGGCATGGCCACCATGGACTCTCTGCATGCTGTGCCCTGTAGCTCCTTTAGACTTTGCCCTGCTGCCACAAAAAATATACAAAAAAACCCCCAAAATTCAATGTAAATCTTTTCAACACAGCCTGAATCTCCATGGCTAATTCCTGTGTCACCCTGCACAGTAAACTGCAAGTAAAAGGCTTTTTTTCACCCCCAGAATTGTTCCTTATTGCTTCTGTAGCAGCACTTACAACATTACAGGAGTTAACAAAGAGGCTGAGCCAAGGTACTTGCAGGCAGTGAATAAAATGTTACCTGGGGCAGCCCATGGATGGAAATAAAATCCAGTGTGCTCCTGGGGTCGTTTCTAACCTTGTTTGGCTCCTGAAGAAAACTGCCTGTCTCCCATCCCTCTGCTGCAGCCAGGGATTGTGAGTCAGGCCCAGGTTTGCAGGTTATTAACTCATCTATTCTTAGGTGATTAAATAAAGAGTGTAAGATGTGCAAGTTAGAGCAAAAAAAAAAAAAATTACAAAATGTAGGAAAATTTGTTTCCCCCTCTTCCAAGGTTTATTTTTTGCTCAACTCCCTTCTATTCTTTTCATTTTCTTGGCGTCAGCGTCGGTTCCAGAAGTCAAATCCCACGTTAGCCTTTGTTATTTTTAATTCTCTCTCTGCTTCCAGGGATGGGGCAGCCACAGATTCTCTGGGCAACCTGTGCCAGCATCTTGCCACCCTCACAGGGAACAATTTCTCCCCAATATCCACTCTAAATTTACCTTTTTTCAGCTTAAAGTCATTCCCCCCTCATCCTACCCCTGCATTTGCATCTTTTTTTACTCCAAAGCTTCTGTAAATTTTGAAGACAAAGCATTTATGGAAGTTCATGTTCACTGAAGACCCAACTGCCTTTAATAAAAGTTCTGCTGGATTGTTTTTCTTCTGTTTAAGATTAGGAGAGGGCAGGAAAATTTAAGCATTTAAATCAAGTATCCTTTCAAACCAAAGCCTGTGGGCTCCTTTTGAGGGTATTGATGGTTTATTCTGGAAATATCCTGGCAAAAAACAGCTTCAAAAAAAGTAGCAATGATCCTGGGATTGGAGCTGGCAGGAAGTTTACAAACGTGGGCAAAATCAGTGCAAGGGCTGGAGTGGATCCTACTGCCAGGCTGGAATCAAAACTCCCTACCAGGGTGCTGAATTTAGCTTTAAGTATCCCCCAAAGTGCTGTGTGCCCCCTGGAAATTCCAGGTGACTCAAAGGTGGAGATATCCCACGTGTCTGACACGTCCTGAAGCCTGAGACAAGGGAAGAGTGGACAGCAGGAGAGCCAACACAACCTTCTCCTGCCTCTGTCCCACTCAGTCCTTCCAGGGGAGGCACAGGAGGAGGAGCTGAATAATTCCATCCTATGATTGACAACAGTGGAAGGTGCTGATGCCTCAGGATTTTACCTTTTATATTTTTCATCTGTTGGTAACCCTGCAGTTCTGCAGTGTGTCACTCCAGACTCCATGTGCAGTGGGAGCTGCTGCTTCCCCACTTTGGGCAGACACAGCAATTCCTCTCCAGGCCTGGCAATCAAGGGCACCTCACTGCCTCAGGGCCAGAGATGGGAACAAAAGGGACCTGGGGGAGCAAACCTGGGGTCAATGACTTCATCAGCTGGAGCTGGAATTGGCAGATGAACCCCCAATATGCAAATGGACCAAACTTATAGTGTCAAAACCTGTGACCCCTTGTCCATTTCGGGTGGGCCAAAATGTACCTGAAGGCCCTTCAATAAATAGAACTGCTTTTTATTCCCTGAATTCTGCCTGGCCTCTGTTTTTAGGTGGCCCCAAGGGCATCAGCAGCAGTGCAAAACAAGGGGGTCGGTGTGTTGGGTGCTGCCAATTCCCAATATGCAAATGGACCAAAAAAGTGTCAAAACCTGTGACCCCTTGTCCATTTTGGGTGGGCTTTGTCTGCCCTAAATGTACCTGAAGGCCATCCAATAAATAGAACTGCTTTTTATTCCTTTAATTTGTCTGGCCTCTGATTTTGGGTGTCCCCAAAGGCATCAGCAGCAGTGGGAAATGGAGGGGTTGGTGTGTTGGGTGCTGCCAGCTCCCAGGGACTGACTCAGGAGCAGCCTCAGCTCAGCCCAGCACTGCCCCGTGCCCTGCTGGGGAACAGGAGATGGAGCAACGTGCCTGTGTGCTGAGTCAAGAGAGCCTGAGCCTCTCTTCCCATGTGCATTGGGTTTGCAGCTATGGCAACAGTGCATGCGTGAGGAGCAGGCAGAGCTTAAAATAGGCTCAGCTCCTGCTTGGGAAGGGCTGAGAGCAAACACGTGTGGTCAGCCAAAAGCAGAGAGGGAGGCTCAGCCTTTCCCAGGGATGCCTTCGGTTTAACTTCCATGTTTTCCACACTCTGGGCTGCACTGGTAACTCTGAGCTTCACAGCAAGTGCCAGCAGTTCTCCTCACAGCTCGGTCACACAGAGCAATCCTTTTCCAGCCCCAGAACCAAGGACACCACTGCAGCTCCAGCCCAAAAAGTGCAAACAACAAAAAGGCCCAAAAAGTGCAACCAGCAGGGAATGGAGGAGAGCAACCTGGGAGGATGGGACTGCAGAACCTGGAGCTGTGGTTGGGCAGTTAACCCCAATATGGACATGACCAAAACTTATAAAAGTGTGAAAAGTCGTGACATGCTCTCCGTCTTGGATCCATCCTGGGTCCATCTTGGGTCCATCTTGGATCCATCTTGGATCCATCTTGGGTCTATCTTGGGTCCATCTTGGGTCCATCTTGGGTCCATCTTGGGTCCATCTTGGGTCCATCCTGGGTCCATCTTGGATCCATCCTGGGTCCATCTTGGGTCCATCCTGGGTCCATCTTGGGTCTATCTTGGGTGCAGCCCTGGCTGGGCTCCTGCACTGCCCAAGGTGAATCCTTTGAAGGTCTGTTAATAAATACCGGCTTTATTCCTTTAACTCTGTCCAGCCTCTGCTCCAGGCAGCCCCTTTAGGCATCACCTAACACAACAACCCATATAAGAGCCCAGATAACAACCTCAGACCCATGAGCTGGGAGCACCTGGAGCAGCAGAAGCTTTTCTAGATCCTCCAAACCTTCCCCAGAGCTCTGAGGTTTCCTCCTCCACGTCCTTTCCCAGCTGGGAAAGCTGGGATGTGTCCATCCCCAAGGGAGCTGTCGGTCAGTCGTGGCGGAAATCTGACCACCAGGTTTTGTGAGGTCAAGACAAAACCTCCCTGCACAATCCCTCGACAAAAAATCCTCCAGGAATGAGTAGATTTCATTGGGAACAAGGACATTTCTTCCAGCCCCAGCCCTACTCCACTATTTTGGAGAGGGGGAAAGCTGGGGAAGTGGAAAAGAGTAGCTTTGGCTCGGGAGCTGTAACCTGTTTTGGTCTGCGTTAATTAATTTGGCAGTGGCTGCGTGGTGTGCTATTCTTAGGCTCTCTATCCCCCTCTGCAACAAATTAGGGCTTTCACATCTGCCTAAAAATAAAACTTTCCTGTCTGCTGGCACACGAGCCAAACCAGAGTGCAGCATATGTGCAGTAAAGATGCACAGCTGTTCTGTCTATGAACTCGGGAACGTGTGAGGGGTTTTCTGTGAAGGATACAGGAGGTACCCAACACTGAGGGACGGCTTTTCCAAGAAACTGACAGGCATTGTAAAGAAGTGGCTGCAAAAGGTGAAATTAGAGGGAAACACCCGAGCAAAATTGCAAGAACTTCAACGGAAAAATGTTAATTTTTTTTGTGTGGAGAAAGGTGATGGTCGTGATGAAGGGGGAATAGTCGAAAGGGAAGGTTTAATTCCCTTTTATTCCGTGGAACTCCCAGAGAGCCCTCGGTTTCAGAGCCTTTGCAGCTCATTTTCTGCCCTGACCCTTTCCCCGCTCTGTGGGTGGTGCCCAGGTGTGGAGCAGGGCCCGATTTTGGGCAAAGGTTCTTCCCCAGAGGCTCCCCAGGGAATGGGCACTGCTCCGAACCTGCCAGAGCTCAGGAATCCCTTGGACACATCTCTCAGGCACATGATTTGTTATTTGGGGTGTCCTGTGCATGGCCGGGGGTTGAATTTGATGATCCTTGTGTGTCCCTTCCCTCAGCATATTCTAGAAGAATATATCTGTATAATATTGAATTATTTCACATAATATGGAATTATTTCCCATAAAATTGAATTATTTCCCATAATATTGAATTATTTCACACTCTTTATTCCTTTGAGGACCCTCTGTGTGAGATATCTTGCACCAAGCTGAAAAGGTGGTGGAGCAGGAGGTGCAGGATTTATAACCCATCTTTGTGCCACCAGCCACATGCTCAGTGAGACTTTTGTCACCTCCAAAGCTCTGCTGCTGCTGCAGGGGCTGAGGGCTCTGTCACTTCCATTCTTTCCATGGCTCAGCCAGGGAGCTTTTCCAGGGAGCTTTTCCAGGGAGCCAGGTGGAGCTGGGCTGGCTCTCCATCACCTGACACTTTTAGATTTGCTCTTTAGAGAAGATTAGCTGATGAATTGCCTCTCATGCTGGGATTTGCTCGGCCTGGGCATTCCTTACACCCTGGTCCTCGCTTTGCTCCTCTCCCTCCTGGCATGACCTGTTAATTTTGAAGGTTGTTATGTGGGCAATAAGATTTTTTCCCCTAAAAATTGGTTAAATGGAAATATTTCACGTTTATATTTGGCTACCAAAACAATGGGTTGCAAGGTATTTTTTAGAGATAAAAAGGTAAAACAAAACCCCTGTTAATCTGATTAAAGTGCACTGACCATGTTAGCAAACAGGAATTAACATTTTTAATTCCCAATTTAACGTTTAGGACCTGGTGATCTCTGGAGCTTTGGAACTTGAATCCAAGGTCCTCTCAAAGCTCTTTCCCCACCAAGGTTTTCTTGGTACCTGCAGGGTTTTCCTGAGAGGGATCAGTGGAGTCCAGGCTGCTGATTCCAAGACACAAAGTCAAGTCAGAGCAGCCCGTGCAAGAACCAAAAGCCAAAGAGAAATAACACTCTCTTTATTCTTCTCCTTTTCTGAATTCCATGACATTTCACAGAAATGACTGCAAAACTTTTTCCATTCAGATTTTAGCACTGGTTTGGTGACAAACTTGGGAAGATTAGCGATTTTCCATCGTTAGAAATGAACTCTGGTGCTGCAGCTGACTGAACCTTTCCAGGCCAAGATGCATTTTCAGGTCTTTTACAACGTTGCAAAGCTTAGGCCTTGGTTTAAGGATGATGATTTTCTAGGCCAAGAGTCCTCATCCTAATTAGACAAAAATACACAAATTTGTTCATCAGCAGGACCCTCATGCACAGCTGCCACTGGCCCCATCGTTTCATTGTTTTCTGTGCTCATTTCCCTGGCTTTTATCTCAGGGAACTTCTGTACACTTTGAAAAAAATGGACCTCATTAAGGGAGAAAAACCCGCAATTTTTTAAAGTGTTTGTATTTTTTATGTTGAAAACCAAACCCTTGGGATGGTTTTGTTGGAGGGCGTCGAGCTTTCAGGCAAGGGAACACCTGCAAAAGATGGTTTTCTTTTAAAAAACAAATCATTTCAAGTTCATTAGCCCTTAAAACTCAAAACAAGAACGTTCCAAAAGTCTGTTTTCGTGGCCTGAATTGTACCTGCAAAACCAAAACATTTTTCAACTAAGGAAAACAATTTGCATGAAAAATATTGATCTGTGGCCACCCTGTGCATTGCCTGTAGTGCCTTTTCTTATCTCTGCTGACTTCCCCACATTTCTGATGAGACAAAAAGCAGCAGCTCTCTCTGTTCCTGCTCATCTGCCCCTCAGAGCCAATGTCAATAGTGGCACTAACATGTTTTCCACCAAAAAAAAAAAAAAGAAATTTCAGAGCTTTGTTTGAGCTTGGTGGATGCTCATGAGGCAAAAAGTGAGATTTTCCACAGGGATAAAGTGGGAAATAATTAATTCCTTCATTTTAAACTCCTTCTCCAATTCTCCCAGTGCCTGTTAAGCTCAGCAGCAGCGTGGAGGAAGAGCACAAAACGAGGTGGTTTTTGCAGGACACCTTTTGCTATTGCCATCCTTGGATGCAGGGGATAAAGAGGGACAGCAGTGACTCACTGGTGTTCCCAGGAACGTCCTGCCTTGGGGACAGCTCCTGCTGGGAGCCTGAGGAACAGCCTGTGACTCAGCAGGGATGGGATCTGAACAGCCTTCCCTGGGCTGTTTTTTTACCTCTTTTTCTCTAAAAAAAAAAAACCTCACAAGCCATTGGTTTGGTGGTTAACTTTGGGCCCAAATATAAATGGGAAATATTTCAATTTTTAGGGGGAAAAGTCTTATTGCCCACATAGCAACCTTCAAATTTAACAGGTCATGCCAGGAGGGAGAGGAGCAAATTTAAGATTTAAGGAGAGGAAAACTCCCCTGGCAGTGCCCAGGGCTGGGGGTGGCACTGAGGGGGTGGCACTGAGGGGGTGGCACGGAGGGGGTGGCAGAGTTGTCCAGCTCAGGGCAGGGTGAGGGACTCAAATCTGGGCTCCTTAATTTGGAGCATCCTCCCTCTGGGAGTCCCAGGGATGGGACTGGAAATCCTGCAAGTAAATGGGCAGTGAAATAAATCATGGATTGATTTGGATTAGAGATGAGGAGGAAATTCTTTATTCAGAGGGTGCCTGTTGGAACCCTGGCTGCTGAGAATTTTGTGGTCCCTGTGTTGCCAGGCACTGACCCCAAGAAAACACTGCATTGACCTGAGGCCGTGGAGAAGCTTCCAAAATTAAATTATAGAACTGAAATGATGGGTGTGGAGTTTGGATAGAAGTGTGTGATATCACAGAGGGGAAAACTCAGAGTTTAAGGGTTTAGCATACAATAATAGATATAAAGAAAGATGAAGGGTTTAGGGTGGAGGCTGCTCCTTCTTCTTCACCTTCTTCTTCTCCTTCTTCTTCACCTTCTCCTTCTTCTTCACCTTCTTCTCCATGGGTTTGGATGGTTTTGTGTCATTGGATAAAAAAGTCCCCATTGCAGGCACGGGTGGTTGGTTATTGGGTTAAAAGTGAAAATAATTTGGGTGTCATTTCTAAATGGGACAGTTTATCCTTGAAAGGCCTTGGAGAGAGAGAGATGGGGCTCCATTTTTAGTTTGTAGAGTGAAGTGCTGCACAGCTCAGGGTTTGTGAGACTGTGACAGAGATAAGAGCTGATAAACACCTGAGTCCATCAGGAAATGCCATCTCACACATTTAATCCCAACCTTGGCAAAAAGAAGGTAAAAACTCAACAGGTTCCCAGAGCAGCTGTGGCTGCCCCTGGATCCCTGGAAGTGTCCAAGGCCGGGCTGGAACACCCTGGGATATTGGAAGGTCCCTGCCCATGGAATGAGATGGTCTTTAGGGTCCCTTCCAACACAAACCATTCCATGATTGATAAGGCACACCCTGTGTCCCTGAGGCTCTGGGAAATATTTGTGGGAAAGTCTGAAATAGTTCAATAAAGATGGAAACTGAGAACTCGAACACACTGAAAAACTCCCTTTGTTGAGTTGAGCTCCTTGCCATCAAGTAATAAAAAGGAATAATATTTATTTCCAGAAAAAAATGTCTGTAGGGATCTACAGGAGAGGAGCAAATCTCAGAATTACCAGCATTCCTATAGCTTAAAAATGAATAAAAAAGGTTTAATGGAATATTAGTGGGGTTTATGTAAAAATAAAAGTACAGAAGATTAGATAAGAGGCCTGGCTTGCAGAGGTGGGATCAGTCTCTGTCAGTTAAAAGCTGTTCTGCTCCCACAAAAGCACCTCACTCATGGGAAGAATTACAGCACCCATTTGCCCTTTCTGACAGACTTTTTGGAGATGGATTGGCCCAGGAGCTCCACGGAACACCCAGACCTTGCACTGATCCATCCGATGCTCTTCCTATCCAAACAAGCTCTGGGTTCTCCAGCAGGAGCACCTCAGCCAGGCTCCATCATCACCTCCCTGCTATTCCAGTTCCTGGCCTGATTTACGTTTCCCAGTGTCTTTAGACAGTTATTTCAGGCCTCATTCCTAATTATTTTGTTTCAGGGCTGTGTTATCATGCTATAGATGTATTTGTTTAAATCCTGGCTGACTTCATGGGGGCAGTTTTTTAAAGGAAGGAGAAAATGGAAATCAAACTCAAAATACGTGCTGGCTTTTTTGGGATGGGTGCCAACCCGGCTTAGCTGGCACAAAAATGAACAATGACTGTGGGATTATCCACTCTTTTTTCACCCCAATAATCATCAGGGTTTTGCTGGGATATTTTAGTCCAGAACCCTTCTCTGCTCAACTGAAAAGAGCAGAACTTCTCTATGCTCCAGCTCCACACTGATCCATTCTGCTCCTTCAAAAGAAATCCATGGAAAAAAATGGAATAGAAATTTATAAACACTTTCCCTCATGGAAAACTCTCTCTTGATATTGTCATGTTTAATATTTTACTCTCCCACCATGGAATGAGGCCTGGACTGAGGATGTTTTACTGAATATTATTAATTTGAGTTATTCCTTATTGGAGTTCAGCATCTGAACAGCTTTGAGGTGGATGATATTTCTCCAGGCTGGTTTTCCACACTTGCTATCAGGCACTCTGAGGCTTCCTTGGAAGCAGGAACTTCCACAGGCACCAGTCAGGATCTGATCCAAAATCAGAATTCCTGAAAATGGATCTGAGGAACGTTAGAACACAAGAAATGCTTGGGATGGAAAGGGGTGGGAGGGAAAGGCTGAGAAGGGGGAATTTGGGCAAAGTCTCACTTAGAGCAGCAGAGAACACTTTGGATCTGGGATCACGTCCCTCCAAGGTTTTTATTTTCAATAATCTCAGCCTAAAGTGATCCCCGAAAACTGGACGTGGGAATGTTGGGCTTGATCACCTTGGAGGTCTTTTCCAGCCTTGGAGATTCCGTGATCACTCAAGTGCTTGTCCTTCCTTTGGGTGGGTTGGGCTCGGTCCAGGGAACCACCTTGGATCAAACGGGGGCAGCTGGGATCCAGAACCTGGGAAGGGGATCCAGAATCTGGGAAGGGGATCCATGATCTGGGAAGGGGATCTGGAATCTGGGAAGGGGACTTAGAATCTGGGAACGTGACCCAGACTCTGGGATCCAAAGTCTGGAAAAGGGGATCCACAGTCTGGGAAGGGGATCCAGGATCTGAAAAGATGATCCACAGCCTGGGAATTGGATTCACAGTCTTAGAAGGGGCTCCACAGCCTGGGAAGGGGATCCACAGCCTGGGAATTGGATCCACAGTCTTGGAAGGGGATCCACATCCTGGGAATGGGATCCACATCCTGGGAATTGGATCCACAGCCCGGGAATGGGATCCACAGCCTGGGAAGGGGATCCACAGCCTGGGAACTGGATCCACAGCCTGGGAATGGGATCCACAGCCTGGGAATAGGATCCACAGCCCGGGAATTGGATCCGCAGCCCGG
Organism: Haemorhous mexicanus; assembly: GCF_027477595.1. NCBI lineage: Eukaryota > Metazoa > Chordata > Aves > Passeriformes > Fringillidae > Haemorhous > Haemorhous mexicanus. Next base: position 10,145,865 of record NC_082360.1, on the reverse strand, counting down.
GAATGGGATCCACAGCCTGGGAATTGGATCCACAGCCCGGGAATGGGATCCACAGCCTGGGAATGGGATCCACAGCCCGGGAATGGGATCCACAGCCTGGGAAGGGGATCCACAGCCTGGGAACTGGATCCACAGCCTGGGAATGGGATCCACAGCCTGGGAATAGGATCCACAGCCCGGGAATTGGATCCACAGCCTGGGAATGGGATCCACAGCCTGGGAATTGGATCCACAGCCTGGGAACTGGATCCACAGCCTGGGAATGGGATCCACAGCCTGGGAATGGGATCCACAGCCTGGGAATTGGATCCACAGCCCGGGAATGGGCTCCACAGGCTGGGAATGGGATCCACAGTCTGGTTCCAAAGTGAGGGAAAATTCCGGCTGCAGGGATGGGCAGAGGTTGGCACATCCCAGCTCCTGCCTCTTCACCAGAAATGGGGTGTCCAGCCCGGCCAGGAAACAAGGAGAGAATTCCTGCTCTCAGACCTTGCCCAAAACCATCCAAATTCAAGTTTACATTCTTTAACTTCTAATCTTGGCCCTGCTGCTGCTGCTGCTGCTTTCACTCTGAGAGTGCTGAATGCACAGAAAGAGAAAATAAAGACGGAATGACAGACGGAAAAAGTTTGTTTGAGCCACAGCTGTTTCCTCCTTCCTTCAGCAAAAATGATTTAAGCACCTTATAACCTAAGGGACAAAAAAAAAAAAGAAAACCAAAGGGTGGTTTTGTAAGTGAAAAATGTCCTGTCAAAATGTCTGCTATAAAATTTCTCATTCTTAAGTAATAATTCTGAGATATTATCTTACTTAATGATTTAGGATTGGGGTTTTTTCTTAAGCAGTCCCAAACTTTCCATTACAGAGAGAAAGGAACTGGCCACTGGTGACAGATTTTATGAGAAAAATATGAACGGAGTAAGGAAAACAGACAGGGGAAAAAAACCCTGAGGATTTTGCTTGCGTATGATGTTCTGCCTAGATGGGGAAAACCAAGGACAATCAAGGGCTTGGGGAATAATGAAAAGGGAAGACAAGAGCAGCTTCCCACCTGAAGAGTGAGAAGTTCCTGTCTGAGGTTCATCCTACCCAACACCAGCCAGGTCTGTCTGTAGGACGGAAAAAGGGGGAGCTAAAGGGAGGAATTGAGGTTTTAGGGGATACCAAAGCCCCCTCCAGGCAGGCTCAGGTTTCTCCATTACCCAAATCCCTCAAAAGACCAAATTCTTATAGCAAGAATCACAGCCTGGGCACAAAACTTGGGTGAGGAAAAGCAAGGTTGGAACTTTTAGAACGGAAATAAAACCAGTTTTAAGCAGCACTTAAGCTTAGACCCCACTCTTTAACTTTGTCCTCACATTTGCTGCCTGAACTGCTCTGAAGGGAAGCAGATTTGGATGGTGATAAACACAAGTTCCACCTTGTATTGGTTATTTCATCCTATCTTCCTTTCAAGGCTGCTCTAAGTCACTGCCACTGAGGAGGTGGCTGTGGGGAAAGGTTTAAAGCTGCTTTATCCTGCTGGGGGCAGGGGAGACAAGGAGTCAATTAAGAGAATAAACATCACTCTGAGCATGTGGAGAGGTTGGTATTTGGCTCTCTGCCTGGAGCTGTTCACCTGACAGCAGCTGCATCGGAGGCGAAAGAGTGGAGAGGAGCCAGGGTGATCCTCACAGGGCTACAACAGCACTGGGAATTAGGCAAATAAAGCTATTTTAGCCTAAAACTGAGAGGGTTTATATGGAAACCAGGAGGGAGGAAGAGATGGAGCCTTAACTTCACATTTCCTATGGCCCCACATTTCAAGATGCCTCTAATTTAGCCCAGAAACGTCTTTATTCCATTTCACGAGGTAACTCAAAAGCAGATTTGGAAAGAGTTGCCAAACATGGGTCTAAAACAGAATTTAAAGCCTGTGAAAAAACCTGCAGCACAAAAACAACCTGGAATTGTGCAGCTCTGCTGCTCGGAAGAGAGGGCCCGTGTCAAAACAAAACTCTGCTTATCAATCTTTAATTGAGCTTGTGCATGAGGCAGAAGACATCAGGTATCAACAAAAGCAGACAGGTTTGAAATGAGAAGCAGATGGTCACCCCAAAGCTCTTGTCTTGGAAAATAAATGAGAGGAAAGAGAAGCAAATTGAGTAGCAGTACCGGGTTTATATCCAGTGATCTGCTCTGAGATCTGGAAACAGTTGACAATTAATTGGAATAACACATTGCAAATTGTCACTGAAGGCTGAAAAATCTTCGGGGGGAAAAAATGCTGTTTGCTCTGGAAATTTGGATTGTGCTGAAGGCATTGTAAGGAAAAAATGTTACCCAGCTCAACCCAAATTTCCACAGAATTTTGCCACCCAAAACATTTGCAGGGATTTTAAGTACAAGCCGATTTTTGGGGCTTTTTAACCATCAAGAAAAGGTGAAGTTGGCCTTTCTCCAGTGCAAAACCCCGACTCCCTTTGAGGGGAAAAAAGAAATACATCTTTTTTTGGGTTTAAATAAAGCTGCAGAACCTCACCAGCATCCCCACAAGCACCTGGGTTTTACTGTCCAACCGTTTGTTCAGAAATAATTCAAGATTTAACCTCATTCTTCCTAAACATAGGACACTTCTCAAAAACATGGCATTGAGGCCAAAGAGGCTCTTCTAGGATTTGTTCTCCCTTATCTCCCTCATAAATAAGTTCTTTCTGCACTGGAGAAGGAGAAGGGAAGGAGGGAGGGAAATGCCACCCACTGGGAAGCAGGAAAGGGAGAGAAAGCCAGGGTGAAATCTCCATTTTCCCTGATTTTAGCAGGTGTTTGAGCGCAGTGGCCAAGCGAGGTTGGTTTTGTGGAGAGGTACTCTTGTGTGTGGGGATTTTTACTGTCCCTGGTGCAGTATCAGCATTGTGAATCAGCAGGAGAATTAATCACAGAACACAGGTTTCCTCTCGTGCTCCACAGCCTGGCGCAGGCGTTCCCTGGGTCTGCTCCCGTCTGGAATGAGAGCACTGCTGCTCCCCAGTCCCCAAGGAAACAGCAAAGAGGGCAAGGAGCAACCGGAAAAAAAATATTAAAACAACCCCACTGCAAGACCTGTTTCCACTGGGAATTGGAAATACCTTCCTGCTGCATTCTTTCCACATCTGCAAGGGCCATACTTGGATTTCATTAAAAAATATTTCCCCTTATCTGGAGCAGGGTCTGACATAAGCCATGGATTTGTTACTCCTGACATAGTTTCTTTTTGAGCTGCTTGGGCTTTTGCTGCAAGATCTTGTTATTTCTGCCCTTTCTGCTGCTTGGGGAGGAGGCCTGGGGTGATAGATGTGGCAGGATTTTTGTGGGAAGGTGTGTTCCAGAGGCAAGGTGTAAATCATGGGAACACCACATGCTCATTAGCAGCAGAGACCCACTGTGGGTGTGTAAATAGTGAGTGTGCAACTCCAGCAGGACCTCGGACGGTCTGGGCACAGGGTGAACCTTTGGAAGAATTTTTAGCTGCATTTTCAGCCCCACTCTTTCTGTGACCACCTTCTCTCTGCACCTTTTGAAAACCTCTCTGGTTTTTTCTGTCTTGGATAAGGGTGCTCTGTTAAGGGAGGTTATCACTGCAATTCATTTATTCCAGCAGATTTCTGTCCATGTTACAAAAACCAGAACCCTCATCTGCTCCTTGCAACAACAAGAAGTCAACAGGAGTTTTATCACTGACTTGACTTCAAGGAGAAACAGATCTTTTATCTGCCAGGTAGTGATATGAAAAGGAGGGGGAATGGCTCCAAGCTGAGAGTGGGTTTAGCTTTGAGATTGGGAAGGAATTGTTCCCTGGGAGGGTGGGCAGGCCCTGGCATGGGGTGCCCAGAGCAGCCGTGGCTGCCCCTGGATCCCTGGAATATCCGAGGCCAGGCTGGGGGTTTGGAGCAGCCTGGGACAGTGGAAGGTGTCCCTGCCCATGGCAGGGGGTGGCACTGGATGAGCTTTGAGGTCCTTTGCAACCCAAACCATTCTATGACTCCATGATATGATGATGATGGAAGAGAGAAGTAGAGATGATGATAGTAAAAGGAATTATTCGCATTTCCCAAGCTATGAAGGGAACTCTGTTCTCTTTACCTGTCGGCATCCTTCTCTACCCAATAAACAGATATTTTGTTCATTTTTTAACTCCTACCTGGGCCTTAACATTTTTAGAAGAAAAGCCAATGTCCACATTTGCTCTTGTCAATGAGAAAATGAATATTCTGTGCTAGGACCCACAGTGTTTCCTCCTAGCTCTGTGTGGGACGCCAGAGGTGTAATTAATTGCTGCATTATTACAGGGGATTGTTTTGTTCTGGTGAAAGCAGAGGAAGAGCCACAGACCTTTCCTCTGCGTCCTCAGATTATCACATGACCCTAAAATGTGTTGGCTAGGAAACTTCCATAGAGGAAGGGTCGTGGGTCCTCACCAGCACATCCAGAAAGAGGAGCTTGTGGAAGGGTTTGGAGAATCCAGGGGACGGGGACTCTTCCTCAGGGGTTATTAAATGGGATTGACTTGTTTTGCCCGAGGAGAGGAGGCTGAGAGGGGATCCGACAGCTGCCTGAGCATCAAGGAGGCGAAGCAGCAGGCAGAGGAAAGTTATTTAAGTGAAGAGACAATGTTGGCACAAGAAGAAATGGGTATAAATAGACAGAGGCTGGAAATCCCTTCCAATAGGAATAGTGAGGACACATGAAAGGAAATCAGGCCAGCTCTCCAAGCGAGGATCATGGAAAGCGATTCCGCGCTCTCTGCGGCGGCTGGGCCCTCTCGCCCAGGAGGCCCAGCCCCTGCTCCTGCCGAGTCCTCTTCCTTCTTCTGCATTTAATATTGAGCCTGGCACCAGCTGCAGCAGGGGCCCTGCACTGGTGAACTCAGAAAACAGAGCTGGGGATGGGGTCTTGCCACCAAATCTGTGCCTCGGATGCTCCCCTTTGGGACAGAGCTTGATTCCGTGCGCAGCCCCAGGGCCCATCCAAGTGCAGCCCGGTCCAACTTGTGACAGCAGAAATGAGATCCTTTCCTGAGCCTGAAATGCCTCTTGGTGTTGTGTGAGCTCATGAAAAAGTCAGGATTATTTTTGTCTTTCTAAGTAAAAGGGAAGATTTACTGCGCTGATTTGATGACCTGATGTGTTTTCTGGAGCGGGCCGCGCTGTGGAACAAAGGACGATGAGCGCATCCGCGACTCTCACAATAGCATCTTCTCCCCGTGGCACTGGGACAGACGTGGCTGCAGAAGGTTTGGAGCGTCGAGCAGCTGGTTCCAGACAGGCAGAGGTTTGAACAGGCAGGAAAAACAGGATAGGAACGAGTTTCTTGCACTCATCCTCGCTGTTACTCCTTGTAAGATGAAACGTCTTAAAGAGAGTCACATCCTGGTGTTGCCCCAGTTCAGCTTTTGTCCTTGGTGCTGGGGAGGGTTTAAAAGTGGTTTTTAGTCCTAGAAGCTTTCAGCGCTTTGCAGTAACAGGTGAGCTTCTCCAGGGGACAGCCCTACCTGGGCCTGCTCAGATTCCCTGACTGCCATCCCCTGCTTTTCCTTTTTGAACGCATTTTAACAAAGTTTTTCAGCTGTTATTGTTTTTTACTCTCTGAAGTGAATGTGGTGTTTGTAGTTAGAGAAAACCACCATGAATTCTTGCAAATGAAAGGAGATATAAAATATTCTCTCACTGACAGGCCCCTCCAGTCTCTCGCACTCAGAAATGGGGACTTTTATCACATAAATGGTAATTTTATATTGCTTTTACATCATAAATGGTCACTTTTACATGACTAATTGTCACTTTTATTTGTGCTTTTTTCATAAACAAAACATGTTATTTTTCCTTTTTCCCCTAGCCTCATCTTCAACCAAGATCTCATACTTTGCCTCTAGTTTCAAACCGAAGTTTCACAAAGTTTTGAGCACAAAACCTTTATGATGATGTTGCTAAAACAAATCCCAGTCCGTAAGATTGTCCCTTGGCAACCAGGGCTGCTGCAGGGTCAGCCCCGGGTCTGGAGCAGGATGCTGGCAGTCACGGAGCCAGCAGCTCCCGTATTTTCCCGTCCCAAGCAGTTGTGGCAGGAGCAGGAGCGGTGACGTTTGTGGCTCAGCAGGAAACCTCTGGCTGGAGCAGCCGAGCTGAGAGCGCCGCAGCCACCACGGCTTTTTCCAGGGCTGGAGCTCCTCGTGCCACCGTGGCTCCCGCGCCCTTTCCGTGACTTCACGCTGCAAACTCGAGCTCCTCGCCTTTGTCTTGGAGGCCCAGCTTGGCCTGCAGGCCCAGCCCTGGCCTGCCTCGGGCTGCTCGGTGCTCCGGCCTCGCTCCTCAGCCTCTCCTCGCAAACTGCTGTTGTCTCCACTCTCACAAAACATGGGGCAGGGCAGGACCGCGGGATTTTCCCCTCTGAAACACCTCAACCTGTTCTGAAACACTTTCTGCCATTCTGAAACAGCTCCACCCATTCTGAAACACTTCACCTGTTCTGCAACAGCTTCACCCACTCTGAAACACCTTCTGCCCTTGTGGAACACCTTCACCCACTCTGAAACAGCTTCTGCTGGTCTGAAACACCTTCACCCATTCTGAAACACCTTCTGCCCTTGTGAAACACCTTCACCCATTCTGAAACAGCTTCTGCCCTTGTGGAACACCTTCACCCATTCTGAAACACTTCACCTGTTCTGCAACACCTTCACCCATTCTGAAACACCTTCAACTGTTCTGAAACATCATCACTCATTCTGAAACACCTTCTGCCCTTGTGAAGCACCTTCACCTGTTCTGAAACACCTTCACCCATTCTGAAACACCTTCTGCTGCTCTGAAACACCTTCTACCCTTCTGAAACACCTTCTCCCATGTCCTGATCTCTGATTCCACCCTCCCTGCTGTGCCAACCTTTTCCTTTATTCCATCCAGCCTTTATCCTCCTCCATGGCATGAAAGACTCACGTAGCTGAGAAGAACCCTTCAGCTGTGATGGGACAGTTATTGAGTAGAAATTCCTATTTTTACCTGTGATACAGAAAAGGTGATCCCTGAATTTGCCTCATCTGCCCCACTGTCCTGTAAACATCCCTGGTTTTTGGTTGTTCCAGGAAGGCACAGATGTCTTTTTTTGCTGTATCTCCACAGTTTATTCAACTTTTTATCTTATTGCTGTTCCTTTCTTTACACATTTTTCCAAGTTTAGGGGAAGTCAGGCAGCCAAAACCACAACCCAGCAGACTCTTGTTTGCTGACTGATTGTCAGATAAATTAGAAGCTCTATACAGAGGCTCAATGCTATTGATTTTATTTTTTTTATTTAATCTCCACTTCATGCAAAGGCCTTATGGATTGGATTTTCCTTGGAAAAGGCCACTCCTAAGGAAATATTGGGTGAGTGGGTGATGAAGGCAAGAGGCTGAGCCCACTGCAGAGCCTGACTTAAAGTCAGCGAGATTAGTGGGAGGTTGGGAGCCACCACAACTTCAACAACCCCTTGGAAAGCAGCTCCCAGCTGAGAGTGGGATAGAACTGGGTTAAGGGAGCACTGTTTTATCAGAGGTGAAAAGATCATGGGTTTGTGTTCAATACAGACTCCACTCTGAAAGAATTGGTGTGGAATTATCAAAACAAATTTCTCAGTAAAGGAATAAACTCTCTGTACTTTCACTTCTCCAGAATTAGATAGAATATTACTCATAGATTCAAGATTGTTAGAAAGGTCATGAACAAAAGTTTGGCTTGCAGTTAAATTCTAAGGATCTATTTAAAATTTGTTTAAAGTGCCATTATAATAATTTTTTCTTGTGTTTGGGTTTGCAAAAACCATCCCATCTCAGTCCATGGCAATGAAGCTCACTAATGTTTCAGAAAAATTCATGCCAAGTGAATTTTAAACCAAAAATCACTTTCCAAGTGAGGGGGAAAGACTGAATTTTTGGAAGATGTCCTCACTGGGGGGAAGAACAGGAGAATTCAGCCACAGAAAGTCAGACTCACAGCATGGTTTGGGTTGCAGTGGACCTTGAGGCTCGTGTCATTCCAACCCCTTCCAGCAGCCCAGGCTGCTCCAGCAGGCCAGGAAGCCAATCCCAGTCTGTCCCCATGGCAGCACGTCCTGTTGCTGTGGTGACACAGCTCTGTTGTCACTCTGGGTGAGCTCTGGGCTGAGCCAGGCTCAGATGACAGCGGGGACTGGGGCAGTGCCACGCTCCCACCGTGCCCTGGGGAGTTCCCTTTGCTTTCAGCCTGGGCTCCCAACAAAAAGGCTTTGGCAGAGCTGCCTGGGTGGACAGAGGGAAGGGCAAAGGGCTGTCCTGGGAGCCTGGGAAGGGCCAGGAACACCAAGTGTACCCCAATATTGGCAACACAACCCCGGGGAAGTGCAGTTTAAAGCAGAGTAAAGAACACATCCATCCCTGCTTGATCACTCTGATGCCTTTGGGCCTTACCTGAAAACAGAGGCCAGACAAATTAGGGGAATAAAAAGCAGTTCTATTTATTGGAGGGCCTTCAGGTACATTTAGGGCAGACAAAGCCCACCCAAAATGGACAAGGGGTCATGGGTTTGCACACTTTTTTGATCCATTTGCATATTGGGAATTGGCAGCACCCAACACACCAACCCCCTTATTTTCCACTGCTGCTGATGCCCTTGGGGCCACCTAAAAACAGAGGCCAGGCAGAATTCAGAGAATAAAAAGCAGTTCTATTTATTGAAGGGCCTTCAGGTACATTTTGGCCCACCCGAAATGGACAAGGGGTCACAGGTTTCACACTTTTATAAGTTTGGTCCATTTGCATATTGGGGGTTCATCTGCCAATTCCAGCTCCAGCTGATGAAGTCACTGACCCCAAGTTTGCCCCCCCAAGTCCCTTTTGTTCCCATCTCTGGCCCTGGGGCAGTGAGGTGCCCTTGACTGCCAGGCCTGGAGAGGAATTGCTGTGTCTGCCCAAAGTGGGGAAGCAGCAGCTCCCGCTGCACATGGAGTTTGGATTCATACACTAAAGAATTACAGGATTACAAATAGATGAAAAATATAAAAGTTAAATCCTGAGGCATCAACTCCGTGTTTACCCCGAGCTCAACTCTCTGGTTGAGCTCTCAGAGCTCAACATTTACCCAAAACCCACCCACCCACCTTGGCTCCTGCCTGCTGAGCAGTGGAATATTCCTGCCCGGGAATATTGACATGCCCAGGAGAAACCAAACCACCCCAACCACGTGAAACATTTCGCCAAAGTGCAGCTGCAAAAAGTATTTTTGCTGGGAGCAGTTGGAGCCCTTAATGACTGCTGAGCCCTGGGCACTTTTAACTCAACTAATCCTTTTTCCTACAACAGCCCCATCTTGGAAGAATCAACCAGGGACTGTGAACATATTTTCCAACTACTTACATTCTTGCCATATATTAATGATACATGGAAATGCATGGACTACAAATACAGCTTCCTTATGGTTGCTCCAGAGGAAGTTTCCATAGGCACCCAAACATTTGGACACTTATCCCAGCAGCTGAAATTAGCACAGGATTTTCAAAAAAGACCCTCAGGGTTAGAAGGTTTGATGGGCCTAATTATAAAGGAAAAGAGGCTCCATGTGCTCGCTTAGCAGCAAAGCCTGGATTCATCCAGCTCTGGTTTTAAGGTGCTTAAATTTAGGAGCAAGGTCATTTCTCCAGACACTGAGTAAAGGGAGAGAGCCATTTCCTCAGAATATCAATTTTTATTTTATTTAGGAGGCAAAATGGGGTCTAAATAGGTAATTTTCAGGACTCAGGGAGCAGTTTCCCATCATGGTTCATCAGTTCTCTGATACCTGCTGCTGATAAAACTCAACAAATTTATTGCAACTGCAAAGTGGGCAAAGAACTTTAATAATTGTTATTTATAAGTAATGGAAATATGTAGACAGATGAGGGAAGGAATGACCACCCAAATAAGGGGGAAGTCATCTAACGGAGAAAAAATCACTGGGAGAAGTGGTTTTAGTACCTTTCAACCATGAGATTGGCACTGAAATGCAGATTTCAGAGAAGTACAAAAGGTCATGTGCACTTCAAACACTCTAACGAGTTTTCTTTTCTCCTGTTTCTCTCTTTTCTTGTGATTGGGTTTCAGTTTTGGCTTTGCCCAAACCCAGCTAATTATAGCCCAAGGCTGTGAGCTGACATGCAGGCAGGGCTGGCAGCAGTTCCAGGGTCAGTTTTACATCAGAAGTGGTGCAAAGAGCTCAGTGATGAGCCCAGAGTGATTTCATGTCTCTGTCCCCAGCCAAGGGAGAGTCTCTGCTGATATTCCATCTGGAAAGGGCACAGGCACCACAAACAGTGAAGAACTCCACGGCTTTGGCTGCCAAAGATCCCGAGAATTCTCCCGAGTTGATTCATGGACCACTTGTTTCATGAAAGGTTCTTGAGTCTCCCAGTTTTATGGCCCACGAGAAGTGATGCCGAGCTGCTCCCAACCAGCCCATTGGGGAATGACTTGTGGAAAGGGCTGACTTTTCCTAAAGGAGCCTCAGGTTCAGCTGTGATGAATTTTAAAACGATCAGGAGAGGCCAGGATTAGGCCAGAAGGAGATCTATTGCTCCTGCACTCGGTGATAACTTTGTTATTTATGAGTAATAAAGAGGCAGGAATTTAAATACACATATCTTCAGCAAACACCTGTGCAAGGCACCACCAGGTGGGCAGGGGGAGAGCTCCTTTCCAGTTGCCCAGGCACAGCAAATCAGCTCCTTGATGAGTTCATCCTGCTGGATTTGTCTCTCCCCACCTGGATAAATAGAACTCAGCTGTTCCCAGCCCCACCCAGGCAACCTGAGCTCTCCAGGCCCTGCCATCCCTCTGTGTCATTGCTCTGCCACCTCCAGAGGTTCCTCCTGGTCCTTCCCTGTGTTTGGAGCAGATGGAAAAGGGCTTTAGGGTGTCCCCAGGGTTTGATGTGGCCTTGGCCACGTCGCCTGGGCAGAAGGGGGAGGAGCAGCACGGTGAATTCGCGCGGAGTTTGTGGAGCTTTTCATTTTCATCGGAATCAAAATGAAAATTTTGATGGTTGGGGTTGGAAGATCATCCAGTTCCACACCTTGCCCTCTCCTAGGGTGCTCCAAGCCCCATCCATCCTGGCCTGGGACACTTCCAGGGATCCAGGGGCAGCCACAGCTGCTCTGATCCAAGTGGGATTGGATTGATTGACTGCTGTGAGTTTGATCTTATTAAAGGGTGAAGAACCCAAAAACTTTCCAGAAAATTTTTTTAGGCTGGTTTTCCTTTTTCTTCTCTTCCTTTTGAGACATAAGAAAAAATACAAAATGTTACTCTCTGCACTTTTAAATTAAAACTCATTGAGCAAAACAAAGACTGCTCTGTTCCCCTTTTAATTGAAAGAGCAATTAAGACATCCAGTCACACAGAGCTGACAGCAGCTCTTCAAGCCCAGGCCATGATTAATTTAGGAGACTTTGGGGAGCCTTGAGTGTGCCCAAGAGGAGCTCCCAGTTGCCCTGCAGACCTCTGTGAGCTCTGCTTGCCGGGGCAGGCACACAATTTGTGCGGGGTTTGCATTTTTCCCTTCCCTGAGCTTTCCTTTGAACCTTCCCTGCCCTGATCCATCCTCTGACAGTCGTGTCCTTTGGCTTAGCTGGTGGCACTCACCCCTGACACCTCCTTGTCAGAGAGGCTTTTTCCTCCTGGCATGGTTTGCTGACATTTCCCTGCCTTGTTGTTTTTATTGAAGTGTCCAGGAATTTGATTTTCACAAAGATAAGAGATCACCTGGCTGAGAGAAGTCAGAAAAAAGTGTTGTTCAGCATCAAAGAGAGTGATCAGAGAGGGAGCAGGAGAATTTAGGGCAATGCCAGAGACTTTCCAGAAACTTTAACCATGGAAAGTTTATGGCTGGATGATCCCTGAAGATCCAAGAGAATTTGATGTCAATGGGAAGAGCAGCTCTGTGAGAGCTCAGTCTGCACCCAGGGGTTTGATCTAAAATTCACCTGCAGCCCAAAAGATAAAATCACATAATAAAAAATCTCCCACACGCTTCAGACTAAATTAAATAAATGTCACCAGTGGAACTGTGTGACATTTTTGGGGACAGCTAGAACCAGTGCAGCGTGATGTGGCAAGAGTGATTTATACTTCAGTCTCTGAAAAAAAGTTTGAAAGGGATTTTATTTTGTGGCTGAAGTAACTGCAGAGATCAAATCCAGTGCCAGCTTCTCTGTGAATTACAGAGCTGAGGGACAAACACGAACCTGCCTCTTTGAGGGGTCCTTTTCTGTCAATCTGCTTGGATTTGAAGAGATCAGGAAGGAGAGATTTCCTGCTTTGACATCTCCCAGCGGGATGGGGAGGAGGAGAAAACCCCCATTTTTTACCAGCACTGTTCAATAATTCCAGTGTTTGGCTGCTTGTCCGTGTCTGTGAGGATCTAAAGGTGTGGCTTTGATTGTTGCAGTTTTGGAGACTGAAGGGAAAGGGATGGAAAAGCCCAGCCTGGGGAGGAAGAGATGAGATGAGAGAGCATGGTGAGGCTGGATTTCCATACCTGGGCTGGAATATGGGCAGGAAAAGCCTTGGAATTTGGGGTGGTGAATCCAGAGATTCTCTGCTGGATCTGCCAGACTCCTTGAGCTGCCCTGGAGAGGGAAGGCTCTGAGCAGGCAGCACACAGGAGCAGATTTTTGGGAATTTTGATGGCACTATGAGCATACAGCTATTTATGTTTATAGCATTGCAGCTCTTCTGTGCTCAGTTTGGGGTTTAGGTTGTTTATTAAGTGCCAAAAAGAAGAATTTGAAACACAAACATAGAGTTTAAAACATGAGAATAATGTCTCAGAAAGAGAAGAGCTGTGGGCAGGGGAACAGTGCCAAGGAATGAATGCAGGAATATATTGGTGAGCTGAAGGGATGCAGGATTTGAGGAACGTTTGGAGGAGCTGGGGGTGTTTATCCTGGAGAAGAGGAGGCTCAGAGGTGACCTTATTGCTCTCTAAACTCCCAGAAGGGAGGCTGAAGACAGGTGGGGTCAGTCTCTGACAGAACCAGAGGACACAGTCTCAAGCTAGGGAAGGGATAGGTTGGATATTAGGAAAAAAAATTTTCACTGAAAGAATAATAAAGCACTGGAATGCTCTTCCCAGGGAGGTGGTGGAATCACCATCTCTGGATGGGTTTTAGAAAGGACTGGACATGGCACTTGGTGCTAGAGTCTGGTTGAGGTGTCAGGGCGAGGTTGGACTCGATGATCTTGGAGGCCTCTTCCAACCTCATTATTGATTCTGGGATTCTGGGATTCTGGGATTCTGGGATTCTGGGATTCTGAGATTCTGGGATTCCGTGATTCCGTGATTCTGAGATTCTGGGATTCCGTGATTCTGAGATTCTGAGATTCTGAGATTCTGAGATTCTGGGATTCCGTGATTCTGAGATTCCGTGATTCCGTGATTCTGTGATTCTGTGATTCCGTGATTCTGAGATTCTGAGATTCTGTGATTCCGTGATTCTGGGATTCTGTGACATACTCTGACTCCCAGGAGAGCGCTGCATTTTGACCCGAGGCCGTGGAAATGGCCTCCAAAAGGCTTCCAAAATGGATTGACAGCACTGAGATTACGGCTGTGCCGTTGGTTAGAAGTGTGTAAAATCCCTTTTCTGCCAGAATCCAGCAGGCAGAAAGGCAAGGATGGGGCTTGGGATGGAGCTGGAGGGAGAAGTGGGGGGCTGAGACTGGGGTGGCCCAAAGGACAGATGCTGGAGTTCTGGATGCTGAGGATTTTAGCCTTTCTGTGCTGACACATGTGTTTTAAAAAAGACTGGCCATGGCACCTGGTGCTAGAGTCTGGCTGAGGTTTGGGGGCACTGGTTGGACTTGATGATCTTAGAGGCTCCTTCCATCCTCATTCCGTGATTCTGTGATTCTCTGACACACTCTGAGTCCCTGGAGAGCGCTGCATTTTGACCCGAGGCCTTTGGAAAAGGCTTCCAAAATGGATTGACAGCACTGAGATTACGGCTGTGCCGTTGGTTAGAAGTGTGTAAAATCACTTTTCTGCCAGAATTCAGCAGGCAGAAAAGCAAGGATGGGGCTTGGGATGGAGCTGGAGGGAGAAGTGGGGGGCTGAGACAGGGGTGGCCCAAAGGACAGATGTTGGAGTTCTGGATGCTGAGGATTTTAGCCTTTCTGTGCTGACACGTGTGTTTTAAAAAAGACTGGCCATGGCACTTGGTGCTAGAGTCTGGCTGAGGTGTGGGGGCACAGGTTGGACTCGATGATCTTAGACATCTCTGCCAACCTCATCATTCTGGGATTCTCTGATTCTGTGATTCCTGTCACCCAGCTTGCCCTCCTACCTTCTTTTCTGAGCTTCATTTATTCAGATTAAAGAGTTCTCTGCCATCATCTGGTGCTCGTGCAGGAGGCCACAAGCCTGTGACAATTAAACGGGAACATTTAATGCAATTCCGATCCCTGACAGCTCCTTAATGCTGCTTATCCTGCCTTTCCTTTCAGGCTTTAGTCATCCCAGATTTCCTTCCAAATGTGAATGAGGTGGCTTAAATCAAAGTGTAAATTATGCTTCCAGTTATTATGTGCTTGCTAATCAGGATGGAAATGAAAAGTTGGTTGTCAAGCAGAGCTCTTTCCCACAATATCCAGGAAAGTATCAGGATTAGGCAATTTAACAACAAAAGGAAACCGGATTGCACCTTGAGGAAGAAAGAAATAACCTGCTAGGCAGGAAGAATGGAGGAACGGGGATTTTTGCCAAATATGCCTCAAAAAAAAAAAAAAATTACGAATAATTAAGAGGGCCTGGGAGTGAAGCTGGTGAGGACAGAGCTGTGATGCTTCCTGTTAGTAAATACAAAGAATGGGCTCTAATAGGGCTCCAGGGGAATGCCACAGCTTGGGAATAGCCTTGGGAAGAAAGACAAACACACACGGAGGATGCAAAAACAGTGTGAGAAGTGATTCATGGGGGCTCCATGCCATTGCTGATTGTTCAGGAGGTGAACAAAGCCTGTTGATTGCCCAGCCCAGAGGCAGCCGGGCTGGGGGAACACCTGTGGGGACAGCCAGCAAGGCTTTCCCTGGATTTCTGCTCCAGGCAGATAATGCTGGGTGTAAATATTCCAGAAGAGGTCATGGGCTGAACGTGGGGGAAGCTCCAGCCACGGGATTAAGGGAGAAAAGTCAGGGAAGGGCCAGTCCAGGGCAGGCTTGGCTGGAATTGTGCTCCTGCAGCCTCGAGCTGTGTTCTATGGATCTCCTCAGCTGCAGGTGCCAGGAGCTCCCCAGGCCAGAGCAAAGCTCTGTGCTCCCGTCCAAATCAGGGGTTTTATACTCTCTGCTGCCTTGCAGGGAGGGACAGCTCTGGGTCTGCAGGGACACCTCTGGGTCTGCTGGGACAGCTCTGGGTCTGCAGGGACAGCTCTGGGTCAGCAGGGACAGCTGTGGGTCTGCTGGGACAGCTCTGGGTCAGCAGGGACAGCTCTGGGTCTGCAGGGACACCTCTGGGTCTGCAGGGACACCTCTGGGTCAGACGGGACACCTCTGGATCTGTAGGGACAGCTCTGGGTGTGCGGGACAGCTCTGGGTGTGCAGGGACACCTCTGGGTCAGCAGGGACAGCTCTGGGTCTGCAGGGACACCTCTGGGTCTGCAGGGACAGCTCTGGGTCTGCAGGGACACCTCTGGGTCTGCAGGGACAGCTCTGGGTCTGCAGGGACACCTCTGGGTCTGCAGGAACATCTCTGGGTTTTTAGGGATAGCTCTGGGTCTGCAGGGACACCTCTGGGTTTTTAGGGACACCTCTGGGTCTGCAGGAATAGCTCTGGGTCAGCAGGGACATCTCTGGGTCTCTAGGGACACCTCTGGGTCTGCAGGGACACCTCTGGGTCAGTAGGGACAGCTCTGGGTCTGCAGGAGCAGCTGTGGGTTTGTAGGGATAGCTCCCAATCCAGGGTAAAACCAGAGTGGAGAGATGTGGGATGCTGTTGTGGTGTTGGGTCTTCAGGACGAGGTGAGAGATGAGAATTTGACTCCAAGTTCTCAGAAGGCTGGTTTATTATGATATATGATATGATATTAATGATATTTATTATGTATAAGAAATTATGCACTTAAACTATCCTAAAGAAAGAGAAAGGAGACCTCTGAAGGCTAGAAAAGAATGAATAATAAAAACCCATGACGGACCAGAGAGTCTGACACAGCTGGATTGGGATTGGTCATTAATTAAAAATAATTCAGATGGAACCAATTGAAGATGCACCTGTTGGTGAGCAACCTCCAGACCACATTCCAAGCCATCAGATAATTATTGTTTCCATTGCTTTGCTGAGGCTTCTCAGGAAAAAAATCCCAGTGAAGGAATTTTTCAGACAATACCGTGGTGAGAGGAAATGGGTTTGTGAGGAATTCTCGAAGCCTGACAGAAATCTCCCAGAGCCTTGCAGATCTGTGTGCAAACTCTGAGACAAGCTGTGGCTTGGGAAGGCCATGGAATGGAGATGACATTGCTGAGAGAGAGACTCAACCAGAAACAAGTTGCAACAAGTCTCAAAATATGGCTTTGCAAAAAAAACCAGATATTTTAGAGAATTAGAATTGTGAAGATGAATTCTAGCAGGACCACGTGGGGGAAAAAAGATAAGTGATTGGTGTTAAATAGAGGTTAAAATAGAGGTAAAAATAGAGGGGGTTGGTGTTAAATAGAGGTTAAAATAGAGGTAAAAATATGGGTGATTGGTGTTAAATATAGGCAAAAATAGAGGTAAAAGTATAGGTGGTTGGTGTTAAAATAGAGGTAAAAATATAGGTGATTTGTGTTAAATATAGGCAAAAATATAGGTAAAAGTATAGGTGGTTGGTGTTAAAATATAGGTTAAAATAGAGGTAAAAATATAGGTGATTTGTGTTAAATATAGGCAAAAATATAGGTAAAAGTATAGGTGGTTGGTGTTAAAATATAGGTTAAAATAGAGGTAAAAATATAGGTGATTGGTGTTAAATAGAGGTTAAAATATAGGTAGAAATATAGGTGGTTGGTGTTAAATATAGGCAAAAATATAGGGGATTAGTGTTAAAATATAGGTTAAAATAGAGGTAAAAATATAGGTGATTGGTGTTAAATACAGGTTAAAATAGAGGTGATTTTTATTAAATATAAGTTAAAATATAGGTAAAAATATAGGGGATTGGTGTTAAATATAGGTTAAAATAGAGGTTAAAATATAGGTGATTGGTTTTAAATGTAGGTTAAAAATATAGGTGATTGGTGTTAAAATATAGGTGATTTTTATTAAATATAGGTTAAAAATAGGCAAAAATATAGGGGATTGGTGTTCAAATATAGATTAAAATATAGGTAAAAAATAGGGGATTGCTGTTAAATATAGGTAAAAATATAGGTAAAAATAGAGGTAAAAATATAAGTGATTGGTGTTAAATATAGGTTAAAATACAGGTTAAAATATGGGTGGTTGGTGTTAGAAGTATTAGCAGCACTGTGTGGCAAAAGCTACCAGGCTGGAAAGCTTTTCCAAGGGATTGTAACCAGGAAACAGGCTGGCTTCTGATGGAAAGAATTTCTGTTGAAATCTTTCTGATGGAAAGATTTCTGTTGAAATCCATGTGGCTGCAGCTTTATGTGGGATGCAGAGGAAGGAGCTGTGGATTTTCCTGAATTTCAGGTGATTTTCCCAACTTCAGGGCTGTTCCTGAGTCCCTGCCTTGCCTTCTGCACTCTCCCCTCACAGACACCCCCTCTGCTCTTTAATTTGATTTTACTGCACTCAATAAAAGGCAAAATCTGGCAGAGGAAAAGCATTTCCTAGGCAAAACTAAAAATTCAAGGAAAGCAAAACCCATTTGTTGTTGAGTGGCTGTGCCAGGCACCAGGTGATGCCAATCTGGGGGCAGTCAAGGTGAAGGGAAGAGTTTATCCCATGCTGGGTCAGGTCTGGAGGTTCCTTGTGCAGGTTGAAAGCAGAGGTTGCTTCCTTCAGCTCAGGCCCTAAATCAGTGGGGAAAACACTGAAACTCAGACACAGCGACCAAATCCAGAATTTTTGGCTGAAACAAACCCAAGGCATCCTCACCTTGGCCGTGCCCATCTTTCCCCTTGGACTTTTTTTTCCTGTTTAGCCACGGTGTGAACCCTGGGCTGGGAGAAGGGGGGATTTGAACAGGAGCTGTTGCTGTGCTGCCTAAAAGGAGCTGTCCAAGAATAGCCTGCTCCCCAAAATACGAGTTGTCCTCGAGTTCCAAGCCCCAGAAAAGCTCTTTTGCCTGTGGAGCACATGCCAGATGGAAAGTGCCCCTCTGATTTCCTCCAAACACGCCTGCAGCTGTTCCTGCTTCCCCTTTTTTTTTTTCCCCTAATGAAATTTTTAGACCTCACCTGTTGACAGAGGCATTATAGGGTTGGGATTTGTGTGTATGTGAGGGTTTTATTTTTTATTTTCATGCCTTGTTCTCCTAAAGGAAAATGACTTGAGATGTTTTGGAGCGATGACAGGAGGGCAGGAGCTGCGAAAATACCTTTGGAGGGTGGGAAATCCCAAATAGTGCCCAGGATCCAGCGGCTGGCTGGAAAGAGGCTTTGTTTAGAGCTGCTCTTATTTGGGGAGACAGAAGCTGGAAAGTGCCCAGGTCTTAGGGGGAATACCAAGCATTGAGGCTGGACAGAAATAGAGCCCCAGCTTAGGGCACAGGGAAACAAAAAGAGCCCAGGGCTGACCCAGATCCCAGAGATTAAGGGTAAATACTCGAGGACAAGGTTGGGATCAGCTGGAGGTGCTTACGCAGGGCAGGAGCTGCACCCTGGGCCAAGCAGAGCTGAGGCTGCAGCCCGGGGCTGCCTCACAGTAAAAAGAATAAAAAAACAGAAAAAAATTTCTCTGTTTTCCCAGCATGTGAAATTGATGCAGCAGAACCTGGTGATAAAGCTGGGTCGTTTTATTATTATTATTACTATTATTATTAATATTATTATTATTATATTACTATTATTATTATTATCTGCTTTATTCTATCATATATATATAGTACATATATATATGTAGTATATATATACAATATATAGTATATTTATATACTTATATACTTATATATATTGAGGTAAATACATGTATATTTTTATTCTATTCTATATTACATATAAGTATATAATACATCTATATATCCATGTAATACATATATTATACATACAGGAACTGGCTGCACCCTGGGCCAAGCAGAGCTGAGGCTGCAGCCTGAGGCTGCCTCACAGTAAAAAGAATTTAAAAAAAGAAAAAAAATTCTTTATTTTGCCAGCATGTGAAATTGATGCAGCAGATTCTGGTGATAAAGCTGGGTCGTTTTATTATTATTATTACTATTATTATTATTATTATTAATATTATTATTATTATTATATTACTATTACTATTATTATTTTTAGCTGTTTTATTCTATCGTATATATATACAGAACATATATATATGTAGTATATATATACAATATATAGTATATTTATATACTTATATACTTATATATATTGAGGTAAATACATTTATATTTTTTATTCTATTCTATATTACATATAAGTATATAATACATCAATATATCCATGTAATACATATATTATACATACAGGAACTGGCTGCACCCTGGGCCAAGCAGAGCTGAGGCTGCAGCCCGGGGCTGCCTCACAGTAAAAAGAATTTAAAAAACCAATAAAATTCTCTGTTTTCCCAGCATGTGAAATTGATGCAGCAGAACCTGGTGATAAAGCTGGGCTGTTTATTATTATTATTATTATTATTATTATTATTATTATTATTATTATTATTATTATTATCATCTTGTTGTCTTATTCTATTGTGTATATATAGAGTACATATATATATGTACTCTATATATACAATAGAATATGTATATATTTTTTATTCTATTCTATATTATATATAAGTACATAATACATATATATATTTTATTCTATATTATATATGTATTATATAAAAATATATAATACATATTTATTTATATATAATGCATATATTTTATTATGTTGTGTATAATATCTACACAACATAATAAAATATATGCATTATATAAAAATAGATATATATTAATAATAGATATCGATATATCGTAATATATAATATATATTATATATTAATATATATACCAAGATGCATTACTAAACATTAAAATTAGAAATAATAAAAAGCATATATGTATATGCATTATATATAAATATCTATGTATTAGTAATATATATCTTTACATTATTGTAATATTATATATTATATAATAATATACACTAATATATATTATATATTATTTATATATAATATTTATACTAATCTATTAATACATATTAGTGTATAATGATAAATAATTTTTATATATGTACGATATATAAATATATAGGTATTATGTAAATATATATGTATTATTAGAGCATATATATGTATATATACTGTATATTATATTGCATATCATATTATATTTGTTATATTATGTTATATTATGTTATTTTATATAACATAATATAACATATATATATAAATATATAGGTATTATGTAAGTATATATGTATTATTATAGCATATATATGTATCTATATATACTGTATATTATATTGCATATTATATTGCATAATATATTATATTTGTTATATTATGTTATGTTATATTATGTTATTATATATAACATTATATAACATATATATATATAAAAATATATAGGTATTATGTAAATATATATGTATTATTATAGCATATATATGTATATATATACACTGTATATTATATTGCATATTATATTGCACATTATATTATATTTGTTATATTATGTTATATTATATCATATCATATCATATATTATATCATATCATATCATATTTGTTATGTTATGTTATATTACGTTATATTATATTATATCATATAATATTGTATTATGTTATATTATGTTATTATATATACTATCACTATTATTAGTAGAATTATTTTTATTAATTAATTTTTATTTAACCCTCCCCCCTGTGCCGGGCCGAAGTCCAATCTGACGCACAGCAGGAGGAGCACCGAGCCTGGCTCGGTGCTCACAACCCTCCAAACGCTTTCCAAGCCCCCGGGTGGGGCCGGGCCGTGCCAGGTCAGGGGTGGCTCGTGGCCGTGTCCCAGCCCCGCGTGTCCCCGCAGCCCCGGGCTCAGCCTGGGCCGCCGTGCCTGCTGATGCTCTTAGGGGTGTCCCCGGGCAGGGCGGGCAGCGGCGCCTCCAGCCGGGGTGGGACAGGGACAGGAAATTTTCCTGATTGCCTCTGAGTCCCTGCGAGCTGCGTGGATGGGCTGGCACAGAAATCAGGGGTTGAGGAAGCAGGAGGGAAATGGTTCTTGTTATAAAAACGAACGAGGCCAGATCTCAGAAAGCAACTGAAACAGGCTCTCGTTTATTTAAAAACCAGTCGGTGGGAGCAGAGAATCTGGGATAAGCCCAGATCCTCACACAACAGCTCAAAAAGGGAACCAGAAAGGAACCAGAGAGCAAAAGAACAAGAAAGGACAAGAAAAGAAGAACCCCAAAAGAAAAAGCCCCCCCAAAAGAAGAAGAACAAGAAGCTCAAAAGAGGAAGACCCCCCCCAAAAGAAGAAGAAGAATAAGCAGCACCAAAAGAAGAAGACCCCAAGGAACTGCAAACTCCCGTTTTTATAACAAACTCCTGGTCCAGGATTGGTGGGGTTTTGGGTCCGTGCACCGATTGGTGGAATTCGGGTGCTCTGATTGGTCCTCACCGGGTTCATTTTGGACCAATCATTTCCCCAGGGCGTCGAGTGATTGGTTGATGCTCCGGCCCAATCACTCTTTGTGTTGTCCACCTCCTGGCCCCACCAAGTCCTGGACCCTTTTCCTTCCCCCACAAGAAACAACTCCCCAACATTATTACAAACTCATACCAGTTCTCAGGGGAGGGGGGAGTTGTGGCTGAGCTGCTCTGACCTCTGTGCTGGCTGATGGCTCTGCCTGGGTGCATTCTGGAGAAATCATTCCTGCTCTGCTGCTCTTGGGGGCTCTTCGTTTTCATTTGAGTGTTGCACAGGTGAAAGGTGTGGAGGAGGTTTTACAGAAACTTCTGTGAGCCAGAGAGGAGTTTGAGAAGAGGATCCATGTTCAGCCCTGGAAGAATTTCCTACCAAGGTCACTAACACAGAAACCAAGAACAAAGAAGGAGAAATAAGAGAAACTGCAGCTGCCTGTTCCAATGAGCTCTTGGTTTGTCTTTGACACCAATTAGTGTACAGTCATGAGTTTGGTAAGAATGGATATATTTTTATCCATGCTGGAATAAAACCAGGTTTGAAGCCTTCTGAAAATGGAGTGTGCTGCTTTGTACTGTGACTGTCTGATCTACGGCAAAAAGGAGCTGGAAAACGAGGAGTGCATTTATTGGGATATCAGCACAGATGGCAACCCCAGCCTGACTGCAGCTGTCACACCAACAGTGATTTCCCTGCACAAAACCAGAGGTGGGGGATTCACCCCTGGGGGTTTGGAGGGACACTCTGAGCCCCACCTGGGCCACCACCCTGGCTTTGAAGGACAAGGCTCAGAGAGAAGCAATCCTGCCCTGCAAAGTGAGCCTGGCCAGCTTCTCCCAGTGGGATCCCAGTGCCAATTCCAGCTTTGGCCCAGCCAGTCCCACCCTGCTTGTTTTTCTCTCTCCAGCCCACGGGGTTTGTGCTCCTGGGCTGAGATTGGGATCATTTGTCCTTGGTGCCCAGCTGGAGCAGGAATTGTTTTGTCTCCCTGCTCTGTGCACAGAGCTCAGCATCCCCTGGTGGGAGCCCAGCCCCTCACACTGAAGAGCACAGAACCTGAAACACAGAAAAGCTGAACCTGAGCCATCCCTGGGACACTTTGGGGGACACTCTGACCTCCACCTGGGCCACCACCCTGGCTTTGAAGGACAAGGCTCAGAGAGAAGCAATCCTGCCCTGCAAGATGAGCCTGGCCAGCTTCTCCCAGTGGGATCCCAGTGCCAAGACAGCCAGGGAGCACTGGGAAGGGCTCACCCTGCAGATGAAGGTGCTCAGAGGGTTCACCTGAACTGCTGCAGCCCCAGCTGAGGTGGGGACCCTTCAGGGATGGGACATTCCTGCTCCTCCCGAGGTCCTGAGCTGCTCCCAGAGCTGTCCCAGCAGGATCTGGGAGGCTGCACTACAAATGGCACTTCCCAGAGACACAAATGGTGTTTTCCCAGGTGCAGCCCCACTGTCTGAGGTGAGGAAGGCTCAGCTCGGCCCTGCTGGATTAGCTGGCAGTGCCCTGGGTCAAGAAGCACTCAGAAAGGCTGCTGGCACTGTTGGGGCTGTACTTAAGGCTGGTTAAATGCTTAAGGGCACAGACAGATCCTCAGGTGCTCCTGACAATCCCACTCTCAGCACTGGTGTACAAAAATCTCAAGGTTTTATTCACCTGGTGGGTCTGGGGAAAAGAAAAGGATGAGGAAAAGCTTTTCACCTTGGGAAGGGTCTATGCAGTTTCTACAAACACACAGCAAAGATTGTTTGCTCTGGAGCAGCAGCAGCAGAGCACTCAAGCAAAGTTCAGAATCTTCTTTCACGCCCAAGTGGTGCTTCATTTGTGCTTTAGTGCTTTTTAACAGAGAGGTTTTGTTTTGATAATATCTAAATAAAAATGGAAGCTTTTCTGAAGGGAAGAATTGGCTAGAATTGAATTTCAATCTTTGTTTATTGTGGTACTACACTCTTTTCTTTTTTTTTTCCAGATAAGCACAAAACAGTTTGGGATGCAGGGGACCCTAAAGCTCAGCCAGTGCCACCCCTGCCATGGCAGGGACACCTCCCAGTGTCCCAGGCTGCTCCAAGCCCTGTCCAGCCCGGCCCTGGGCACTGCCAGGGGTGGGGCAGCCCCAGTTTGCTGCAGCCCAGGACACCAAGGGTGGTTTCGGGGTCATGTTGACCTTCTCATCAACCAACACCCCAAATCTCCCTCCCTGGGGCCGCTCTCATCCCAGCTCCCAAAGCTGAAATTGTTTCAGCAATGCAGAGCTAACACAGCTCCTCCTCAAGGTTTCCTCCTTTGCTTTTGCCTTGGTTTTCCTCTTTATTCCCAAATCTCCTGCAGCATCTGTGGCTTGCAAGCTCTTAGGACTGGAAATTGCTGCTGGGCACAGCTGGGGCCATTTGAAACGGGGTTCCTGAAGTCTGGCAGTCCCTGGGTGCCCGGGGATGCTCCGGACCCAGAGCTGTTTTCATCCCCACAAACGGAGGGAACTGAGCAGGAAATTTTTGTTGCAGCTTCCCTTGAACAGACAAAGGGGAAATCACCAACAGCCCCAGCAGCTGCTCCTGCTCCCCCAGCACCCAGCCCTGGCAGGAGCTGCTGGGGCTCAGAGCAAAGAGCTCTGCTCCAGTCTTCCATCTTTTTCACAGCCCTGGATGGTTTCAAAATGATTTAGAAAGAGCCAGGCTTTGTGTCCCTCTGTGTGTGTGAGGTAAAAGTTGACCCCGTTCAAGCTGAGAAGAAAAAAAAAAAATTTTTTTTATTAAAATATTAATATTAAAATATTACTATATTAAAATATTTAATATCAAATATTAAAATAAAAACATTAAAGTATTAAAATATTAATGTAGAAAAATATTAAAATAAGAATAAAATAAAAATAAAAAGTAAAAGTAAAAAATTAAAAATTAAAATAAAAATTTAAAAATAAAAAATAATAAAAATTAAAATAAAAGTTTAAAAATAAAAATAACAATAAAAAATAAAATTAAAATAAGAGTAAAAGCGTAAAAAATAAAGACAAAAGTACAAGATAAAAATAGAATAAAATATGATGATGATGATAATAATAATAATAATTATAATAATAATAATGTCCTTCTTTTGGTCCTTTTGGGGGAGGGGCTGTTGTTGTTGTTTCTGTTCTGAGTCAGCTTCCTGTGTTTACTGCGCTGCTCTGGGCTCACTTCTGGTGTTCCCAGCTTTTCAGAGCTGCAGAGCTCCAGGAAGGTCCCCCCAGCTCTTCCTGTGCCTTTCCAGAGGCCACCCCGGGCAGGCAGGAGGGCTGGGCAGGGCTCAGGGATCGGGGATCAGGGATAGGGGATCAGGGATTGGGGATCAGGGATTGGGGATCAGGGATCAGGGATCAGGGCTCGGGGATCAGGGATCAGGGATCAAGGCTCATGGATCAGGGATTGGGGATCAGGGATTGGGGATCAGGGATCGGGGATCAGGGATCAGGGATTGGGGATCAGGGCTCGGGGATCAGGGCTCAGGGATCAGGGATCAGGGCTCGGGGATCAGGGATCAGGGATCAAGGCTCATGGATCAGGGATAGGGGATCAGGGATTGGGGATCAGGGATCGGGGATCAGGGATTGGGGATCAGGGCTCGGGGATCAGGGCTCAGGGATCAGGGATCAGGGATCGGGGATCAGGGCTCAGGGATCAGGGCTCAGGGATTGGGGATCAGGGATCAGGGATCAGGGCTCAGGGATCAGGGATCGGGGCTCAGGGATCAGGGCTCAGGGATCAGGGCTCAGGATCAGGGATCGGGGTTCAGGGATCAGGGATCGGGGATCAGGGATCAGGGCTCAGGGATTGGGGATCAGAGATCAGGGCTCAGGGATCAGGGCTCAGGAGCCTCCCGCTCCCCCGGCCCTGCCAGCCCCAGGAGCTCCATAAAGCCCTCTGTAAATAAAGAGTTCTGCTCCTTCCTGGAAAAAGACTCAAAGTCCTCTCGGGCAGCGCCTGGAAGGTTCTCCCCGGAGGCAGCTCTGGGTCACTGGGTGCAGCACCTGCCTGGGAGCTCCTGCTGCTGCCAGCCCGGCCTGGCCTGGCTCAGGTGGGGCAGGAGGGCTCATCCCAAGCCCTGGCACATCCCACAGCTCCTGGAGCAGCCAGCAGGGTCTGCCTGCTGGGGGTTCATCCCCTCTCGGGTGTTTTTCATCTTGTTCTGTCCACAGACGGTGTGACCTTCCTGGGATGGGCACTAAAGGCAGGAGGAGCTTCCCCCGTGCCAGAGGTACCTGGGATCAGCCAGGGAATGGTTTGGGTTGGAGGAGACATTAAACATATTTTACTTTAACCATCATTTAATCCACCCCCCGTGCTGGGAGCAGGGACAGCCTCAGCTGGGTCAGATCAGAGCCACATCCTGCCTAAATCTGAATATTCCCAGGGCTGTGTCAGGAAAATTAATGCACAAACACCCGAGGGTTCTGTCCTAAAAGGAGACAGAGCAGTCCTGGAACTTTATTCCAATAAAGGCAGAGGCCATGGGGCATCTCCTGGGGTCTCTCAGATTTTTGGAGGATGCAGCCTCCTTTCTAACCCAATTTTCCTCTCCCCATTTCTGAGGTACTTGAGAGGTTCAGACTTCCCAGAACACCTGATACAGAGGATTTCCCCCTAAGATATAACCCTCCCTTTTCATTTTTAATTCTTATGGAATTTAGGGGTCTTTCCCCATTTCTGAGGTACCTGAGAGGTTCAGACTTCCCAGAACACCTGATCCCAGAGATTCCCCTCTAATGCACAACCCTCCCTTTTCATTTTTAATCCTTATGGGATTTAGGGGTTTTTCCCCATTGTTTCTTTCATCTTTCAATGTCCAATTCCATTTATCAGCACACCTACAGTTTATTTGTAAAGGCAAATATATTTTCCCATTCATCAATCAGTGGAATCCTCCCCACTGTTTATTTATCTCCCAGAGCTGGTTTTATCCACCAGCTGGTTTGGAAAGACAAATCTGCCATTCCTCTCAGATGGGACATCCACAGCTTCTCTGGGTGACCCGTGCCAGTGCTCAGCACCCTCGTGGCACAAAAACCTTCCTGAAACCCCACCTAAACAGCTCAAAGCCACCCCCCTCCCCACAGACAGCCCAACACCCTCCCCTCTCTTATCTCCTCCTTATCAGCAGCACCAGGGGGGCTCTAATGGAGCCACGCTGGAAACCCATCCCCAAAAATCTCCTGATTTCCTGGGCTGGGCAGAGCTGCCAGGCTGGGTGATTAAAGGATGCCAAGGCACTCTCTTTTACACACTCTTGTCAAAGCAGCGAGGAGGGGGAGAGAGGAGCAGTCTGCATTGTCTGTGCTGGGGAGCAGCTCCACCTCCCACCCACCGCCACCTCCAGCTGACAGCTGGGGAGGGCACTGCCACGTTCTGGCAGAGCTGGGGGCTGGATTTCCATTCTTGGCTGGCATCCCCCTGCTAACACTTCCCTTCCCAGTTAAAACTTCTCCTCAAACATAAGCCCGCTCCTTTTAATGTTTTTTAAGAAGGGAGTGAATATTTCCTGGAAAATTAACCCTGAAATCCAGCATGGAAAATTGAGCCTAAAATCCAACATGGAAAATCGACCCTAAAATCCAACATGGAAAATTGACCCTAAAATCCAACATGGAAAATTGACCCTAAAATCCAGCATGGATTTCTGTTTCCATCATGGCCAAAGGGAGAAGCTCCTCCCCTTCACCTGGACTGCTGTGGGAATGCTTTGGCCTGCAGAGCTTAATCCAGCTTGTACCAGCAAAATAAAAATAGAAATAAAAATAAAAATAAAAATAAATTATTAAATACAATAAATGAGTAAATGAATAAATAAATAAATAAATAAAAGGAGGTGCTCCCAGGCACAGGGTGGGATTGTTGGGTGTGTGGATCGTTGTGTGCATTGTCCTGTGCAGGACAGGACTCAGAAATCCTTGGGGGCCTTTCCAGCTCAGCATTTTCTGTTATTTTACATCACTCTAAAGAATTTCATCACTTTTCTGTGCCTGGGGGAAAAGTCTCACCTTGTGCCCACAGGGCATTGAACTTGAGATACTTTAGAGCACCAAGTGTTGATTCCATGCTCTTAAATGCCACTCAAATTTTATTTTCCTGCACCAAGTGTTAATTAAATAGTCTTAAATGCCACCCAAACTTCTATTTTCCTGCACCAAGTTATTTAAATGCCACCCAAAGTCATATTTCCCTGGTTTTCCTGTGGTTGTGGGGGTGTGGAGCAGCAGCAGCAGCAGCAGTGTTAGTGCTGCCTCTCTGGAGGACAGGAGGGATGGGAATCATCCAACAAAACCAGGAAAGAGGGAGAGGAAGGGCACAGCAGTGAAGGACAGGAAGGTGGAGATGAAAAACAAGGAGGGCAGAGAGGGATGGACCCATCAGAGGGAAAAGCTGCCAGCAGCAGCTCCAGACTGTCCTCAGTGACAGATGGGGCAGGAGGAAAAGGAGAAAAGGTGACATGAGAGCCTTCCTTAGGTAAAAAAATGGAAATGTTTCACTCTAAAACCCTGAAAATCCAAAGATTTTGCAGCAGAACTGAGAGGGGAAGGAGCAGAAAGGTTTTGTGAGCCACCAGGGCTCGCTCTCCCCTCCACCCAGGGGTATTTGGGGCTCTGAGCCTCCTGGGCCTCCCAGGCTTTTCTTCTCCTCCTGCTGACAGCCAGGAATTCAGAAAACACACAAGATGTCACATTAGTGAAGGGCTTGCTTTATCTTTTTGGCTGTGTTTTTGTTTCTTTTTTCGACTGTTTCATCCAAAGTGGCCAGGGAGGGCAGCCAGGTGACAAGGGGAGCAAGACAAATGCCTCTGGTTGCTTATCAGAATCTCCTAACTGAGCAATCTCCTTCTCCCAGAAACCTTGCAGGGCTGGGCAGCTGGGCTTTGCAGGGAGTTGAAGAAATTGCTGATTTTGCAGGGTGAACTTTGAATGCAAAGTGCAGCCTGAGCATGTGGAAGGGAGAGAGGTTTGGATTTTTCTGAGGAGAAAACAGGAGGTTAAAAGCTCTCCAGGAATTCTCTGAATGCATTTACCTGTTGAGAGATTTCTCTTTCCCTTTGAGGTCCAGGTTGGGACTGATTATCATTTTCAGCAGAGCAATGACATCCAGATTCCTTCTCCTTTCTAATGGCTAGAATTAGTGATTTTTTCATTAATTACTCACAAATCCACAGATCTGGGACCCCTGTGCATTGTCCTTGGCTCAGACCCACAGCAAACAATGGCTGCAGTCCCACACGTGCTCTGGCACTCACTCAACATCCAGCACATTCATTTATGCTAAATTTACTCCTGTTTCAATATTTCCAGCGTGCCCTAACCCTCCTGACCTACAATCTGCTGTAAATCCCTTTTACTGCTCCCTGACGTGTGGCTCCATAAATCAGGAGGGCTCAGATGATCCTGGAGCCCAGCCTGGGCTTGGGGCTGCAGGTGGGAGGGCAGGACTCATGGTGGGCATGCTCTGCACGTGACTCCAACCTCAGAGGCAAAAGGAAACCCAGGCTCCTGCTCCTTCCCTTCATCCCTGTAAAATGTACCAACTTTTATCCCTTCATTTCTCAGCTCTCTGAGTTACACATTCCAGAACTCACCTTGGGGTTCATCCCTTCATTTCTCAGCTCTCTGAGTTACTCACTCCAGAACTCTCCTCGGGGTTCATCCCTTCATTTCTCAGCTCTCTCTGTTGCTCATTCCAGAACTCACCTTGGGGTTCATCCCTTCATTTCTCAGCTCTCTCAGTTACTCACTCCAGAACTCACCTCTGGGTTCATCCCTTCATTTCTCAGCTCTCTCTGTTGCTCATTCCAGAACTCACCTCTGGGTTCATCCCTTCATTCCTCAGCTCTCTCTGTTGCTCATTCCAGAACTCACCTCTGGGTTCATCCCTTCATTTCTCAGCTCTCTCAGTTACTCACTCCAGAACTCACCTTGGGGTTCATCCCTTCATTCCTCAGCTCTCTGAGTTACTCATTCCAGAACTCACCTTGGGGTTCATCCCTTCATTCCTCAGCTCTCTCAGTTACTCACTCCAGAACTCAGCTTGGGGTTCATCCCTTCATTCCTCAGCTCTCTCAGTTACTCATTCCAGAACTCACCTTGGAGGTACCTGCCACCAGCACTGCTCTGAAATCCCAAGGTGCAGAGGTCCAGCTGCTCCCCAAAGCCTTTCCCAGGGCAGGGAGAGGCTCCAAACATTGTCCTGCCACTTTTGGGAAGCTCAGATGTTCTGCTGTGACTGGAGCAGAGCTGTGGCCCTGTGTCCATCAGCCAGGAGACTGCAAAGGTGACAGGTCTGTGTGGAAATGCTTGGCCAGATATCCTGGGGATTTGGGGTGAAATGGGGGGATTCAGGTTCCTGTTGGGATCAGTGGGAAGGACCCTGTCACCTGCCCTGGAGGTCATTCTGGTGACATTTTTGGTGGCACTCATTTTGTCACTTTATTTTTTAATTTTTATCAAGCTTCCTGATGTTTCCATTCTTGTAGCAAACTTTCTCACACGCTTGATGTAAATAACTGATTGTTTTGCACTCTTTTATAGAGGAGGAGAAATTTGATGGGCTGCAGGTTTGTGCAGTGTCCCTGGAGAGGTGGCACTGTCACCCTCCAATCCACTGTCACCTTTGGAAATCCATAATGCTGCAGTCAGAAATTAAACATTCCTTTTTACCCTGGAGAGAGCAGTGTGTCCTGTCCCTCTCCTGGTTTTTTGTGTCCTGTATTTCGTGTCTCTCTCATTTCACTGCCTGCTCCCGAGGGATAAACTGGAATTTTCTCCTGATCCTTAAAAGGAGCCTGGGAGGAGATTCAGGTGGGGACACTTCCACTGCAAGTGCCTGAACTGAGGGAGGATGAACCCACCTTTTGTACCTCAGGGTGGGACGGTGGGGATGGATGGAGATGAGAGATCTCTGCAGCCAGGTCTGGAACTTGGGGTTTATTGCAAAGGGCCAAGGGCAGGGCCCTGCTGGGAGCTGCCAGCCACAGCTCAGAGCAGGCCTGAGAGGGGGAGAGAGAGGAAAGGAGAGTGGTGAGGAGGCTGAGAGGGCGAGGTTCCCGTTCCAATACAATAAATCTTCTGTGCTGAATATTCTAATTCCCTCTGACCAATCTAGAGCAAGATACAAATCCTACAGCATTCACACACAGCCTATAAGAATCATTACATGACCAAACTCTGTTACGTTTTAAACCCTAAAAACTCCTCTCTGGGCCCTTCTGCCAAGCTAGGGTTATTTATTTTTTTTAGGGTTTTTATTGTTTCATAACAATAAGAAGAATTATTGCAAATACGCATTGTGACCTGTAGATATGGCCACTGTAAATATGAGGAGTAGGAAATAGTAAATATTTCCTAATTATAGGAAGAAGAAGAAGAAGAAGAAGAAGAAGAAGAAGAAGAAGAAGAAGAAGAAAGAAATAATAATAGGAAATAAATAATAGGAAATATTTTGTTAATGAAAGCATTTTGAAGGAAAAAATGATTTGAATTTCCATGTTAGAAGGTTTTCCCAGTTCTGATGTGGATGAACTGTCCAGCACTTTGGGAACCAGTGCTCTGGGATAGGGATGCAGAGACACAGCCCAGTGTCCAGTGGCTCCAGACCGTTCCCAAAGAGCTGAAATGGATGAGGAAAATGACTCAACACAGTCAAAATCAGCAGGGAGTGAAGGGATGGCAGGTTGGAGAGAAGAAAAACTTTAATTTGCAGCCTTTGAACCGAAAATTATTTTTATTATAAAATTATATAATATATTATGTAATTCTATATTATATATTCTTATTATAAAATGATTCTTGTTCACTCTCCACAGGCAAGAAGGGTGAAAAGTCACATTTTTCCTGAAGATATACAAGGGAATGTCCTCTGGAAGCTGGTTTGAATGGTGGGATCAGCTCCCACGGGGCTCTCTGGGGTTTGTGGAGGCACCTGCAGCAGGGCATGGAGCAGGGGGTGGCAGTTCCAAGAAAAGAGCTTGGAAACAAAGAGAGGAAGCAGAAATGCAGAGCTCTGACAGTGCCTTGGACTGGGGCTGGGAAGTCATCCATAACCCTGGGGAAAAGTGACCTTCCCTGGAGCCATTGTTTGAGTCCTGGCAGGGTTTGTGCCTGTGCTTTCTATGGAAGAGCTCCCCAAAATATTCAAATTATTAATGTTATTATTATTATTATTATTATTATTATTATTATTATTATTATACTTTATTTTATTTTATTGCTATATTATATATTCTTATATATATTGTTATTGCTATTGCTATTGTTATTTTATTTATTTTATTTATTTTATTTTATTTTATTTTATTTTATTTTATTTTATTTTATTTTATTTTATTTTATTTTATTTTATTTTATTTTATTTTATTTTTATTATTTCCTCACATTATTATGAGGAAATATTTAATATTTCCTATTCCTAACAGGCGCTGGGATTTAATTCCTCCTCACTTCATTCCTGCAGTGCCAAGGGGAAGAAGATCCCACAGCTGGCAGCTGGTGCTCCTCAAGCTCTCCATAAAAACCTGCATTCCTGCAGGGAATTTGGGGAGGTTTTTCTTCCTCAAAGCTCAGGTTCCTATCGAGACAATGCCTGGAGGTGGGGAGCAAAGGCAGTTCCCGGGGAAGGCATGTTCAAGGAATGCTGCCAACCTGTATCTACTGGCCCTGGCCGAGCAGGGGATCCCTTGACAGGCACTTGGGAGGGTGCTTTAATTAACATTTCAAGAGAAGCAGGGGGAAGAATGATTCTTCAGCTCCTCAAAGGTCAGGAGGTGCTCAGACATCACAGGATTGGAGAGAGGGCAAGAGCCTAAAGAGACAGAGAGCTGTCAAAGCTCTTGGGCAGCACAGCCCCTCAGAGGAGTTATTTTCTCTTCTGTTCTCAGGGGAAGTGGAGCTCTCAGAGAATGAATCTCCTGCTCAGACACGCTCCAGAGAGAAGGCAGAGCTGGAGGGAGGTGCTGCTCCTCAGAGGGTCTCTGCTGCTCTGGGCCAAAGGGATGAGGTGATTAAAATCACCAAAGGGTGATTAAAACAAAGAGTTTGTGATTATTTCATAACTTGTGATGGCATTAAACCCCAACAAAGGGGTGTGATCCCTTTTCATGGGGACACTGAAGAGTGGGAAAGGCTGACCAGATTATTCTTTGCCAGGCACAGTGCAGGGCACCTCCCATCCTCTGGCACTGAAGAGATAAAAGATGGAATCTGCAACAGGAAAAGCTTTTCAGCTCCAGTCCCCGTGCAGAGCCCATCAGCCGTGCTGAGCTCGCTCAGGGCTCCCCCCTGCACTTCACCTGAGCTCCTAAACTGCTCAGCTCAGCTTTCCTTTGAGCTGGGACCCCCACATCCAACTGGGCTGGTGTGAGAGAGGTGGTTCTACCACTGGGAATCTCATTTATCTGACTCAACTTGCCTCCAAGCCTGCGCGTCAAGAAAGGAGCTCTTTTTGCTGTGCACAAAAAATGCCTCACACCAAAATCTGAGCACGCCTGCAAATATGAAATCCCCCAAAAGTGCTGCTGTTAATGGGGTGTGCCCGAGCAAACAGCTCCTCAGCACTAAAAAATGTGAAAAATACATAAAAAGTCACTTTATATAAAAAATAAACCCCCCTTTTGTGCTGTTTCTGTGATAAAAAATGCATCCTGAAGCTTTCTCAAGTTTTAAAATCATTTTAGTCAAGCTTACATTGGATGCAAGGTGGGAATAATAACGAGGCAATGCAATTAAGTGGGAATTTTTTAGGAGTGGTTGTGGGAGATGCTGGGAGCAGAACGATGAGCCCACTGGAAGGCAAAATTGAACCCAGCTCCCAAACTCTCACAGAGAACCTGAACACCTACAGGAAGGAATTTTTAGGAAGCCAAAGATGTGACAAGAGACTTTCGACAGCTCAAATGCTCTTTTGAGTGCTGAAAATAGATCATTTCCCCATCTCTTTCCCCATCCAAGGCAGGGTGGGAAGGGCTCCCAGCTAAAATGTGAATTTTGCTGCTGTCTGTGGCTGGAGGTGACACAAAGGTTGCAGGACAAGAATAGAGTGGGATTAGCTGAGCTCTAATCCCACCGGTGCCGTGGTGGCTTCACCTACGGGGAGCCTCGCGCTGCTCCAGGGAAACATTTTAAACCTGATTGATCCCCTTCTATCTCCTTTTCTACCTCATGCCAGCACCAGGAGCCGTTTCAGTTGTTCCATTTAAGCTGCCCAAAACAGGGCTGAGGAGGGATCCGGGAGGAGAGCGAGCCCCAGGCTGAGCGTGGAGCTCGTGCTCGGATCCTGCTGAATCCCAGCTCTTGGATGGGGACAAATGGTGCTGGAGACGTCCCAAAGTGCCAGCAGAACAGCAGTGTTGGCCCATCAGAATATAAATGATTCCCACCTCTGCAGTGCCTCGTGGGTTTATCGTTAATAAATTCAGGTTTCACAGGCAGGCAGAGCCTGGGGAGGGAGAGGAGCTGCGGAAGCACCAAATCTTCCAGTAAATTGCAGGAGGGAAGCACTGCCATTCCCACAGAAAAACAACTGGGAGCTGCCTGCCTGGTGGGTGGCCAGGGCAGCACTGATGCCATGATCCACGGCCTCCTGGAAAAGCAGAATCCTCAGGATTTAACTGCACCGCTCTCCAGAGCACCAAACAATCGGGCAGGGTGGAGGCGGCCCCGGAGCAGGCGTAAATCTTTCTTCCCTCGGCTCGAATCTCACGCTGATAGCAGAGGTTTCTTATCAGCCTCTGATGGCAAGGAACGAGGATCTAGATAAAGTTGTTTATTCCAGGCAGGTATTGGCATGATGTGAGAAAACACACTGGGAGACCAGATGTTCCTGAGCTGGCCACTGCAGGCCTTTGCTCGGGAGCAGGAAAAACCATTTTTCCTCCTTTTCCCTGGCCTTGCTTGGCCTGTTATTTCCTACGAGCACCTCGGTGTTTTCCTCCATCAGCTGGAGCAGAGCCCGGGTCCTCCCCTCCTGCTGCATCTGTTTTCAGAGCAGTTTTTGAGAGTTCTCTACACAAAAATGGAAAATCCTCCTCGGGAAGCGGGGAGACGCTGGGCTGAGGATGATGGAGGGAATTCAGGCACGTTCTTGGTGATCCCTGTGTATAATCTTACAGAGAACGGTGTTGAGGTAAATTTATCTCCTGTGTATCAGGGGATCACCTGGATTTTTCAACTCCCTGGACACCAGAGCAGGATGGACAATGAAGTTTCTTTAGCTTGAGAGGAGTTGGCAGCACGGGGTGGAAATTTTTTGGTCTCTCCCCAAATTCATCTTTTCCTTGGGAGATTCACTGGCAAAACAGGACAGATTTTATGGGTGACTTTGTTCTTTCAGGGTTTGTTTAAGGACGTTGTTTTTTTCCGAGTTCTTAAGATTTCAAGAGCAAAAACCCAATCTGAAGTGTTCTTTGATTTTGATTAAATGTTGACTCTATTAATTAAACAAAGAACGAGCAGAGCTGCATCTGTCTGCAAAGGGTTTGTAGTCTCCAAACATAACAGGAGATAATCAAATCTCTGCATAATCTTCTCTTTTAACCTTTGGAAGAGGAATTTTTTCCAGCCTGGCTGTACCTGAAGCAATCAGCAATGGCAGGACTCAGCAGAGAGGAGCAACCAAAAAAAGCCTGTTGGAAAGCCCTTCATGGACCAATCTGAAATGAAAGCATTCAATCTTAATCCTGTCACCAAGGTTCCCTAATTAAGGGAACGTGCAGATTGATGAGGTTTCTATTTTTACCGCCAGCCCGGCGCGTTCGGTGCCGCGGAAGCAACGCCAGGGCAGGCCAGAGCCAACGGGAATTGTGTTTGAATTATCCCAGGAGAGCTCCCCTGGCCTCCAGCTCCCACAGCACCTCCTCACTTCCAGCAGAAAGCTCAGGCAGGGCTCCAAGGGATTCCCACGAGCCCGAGCCGCAGCCTTGTTTTCCTTCCGTGTTTCACCTCTCCGCGTCTTTCCCGCCTTATCGCCGTGAAATCCCGATTGTGGAATCCCCATCCTCTGCAGGCCCTGTGCGAGGCACTGGGGGGAATCTTCTTCCTGGTCAGGCTGGAACAAGTTTTAGAGGTTCCTGTAAAGTCATCAGACATCGCTCACGTTTGCAGCGGTGACAGAAATTGGACAAATGGGATTAGGAAGGCGAGGACGGGAGGGCTGGGCCGCCTGTGAATGGATGAAAAGTGAATTTAGGTGACAACAGGCAGGGAATCCGTAGGAGGGAGCTGTCCCTTCTTGCCCCTTGGCAATGTTGGCACCACTTCTGTGTCTACCACAGCCCTTTTGGGAGAAAGTTCCTCACAAACAACTTGTTGGGACAATGAGACCTTCCATGAAACGGCCTCAGCCCCTTCCTCCCCTCTCTGTTTGGAGTTGTCTTCGGTGATGCTGCTGGGGGAAAAGAGGAGATGGGGAAAGTTTCAAATTCAACTCCTCCAGTGAGTGACAATCTTCAATTCAAAAGCAAAGAATCACCTCAAAAATCATACAAATCCAAAACTAACGGAAGAAACCATCAATCCAATTTCCAGAAGATAAAAATCCAAGCTGAGTGCTTTCAGGATTTTGTTCTTACCGTGTCTTGATGGAAAGCTTTTAGCTTCACCCCTATATTTAGCATTGCAATAAATGTTCTGCATCCCCACGCTGCCATCACTGCTCATTTAAAAGCTTAAATAGCTGAATTTATGACAGGTTTTCTTTCTGATGCCGCTGTTTTCCTGCTCATGAATTATAGATCCAGCTCTAGAGAGAGCGCTGGTGTCAGAGAAAAACTGATCACTCATCTTTATGGAGAGAAAAAATAAGAGAGGAAGAGGCTCTGTGACAGTGGATAAATTTATTGGCTGGGGAGGGAAAGGGTCTTTTGTGGAATCTGTCAGATTTTGCCTTTTTCATTATCAGGGGAGGAGCAGGAATTTGATTTCAGCAGCAGCCCAAAGAGCAGGATAAATGAATCCCTGTCACAGGCCAGATCCCCGTTCCCTTTTCCAGCAGGGATGACCCCTCACTTCACTTTAATTTATCAGGACCCCTCCCAAACCAAGCATTTCTTTGTGGATTCTGACCTGGCCACTCTCCACTGCCAGAATTCCACATTTTCCTGCTGCTGACCAGCATTTCCCTGCTGTGGCTCCACTCCTCCTTCCAGGGGACTCTGCTAGCTAAGAATTCCTCTCCTGGAATTCCTTCCCTCCTCCCATCAGCTGTGCTGGGAGAAGTGGGCAGATTTCTGCACATTGAGTCTCACACCATGTTGAGGGAGAAAATATTGAAGTTATTTTTGCTGCAAAGTTTGGAGAACAGAAGTGCTGTCAGCTCTCTCGAGGCTGTCTTGTGCCTTGTTCCCTGCACTTCCACGAGATGGGATTTTTCTCTTCAGAATGAAATTTGTGAATGGCTGTGCTGAATGTGTTTGTGCTTCCTCATTCTCTGCTCTCACACAAGGAATTTTGCCAAATTCTCCTTTTTGCCTTCTCCATCTCTTCCAAATCCCCCTGTCCCACGTTCACTGACAGCCTTTCATGTCCACACTCTGGCAATTTCTCCTTCATTCCAGGAGGGAGGAATGCACAGGGCAGATAGTCCAGCATAGCTTTGCAAAGACTTTAAGCTGCTTTTCCTCTCGTCAAACCAGCCCAAAATAAATGTATTCCACACCTATAGCCTGAAAAATTTTTACAAGGCAAGGCTTTCATGGAGAAATATAAATCTCAGTGGGGAGAAGAATGCAAAGCAATAAAGTTGTGTATACAGCTGAGGGCAGAGGGATGAAGGGCTGGCAGATGAGCTATTTTCTAGTTGTTTCCTCACCCCAAAACCATCCTCTTCATCACAGCCTGAGCAACTTCCAGGAACAGAGTTTATCCCAGGGCCTGCTCCTGACAGAAGGAGCTTTGCCAGCCTGACCTTCTCCCTAAATCCACTCAGTGTGGCCTGGAAAGTTTTACCTTTCTTTGGTTTTTTTCCCTTGCTGTTTCATTCTGTTCTGTCACTTTTAGGGCGAGAGAATTATCCCCATTGAA
The DNA here is from genome assembly GCF_027477595.1 of Haemorhous mexicanus. Lineage (NCBI taxonomy): Eukaryota > Metazoa > Chordata > Aves > Passeriformes > Fringillidae > Haemorhous > Haemorhous mexicanus. Next base: position 10,108,033 of record NC_082360.1, on the reverse strand, counting down.
GGATCAAAAAATTGCAGTTGGGTGGGGGGGGAAAGAGGGAATGAAAGCAGCTGGAGAATTAAACTATTAGAAAAATTAGGGCTACCTAATGCTGAATAACAAATGTTGTGTTGAAACTCACAAAATCCAGGACTTTTGTCCTGGAATTATCACAATAAATGGTGGCACACAGAACTGAACTCCTTCCCTCCAACCACCAGTTATGCTGGCAGGAGTGGGCAGATTTGTGCTCGTTCTCACACCAAATTGAGGAAGAATTAAATATTCAAGTCATTCTGGCTGGTGGGGAAGGTGAGTTGAAGAAGCCTTTTGGGGTAAATCTGCAGGTTCCTACAAGTGGAGGGGATCCCAGCCATGCCATCACTGCTCCCCCCACATGGAATGTTCTGGAGGGCTCCTGGTGACGATCCCAGAACCAACAAACAAAGAAACCTCACCCAGAGCTTCCCTGAGACTCCTTCCTCCAGCACCGCCACGTTTTGGGCTGTGCCAGCCTCCACTGCACCTCTGGAAACAGCAAATGACTGAGGAATGGAGTGGAGGTGATCCTGAGCATCCCTTTTTGGTTTGTGTGCACCTCCCAGCAGTCCCACGGGGAGCAGGACCCCTCAGGTTCCCTCCCCAGGCCTGATGTGTTTGGTGATTGCTTTCTCAGCAGTAAATCTGTGAGGCTGCTCCTGTTTCAGGAGTAAATTGCTTTTGTCAAGTCCACCTTTTGTCTCCCGCAGAGCTGGAGGGGATTGATCTTCCCGAGGAATGTGCTGGGACTTGGGGAGGTGTTTCAGGGGCTGGAAGGTGAGCTCCTGCCAGCAGCTGATGGAGAGTGGGGAGCTGCTGCAGCTCATCCCTCTCCATCTGATATGTCACCGTGAGTTTTATGGGCAGTGGCAAATACTGACCCATGCCTGGCGCTTAAAATGGAATTTTTCAGAGGTGGAAACGCTGGTGGTTCTTTAGAAGGGAAGGAAAAAGCCTAAAAACTCTGTGGAAGAGGCAGAAGGATTTGGGGTTGCAAAGCCTCGCAGAGCTCATGAGCCCAGAGCTGTGCTGTCCTGGGGTCACCTCCAGGACCACTGAGCTCCCCTGGGACCTCGTCTGGCTCTGTGGCACCTCCTGAGCTGGGACCCGGCCCCGTCCACCCTGCAGCCCTGTCCGAGGAGCTGCTGGGTGCTGCTTTGGCAGGAGCAGCCTCCAGGAGACAATGGATGGCTGGAGAACAAATGAAGCATCTCAGAGATCACTGGAGGGGAAGCTGATATTTGAGATGGGCCCAAATTGAGTCAGGATTGTTCAGAATTCTTTCTATGCCTTTGCTGTGTTGTTTTCTCTGGTTCTCCAGCACCACCCGTGCTCCTCGGGCTTTCAAATCAGGGTGAGCTTGGCAGCAGCAGTGCTGGCAGTGCTGGAAGCCCTCAGCTCCTCAGAAGCCCTTCCTGAATCCAGGCATGGCTCCACTGGAATCCAGCCTTTGATTCACCAAAAGCTTGACGTGGCCAAGACGAAACAATTTTGGGTTCTGCGAGGAAGAAATGAGTCCCAAAACTCTTCCAAAGCAGCCCCGAATGCTGCATCCTCTGCAGTGAGGAGCTGCTGCCTCTGAATCACAGAATCCAAAGAATCACATAATTCACAGAATTAACACAATCACAGAATCATGGAATTCACAGAATTCACAGAATCACAGAATTCACAGAATTCACAGAATCACAGAATCACAGAATCACAGAAATCACAGAATTCACACAATCACAGAATTCACACAATCACAGAATTCCCAGACTCCCCAGGCTGTCAGAGACCTCCAAGCCCATCAAGTCCAGCCCAGCCCAACCCCTCACCCAAGCCCTGGCCCCCAGTGCCACATCCAGGCTTTGTTAAACACACCCAGGGATGGGGACTCCACCACCTCCCCGGGCAGAACATTCCAGAACTTTATCACCCTTTCCATGAAAAACTTTTTTCCGTGACAAACTGGCCCCAAGAAGGGCCAGATTTGCTGTTTTGCCCTGTGTTGAACAAACAGTGGTGGTCTGAAACAAATGCTTGGGGGTGGTTCAATTAGTCCTTACAGATGTATGAACTAATTTGGGTTAATTGTCAGTTCATCAGCTCAGAAAACAAAGCCTGGGCATTTCACTAGAAGTGCATCCACAAAAGGAGAAAGAAAGCAGACTTCTGATATTTTAAAGGTTCAAATTAACAAAATTATGTAATTATTTAAGAACTTTTAGTCTGTTTATGCAGATCATCAAAAGAATGGCAAAAGGGAAGAGAGGCGGTGTCCCAGATTTCTCCTGGGAAGCAAAACCTTGGTTATTTGCTGCCTGTAGAGCTGGGCCTCTGAGTAATATCAGTAATTTGTTGCTGAGATCTGCACTGTCAGATATGCCTGTGACTGACTAAGGTGAGGCAGTGCAAACCAGACAGAGCGGAGATTTTCAGGGTTATTTTCAGAAAAGAAAACTGAAACTCAGCTCCCACTCTGACAGGTGCTTGCAGGGGTTTGGAGATGACTGTGTTGGAATCTGTCCCCTCTTCAGGAAGCAGTATAATTCCACTGCTGATGATTAGCACATCATTAACATGCCCTGGCTCTCAGCAGACTCTGCTCAGCACTCTTGGTGCTCCCAGCACACCTGGTTCCCTCCTGCCTCCCGAAATTCCCGAAATTCCCGAGTTCCCATCAGAGCAGGTGATTTCCCCCTGTCAGATGGGACTGGGAGCTGTGTTCAACTGATTCAGCTCCACTCGGAGCTGTCTGCCTCCCACTGCCCCAGGCTGCTCAGAGCCACATCCAGCCTGGCCTTGGGCACTGCCAGGGATCCAGGGGCAGCCCCAGCTGCTCTGGGAATCCCATCCCAGCCCTTCCCCACCCTCACAGGGAAGGATTCCTGCCCAGAATCCCCTCTAACCCTGCCCTCTGTCAGTTCGAAGCCATTCCCCGTGTCCTGTGCCTCCATCCCATGTGCAGAGTCTCCTTCAGGCCCTGCAGAGCCACACTGAGCTCACCCCAAAGCTTCTCCTCTCCAGGGTGGACAATCCCAGCTCTCCCAGCCTTCCTCCATCCCTCTGATCATCCTGGTGTCTCCTCTGGAGTTTCTCCAACACCTCCATGTCCCTCCCGTGCTGGGACCCCAGGACAGGGTGCAGAGCCCCAGGTGGGGTCACAGAGCCAGTTCCAACCCATTCTTGTGGCCCTGCTCATCAAATAACGGAGATGAACTCCCCAGAGGCAGCACCAGCCTGCCGTGCCCTGTCCCTCTGTCTCCCTGCTGGCTCCTCGGCCCCTGGAGATTTCCTCTGGCTCCTGTGGTATGCTTTGTTCTGAGGGCCACCTCTAATCCCAGCTTTTCTGCCTCACTCTTGGGGCTGCTCTGAAATGCCCCACTGATGTGGAAGAGAATGAAGGCACAGCTCCCACGAGCCAAGGAAGGCTCCTGCTGCAGGAATGTGCTGGCACAGAGCCCCCAGACACAGACTGAATTCACAAGAATGGGCAGAGATGACCAGTGGCTGTCCCCTGGAAGAGCCCAGGAATGCCACCAGGAGATGCCTGTTACATATCCAGGTGTTACATGTGTGAGTCTGCACTGAGGCTTTGCTCTGGGCAGATAATTGGTATGAAACAGGGTTCTGCTGTTCCTTTTTCCTTCCCATCCCTGCTAAAGCCTCTCAAGCCCCACATTTTGGCTGATATTTGTCAATGCCTGCGTTGGGATCGTGTGGCATCATCTCTGTTCCTGTCTTTTCCCCCCACTTTTGACATATCCCATCAGGCAGGGCTGAAATCCCCAGTTAATTCTGAGATCCCCAAGAGTGGCACTCCCAAAGTTTTATGAACAAAACCCTGTTGTATTTGCAAGGATCCCCATGGCAGGAAGGGATGATGAACACCATGTTCTCAGAAAAATTTGGGGTTTTATTTATTTTATTTTATTTTATTTTATTTTATTTTATTTTGTTAGTTACTTTGTTTGTTATTTTAAGATGACAAACAAATAAAATACATGAATAAACAAAGAAATTATGTATATATATATCTTTCTATATTACATTAAAGAATACTAAACTAAACTATACTAAAGAATACAGACAGGATACAGACAGAAGGCTAAAAGATAATAATGAAACCTGTGACTCTCTCCAGAGCCCTGACACAGCCTGGCCCTGATTGGCCAAGGAGTGAAAATATTTCACATGAAACCAATGGAACAATCACCTGTGGGTGAACAATCTCCAAACACATTCCAGATGTGAGCACAACACAGGAGAAGCAAATGAGATCAGGATTGTTTTCCTTTTCTCTGAGGCTTCTCAACTTCCCAGGAGCAAAATCCTGGGTGAAGGGATTTTTCCAGAGAATATGGCAGTGACAAAACCCCACTAAGATGACCTCTTTTCAAGTTTGTGGATGTAACAGAGGCAGAGTTAATGCTGGGTCCAGCCTGAGAGAAGGTGTCACAACAAGTCAGAAAACAAACCTCGGTGTCTCTGCCCTCTGCATTGCACATCCCAAAGAGCCCAACTTCCCGCAGTTTCTCCTTCATTTTTTTCCAGAACCCGCCGGAGACTTTTTAAATTTGTTTTCTTAAAATATTCAAAATAATTAATCCCTCTTCAGATGCAGGAAGGATAAAGTTTCAGCTCCTGCCAGAGCCCAGCCAGCAGAGCAGTGCTGAGACCATTTATTCTCAGTACTCCAGTCCAGGGCCCGGCTCCTTTTTTGGGATCCACAAATTTCTGCTGCTTTGTGTTTTCTCTGTGGGAACTCACGGGCTGTGAGTCAATGGAGCTGCACTGGAACTTTACGAGCTCCTGGGGAGCCTGAAATGCTTTTGTGTCTGGGATCAAACCCCTCTCCTCTGTCAGCAAATGCTGAAATTGCTGGAGACAATTCCAACAGAACTGGAATTGTCGCTTGGAATCGAGCTCCACGCAGGAAGAAAGCAGAGCAGGGGATGGAATCCCACCTGCAGGCAGAGCTTTTCTGGATATTTGGAAACTGAACCCTCCAAAAACAAGTGTCCTCACAAGGAGGGAGGATCCAAATATTAAGGGATTAAAAAAAAAAAAAAAAGTTTTCTGTTGGCGTTTGGGTTCGTGTGGTTTTTAGAGCTCAGATTGGGAAATTCTGGGTGATTTTAGGGTGCCTAAAGAGTGTGGTGGGTACAGAGACCCCAGAGCCCTCACCCAGCAGTCCCCAGGCGGGTGCAGCTGCAGAAGATGCGACAAAGCAAGGACAGGAACGTGGGGAGTAATTTCTGGCTTTAATTTCTGCCTTTCTGCATCGTTCTGAAGGGTCTGGTGAGGCATCACCCAGTTCTCTCTGCATTTATTTCCTCTCTCCAGGAACTGATGCATGAATTAATTAACACATTCCCGTCAATAATTACCTTGCAATATTCTGCTGGTGGGCTCTGCAGTGCCCAACAGTGACTGCACTTGTGTCCCCTCTGGTTTGCCATTTGTGCTCTCCAAAGGCCAAGAACCAGGGCTGGAAAGGAGGAATTTGAACTCCTGATCAGGGAATCAGCAGCAGCCAGGAGTTTGATGATCATTCCACTATTATTTGATTATCATTCCACTATTATTTGATGATTATTCCACTATTATTTGATTATTATTCCACTATTATTTGATGATCATTCCACTATTATTTGATGATTATTCCTCTATTATTTGATGATTATTCCACTATTATTTGATTACTATTCCACTATTATTTGATTACTATTCCACTATTATTTGATGATCATTCCACTATTATTTGATGATTATTCCCCTATTGTTTGCTGATTATTCCACTATTATTTCTTGCATTGGTTAATATTTCAAATAAATCTCTCTTCCTTCAACTCAACAAGGTTAAAGAAGTCAATCAGCATTTTGGCCATGGCCAGGCAGGCACCCAGAGCTTTCTTCTCAGTTTCTCTGGCAGGTTTTGGGGCAGCTCTGGAGCAGAGCCCTCCCACCCCAGAGCTTCATGAATTCCATGTCTGAAAGACAGCTCTGCTCTCACCCCCAGCCATGGCAATGCTCTCACATTTCTCATTTTGGAAGCTCTTTGATCCACCACTGCCCTTGCAAGGTTGTTTGGGGGCAGATGATTCACAGGGCACTGAGGGGTTCCTAAAACAGCCCCTCTGCCCTCTAAAACCCCAGTTAAAGCTCCAGCCTGGAGGGTGCTGAGTGCTCTGGGGGATTCCAGATTTCTTTCTGTTCCTTCAGCTCCAATGTTGGAGAAAACATGGCATTTCTTCAGATGGGGCCCTCCAAAATGTCTAAATTTTATCAAGCAAGGGGTTTACAACGATGAAACCACCAGGAAATTTTGTGAATCTGCTTTAGTTGCAAAATAAATTGACAGCAGGGCTGGTGGGAAGTTCTAAAATGTTCCCCAGGTCTTACATTGTTCTCAGTGTCCTGAATGAATTCTCCACCACGTGTAGAACTCTTCTTAGAGATGGGAGTTTGACTTCCACCAAGGGAAACAAAAGTCCCACCTCAGAGTGGTGCAAAGCACAGAAATAGCACAGAAGTAGTGAGCATTTCCTGCTTCTCTCTGGATTTTAGAGCCTGGTTTTTCCTTTCTGTGGAGGAGCCCACCCTAACAACTTCAGCCTGAGCAGTGTCAGTTGTAACCCCTTCCACAATCAGGAGGAGTTTCCATCTCTTGGCTCCAGGCAGGGAAAACCCAGCTGGATGGAGAGGTTCTGTCCATCCCCTCCAGCCCTGCTCTGGCTGGACACGAGGCCCAGGGCTCTGCTTTTATCCTCTGGCTCTTGGAGGGGGCCTCACCCAAGGCCCTGAGGGACTCAGGAAATTTATTCCAAATCTGTTCCACCCTGGCCAGGCTCCAGAGTGACACGGGGTGGAAATCCACACAGGGACATTCCTCACATTCCGGGGCACGTGCTGCTCCCTGGAAAAAAAAAAAAAAAGAATCAAAATAAAATAACCCAAAACTTTCCACTGCAAACTTTTCCTGCCTGGCCGCCCCAGTGCCCCTGAGCTGCTGGAATTGGGAATATTGCAGTGCCAGGATGAGCTGGATTCCTCTCACCTGGCTGGAACATGTGGAATTTGGAGAAGGTTGGTGTTGGAGTCTTGGATGTCCTAAATTTTTTAGGTTGTGGTCATCCCCTAAATTAAATTTGGTGACCCAGACCAAGGCTCACCCCCCCAGCGCCCTTTTCCAGAGGGATCCATCCCAGGGAGTGCTGGACAGATCCAGGTGCTCCTTGTGGTCCATCCACTGTCCCCAGGAATTTTTGGGTCAGGTGCCTGCCAGAGCCACTGCCAACATTGATTTATTTTCAATATTATTTTAAATAAATTGATTATTTAAAATTAATTTTAATTTTAATTTATTCATTTGAATTAATAATTTAAATTAAATTTATTATTTTAAACAAACGCAGAGCTGTTTATCCACAGCCAGTGAAGGAGAGCATCTGGAGGGTTTAGAAGGTAGTTTTGGCTGTTCAGGAGGAGTTTTAATTGTTTTTTTTTTAATTTAAAAATTTAATTTAATTTAATTTGGTGTTTTAATTGCTGAGCTTCAATTCCCTCTTCAGCTCCTTCAAGGGGTGGCAGAGAGACAGAGCTGGGCTCTGTTGGAAGGGAGAAGAGGTTGGAGCCAGGGAAATTCCAGTTAGATCCAGGGAAAACATCACCACGAGGACATGAAACCTTCCTTGGTGAAGATATTCTAAATCCAACCAGCTGAGGTTGGAGCATCGTGGGCTGGCTTTGAACCCCCTCTGCTCTTTGCTCCCTTCCAACCAAAACTGTGCTTCCACCTGAGGAATCCCCAGCAGGAGCTGTGGATTTACAGAGCCCCACAGCCTTCCTGCATCCACAGCTCTTCCTCCAGAGGAACCTCCCCACGTGCCATGACAGCTCCAGAAAGAGCATTTTATTCAGAGTCAGTCTCGGCAGCCTGGAGGAAAGCACTGCCCACATTGTTACTGATCCCTTCTGTCATTTCAGTCCCTGCTGGCCCCATTTATTGGACAGTTTTGTGGGCACCTGTCACCAGAACACGGCAGCAAAACCTCCCTGAAATTCTCTTTGTTCATGGAGCAGGGCCCCATCCCTGTCCCTCCCCCAGCCCTGGGTTAACCAGATGACATTTATTAAATCCCACATTTGTTTCATTCTCACTGTGCACCTGCAGGTGCAGAAAGAGTCGTCAAAACACTTTTTTTTTTAAATTTAATCAATGAAAACAGAGAATCAAGGTCACGTTCCCTCATGTGACCACAAATTCATTCATTGTTTTGGAGGGGATGGAAAGGTGTGACAGGAAAAACATTTTTAATCAGCAGCTCCTGTAAAAAATTTCCATAGGGGCTAATCTTATCTATTCTCTGTTGTCCTAAATAACCAAACAAATCATTTCTGTCTGAGTCCCCTCTGTCACATTTCACCAAACTGCCAAGGGGTGCTGCAGCACTGGGGATGTCTCAACCAAAATTTTTGGTTCAGAGTTGTATAGAACAGTGGGGATGGATGAGGGTGAGGCTCTGTGCTGGTTTGTCAGCCAGAGAGGGGCAGGAAAAACCTTGGGAAAAGAGCAAACCCTGCCCCAGCCAGGTCCTGAGGGATCCTTTGGTTCAAAGCAAAGAATGAGCCAACAGGGCAAATGAGAATTCAGTTTTGAATGGAATTGGGCTGCTGGAGGGATCAATGAGCAAGGGCAGAGCTCCCAAAGCTCAGGCCAGCACTGCAGCTCAGCCCAGGGATGGGCTGGAGCCAGGGGTGCCTTGTGCAGGCTGAGCTGGGGCAGAGGCTGGGCAGAGTCCCAGAACAAAGCAGGGATTGATTCCAAGGAGCTCCTCCATGGATCCACCTTGGGCAGCACCAGAGCCCAGCCAGGGCTGCCCCCAAGATGACCCAAAATGGCCCCAAAATGCACGGCCGGGCACGGGGTCTCTCCCTGGGATCAGCTCTGCTCCATTTGCACCTTGCAGTTCATTGTCCCAGCCCAGCTTTGGCCCAGCCAGTCCCACCCTGCTTGTTTTTCTCTCTCCAGCCCACGGGGTTTGTGCTCCTGGCCTGAGATTGGGATCATTTGTCCTTGGTGCCCAGCTGGAGCAGGAATTGTTTTGTCTCCCTGCTCTGTGCACAGAGCTCAGCATCCCCTGGTGTGAGCCCAGCCCCACACACTGAAGAGCACAGAACCTGAATCACAGAAAAGCTGAACCTGAGGCACCACCAGGAGAACTCTTCCCCCAGATCCCCTTCCATGGGTGCCCTCCAGCAGGTGCCTGACCCATCTGCAGAGATGACATTCCTCAGGTTTTGTCAAAAAATCCCAAAAATCCCCATTTAAACTCCATCCCAACCTCACACCCTGCTTGCAGCTTTTCCAGAGTCCCTGAGTGAGAGGAGCTTCTGCTGCACAGCTGAAGAACGGGGAGTGAAGGGCTGGAGCTCCAAAAGCTCTCAGCAGGCCCCAAGGCACCACGAGGGACAGCTCTTAGAGGGGCAGCCAGCTTTCTTCTCCTCCTTCCTCTGCTTCAGTTCTCCTTCTGTCTGCTGGATGCTGAGCCCTCAGCAGTCACATCTTTCAGATGCTTCCATGGGCCTTGAACATTTATTTTAAGCCAAACTCAAGTGGCTGTTCCGTGCCTTGCCCCAGCTCACCCAGGGTGTCTGTGGCAGAGCCAGCAGTTGAGCCCAGACCTTCAAAATCCCAGGCCAGGCTTAACCACAAGACCATTCTTCCTCTCACAAAGATGATCCCCATCCCATAGGAAAAATATTCTAACAGGATCTGAAAAAAAAAAAAAAAAAAAAAAGAAAATCCTATAAAAATACTTAAACCTGAACAAATATGTAATAATTGCTATTCAGGATCCATGCAGGGGCTAATCAAAGCCATACTCCAGAACCTTAATTTAAAACAAGCCCAATATTATTTTTAGGGTTTGGATGGGGATTTATTGCTTCTATCAGCAGCGTGTTTGGCACCCAGTGCCACACAAAACTCTGCTGTTTCATCAAAGCCCTGGCAAAAAACCCCTCTGATTTCTGGACAGCTGCTTCATTTCCCTGATTAAAAATCCCCCCTGGTGCTGTTGCTGGTGCTGCTGTCCCCCTGGGAAACTGTGACACCCAGGGTGGGAATTCAGTCCTTGCTGGTCTGAGCTGAGTTTGGGATTAAGGTTTAATTCCGGAGATGGGAGTTATGCAATGGGGCAGAGCAGGAGTCCCAGGGCTGCGGGGCTGACCTTGCCCTGCTGCCCCCAGGAGCCCAACCTGAGCACACTCCTCCCTCTCCTCGGGAGGATTTCACTTCACTGTGGCTCCAGGTGTGTGCTGTGCGGGAGCTGGCAGAGCTGAGTCAAGTGGGGGTGTTGTTTTCACACGTGAGGCAGTAAGTGAGGTGTTCTCTCCAGAGGAACTGAAAATAAAGGCACGTGGCAACACGGCTCATCTGATTTTTTAGGTTTTTTTTCACCCCTCTTTTTTATGTTGTTTCTGCTTCTCTGATTCCAGGATCCAGGAGAGGAACTAACCACAATAATACCGGGTTTTTTACAAGATTTTAACTTAATTTTGGTCGGGGACAAGAAACTCAAATGTTTCTGGTAAACAAGAACAATGCAGGCTCTGTGAACTGAACTCAAAGGCTGGGCCCTCAAGAGCTGCAAAGCATCTTTTTGTCCTTGCATCCTTTCTTTATAGAAAAGGGTTAAAAACAGCAAAAGAAAACAATGAAGACATCAAAATAGCTCAGGCCAAGTGCAAAGCCACATATTTCTGGTGTTTTTACCCCATGTCTCAGCACCTGCCAGCCCAGTGTCTCCTTTCTCATTACCCCAGCAATAACAAACCCTCAATCTCTGCCCTGGCCCCGAGCCTTGGAGCAGATGTGCTGGGAGGCTTTGTGAAAATAGTGAGTAAACAGCCGTGGCAAAGGCCGGGCTGGGCAGGGGGGAGCAGGAACCTGGCTTTGTCCTGCCCTGAAAATGGCAGTTCCTCTTGAGCTGTGCTTCTCTGTCTTTCAGAGCGTGAGTGAAAATCACCTGAATTTTCCCCATCTGCCCTCTCAGAGAACCCTTCAGCCTCTTGCAGACTCGAGAATCCAGACTGGGACGGAAATTCTGAATAGAAATTAAGAATTCAAGAGTTTCTGGGACAAAAAAAAAAAAAAAAAAATTCCCCTTTTGCTGCTGGATTAATGCAATGTATAAACGTGCCCTGCTTTTTTGGGAGCTTTTTCCTGCCTGTTCGCTGATGTTCTGTGACCCCAACAGAGCCTGGGAGGGTCAAAACCTCAGATGAAACACCTGTGACTCAAACCTGCTTGCGCGGGGGTCAGTGCTGATCACCTTCAGCCCACACAGTGCTGGGGTGAGCAGAGCCTGAGAACCCCAGAGCAGCTCCTGGGCAGGGGATCAGAGCTCCACACGTGCTTAAAAACAAACTGACACCAGCACGGCCACCTGAAACCGGGCACTCACTGGAGTCTGTGCTTTGCCACTGAGAATTAGTCAGAGGAAGGAGAAATAAGCCCTGGGAAGCAGAAGCTGCTGCCTGTCTCCACCTCTTTATCTTGTTATGATATTTGCGTCCAGCCGCGCTTCCCTCTGCGCCCCGCCAGGCTGGGAGCGCCCATCATCCTATCAGTTCACTTGGATTAATTATGCTCAATCAAAATGATTCAAAAGAGGGCAGAAATGTCTGCAGCAGTTAATCCCGGCCATCGGGGCTGTCAGGACATTGGCATTTTACACTTCAGTTCAATTACAAGACAAATCTGCTAATGGGACATAATCTTCCCGAGTAAACAAGGGAGCAGGGCTCTGATATTCTGGCAATTGATTTGTGCAGGGTAAATGGTGCAGAGGAAAAGCTTCGGGGAGCCACATGAGTGAGAGCAGCCCTGGGTTTGTCTCCTCCTGCTTTCCCTTCCCTCCTTCCACAGGAAATAAAAAAAATCGTTATGTGAGGATTGTTTTTAATTGTTCTGCATCCAGCAGCCGGTGCTGGGCTGGAGGGACACCCCACATCCCTTCAGCTCCCCTCCCTTCCCTCTTCTCCCTTCTCCCAGCCTTGGGGAAGCAGGACAAGAGAGGGAACAAATCAGACAGAAAAGTCTTTGCTGCAAAAGGTGAGACTGCAGATCCCTGCCCTGCACAGGGAGAGACCTGGGACAGCTCAGCAGAGCTCGGCAGCGAGGGACCAGGGGCTGGGGGTGGTGATGAGAGACCCCCGTGGGGCTGGGGGTGGTGACAAGAGTGCTCCATGGGGTAGGGGATGCTCATGGGAGACTCCCACAGGGCTGGGGATGTTCATGAGAGACCATTGCAGACTGGGAATTCTCATGAGGGTCTCCCATGGGGCTGGGGATGCTCATGAGAGACCCCAGTGGGGCTGGGGGTGGTGACAAGAGTGTTCCATGGGGTAGGGGATGCTCATGGGAGACCCCAGTGGGGCTGGGGGTACTGATGAGAGACCCCAGTGAGGCTGGGGATGCTCATGAGGGTCTCCCATGGGCCTAGGAATGCTGATGAGATACCCCTGTGGGGCTGGGGGTGGTGACAAGAGTCCTCCATGGGGTAGGGGATGCTCATGAGAGACTCCCACAGGAGTGGGGATGCTGCTGAGAGACCCCAGCAAGGCTTGGGATGCTGATAAATGTCCCCAGTGAGGTTGGGGATGCTGATGAGAAACGCCAGCAGGGCTGGGGGTGCTGACAAGGGTCTCCCATGGGACTGGGGGTACTGATGAGAGACCCCAGTGGGGTTGGGGATGCTGCTGAGAGACCCCAACAGGGCTGGGGATGCTGGCCAGGGACCCTCACAGGGCTGGGGGTGCTGATAAGAGACTCCCACGGGCCTGGGGGTGCTGATAAGGGATCCCCACCTCCCCTCACCAGTCCTGCCCCCAGCCCAGCTCTGTCCCAGCCCCCAGCAGGGTCACAGGTCCCGAGTGCTCTGCAGGGCAGCGAGCTGAGAGCCCTGAGCCTTCCTTTGACTAAAGCAACCTTTAAAGGTTTAATTAAAGCGACTCTGAGTGATGCAATCACCTTCCCACACGGGCTGCGATTTCCCAGGGAGCTGCTGGGAGCCTGGCAGTGTAATTCCTGTCACTGCTGCACACTCATCACACTCACTCGCATCACACTCACATCAAACTCTCGTCACACTCACTCGTCACAGCCCTGGCACCCCCTCTGGAGAGCAGGTGCAGGAGGAACACGCGTGGATCCTCTGTGCTTCCTGCCCAAGGAGGTTATTTACAGCCCTGTCACCTGCCTGGCCACCAACACCCTCCGACAGCCACTTGGACATGGTGTTTTCATTAAGCATTGATGGCAGAGCAACTGCAATTAAAGATTCATAAATCCTCTTGCATTACAGCAGACCCAGAGCAGGAACTGACCCTGGGTCAGCTTTCCTTTCTCTTTTCTTGTTTTCTGAGGACAACAACCAGCTGGAATCAGCAAGGGTACATGCTGCTTGTTCAGGGGCTTGTCCGAGTGATTTTGGTGCTGATGGAGGAATTTTTTGGGGTATTTGTTGAAGGGGAAAGGGCCTGAAAATTAAAGCACGATTAAGTTGGTTTGGGGAGACTTGCCAGGCTCGTTGTCAGCCTGACTCCGTTCTTCCAGGTAGAAATGCACTTCAGACAGCTGACCTGAGAGAGGCTGGGGGGTGCAAGGAGCTGAACCCAAAATACCAAAATACCCAAAATACCAAAATACCCAAAATACCTCCTCCCCAAAATACAGCACCCATCCAGACACTGCTGCTGGGCTGTCTCCAAACCCTCATCTGAAGGAATTTCAGGCTTTGTTCTGTTCTGGAGGGACATTATTGTATTTGCTGGGTTCCCAGACAAAGGGAGGAATGATGGATCTGACTCCATGTGCTCAGAAGGCTCATTTATGATTTTATGATACTATATTATATTAAAGAATGCTCTACTAAACTATACTAAAGAATACATAAAGGATACAGACAGAAGACTAAAAGATAATAATGAAAACTCGTGACTCTCTCCAGAGCCCTGACACAGCCTGGCCCTGACTGGCCAAGGAGTGAAAATAATTCACATGAAACCAATGGAACAATCACCTGTGGGTGAACAATCCCCAGACACATTCCAAAGGAGCACAACACAGGAGAAGCAAATGAGAACAGAATTGTTTTAATTTTTCTCTGAGGCTTCTCAGCTTCCCAGGAGAAGAATCCTGGGCAAAGGGATTTTTTCAGAAAATATGGCGGCCACAGGACATCACACCTTAACCCAGGAATTGTTGCACTCATCCATCCATTCATCCATCCATCCATCATCCATCCATCCATCCATCCATCCATCCATCCATCCATCCATCCATCCCTCCATCCATCATCCATCCCTCATCCATCCATCCATCATCCATCCATCCATCCACCCATCCATCCATCCATCCATCCATCCATCCATCCCTCCATCCATCCCTCCATCCATCCATCCATCCCTCCATCCATCCATCATCCATCCCTCCATCCATCATCCATCCATCCATCCATCCATCATCCATCCATCCATCCATCCATCCATCCATCCATCCATCCATCATCCATCCCTCCATCCATCATCCATCCATCATCCATCCATCCATCCATCCATCCATCCATCCATCCATCCATCCATCCATCCATCCATCTCCAGCCAGGGAATTCACTGGAAAGGGTGTTGAAAGCAAGGAGTGACTTTGGAGATCTGAAATCACCCAGTGAAACGAAGGCATTGGAAGTATCAAAAAGAGTTTTTCACCATTGGGTACACCCAGATTTTGCAGAGCATTTGGAAGTGAGGTCGTGTGTGAATTCCCTTTCTCAGAGTCCCATGGGACTGGGTTTTTTCCCAGGATTTTGCAAGCTCTTTAATGAAAGCAGGACTTGCCCTTTCTGCTACAAACTGGTCCAAGCCACCCAGGCTGAGCCCAGCTTGGACTCTGCTCTTTGGGAAGGAGGAGGGAGGGATTGACCCCCTTGTCCGCCACAGCTTCCCCAAATGTTAAACAAAATCCTTCAAATTACACCTGGAAATTCCCATTTCCTCCTCCAGGGAGTGAACAGACCACTTCAAACCACTTCAGCACTTCTTTGTTTCAGCATAACCATGTTTTGGCTCAGAGCAAAGTCCTGATCAATCCATGGATGTATTTTTTCCCTAATTTTTCAGCCCTGGAGTATTTTTTCCCCTCTCTGGAAGCCGTGAGCGTGCTCAGGCTGTGCAGCACACCCACAAATTCTGCTTTTCAGAGGGTGGTTGATGATTTCCGAAGCAGTGACAGAAATGTGTGGGTCACAGATGAGCTTTGATGTGTTTGATGAACTTCAGCGCAGCTGGCACAAAGCTCTGCCTCCCAAGGCTGGGGAGAGGAGGTTTTGCTGGAGCAGCGGGGCAGTGGGAGCTAGGACAAGGTTTGGGACTGAGATTTCAGATACAAAATTATTTGGGACCTTGGTTTTGTGTGAAAAACCTCCCGTGAATCTCAGGTCAAAACTGCCCCCTCCCCATGGATCTGAAATCCTCTGTGCAAAACCCCCTCCTTCTCCTCTCCACACTTGGATTTCCCAGGGTTTCAGGGCTGAGGGAGGTGAGCTGCTCGGCCCCAGCTCTGGAACCCCTTCCCCAGATGTTTTGCCCACCAAATTTCAGCACTGAGCATTTCCCTGCTCTTTGTGCCCGGGCTGGCTCTCCCCAGGGAGCAGCAAGAACGTTTTGGCTTGTGACAGATGCTTCCTTCACAAGGATATTTTCCAGACTGACTTTTTCCCAGCCACCTCATAAAAGTATTTCTTTTTTTTTTTTTTTAACTCATTTGAAACGAGTTGTTTGAACTGGTGGGGGCTGCTGGAGGCGGCTGGGGCATCCTTTAAAATATGCCTTGTGATTAAAAATGAAAAATAGAATTCCAAAGTAATTAACGTGTGTTATTGGATGTACACTGATGATTACATTATAGAACTGGTTATCAAAGGATTACAGATAAGAGGTTTAATATTCTCCAGCTGATCCTGGAGCAAATTAATCTGCTCTGACCTTTACTGTTCTTTGTTATGTCACCAGAGTATCATTTGAGCTACATCACCCCCTACCCCTCTCAGGAAAGCTAAAGAAGGAAGGAATTTCAGAAATTTGGCTTTTAGGGGAAAGATTATCAGAGCAAAGCTTTGCAGCTCTATTGTAGCTGATCAGCTGAGAGAAACGGATCTGAATGGCAAACTTTGGAATCTCTGCAAAGATTGGTGTAAGAACAAAAAAAAAAAAAGTGAAAAAATCCATTCCCTGCACCAGGATTAGGTTCAGTACAGGATAAATCAGGAGCTGTGGGTGCCATGTTCTGTGTTAAGTGTCCAGTCCCTGCAAACAAAGCAAAATCTGAGGCCAGTCCTTGGAATCCATCAGGTTTAATCCCCCAGCATCCAGAAGAAACCCCCCCAGTGAAGAATTCCTGCAAGAATCCCAGAGCAATCTCCCAGCCATGAGCTCATTCCCAGCAGAGTGGATTAAAGCCACGCTCCTTCAATCCCACAGATTCCAGCTCCACAGATAAGGAGAGCTGCACCACCACAGATTTCTGAGCTTTTTGTCTGACTCAGCAGAGAACAAAAGGCTGAGCCAATTAAACCCCTGGCATCTGCTTTCCTGTGCTTCTGCTCGTGTCCATGTAAAGGAATTTTCACAGCTCTCCTCTGCTGCTGTCAGAAGAGCAGTTTTGTCGTGGATCAGGGCTGGAAGGATGGGTTTTCCTGCTGGAAGTGTGGAAAGGTGCCAGCCAAACATGGGGTCAAACACACCCTGACAAGGCCAGGCACCCCAGGGATCTGTAAAATCAGGGGAACATCCAGGAAAATCTCCTGGAAACGGGACCTGAGCCAGCTCTGAGAAATCCAAACTCTTTGTGGAGAAGCCCCAGGTGCACAAACCCCAACCAGGTCCAAGGAGGTGCAGGAGGAGGGAATTTCCTGCTTCATCCCCTCCATGGCATGTTGAAGTTCCTTCTGTTCCTTCCTGGGGTCTCCACCTCCTGATTAGGAATTTTTTGGGTGGAAAAGCTGATTTTTCCAGAGGTTTTTGCACCTCCAGTCACTCAGTTTAGGCACAGTGCCACTCCACCCCCTCCCTGGAAAAGGAAAGTCTTTAAAGGAAAACCTTGATCCATCTGACACCATTTTCACATTCCCATCCAGACTTTCCACCAGAGCAGCTCCCACTTCTCCCTGCACCAAATTCCAGTTCTCCTCTGCTTCAGTTTTCCTCCTTGATCTTGATTTGGATTTCATTAGATAAAAGGACTCAGCCTTTCCATCTCAGAACAAATTGCTCCTCTGAATTTCTCATTCCTGAGGAAGGTAATATTCACGTTTCCTAGGAAACTTAGAGCACTGCTCACTGCAAACATCATCTTGGCATATTTGAGGAATTAAGGCTTCTCTTCCATCACAGGAAAAAAAAATAATAATGATATTTATCAAATCTTTTTCTCTGTATGATCTTCCCAGAAAGGGAATTAGACCCTCGTTGTTCCCTTGGATCTGCTGAGCCCTGGATTGGAAATTATTGTAATTCAAAATTGTTGCAGATATTTGAATTTGTAATTATTGCAGATATTTGGATTTGAAATTGTTGCGGATATTTCAAGTTGAAATGATTGCAGCTATTTGGAATTGAAATTATTCCCTACTGCAGAAAGCACCTTCCTGGTGGCACTGAGGAGTTGTGTCACCCCCAAGGCTCAGAAGGAATTTGGTCTGAAGTAGGGAAGGTGAAACATTGGTGTAATCCACATCCTGAGGAATACTCTTCCAAGGAAAACCTGAGCCTGGAATTCAGGGTGATGCTCCTCAGCCTTTACCTTCCCAGCTGGAGGTTGGGATTGGATGATCCAGGGAGCTTCTTTGGCCACTTGAGAGCCAAAAAACCTCCTCAGAGGGTGATTAATCCCCCAGCCTGAATGAAACATCCCTTTCTCTCCCAACTCACTCCAGAAAGAGGCTGGAACCACCTTGGACACAACATCCAGCTCTTAAATATTTAATATTTAATAAAACCTTCAGGGATGTCCTCGAAGGGAGGTCACAGTGGGACCTCAGCTGTCACAGACATGGATTTGGAACCCAGAAATTCTGTTCATTTTCCTTTTTTTCCTTCCTCTGTTTATGTGGGAGTTGTCAGTCCCATTAAAACCAAGTGTTTGCATTTCAAAATGGAGAATTCCCAGCATTTATTCCAAGGACACACGGAATGAGGTGTGCAGAACTCCAGAGGGGAAGGCTGGGCTCTGTGAAAATCACAGGATTTGGGAGGACACCCCAATGTAGGATCCTCCAGTGGTGCAAGAATGTTGAAGAAATGAGGATTTTCTGCAGATTCCACTCTTGATTTGTCCAAAAGGAATCAATTCCTGAGTTCCACCAGGTTCCCATTCCCAGGTTCCACCATCTTCCTGTTCTCAAGTTCCACCAAGGTCCTATTCCCAGATTCCACCATTCCCAAATTCCACCATGTTCCCATTCCCAAGAAGTTCCATCATGTCCTTACTCCCAGGTTCCACCACTCCCAAATTCCACCACATTCCCACTCCCAAATTCCACCACTTTCCCATTCCCGAGTTCCACCATTCCCAAGTCCCACCATCCTCCCATTCCCAAGTTCCACCATTCCCAAGTCCCACCATCTTCCCATCTCCAGGTTCCACCATTCCCAAGTCCCACCATCCTCCCATCTCCAGGTTCCAGCATTCCAAAGTCCCACCATCCTCCCATTTCCAGGTTCCAGCATTCCCAAGTCCCACCATCCTCCCATCTCCAGGTTCCAGCATTCCCAAGTCCCACCATCCTCCCATTTCCAGGTTCCACCATTCCCAAGTCCCACCATCCTCCCATTTCCAGGTTCCACCATTCCCAAGTCCCACCATGTTCCCATTCCTCTTTGTGGGTAAAACTCCCCAGGCTCTCCTGAGGATTCAGAGAGGTTCAGGATGTGGGAGACCCTTGTGGTCTTTGCTGACTCCACAAATCACGAAATCCTTGGAGTCCTTCAGGTACAAAATGGGAATTTCCCACATTTTCTGCACCAATTTCCCATTTAGCCCATCGGTTCGTGGGTCTTTCCCCAGAACATTGCTGGAATTTCTGGAGGTGCTGATCCTGCTCTTTGTGGGAGCAGAACTGGGGCTACACAAAAATTCTAGCTGGGGACAAAAATAACCCATTTTAATAATTTTTATCAAAAAAGAGAAGGAAAATTTGCTTTTTCCTGGGATTATCCCACTGCTGCTGCAAAGCAGAAGGAGGACTGGTGCTCCTGGTGTGTCCCAGTGTTCCCAGTCCAGGCTCCAACTGGGAGCTGGGCTTTGCTCCCTGCCCATGCTCAGCACAGTTAATTAAGGACAAGAGGATCTCCTGCAGATCTCGGGATGAATTCTTTATTCCTGAAACCAGAGCTCCCAAACTGATTTGCCTTACGGGAGCAACTTTCCCTTATAATTAATTGATTGATTATTTAGTTAATTACTCGGAGATGTGATCACTCAGGTGTTTCATGGGATTGGTGGGGTTGATAAGGATCTCATGGAGTGTTTGGAGCTGCTGGAATCCCTGCTCCAAGCAGGAGATGTTTATTTATTTGGAATTTCCCCCACCTCGGTCTGATCCTTCTTTTAGCCAGGAAAAATTTTATTTTGTAATTTTTTGGTGATGATTAAAAAAAAAAAAAATTGGGTAAAACAGGGGAGTTTTTCAGGTTTTCCAGCATTTCCTTCCTTCCCTGTGGCTCCATCAGGACAGCTTCTCCTCCTCCTCCAGGGAAATTTAAGGTGTGAAAAATTCTGTGGATTAATTAATTACTTAATTAATTGATGCTTGAAAGTTTTCATGAATAACTGTGCTCCATCTAGATGTTTGTTTATGCTGTCTAAATAAAAAATAGTCCATTGTAGCACCTAATTAATTCAAATTCATGTGCAACATTTCTTAGAAAAATTGCAGGTATAAAGGCATTTTCTCCTAAAAATGATTTGGGTTTATTTTGCTTCTCGAAGAAAAATGTCATTATAATAAACATTTAGCTCGTTAAAGTTTCAGTTTGGGTTTTGAATAGGTTTCATTCCCTCTGAGCAGCTCGGGTTTTAACAATTCATTTCAGAGTAGCAACTGAACCTGCCCATTTTGAAGCAAAAATTTACAAAAAATTGTGGTTTGTGCTGAGCGTTTAATCTTTTTAACCAAATAAGAGGATTTTTTGTCATGAATATCAACTACACCACTTGACTCACAGCCCCAAAAAAAAATTAACTCACAGCCCCAAATTTAAATGTCTATCCTTAAAAATGCTGTTTGGGTTTTTTTAAATTTCCATTAAAAGCAAGAATTCACTCGGCTCCCTTTCATTTCACAGGAGCCAAACTAAGGGATGGCTTTTCTTCAGGGCTTCTTCTGCCCTGTGGGCTTCAGTTAAACCTCACCTTTGGTTTTTTCCATGTCTGGCTCACAATTAAAACCAAAAATAAATAAACCCTACAAAATCCATTTTCCAAAGTCTGATCTCAGAGCAACAATTTAAGGAATTACATGAAAATCTGGGAATTCTCAGGAATTTGAGAGCCAAGTTTTTCAGGGCTTCCCTCTAGATTTTAACAGGACATTTCCCTTTCACTTTTAAATAATCTCCACCCCGGATCACCATGCAGAAGGACATGGAAAAAGGAGCTGGTGGGAGAGCAAGAAGGTTTATTTCATGGATGAGCAGCTCTCATTTTCATCCCTAAAATGAAACACAAACTTCTTGTGTCTCTTTTCTTCCCTGCTTTAAGTGCCCTGCATTCACCTGGCCACTCAATACCTTCGGTTTCATCTTTCCAACACAAAAGTCCTTTTTTTTCTCCTCCTCTTTTCTCTTCCTTCTCCTCCCATTCAACTCCAGCAGCGTTTGGGAGAGTGGAAAAATTAATTGATTTTCCTTAATGATGTCTCAGCGAGCAGATCAGGTGAACTGTGGGCAGCAGCTGCACTTTAATTTGGGAGTGTGCAATTGAAAATCAGGAACTCCTTGGGTTACTGCACCTGGGCTGGAGATTGGCCCCCTGCCTGAGGTGGTTCAGAAAGAGAAGACACATTAAAAAATACAGGGAAATTCTGATATCCGTGGGCGTGTGAAGGAAAGGAGAATGGAGAGCATCCTGATTTGTTTGGAAAGTAATAGGGAAGTTGGGACTTAAGGAAGTCCAGAAAAGTTGGGTTGAGAGATAATGAAATGTCATTTTTGCACTTGTGGTGTTAAACCCAACCTCAGTGCTCTGGAATTGTCTCGAGAACCAGAAGTGAAACAGAAAGATGGAGGAAAAGGCCTAAAATTTAAATTACTGCAGAGTAATCAATAATCCAAAGTGCCAGGAAAGTATCAAAGTATTAAGATGAAGAGCATTTGGAAGCACATTTTTAATTTAAAAAGACAATTTCAGCCCAACAAGAACCTTGAGTTTATTTTCACCTTAAAGCTGACGGTGTGTGTGGATATTATTTTGTTTTGTTTTGTTTCTTCTCATACTCCACATTAAACTTGAGTCATTTCACTTCCAGGATCTGCTCAGATCCTCTTAGAAAACAACAAAAACCACATTTTAGGTGTTCCTAAAATAGAAAAGTGGAGCCAGTGTTTGGCCCATTGGATTTTTCCATTTGAAATCATCGATATTTTGCAATCTGGATGAAGCTGGGGATGTTTGTACTCTGAAATGTCAGCCAGCATCTCCCAGTTTCACACACTTGTCATCATTTTACAGCTTCAGGTTCGCATTACAAACTGGCAGCGACACTTTTCAGGTCATCTAAATATTCCTTTTTTTTTCCCTCTCTCTGTCTTTTTACCTAAATTCTTAAATTTCAAAGGAAATCCAGAGGGAAATTGGGATTTCAGGGAAATCTTTCACCTTGGTGTTGCTGCTGGGTTTCTAAATCAGGTACAGCTCTGGAACCACAGGGCACTGAGGGGAGAAAAAGGCACAAAAATGATCTGAAAATCATGGAATGGTTTGGGTTGGAAGGGACCTTAAAGCCCATCCTTAAATCCATGGGCAGGGACGCCTTCCACTATCCCAGGATGCTCCAACTTGGCCTTGGACTCTTCCAGGATTGGGGCAGCCTCAGCTTCTCTGGGAGTCTGGAATTCCAGTGCCCCACCATCCCCATGGATTCACCTGAGTGAAAGGACCCAGGGCTTGAGCTGTGGTTTGAACCCTGGAGTGAAGAGCAGCCAATGGATTGGTTTGGAAAAGGTGGGAAGAAAAACCTGCACGTGGCTCCCGTGTGATGCTGTATCCAAAGAAGAATCTCTGCTGCAAGAACTGGAAGTTGCCTTCAAAATCAGCATTTTCTCTGTATTTTGAAAATGTATTTTATGGATGTCAGAGCAAACCCCGTGCTCTGTCACAATTCCAGCATCTCCCAGTGCAGGAGGAGCTTCCACATCCCAAATGCACAGAAATTCTGCACCCAGACCCTCAAAACAAGCAGGGTGGGACTGGCTGGGCCAAAGCTGGGCTGGGACAATGAACTGCAAGGTGCAAATGGAGCAGAGCTGATCCCAGGGAGAGACCCCGTGCCCGGCCGTGCATTTTGGGGCCATTTTGGGTCATCTTGGGGGCAGCCCTGGCTGGGCTCTGGTGCTGCCCAAGGTGGGTCCATGGAGGAGATCCTTGGAATCAATCCCTGCTTTCTTCTGGGACTCTGCCCAGCCTCTGCTCCAGCTCAGCCTGCACAAGGCATCCCTGGCCCCAGGAGCAGCAATTTAGGACAGGAATGCAAAATCTTCACTGCTGTTCTTCCTTCTGTGGCCTGATTTCTCAGGGCAAGGAGTCACACCTGAAAACTCAGCCAGAGGTGGCTCATTCCAGGTGAGCACAGGGAGGAATAACCCCAGCAGGAGGAAGAAAAAGGAATTAAAAGATCCTCACCTGTCCCCATCCCTGAGCAGCAATTCCCAGCTCATCCCTCACTCTGCCTGCCCAGGGAATATTCAGCCTTTGAGCAGAAGAACTCCACAGAAGGAATATTTTCAAAGCTATTTCACAGCCAGGGATTCAGGATTAAACACAACATTCCCTGCTTTTACCAAAAAGTTCATCCAGTGCCAGACACAACTCCAAGAGAGGCAGGACCACAGGGTTTGTCCCCTCAGGTTTTTCCCTCAGAGGGACAAACTGAGCAATGTGAGTCAGGCTAAGACTAATCAGACTAAAACTGTGACTTCTGTACTAGGATTTAGGGTCTCTCTCTGAGGTAAAATCCCCATTTCCATCCATCCAAGAAGGTGGAGTAGGAACCTTCATCCTCATAAAAATGGGATCAGGAAGATCCAGCCTTATCCAAGGTCAGGATTTGTTAGACCTTCAATTAATTTTAGGTTTCAAGAGAACCAGTTGCCATCTCCTGTACATAATGAAAGGGCAGCTTAGGTGTTAATATCAATATTAAAAAAGATAGAAACCAGTTTATTTTCTTTTGGTGGTGCCAGGAGTCTGATGTAAGGAGAAATGTAATTCAGATGGTGTCACCAAGGCAGTCAGTGCCACCCCAAGGGATCCACGTGTGTTTATATCCCTCCTCTCAGGCTGCAGATCCTCCCTGCAAGGAGTAAAAGACAAATATTCCCAGAGAGGGAGAGGAGTGAGGCTCAGTGTGGCTGAGCAAACTCTTTGCTGAGGGCCAGGGGGCAGCCAGGAAAGGGGTGTATGAGGTAGCAGATGTTGGGGGAAAACCATTCACAAAGTTGTTAAATCCCACAAAAACCTGGATCTTTGCCCTTGGGAATGATGCACAAACTTGATTCTCCCTGGCACTACAAATACTATACAAATTACTGAAGGGGATGGGATGTCACTGACATGTTTTATGAAAAATCCTTTCCTTAGGATTTTTCCTCCTGAGAAGCTGAGAGGCCTCAGGAACAAACTGCAAACAATGATTCTCTGCTGCTGTGGGATGCAGCAGGTGGATCTGGGATTGGGCTCATCTGGTTGTTTCTCATTAATGGCCAATCCCAGTCCAGCTGTCCAGACTGTCTCTGTCAGTCCCAAACCTTTGTCATTCATTCCTTTTCTATTCTTAGCTTAGCCTTCTGAGGAAATCCTTTCTTCTGTTCTTTTAGTATAGTTTTAATACAATATATCTCATAAAATAATAAATCAGCCTTCTGAACATGGAGTCAGATCCTCATCCCTTCCCTCATCCTGGGACCCCTGGGAACAGCACCACAGGGTTGAACTCTTGGTAATGCCCAATTATTGCAAGAACACTGGGGAGTGAGCCAGGAAAGGATGTCCTGGCCGTGGAGCATCCCTGTGCTCCCCATTTTTCAGTGTGGAGGGTGTCTGAGCTTCCCTGTCCTCACAGCTGGGAAGGGCCCCTCTGCTCCAGCTGCCTGAATTTTGGAGAGCAGCTTTGCAAGCCTGAACTTGCTGCCTTGTGATTCCTGCAAAGCCTTCCCAGCCATTCCAGCTGATCCTGCATGGCCTGGGACAGCTCCAGGGGAGTTTGCAGCCACAGAGAGCAGAGTTTGGTGACTCCACCAGTGCCAGCATCTCCAGGATGGGCAATAAAACACAAAATCCAGCCCTGAGCTCCTGAGAAAGGTCTGGCTGCTCGCCCTGGTGCCTCTGAACTGATTTTGGGAGCCCTGCCCTGCCCAGTGCAAGGGAAATGATCCTAATGGAGAGACTTGGAAAGAGTCCCCAGGGAGCTGCTGGATGCTGAGCCTTGCCTAGGTCACTGCAAAACAATTTCACACATAATTCCCATTGCATGAAGCCTCATGAGCTCACAGAAACTCTGCCACAGCTTTGTGCTCTCCCCAGTCCAGGTCGCTTTTGGGGCTGGGTAAAGGCAGAGGATGAACCTCCTGTTGTTTTTAAAGTCACCCTTGCAGGTGTTTTGTTCTCCTTCATCTCAGACCTGCACCCTCTGAACAAACAGATCTGCCCTTTCCTTTATTCCCCTTTCGGATGATGATGAACAAAGCAAGTTCTGCTTGTCAGCTCAGTTTATTGAGATGGACCAAACCCAGAGCCCAAACAAACCCAAACCAGAGGAAGCTCAGAGCTGCAGCCAGACTTTTTACCTATTTTCCCTTTTGAATGACCCACATGCAAATTTTAGGAACATTTCCATCCGGTTTGGATCTATTTTTAATTACCAAGACTCCCAGCCTCTAGCTCAGAAGGAGATAAAGCCCAGATATAAAGATCTGGCTGCTCTTCCACAATCTTTTTTCCAGAGTTGTGCAACCAGGGCAGTTTTTGTGACCAAAGTGGTATAGATTAGCCAGAAACAGGCACAGGAAGGGGGATGCAGCACCAGGAAGATGGATTTAGCACCAGGAAGATGGACATGACACCTTCAGCCATCATCTTCTGTCCCTGACCCATCCCATGACTCTTTCCCAGTAACTTTGCCCTTATTTCCAAGAGCAGGAACAGTGGGAATGTTTTTCCCTCAAGGGCTGTCTGATGCTCTGGGATTTCTTGCAGCCCTCAACATGCATTTAGAATTCCAACTCAGCACAACTGAGGTCACAAAATTAGAGAGCCAATGATGTCAATTGAGGATTGTTGGTCATGGGGATCTCTCACAGAGGGAAACGGGGACAAAATGTGCAACTTGTGCAGGGTATTTTTCCAGGCCGCTCTTTATTTTTGTGTCTTGAAGGTTGAATTTTCATCCAAAATCTCAAAAAATAGAAAATTCCAGCAAGGTTTTTGGAGGTTTGGAGTCATTGTGACTGGAGGTGTCCAAGGTCTGGAGGTGGCACTCAGTGCTCTGGGCTGGGCACAAGGTGGGCATTGGGCACAGCTTGGACCTGATGGCCCTGGGGGGCTTTTCCAACCCCAGCCATTCTGGAATTCTGTGATTCCCACCCCGGAGAATCCCCAGACTGCATCCATGGCCTGGTGTCTTGGTCTGATGATGATCTTACAGGACCCAACTTCACACAGATCACCAGGGCCATCAAAACAGGAGGTGAGGAAGCACAAAATCCAACAGAGCTGGAGATTCCTTCTCTCTCCGGTCCAGTTCCAAGCCTGGCATTTTCACAGGATCCAACCCAAAAGATGAGCTGGGCTGGTGGGATTAACAAAATCCAACAGAGCTGGAGATTCCATCTCTCTCCTGTCCCAGTTTCAAGCCTGGAATTTTCACAGGATCCAACCCAAAAGATGAGCTGGGCTGGTGGGACAAACAAAATCCAACAGAGCTGGAGATTCCTTCTCTCTCCTGTCCCAACTCCAAGCCTGGCATTTTTACAAGGCCCAAACCCAAAAGATGAGCTGGGCTGGTGGGACAACAAAAACCCAACAGAACTGGAGATTCCTTCTCTCCCCTGTCCCAATTCCAAATCTGGCATTTTTATAAGAGCCAAACCCAAAAGATGAGCTGGGCTGGTGGGGTTAACAAAATCCAACAGAGCTGGAGATTCCTTCTCTCCCCTCTCCAATTCCAAGCCTGGCATTTTCACAAGGCCCAACCCAAAAGATGAGCTGGGCTGGTGGGATGACCTCACCTGCACGATTTTTTTAGGCACAGGAAAACCCAGTTATCCAGCACTGCCTTTCATGTTCTTTTTTCCCCCCAGTAATTTAATCTGCAGGAAAAATAGCCATGTTCCAGGCACCAATGGGATGGGAGTGGGGAAATGTGGAAAAAAAATCTCCTTTTTGTCAGGGAGTGACTCTGATCAGCCAGCAAACCAACCCAAATCCTGCCAGAAGGTCACACCTGCACACAAATTCAGGGTTTGTGGTTTTGTGGTTGCGGTCCAGCTTTGTTATTCCCTTCTTTCTGTTGAATATTTTGGTATTTGAGGGGAATTTTTCAATTCTGGTGGGGTAATAGGACTAAAAAGATAAATAAACTTAGCCCAGGGTGGGTATTTTTGCTCTCCAGAGGATGCTCTGGCTCTGAATTTTGGGCAGACTCCATCCCAGACCAGGCTGGTCCAAGACCAGGGCCCTGCTGCCCTTTTGGGAAGTCTCTCCTGGGAGCTGATTTTAGGAAAATCCTCCCTGCTCCCCGAGGTTCCAATGGCATCACAAAGACTTTGGGCACAATGACATCTTGCCTCTTTCTAAAAAGAGGTTCCGTGCCCAGAGGGAGAATTTTGGGTCTCCTGGAGAAGAATCCCACCCAAAACCAACTCTGGATGACAACATCCACGACCACAGCAGGGACACAGACAGCCCAAGCTCTCCCAAAAATCCCCTGAGTCCCTCCCACGGCCCCTCAGAGCTGCGAGCAGAGCTGGGCAGGAGAGGCTTTTGTTCTAAACTCATCTCGGGCTGGATGGTTTGGTGAACTCGTCTGTTTTATAGTAAATATTTTCCCCCTAAAAATTATGGAATTGTCTGTTTCATTTCAAGCTCTTTCTTCACCCCAGGCTCCAGAAAGAGCGATGGTTTTTTAATGTGGAAATTTCTTGCACAGGTTCCTTCGTCCCTTGAGCCAAATCCCATTTTTCTGTTCCGTAAAGATTTATTTATTGATCCTTTTTTGGCCCACCTGATGAGTTACACAACCACATATCACAGAGGGGATGTAACCAGCAGTTTAAAAACCTTACAAGAAGGGTGTGGGAGCAGCCAAAGCAGCTTTATCAGCATCACTCTGATTTATTTAGCACACCCAATGATTTACTGTGGCCTTTGCTTTCTGCTCAAAGCATTTCTTTTTTTTTTTTGTTCAGCTTCTTTTTTGGTCTCTTCTGAAAAGTCAACACATGCAGCCACTATTGTTTTCTATTCTCATCTTTGCAAACTTTCAGGGTTTAAATAATCTCTAATAAATAAAAAACTTGCTGTTGAAACATGGGAAGGAAAGTTTTTTTTTCTTTCCAGCTCCTCCTGACCATCAGGCACATTAAAGGTCTGGGGCTCTTTTTTTGCTTTCTGCTTCTGTTTGGTTTATGCAATCAAGAAACTACTTGAATGAGAGAATAAATATAAATATAAATATAAATATAAATATAAATATAAATATAAATATAAATATAAATATAAATATAAATATAAATATAAATATAAATATAAATATGTGTAGAACTATACATATACATATACATGCACATAAACATGTAAAATACATATTAAAATACATGTAAATGTAAATCTAAATGTAAATGTAAATGTAAATGTAAATGTAAATGTAAATAAATAAAAATACAAATTATGTGTAATAGATAAATATAGAAATATAAGCATATATAATTATAAATATAAATAAAAATGAAACTGGATAATAAATATAATAAATAAAAATACATATAAAATATATATACATATTAAAATACACGTAAATGTAAATATAAATAAATAAAAATACAAATTATGTGTAATAGATAAATATAGATATATAAGTATATATAACTATAAATATAAATAAAAATAAAACTAGATAATAAATATAATAAATAAAAATTCATATAAAATACATATACACATTAAAATATGTAAATGTACATATAAATAAAATTTACATGTAAATGTAAATATAAATAAAAATACAAATTATGTGTAATAGATAAATATAGAAATATAAGCATATATAATTATAGTTATAAATAAAAATGAAACTGGATAATAAATATAATAAATAAAAATACATATAAAATACATATACATATTAAAATACATGTAAATGTAAATATAAATAAATAAAAATACAAATTATGTGAAATATATAAATATAGATATATAAGTATATATAGTTAAAAATATGAATAAAAATAAAACTAGATAATAAATATAATAAATAAAAATTCATATAAAATACATATACATATTAAAATACATGTAAATGTAAATATAAATAAAAATACAAATTATGTGTAATATAGAAATATAGAAATATAAGCATATATAATTATAATTATAAATAAAAATGAAACTAGATAATAAATATAATAAATAAAAATACATATAAAATATATACACATATTAAAATATATGTAAATGTAAATATTAATAAATAAAATACAAATTATGTGTAATATATAAATATAGAAATATAAGCATATATAAATATAAATATAAATATAAATAAAACTAGATAACAAATATAATAAATAAAAATACATATAAAATACATATACATATAAAAATATATATTAAAATACATGTAAATATAAATAAATAAAAATGCAAATTATGTGTAATATATAACTATAGAAATATAAGCATATATAATTATAAATATAAATAGAACTAGATAATAAATATAATAAATAAAAAATACATATGAAATACATATACATATTAAAATACATTTTAAAATACATGTAAATTTAAAAGTAAATAAATAACATTATAAATTATGTTTACTATATAAAAATAAAAATAAAAATAAAAATAAAAATAAAAATAAAAATAAAAATAAAAATAAAAATAAAAATAAAAATAAAAATAAAGTCTATTATAAATATAATAAATAAAATACATACACATATACATATATACATATATATATATATACACACACATATATATATATACACACACACACACACACACACATATATATATATATATATATATATATATATATATATATATATATAAAAATCCAATCCTGGATCCTTTTCCACACTAGATTTCCATTCTCAGCTCAGGCTGGAAGTTCTGAACTGGCAGGAGGAGTGAGCATTTTAACCCCCCTGAGATTTCCACTCGAATTTTGGCAGCCTGGGGAAACCCAAGCTGGAGCTATCTTGGGAAGGTGCCGAAATTCATCTTTTGGTGCCTCTGTCATCCATCAGGGGCACGGACTGCGAGGCTCTGTCCTTCATCAAGGCTCTGCCCAGGGGGTTTTGGGGTGGGGAATTCCTTTGGTGTCCTTGGGAGCTGCACAGGTGGTGAAGGAGCAGGTCCCTGTGCTCTTTTTTTAATTAGAGATCCTCTGATTTTCACAGATCCTCCTGGCAGCCAGGGAAGGGTGGCTGGGCACGCTGGGGATGGGGCACAGCTCGGATTCGATGGTCTTGGAGGTTTTCTCCACCCTGGATGGTTCTGTGAGTTGGGTCAGTCCTGGCTGAAAGGTGGGACATCAAAGCTGAGAAGTGGGAAGGATTCCTTGAAAACATTGGGAAAATCCAGGTGAAGAGAAAGATTTGAGAAGTGGGAATGATTCCTTGAAAATATTGGGAAAATCCAGGTGAAGGCACAGAGCTCTGGACTCCTGGGTGCCACAACCACCTTGTTCCTGTCCTTTGTGAGGAAAAGCTCCTGGTTCACCTCTCCTGGGGCAGATTTTGAAGAGGAAATCAAATTTGAAAAGTGGGAATGATTCCCTGAAAACATTGGGAAAATCCAGGTGAAGAGAAAGATTTGAGAAGTGGGAACGATTCCTTAAAAAACTTTGGCAAAGTCCAGGTGAAGACAGAGCCCTGCACTCCTCCTGGGTGCCACAACCACCTCGTTCCTGTCCTTTGTGAGGAAAAGCTCCTGGCTCACCTCTCCTGGGGCAGATTTTGAAGAGGAAATCAAATTTGAAAAGTGGGAACAATTCCTTAAAAACCTTGGGAAAATCCAGGTGAAGACCCAGAGCCCTGCACTCCTCCTGAGTGTCTCAACCACCTCGTCCCTGTCCTTTGTGAGGAAAAGCTCCTGGCTCACCTCTCCTGGGGCAGATTTTCCAGGGCTGGGGTTTTTAAAAATGCTCTCTTGTGGCACCTCCACGAGGTTTTCCCAACAAGCCCTTCTCCATCACAAAGCCCTTGCTCCTCACGGAGCATTTTGTGGTCCTGTGAAGCTTTCAGAGCCCTCTCCAAAGATTAAATTCCAAGATAAATTCTAAATAAAAAGACAAATTCTCAAAGATTAAATTCACCCCGTTGCTAAAATGCTTCCAGTGCCAGGCATGGACCGAGCAGTTTGCAGGGGAAAACTGTTCCAAGTTTTTCCTTTCTGTCCTCAAGTGCAGCTCCAATCAATTTTCCAATAGATAAATGCACTGGACAAGTCCCACCCCTCCCATTTCCAAAGCCATAAACAAGTCACAGCCCATGCTGGGATGGAATCCCAACCAAGCCCTGAAATCCAGCACATTATCTCATTTTAAATACACTCCTGGAATCCCTCTGCTCTCTCTTTAATTGAAGTGTGACACACAAAGCAAAAGATGGTAATTGAATTTTATAGCTCCCAGAAGCTGCCAGGTTGTTGGAGATAATTTTTGCTGAGGGGAAAATTTATCTTCTCAGGCTTTATTTCTTTTTTTTTGGGTTGGAAGCACTGAAGGAACCCTTGCTTGGAGAGACACCACATTTATTTATTTATTGGCTTTGCTTTCTCACTGCTAATGGCTGGTTGATTTTGCAGAAAACACATCCAGATTTGCTCTCAATGACACTTTCAGTAAAAATCTCATAAAAAAGAGAAAAAAAACCTGTTCAGCCTCTGAACTTGAGCCTTATCTCAGCTTTAATCTGGATTTGAATCCAGGCCTGACTCCTGACCTCTGTCAGCTGAACCTCCCCTCACCTGCCAGGGCTCTTTGGTGAAACCCAGCATTTATTTCTGCTTTATTTGATTTACAGCAATCCCTTCTAGGAAAGGCTGCTCTGAACTCAGGCTTGGCTGTGCCTGACCAATTAAGACAGAAAAAGAGTTAATTAGAGCTCCTCTGACAGGGGGGGGCTATCACAAACCCTTCTGCACCCACCTGGGCTGCTCAGGAGGGGTTTTTACACACTTATTGATTGATCTGCCCCTACAAATGAAGACATTGGAGAGGTAATTGTTGCTCCTGCAAAGCCCTGCAATAAATTTAAAGTGTGGCAGCACTAAAAGTGGGATCCTCTAAACACATTTCACTGCCCCAGAGGTTTGTGGCTTATCAAAAACACTGATCTGGCAAAATCTGGGCCTGGAAGGGGCCATTTCACAGCTCCCTTTCTAATGTTTGTGTCACCAGCTTCAACCTCAGCTGGCAAAAAAATATTACATTTTCTTTTAAAAGTGAATTTGATGCTTTGAGGCAATTTTATTCATTTCCTTCCTGCCACTGTGGTGGGTAGTTCAGGCCCCAGCCCGTGCAATGGGAGATAAATTTGAAAACTCTTATACTTATTTCTAGATATAAAGATGTATTTATGTCCTCTCTAATTATATCAGTAATTTCTTGCAAATTACTGAGGAGCAGCACTTCTTGATTTCTTGTAGATTGGTTAATTTTAGATCCACCAGCAAAGAAAAAAGAAAAAAAAGTGAAAGGTGGCACAGCTAACAGAGTTCATCACTTCCTGTCCAGTGAACACCCGGCCCCGTGTTTTCCAGGAAAAGACAGAAGGTTCCTTGGCAGGTTAATTAGAGGAGCTAATTGCATTTTTATTAATGGGCCTGCTGGATTTTGTTAGGAGTGGAGTTGCCAGCCTGCAGCAACCCAGGGCCTGGTTTTGCTTCTTGTGGTGCTCTGGGGGTTGGTGTTCATCGGGGGGACCAGGTGAATTTAATGAAATAAAGACTGCAGTCAGGATGGAACCTCTGGAACTCTGGGATTTGATCAAAAGGGATTTGATAAGGAATCCTGTCTGCTGGACACAAGTTAATACAGAGTGTGGGAAGGGAAAAGAGAAAATTAAAAAGAAAAGGAGATAAAAGAATAACACAGAATTATAAAACTGCTGACGAGACCACGGGCAGGGACATCTTCAGCTGTCCCAGGTGGCTCCAAGCCCTGTCCAGCCTGGCCTTGGGCACTTCCAGGGATCCAGGGGGAATCTGCTCCAGGGCCTCCCCACTCTCTGAGGGAGGAATTTCTCCCTAAAATATTTCTCTGTGCAGCAGCAGCCACATCTCCCAGCATCTCTGCTTGCAGAAAACCTTCAGCAGCCCTCAGAAGGTGCCAGCTCCAGAGCCAGCCCTTCCCGTGGAGCCTCCCTGGTGCCAAAGCCAGCAGCTGGAGGGGACAGGCTGTGGGTTTAACTGCACCCTCCTCATCCTCACGGCAAGGAAATCTAGCTCCTCTTATCCCCAGCACACTCCTGCCTAATTGAGAGCGATCTGCTCAGGCCTCCGGGGAGGATCCTGCAATCTGAGCTTGCTCCTGGCCAGTATTTGCATTAAAATCCATAATTGCTGCCTGTGTTTTATGCAGGAACCTCACTTAATGTGCTTGAAGAAGAAACCCAGCCCTTTCTACACAGAACATTTGGTTATTGATGATTTACTACCCATTTGTTGACGCCACAATTCCACCTTCCACGGGGGAAAGAGGAAGGACAAAAGAAAAATAACACATCGAGTCTGAGGGGAGAATTCCTGATTCTGCTTGGGAATGGGAGCTGAGCAAGCAGAAAACAAAACCCTCTGTAGAAACACATCCCAGATGTAGTTCCAGATCGTTAATCAGCAAAAATCTGTAGGATTTGATAAAAAAGATTTGATAAGTTTCACTAACCCAGGGCCCTCATGAACAATTCCTATTTTTGAATTAATGAATATTGTACACAATGTTTGATAAGCTGCCTCCACCAAGCCACGCAAGCACAGAATGTACAATCCTAATTAGCTGCTTTGCCCAGCTACTTAAAATGTTTTGCACATGCCAGCAAATGTAAATACACAATTAGGACATGCTTAGTTAAAAGGCAAAGCAAGATAAAGTACAACTATTATTAGCCAGAACAAAAATCTTCCTGATCTTCATCAGAGCCAGGGCTAATTAGGTTGGTAAAATGTGCAAATGAGCTCAGCTGATTGTTTGGGGTTTGAAAAGCAGTGCCAGGCTGGGAAGTGCAGCACTGGGTGTGTTGAGGGATGGGTTTGTGATTGTTGGTTCTGGGAGCTGCTCCTGCACAAGTGTGAAAATAATCAGCTTTAGGAGGCTGTGCTAACAGGAACTGGGAAAGCAGTCACAGGAGAGCTTCATGGCAGGTGGACCCCCAAAATGTCAGTGATATCAGCTGGTTTGTGGGGCTGGGTGTCTTTCTACTTATACTTGGGGAGTCAATAACATTCAGCTCGTAGTCAGCTTGGTTTAATGAATGGAGTTTGAGGGGGAAAATGGAAAAAGCCTTTTTTCTTTCTCACTTTGAGCGTTTGCCCATTCCCTATCTCGAATCCCTGCATTTCCAGATTGTCTGGGATTAGGAAATGCCTCATGAGTTGGTGCCAGAGGAGATAAAGAGGAACTTTCTTCCAGGGAATTTGAAGCATCCTGCAGTGCTGTGGGTGTTTTGCTTTCAGGCTGGAGGTGATTCCCCTCAACCTGAAACACAAGGTCTGCTTCAGCAGCCTGACAGCTTCTTTGCTGTCAAACACACACCTGCAGCTAATTAAAAGAGAGGCTCTGTAATTTCCACTGCAAATGTCTCAGTGTTTACCTAAGGGCTGCCTTTGCCAACTCCAACTGGTCCTGCTTCTCCCGGGGATGTGCACCCGGAATTTGTCCACCTGAATTCCTCAGCTGGCTGTGGGCACCTGGCAGGGTTGGTGAGAGTGGAAGAGACACCAAAGCCACCAGCAGGACCCTGAGCCAAGACTCTGCTGGCTCTCCTTGTGCAGCTTGGTGTCCTTCTGGCTCTGTCCCTGTGAAGGCCATCAGCAGCTGGGACTCCTGGAGGAAGAAACGGGAATGTTGTGTCAATAAAGAAGTGGAGGCAAAGCAAAGGTAATAAATAAGGAAAAGATAGATAAATAAATAAGTGAGGCAAAGCAGAGACCACCACTCATCCCCTCAGTGAAAGCACCTTTCAAGAAAATTCATATTTACAGTCAGAGCATTGTTAAAGCTATTTTTAATTACAGAAAATAAAACTCCAATAAAGCTTTATTAGTGTTTCATCTCTCCCTCCCTTTCTTCACGTCCTCGTGTGAATTTTAATTGTGCTTTCTTTCCCACACCCCTCCAGCTCTGAGGAGGTTCCAGCAAAGCCAGAGAGGAGCAGTTGGGAGCAGTCTGATCCCGGCCCAGATAGGCTGGGTTTGCCTCATTAAGCCTGCCTGCAAGCCTAGCAAGCTGATTAAAGCTGAGCCCATTCTCAATTTACAGGCACTCGGTGTCTGTGGGATATGAGACACCAAAAAAAGCCTCCTGTGTCCCTGATCCTTTAACTGCGTGTCAGAGCAGCGTGAGGAGCGAGGTTTCATCTTTCTCGAGGTGTTGCCAGGTGCTAATTAGCCTCGGGACCTCGTACAAAGGGACAAAGTGCAGGAAAAGATTTCAGTGGAGATTGGTTTCTCGCCCACTGTGTGGAACTCAGCCCTGCAGGAGCCTGTGGAATTTATTCCCATTTTGTGCTTCCTCCAGGGACAGACTCTGCACTCATTAGCAGAAGTACCTGTTGCTGATTGAGTGGATATTTTAGCAGGCTGAATGTCCACATTCCCCATCCAGAGCTGTCTGTAACACCCCCAAAGCAGAGGGAAGACTGAGCCATGTTTAAACCCCCCAGGTGATTTGGGTTTTTTCGTTAACTTGGCTCAGCTAAGGAAAACTTCCATCCTGGACCTGATCACTGCTCTATTAGAGCACTCTAAAACAATGAGAGAGCACAGCAAGTTCCCCAGTCCCAGGGGAAGGTGGGCAGGGCTGGAGAGAGCCACAGCTCCTGGTGTCCCAGCCTCCACAACCCGGGTGGCGTCATGGAAAGCCGTGGCAATGTCCTTGATTCCCCGATAGCCTCGGCCCCACGTGCTCCAGCCTTTCTAGCACAGGCCTTTGGGAAGCTGAGTGTGGCTCTGGCCCAGCCAGACACCCCCTTTTGATCTGTGTTTTTTCTGCTTTGCTGTTCCGTTGGCGGCGAGGGAAGGAAGTGGTGGGAGAGCGGAGTCGGTGCCCGGCCGCCCGCAGCATTCCCAGCTGCCCAGGATGGTCAAACCCTTGGCAGGCTGCTGCTTGCTGTGAGCTCACCTAAAAGTGCTTCTGGCTGCTGTCAAAGCCTTCCCAACATGGAGAGCCTGGTTTGTGGATCCCCAACCCCTCTTTTATCCCATTTCCGACCTTTCGTTCCCTCGGGAGCTGCGTCATCACCGTCCATTCCTTCTTGGGGGGACTGCATCCAAAGCTTTGGGGCTTTTTCAGGTCATGTGTGCCAGACCTCAAAGTGACCTGAGTAACAATCCCTTGTTTCTCTTCCTCTTCCATGTACTCACTTTCCAGGATCAGTCTCTTTCCAACAATAATATTAATGTTGGCAGCCTGTCCCGCTCTGGTGTGTGTCTGGAGCAGAGAGGAGAAGGACAAAGCTCCCTGTCTTTAAAACTTTAAAGCACTCCTCTTCCAGCCACACTTGGGGCCTTTTCTTTACATTTGTTGTGTTTCTGAGCTGAAGATTGAGGGTTTTGTTGTAGGAGAATTCCGTGCCCAGCGCCAGTGGCTGGGGCAGAATCTATCAGGGCTTTGCTGGGTCTGTTCCCATCACTTCTGATATTCCTCAGACATGAAGGGGGATTTATGGAGCTTGTTCCCATCACCTTCTGATATTCCTGACGCAACAGGGAAATTCAGAACCAGCACTAATACACAACCACTTTGTTTCAACTTTTATTTATCCAGTGCATTCTGTATTAAAAAAATAAATCACAAAATAAGTCAAGAGCGGAATCATGCACAGACAGGGAGCAGAGTGGGACAGAAATGGGAGGAGAGGCTGTCCTGGAATGCTGGGCTCTGTCCTGATGGCTGCAGTCAGAACCAGCAGCTGGAAGTGACTGATTATAAAATTATAACAAGAAATTAGATGGACCCATTTAATAGCAGAGAGAAATTCCTGCAGGGGCGAGGGGAACTTTCTATCACCTCAGGGCAGGGCTGGATGCATTTCCAGAGGATATTCCAGGCTCAAAGCCTGGACTCCATGGGCTGTGAATGGAGCAAAGGGACCAAGCTAAGTGACACTTCACCTGTCACCCTAAACTTTCCTGAGTCAGGAACAGAGAATTATTCCTTGGAATGAAGAAGCTGGACGATAATTGCACAGACCTGCCTGAGGCAAGGGGTGTGTGGCATTACCCCAATGTTTATTTCCAGTGAAAAGGGGCAGCTGAGCTCGGTTTGCCCCAGGGGTTCTGTCATACCCTGCAGGGCAGGAGGTGCTGCTTTGCTCCTGGAATTCACCCTGCAGTGGGAAGGGAAAGGATGTGGGCTCTAACCCCCACCGGGGGAGAAGATTCCCTGCTAGTAACAGCACCTTGTGTATTCACTGTACACAACAAACCATGAACAAGAGACCACCAAAGAATTTTTTCCCTTCAAGAGAGAGGGGGAAATGTGAGAAATGGATTTGTAGAGAATTCTCAAAGCCTGACAGAAGGCTCACACAGTGTGCATCTCTGTGCAAACCTGCAGATAAGAAATACTAACTTGGAAATACATAGAATGAGACGAACCTCGGGGAGAGAGGAGAGGAGCTAGAAACAAGTTTCAAAGGATGGCCTTGCAAAAAGGACTGGATACTCTGGAGGAATAGAACTGTGAAAGATGCATTGTAGTGGGACCCACGAGGGGTAATTTCAGATGATTGGCTTTAAAGCATTTACAACATGGTGTAGCACAAACGAATAAGCCAAGAAATGCTTATAGTATATTGTAATTAAGAAATAATTGGCTTCTGATTGTGACGGTGTGACTTATACCACCTGTATTGTCTCACCTTCCACGTGAGACTGAAAATGGAATAAAAGTTGTTAAGACACCTCTCAGCTTGAGAGTTTTTGACATCTCTAAGTCAAAAAAAAACCATAATCCAACACCCTGGCCCCTTTTCCCCATCACCAAACCCTTCTCTGGACACAATCCCCACTCCTGGGGAAGGAGGGTCCCACCGTGCCCAGGATGGCGAGCGCTGCTGTCCTGTCACCATTCCCGTGTGGGTGATAATTTACCAGCAGGAACTGCTCCGTGCTGGGCTGTGATGGCAGAGATAAGAGAGGGCAGGGCGGGCGGCAGAGGCGGCGCTGATGTTCCGTTTGCAGAGGGCAGGGCAGGAAGGGTGAGACAGAACCGTTATCGCTCCCTTGGCTTATCTGACAGCTGGAATTGGGCTTTGCTCTTCTCTCTTCCCATTGACTAACATTGCTCTGCACTTTTCCCATTGACTAACATTGCTCTTCACTCTTCCCATTGACAAACACTGCTCTTCACTCTTCCCATTGACTAACACTGCTCTTCACTCTTCCCATTGACTTACACTGCTCTTCTCTCGGCATCTCTGCTGCTCACAGTGACCCCCAGATGCCTTGGGAAGTCTCTTTTCCCAAGGCAGTGAAGAAGGAGTCAGAACTCTTCAGTTCTCGGTCTCAAGGTTGTTTATTGTCTCTCATCTATAAAATTCTTTCTCCTCTCCTGCCAAGGTCCGTTCAGCAGGACAGACGGAGGCACTCTGGTGTTATCTTTATACTAAAACTCCATGTACAATATTTGCCATAACTTCCCAATACCCATCACCTGTGTTAGACACTGAGCTGCTACTCTAAACCAACCCAAAAGTGCCACCATCACCCAGAAGATGGAGGCCAAGAAGGAGAAGGAGAAAGGCTGGACACGCCCAGATTCCTCCCTCTTGCCCCCTGAACCCCCATTCTAAAACCCCAAAAATCTATTTTTCACCCCGTGATAAATTCACTCATTCTACTTTAACTTTCGTGGCTGGTAATTCTCTGTATAAGGTTGGTGATTGTTTTTTCCAAGGGCTAAATCAAAGGCCCAGGGGTCTGGGGCTCTGTGCCAAGGTCTCTGAGCCCCCTGGGCAGAGGCTCGAGCTCTCCAGGGCAGCCAGAGGGATTTCCTGGGTTCTGACACTTTTCTTGCTCTTCCCCTCCCAAGAGGAGCTGATTGCCATCCTCCCTCCTTCCCTCCCTCTCCACCCAACCACTGCACGGTGCAGATGTTCCAGCTGATGTTCTCCAACATCATCCAGGCTCTGCATTCCGAGTTTTTGGGGGAGAAATCACCCTGCTTGACCATTTACAGACGTTTATCCCCATCACCTCAGCAAGCCTGAGCTTTTTGTCCCTGCCCGTGGTGCTCTGCTTTCTGATGCTGCTGTCCAGTAAAGGGCCTTATTCAAACATTTTTATTTATGAGAGACTTTTATTTTATTTAGGAAAAAAATAAAAAGCAAACTTTTATGGCAAAACAGATTTTAAGGACAGTAAATTACTCAGTGTCTTTCTGTCTAGAGGTTGGTTATCCCCTGGTGGCAAATAAATGAGGTTTTTTAGCCTTTTCTGGTGACTGCCTTGTTCTGGGCTGCTGCTGCCCTACCAATCCAGGGATGCCTCACACCCAGCTGGGGCTCGGCAGCAATTCCAGTTTGGCTGGACCTTGAAATTAGTCCCTACCCTCGTGATTGAGTTGTCAGCATCTGCTGAGGGATCATTTATTGTGCTGTCCCTTCCCATTGAGACAGGAAAGCCTCACACAATAACTTCACCTCGTGGAAAAGGTCATGCCCAGAGTTCACAAAACACTCTCTGTCTTCCTTTATTTATTGCTTGTGCCCACCCCATAAGCCACAAAACAGGGGGAGACAGTTAAAAATACTCTGCTTTGGCACATTCCCCCTGATTTGGCAGAATTTGGGCTGAGGCTTTTGTGTTTATGTGGAAAAGCAGGACAAAGCTCAGCTGGGTTTCCCTGAGAGCCCCGGAGCAGAATCAGGGCAGGATTTACAGCTCTGCCCCCAGCCCATAAATCACTCGAGGGGAACTTTAAACCCAGCCCAGGTTTGCCAGGCCAGCCTGGCAGCCCCAGAGTGATTCACAGAGCCTTGTGCCCCGTTCCTGCCCTGCCACTGGTTTTCCACACCCCATCCTTTTGCCTCCACGGCCACCCCACCTCCTGTTTCCCCGTGTGTTGTCCCCAGGGTCCCCACATCAGCGGTGTCCTGGTGGAACCACGGGCAGAGCCCTTATCACTCCCAGCAAACGGCTCTTTCCCCTCCATGTATTTTGATTTGTGAGTGTCAGATGTGGAAAACCCGACAGGATGATCACTCAGCGTGTACCTTGTGTCTGCAGCCTGCTGGGAAGCCACAGCAGAAATGACAAATGAGAGAGGGAGGAATTCACAAAACACCAAATGGCTCGAAAGGCAGCGGGGGCAGAGCGAGTCCAACCCTTGCTGTGGTTTTGCTGGTCTCGATAGAGCTGCAAAACCAAGAGACAAATACTCACATGTTCCACTGGTTTGTCAGCAGGCAGTTGGTAAAAATCTTTTAGCACTTTTCCTTGAAGAATGATGATTTTTTTTTTAATTTTTTTTTTTTTTTTATTGCCACAGAATTCATGCGGGCACCACGAGGCGTTCCCCAAGGAGCATGGGTGATCTCATCCTGGGAAAACTTCATCCCAGCAGTGCTCCCTGCTCCCAGCACAACTGCTGGGGGTTCTCCCTTCGCCCTGGCACCCAGCAGGGTGTCCTGGTTTGAGAAGACAGGTGTCTGCTGAAGAGGGGAGACGGGGCAGTCAGAATCCCAGGCGCTCCACGGCGAGGAGCTTGCTCATTGTCCCCTGGATTCTGCTTAAAACAGCTTTTAAATCCAATACCCAAATTGGATTCAAAATTGGTGGTGCAGCAATATCTGACAGCCACCAAAGGGGATTCACCCCCTGGAGTGATGCCAGATCTCAGAATTATAGGAATTCTTCTAAGCAACACTGTGAGACCACAGGGATAATTTTCCTTGTTGTAAATTCAGCCCTGATCACAATTTTCCAAATTTGAAGTGGCCACAAAAGGCAAAAAAGATAAAGATATTAACTTTAAAATGACCTGGAGAAAAGAGATCAGAAGGGTACAGGAGTGTGAGAGAAAAGAAAGTATGTTAAAAGGAAAAGTAATGTTTAAAGGAAAAGTAATGTTTACAGGAAAATTGTTAAAAGGGTGGGACACTGGTGGCCCAACAGCACGATAAAAGGTGTAACCACATGGTCACACTCCGTGTAATACTTTAATTTTCACCTCATCTTAAAGCTGCCTCTGGTTTCAGTCACCACCCCCCAGAAAGAGCCTGGAATTAACTCTGCTGTGGGATTTTCAGTAGCAGAAACACTTTCCTCTGAAATGAAGCCCTCCAAGAGCTGCTCTGCTGATGCCATTCAGAGGAAGACAGAAGATTTGTTCCAGTGTTCACTGCTGGCAGTGGCATCCTCAGCTCCTGTCTTTATCCCAATTAATTTTGTCTCCTGGCATTGCCCCGGTTTGTGCTGCAGGCCCTGGAAGGTTCCACAATCCCAGAGAATTTCACGTTCTCCTGAAGCCTCAGAAGGCCCAGCAGGGTCCCTGGAGCCCTGAGCACTCCCTGAACCACTGGTGACAATAATGACCCCTCCTCTGCCCTGCCCAGCAGCTTTGGTTTGCATTCCAAGCATGATTTTCTGCAGGACTCTGGAATTTCTCATTAACCATTTCTAGGAGTTTCTGAGGCGTTTTGCAAATATTTGCAGCTGGGGCATGTGGCAGAAAGGGGTTGAAGGGAGACATAATTGATGTCAGCTCAGTTACACTCATTCATCAAGGGATAATTGTGCTAATTAAAGCTTCAGCCACAAGTCATGTCCACCCCACAGAGGGAGGCCCCATCCCAAGTGTCCAAGGCCAGGCTGGACAGGGCTTGGAGCCACCTGGGCTGGGGGAAGGTGTCCCTGTGCAACTGGATAATCTTTAAAGTCCCTTCCCACCTAAACAATTCCACAGTTCTCTCTCTGTATCCCCACAAATTTGAACCACCACTCCTCACCTTCAGCCTGAGCGGTGAAACACAACAAACCCCACAAAAAAACTCCTCCCCACCCTTTCATTTTGAAGCAGAGCAGCTTCCAGGAGGACTCAGATGGCAATCAAAGGGCGAGCAAAGTTGTTTTCTCCTCGAGGAGTGAGGAGGTGAAACTTATCCCTCGCAGCTGCTCCAGTCCTTCCCTTGCAGGCACGTTCACCTGGCTCCTGCAGGAGCCCAGAGCTGGCACTGCCCCCCTGGCACTGCCGAGGAAGAATCTGAGCTCAGCTCAGGGGGTACCAGCCCATCCCAGGCTTCTCTTGGAACAGGGATCCATGCCTCAGCCCTAAAGAAAAGAATCTGCATCACAGTCGAGGTTGCTGGAGGGAGGGCTTTGCACAGCATTTGCTGTTTCTAATTTTGGTAAGGAAATAGGCAATTACTGCCCTAAAAAATTAAATGTTGTGTCATTTCAAACTGTCTTTGTTTCTCATAAACATCTCGCAGCTTGGTGGCAGAGGTTGCTGGAAATCTCCCCTGATAGCAGTGCCATGTTTGATTGGTGCTCCAGCCTTGCCTCCATGTGGGCTGGACTGCTCTGTGGTCAGATAATAAAATCATCTGCTCAATTTAGCTTCAGAACATAAATTTGAGTGGATCAGTGTTCATTTTATAGCAGCTCTACCTCATCCATCCAGAGAGGCAGCTAAAGCCAGGTTTGGCCAGCACTAAGCCGCCATGTGCCAGCTGACTTCGGCAGAGGGAGCCTGGAATTTGGACGTGTGTGTCCCCAGGCCTTGGCTGAGGTCCAGCTCGACCTGCTCCCCAGAGGGGCTGGGTGGGTCAGGGTGTGCTCAGGTTTGCACACCCTGGGGTCTGAGTCACCTCCACGCTTCTCCAGCTCGGAATTTCTGGGGTAAAACACGACCTGTAGGCTGGGCTTAAATG
Source organism: Haemorhous mexicanus (assembly GCF_027477595.1). NCBI lineage: Eukaryota > Metazoa > Chordata > Aves > Passeriformes > Fringillidae > Haemorhous > Haemorhous mexicanus. The sequence continues at coordinate 10,065,370 of NC_082360.1, read as the reverse complement.
GCTGCACAGAGATCTGGGCATCAGCCTGCCCAGATTTTGTCCCAGAAGGGTGAATTGATCCCTAACCCGGTTCCATCTGGACTTTCTGCCACTTCATGTGCTCTGCAGCTCCAGCACCCTGGTGAGGGGGGTTGACACCCACTGGGCACTGAGCACCAAAGCCCACAGTCAGATTTTCCTTAAAGGATGTCCCAAAGCCACTGCTCCTTTCCACAGGGAATTCTAGGCTCAAATCCCAGTTATCTGGTTGGACTCACTGGTCTCAAAGCCAGGCTGAAACTCCACCACTTTCACCTGTGAGGTTGGCCCAAACTCATAAAAAAAAATCACTTCCTTGGAAGCTGATGTCTCATCAAAGGAATTCTGCAGTGACTTTTGTGCCTTTGACCCTGCAGAGTTCCAGTCTGGAGAGTGACAGGGAATGCTTTATTCCTAGGTTAGATCCTTTATTCCTAGAAATCTGTGAGGGTTGAAGAGAAGGAATTGAAAGGCAAATGGGTGTCTGCCACTGTGCCCACTGTGGGCTGGAGCTTCCTTAATTTTTAATGTTCATTGGAAAACGTCGCCGTGTGTCACTGTGACATCTCCATGGTTTCATCAGGGTCCCCAGTGGTGGGACAGGGACACCCAGATGGACACAGGCGTTTGTGCCAGAGCCCAGCTCAGCTGTCCCTGCTAATCCAGCCCGCCTGGGGCAGAGGGAGTTCATTACAAAGCTTGGGAAGAAAAGTCAATAACAGGACTGAAACATTCCCACAGGTTTCTCTTGAATAGATCTCCAGGATAACTTGTGCCGATGGGGAAATGCGGTGCCAGGTGAGATTTTATCACTAATTCAGGTGCCCAGGCTTCAGCCAACTCTTGGGAAGCTCCATGAGGTCATGGATGAACTGGCTCCAAGGAAAAAAAAAGGCAAGAGAGATGATTTTCTCCAACAGATCCACTGTGATAAGCACATTCCGGTGACTCAGTGCAGAGCGAGGAGCTGCTGGATTTTTCACATCCATGAAAAAAATCACGTAGCATAGAAAAACCCAATAATGCCTTTTTTTTTTTTTTTTTTTTTGTCCACTGGTTGTATTTAAAACTAAATATAATCAATAGGAAATCTGTGGACACGGACTGTACATTACCCAAGAGAGCCCTGCCCATGAGGTCACCGTTCGTAGTGTGACGGGAAATTAAAAAAAATGAATAAAATCGCTTCCAGTTGGTTCTGAGGCAGGTCCTGAGTGACCAAATTCCCTGTCCTTTGAAACCAATCCAGGTCACGTTGGCTGGGTCCCGACTCAGCGTGGAATTTGTTTTTCCCATCATGTGAGAGGGAGGAAACGTCCCGTCCGAGGAGGGCGATGTCAGCTCGGACGCAAACGGAGACGCGAGGAGAGGGCTCAGCAACTCGAGAGCTTTCTGCACTGCCTCGTGCACAAAACCCTCTTGGAAGGACTCACAACAAGCTGAGAGCTCACTGGAAACATCTCCCTTGTTTGTTTTGGCTTCCAGAGCTTTTCTAAGTGTAATTACCAGCAGTTGAGAAATGGAGAGGGTGAAAGAATCCTTGTGGTTCGTGCTCGGGGGCGGTGGCTCGGGAGACCTGGGTTGATTTCTAACCCCTGTCATGGTGTCACAGCAGGAAAGAGAGATTTAATTCATCTGCAGGTCGATTTGTACAAGCAGGGACGAGGCTGCCCTGCAGCAGCAGCTCCTGGCACTGAGGTGAACCCTCCATGTCCTGCTGATTTGATGGAACTCAGGCAGATATATGTAATTATACACTCATTTTTAAAGGCTTCTGGTGCTTATATATCAATATATAAACCTCTCTTAACAGAGGGGGAAAATCCCCCATTCCTGCACGCAGCTGCACATCCCTTTAAGCCAGAGGATGGGAATGGATTTGTGCCCTGCAAGGACCAACGTCTTCATCAAGATCCCTGTTTGCTGGGCAGTGACAAATCTTCCCCTCAGAACACGGTGATTAAGGTTTAATTTTATTCCGGATTATGGGCAGCTCCTCTTGCAAAGCAGCCCTGGGCCAATGCTGGGCACATATTGCCTGGAAATGAGCGTTCCTCCCCAAAGTGCTTAAGCAGCTTTGGATAAGAAATGATGGTTTGGGGGAGATTAGGAGCGTAAGGAAGATCTCCAGGCTAAGAGGAAAGTGCCATCGTGGGTTCAGGAGGAAATGCTGAGGGTCTGAGGCTTCCAAATTGCTTGGGAGAGTTGGAGGGAGATGATGGGGAAAGGAGAGGTTGGTGAAGGTGGTGGATTTAAAGACAGCCTAATTTATGGGGATGGGGGTGGGTGTTTGGAAATGATCAGCAGGGAAACTTCCAGGTTTCAATTTGCTTAGAGAACCAAATCAGCATTTCTGGAGGTTTTGTGATGTGGAGCTCATTTGAGATGAAGCTTGGGTGTCATCCTAAACACAGTGGGGAATGAAATCTGTCCTGCCCAGCCCGAGAGCTGAGTTTGGAAGACAGGCAGAGGGCTGGAGGACAAGCAGAGGGAAAGGAGGAGAAGCCTCCCGGGGCTGCCATGCAAATATTTGTCCAGCTATGCAATTCCCTGTTCCTGCAGCTCCTCTCCCCTCTGCTTTTCCTCACAGGTACAGGTTTATTGTGCCAGAGAATGGTATTTAAACCCAGGCAGTGATGATTATTTGTTCTCAAACACATATGTTCTTCCCTCCCCTGAGAGCAGGGGGAGGAGGACAGCGATGAGAGCCGGCGAATGTTTCACCCTCGCCGCAGTGACAGCTTTGATTTGTGAAACAGCTTGGAATAAAACGCCGGTAATTTTTCATGGAAAAACCAGTGGACATAATTTTTGTGTGTCTCGAAGAGAACAGCAGAGAGCTGAAATGCCTGGACACACCATTGTGTGAGTGCCAGAATCCAGGATGGATATAAACCTCAGTGTTTGCAACCCAGAGAAATAACATTACAGCCATCCCTGGTTAAGCAGATTCTGCTTGTTTATTGTTTTCCAGTATCTGCAGCTCTGCTCATCAATTTTTCACATTATTCCTTGGCTGTTTCCTCGTGTTCCGTCTCTTTGCTGGTTTGATGTTTTGTTCCCTGGAGATCCCTTCCATAAATTTTTATTATTTCCTCCGAGAAATCTTTTTTTATGATTCCCAGTAAGAGCTGGGACTGTGATATGGGGAAGGGAGAGGGGAAAGCTGGGCAGTGGAAACTCCTTTAACTTCATGCCATGGAAAAACCCCTCTGGCTCCCTGTCAGCCAAAGAAGGTCAAAGGCAGCCCGAGCTGCAGCTGTGCCAATGGATCCCAAATCCAGTATTTAATATCGATCTCCAGCTCCATAAACACCACCCTGACAGTGCTGACAGCAGCCCTGACATCAGCGTGATGACACAGGGCACAAAAATGACTTCACACTGCCAGCTCTGCTCTCGGCCAGCACGGGAACAAGCACGGGAAAGAGCTTTTGTTTAATTAATTATTGGTGATGAGGCCTGCTTCAAGGGGGAGGTGGGACTGAGGGGAGCAAAGCTGGGCTGGCTCCGTGCTTGGGCAGGGGATGTTTGACATCCCCTGGGGGTTTGAGGCAGATTTTGGGCTCAGCTTGGCTGTGGGAGGAGGTTTTCCAGGCACTTCCAACAGCAGCCCATCACTCAGGTGATGGGGGAGATTTTTAGAGATTCACCTTCAAAGAGGTTTCTGGAGATTTGTTTTCAGCTTTGAGGCAGATTTTTGGAGATCTCTGTGATTTTGGAAATCTCTGTGATCTGGATGAGGAAGGTTCCCACGGATCAGAGTCAGAACCTTGGTGCTGCAATCACATGGAAAACCAGACTTGGGCATTCCTACAATTCTGGGCACATCCAACAGCAGTCCATCACTCAGGTGATGAGCCAAAATCTTCAGTTCTGGAGCTGATCTGCAGCTTTTGGGGAGGTTTTTGGAGATTCTTTTTCAGTTTTAGAGAATGTTTACTGAGATTTAGCTTCAGCTTTGAAGGAGACTTTGGAAATCCATCTGTGATCTGGCTGAACCCAGCCCTACACAAGGAATCAGGAAGCAGAGCTGGGCTGAAATCCCATGGAAAGCCAGACTTGGGCATTCCCACAATTTCTGGGCACTTCCCTCTGAGGAATGAGGGATGTGGGGTGTGCTGCCATCACTGCCAGTGCTGACCCTGTGGCTGTCCTTTCTGAACTGGATTAAAATCTAGAACCACCACCATTAAATCATCCAAAGCCCAGCAGAAATCTTTAGGAAAAGGGAGAGTTCTAAGTGACCTCAGTGGGATTCAGGGAAATGGTTCTGAGCTGACAAGAACTCACAGGGGAGCTCCTTTTGTAATAAATGAAGGGGGCAGGGAGAGAACCAGTCAGACTTGACAGAATGAATTTTTACCTACCCCAGTGATCCCCACCATCACTCCATCCATGAAAATCTGGGCCCACAGAATGAAAATAAACCCAATCCCAATGGGAACAGCATGAGCCAGGATTTGGGATGGTGTAAATAAAGCACTGAGGTGGCATCACTACGGCAGCAGGGATTGAGACCAGCTGAGGATCAGGCCCATAAGTGGGGATAACTCTTTCTGCCCTGAGATTTATGCTCTCCAGTTATTGACTGCTCCAAAACGAGCCTCTGTTCTAAACCATCCGGGCAGCAAAGAAGGCAATTGTGCCTTAATGAGCCCATGGTTCAGGCACTGCCCTGCTGCATTGACCCTTTATGGATCAGAAAGTCTCCTTGATTTAATTACCTCACAGAACCCCAGACTAGACAGCTCCAAACCTCATTTCTGCCCTGATCTTGCTATTTTTTTTTAATTTTGGTGCACTTTATAGTGATTTACAATTCAGCCAGGGGACTCTTCAGGCAGTTGAGGAGAATTGTTTAGAGGGGTTTGTGTGCAATTACATTTTTCTGAAGGAAAGAAAAAGGGAAAAAAAAAAAAAAAGCACATTTTGAGACTCAAACGTCTTGTCTCCTTTCCCAAGCACAAATAATAAGCATTTCTTCCTTTTTAAGTGTAAAGGACTAGGAGCTTCAAGGGTAGAATTAAGGGAATTTAAATCAGGGGCCAGACACTGCAGACACTGGAAATGTTCCCATTTGGAAGTTCCCAATCCAGTGGTGCACAAGCTTTCAGCAGATGTTACAGGACTGTTCCACCAGGATTATCTCAGCCACCAGGGCATTTATTTTCCCCTTCCAATCTGTGGCACAGAGCAGTGGAAATAATCCAACGTTCCCCTGCATTCACCAACGCCTCGTCCCTCCTGTCTCAGGATGAGCTGAGCCTCAAAACACCCTCAAAAATTAATCCAGAATTAATCAAATTACCAAGAATACATCTTAATCTCTTCTGGAGCGATGCTGAGATGCAACCAAAGGTGCAGCAAGCAGCCCTGGCTCCTCTCTGCTGCTTGCCTGGCACTGGGGATTCCATCTCCCACTGCAGGGAGGGATGGGAGATAAAATCACAGATGGAACCACAGAGTCATGGAGCAGCCTGGCTTGGAAAGGACCTTAGAGCCCATCCAGTCCCACCCCTGGGACACCTTCCACCATCTCAGGATGCTCCAAACCTTGGATGTTCCAAGGTCATGGGTGCTGCTGAGGGCTGATTCAGGTCCAAGAAGGGAGCAGGACCGGCTCTGCCAGGCTGGATCTCGTGGCTGGGTTGAGTTGGGACCTTGCCTCCAGCTGGGCCAGGACAGAGCAGCTCTGGCTCCTCCAATGCTGCCACTGTGTCTGATATTTGGTGGTTGTGTTTCACCCTTCAATTCTCATTTTATGACACAATTGGATCACTAAAACTGCCCCGTCATTCCCTTTCTTCCCCTCCCTCCCCCCTTGATTAGCAGAGACATTTATTAAGCTTTAATAGGGAGAAACAAGTTCCCTCTGTCCTTTCCCAGCCCTAAAAATACGAGAGTGTTTTTTTTCCAGAGGAGCTGGTAATTGAGGTTTGAATGTTCAACCAGAATACATTCAAATGCTCCAAACATCCAGGAGAAAAAGGGAGCCCTGATACCCAGAGGAAAGTGGGGTGCTTGAGCTGAGTTACAGCACTGTAATTATTGCTGCTGTCACAGCTTCAAATCTACATTATTTTTAGGCCCCCGTCCAATCCACAAAAAGATCTCTAAAATAATTGCAAAAAGACCTCACTCAAAGACTGTTTGTTTTGGAAAAATAGAAATCTTTGCTCCATTTCAGCGTATTTCATCTTGGAGAGCAGTCATATTTTATTTGTGCTGAAAGAAGGCAGGGGCTTATTCAATATTAATAAATGCTTTTCAGCATGGGTTAAAGTTCTTTTCTAATTCTGCCCTGCAAGCCTGCCCTGGAGGCTCCACTCCTGGGGGAGAAGATTTTTCTGCTGAGGGGAATTGAAATTAAAAAGAAATAATATTCACAGGGTACAAATCTGCCCAAATTGAGATGTTTTCTGCTCAATATTCTGCTGTGTTTTGCACATCGGTGCTAATTAGTGGTGTCGGCTAATTAAGAGCAGAATGTTAATAGGACACCTGGCAGGGCAGTGTGCTCCTGGCCAGGACAAAGGGCCCTGCCCCATGCCTGGTTCAGGCTCTTGGTTTGGAACCCTGGGAGCTGTGCCAAAGTCACTCCGGGACATTAAAGACTCAGAGTCCAACTGGCTGTGGCCAGGGACAAGAAAGGGATGGAAAAGAGGTACCAGGAGAGAAGGGAGAGGGAAAAACCAGATCCTAAATCAGGGGGATGCACTTGAATGGATGAGCTTGAGGGTCTCTTCTACCCCAAAGGGAAAACCAGATCCTAAATCAGGGGGATGCACTTGAATGGAAAAGCTTGAGGGACCCTTCCAACTTTAAGGTCCTTTCCCTTTTTCCAAAGGAAAAACCAGATCCTAAATCAGGGGGATGCACCTGAATGGATGAACTTTAAGGTCCCTTCCACCCCAAAGGGAAAACCAGATCCCAGATCCGGGGGTGCAGTTGAATGGATGAACTTTAAGGTCCCTTCCAACTTTAAGGTCCATTTCAACCCAAAGGGAAAAAGCCAGATCCTAAATCAGGGGATGCACTTTAATGGATGAGCTTGAGGGGCCCTTCCAACTTTAGGGTCCTTTCCCTTTTTCCAAGGGGAAAAACCAGATCCTAAATCAGGGGGATGCACCTGAATGGATGAACTTTAAGGTCCCTTCCACCCCAAAGGGAAAACCAGATCCTAAATCAGGGATTGCCCTTGAATGGATGAGCTTTAAGGTCCCTTCCACCCCAAATCATTCCATGGTTCTGTGCGTTTCCCTGGGGAGGTTTGCAGCCTGCAGGTGACCAGGGATTGAATTTTGGATACCCCTGAGGATGCACAGAGCCCCCAAAAAAACATTTTCTGCCTTCTTGATGTTTTTCTTTGCTTTGTTCAGTGGAAGAAAAGGGAGAAGGGACAATGTTTGAAGTCCTGGTGGCTGTGGCTGACCTTCACAGACCCCCTGGCCACCAGGGTGCTGCTGACTGTGGTCACCAAAGGCCCTGCATCCCTCCAGGGTGGCATTCAAAGGGGTGGCAATCAGTCAGAGACCCAGCTGAGGGAGGGGCACCTGGAGACCCATCAGCAACACAACCCCCAGGGACCAAACCCCGAAGGAAAACAGCTCTGTGGGGAGAGAAAACCCACCCCAAGGATGACAGCAGGGAGCTGAGATGGCTGCAGGTGAGTCCTGGGCAGGACCTGCCCAGGTGTGATGGGAACTGTGGCTCTGGGTGCCTCGAGGGGACAGGTTTGGAGCACAGGAGAGGGGCACAGGTGTCAGGAATTCCCTGTCCCTCTGCAGTGGGATTTGCACCTCTCCTGCCTGGGCACTGCCCTGGCACCTCTCCCACCTGTGCTAAGCTCAGGTGACACTGGAGTGGCTCTAAAACCCAACCAAAATTTGCTTTTTTGTACCACAAACGGGACAGAAGGAGCAAACCCCGTGGTGATGGACACTGCTGACCACATGCCTGGGTTTTTGATTAATTACAAACCCACAGGAGCCAGCAGAGGTTCACAAAGCCAGATCAGTTTCAGTGCTGCTGCTTTAAACATTACCCAGGCCCTGCTGCAGAACCCAGAGATGCTGAGGGCACAAAGCTCCTTCCCCTCGATCTTTTACCTCAATTTTTTGTCTTTAAGTGCTGCTTTCCAGGGCTCCCAAGTGCTGGGGACTCCTCTGCAGGCAGCAGCTGAGCGGGGCTGTTTATTTATAAGAGTCCACCAGAGCCACACAAAAGGTTATGGCCACGGGCCAAATGTCTTTGACATCATAGCCTGTCATTAATGGCATAAATCCTCCGTGATTTCATTTCCCACCGAGCCAACCAGCATCTCTCCCAGATTATTTCAAAGGGGAAAAAAAGTCTAAACATTTACCTTCAAACCCCAAACAGATCGTATCGTTCCCTTCTGCCTGCCCCACGTTAAATATATTCCCTTGCACATGGCATTTTTATGGCAGGTTGTGACCACTCCTGGAGCTCGTTGCAGAGGGAGATAGGCTCAGGAAGAGAAATTTTCTCATTGTTCCCTAAGGGCAAAAACAAAAAAATGACATTTCATTCAACAAAACCTTTTCTGCCCACTGCACTTTGCTGTTTTAATGTGGTTTTGTCCCCCAGTTCTCTGTCTGAAGGAGAGAAAGATTTAAAAGCTTGTTCTCTGTGCCACAGCCTCTTCAGTGTGAGAATATTTAATGTGGAGAGGCTGGAAAAGTTTTCCTTCACACCATTTTTGTCCCATTTTTTCCATAACATGCACACAGTTATGTGAAAAACATTAGGGAATCACTCTGAGCACGAAAGGTCTGAACACACCTATAATACCTGAATATTTTAATTTAAATCCTTTGGGATTTGAGGTCTTCCTCACCTTCTGCTGATGCATTGCTTGATAAAAAGCCAGCTGGAAAATATTTTATAATAATATCAGATCATTTTTGACCAGTCATTGCTCCTTACTGAACTGGGCCTAAAATGCCCAGGAAAAGTTTTCAACCCAGGAAAACTGCTGGGATAAAGCAGGAATTCTACACCTGTATGCAAAAGCAGACAGTCAGAGGGCTGGGATTGCCCTCACTTTTTGGAATATTTGCTGAAATGGCTCCAGATTGGCCCGTTTGAGATGAAAAGAGCCTGACAGCACTCCTGCCCCAGGGGCAAATGTCCATAAAGTCAGGGAAGCTCCCACTTATCAGCTGCCTGGCCAGGAGAAGTTAATTATCTGCAATTACAGCTCCAAAGGAGCTCAGAGAGGGCGAATTTAGGCTCAGCCCCAGCCCAGGTGGGGTCTGGCACACAGGGCACCTTTGGAGGTGATTTGGTGCCAGCTCCTGGAGTGCCCTTGCTCAGCCCCTGGAGGCTCTGGGTCCCGGGGAAAGGAGCATCCAGAGTGCCAAGGAGGATCCCCCGGCTGAGAGGACGAATGTGAATCCTCCCAGGGCAGAAAGAACCCCCAGGGGCTCGAGAGAGAGAGAGAAGCAAAGTGCCCCCAGCCTCTGCTCAGAGGAGAAAGGACAGAGCAGGGGCTGGACGTGGCAGCACAGAGCTGCCCTCTGAGCCAGCACTCCTGCCTCCACCCCACAGCCCAAAGCCCTCACCAGCACCAAAGAACAGCAGAAGGACCTCCAGCATACCTGAGGAAATAAAAACTGGCCGTTTCCCCCTTTGTTTGGAGTTTTGGAGCGGGCTGGGATCTCAGGAGGCACCAGCGAGCTGAGGCTGCCGACAGCAGGGCTGTGTCAGAGCTCTCCTGCCAGAGCCAGAGTGAAAATATCCCTGCAAAGCACCAGTAGCTTCATTCTTATGACTAACACATCCCAAAGGTGCCATAACATGCAGGGAGGCAGGGAATTCTGGGGTGCTGGAAGGAGTACAGCGAGAGGAGGAGCTGCAGGCCAGAGGTTCTGAGCAAAGCCAGCGAGTTCTTTTTTTTTTTTTTTTTTCCACAATTTGTCATCCTGCTTTTCCTCCGCTCCTCCGAGCGCACAGATGAAAAGTCCCACAACTCCAGCACCAAGTGAGCCAGCCAAGAAAAAGAAAAGCAGCCTGCTCTGCTCCCCAGGGCACAGATTGTGGCTGGTTGTTGATGGGTTTTGATACGTGTAGGAGACAAATTTCAGGGAAGGAATGTGGTCATCTCCTATCAGAGACAGAATCTCCCCTGCTGGAGCTGAGTGTGTCTCGTGCTGGGGGCAGGCAGGGCTTGGGGTGGAATGTGGGTGGTTTTTGGCACAAATCACACTTCTGGGCAGCTCCTGGGCTCTCACAGCACTGCTGGAAATAGTCACAGCTTGGTTTGGGTTGGAAGGGACATTAAAGGTGATCTTGTTTTACCTCCAGCCATGGCAGGGACACCTCCCACTGTCCCAGGCTGCTCCAAGCCCCATCCAACCTGGCCTTGGGCACTGCCAGGGATCCAGGGGCAGCCACAGCTGCTCTGGGCACCTGTGCCAGGGCCTGCCCACCCTCACAGCCAGGAATCCCTTCCCAGTATCCCGTCCCTCCCTGCCCTCTGGCAGTTTGAAACCATTCCCTGTGTCCTGTCCCTCCATCCCTTGTCCCAGTCCCTCTCCAGCTCTCCTGGATCCCCTTTAGGATGCCCCTTAAGCATCCAGGGGCATTTCCCAGGCTGAGCAATCCCAGCTCTCAGCCCTTCCTCTCAAGAGAGGCTCTCCATCCCTCTGATCACTTTGTGCCTGCTCTGCACTCTCTCCATGTCCTTCCTGAGCTGGGGGTGGGCAGCAGGAGGCAGATCCCAAATGTTCAGGTCACAGACATTCCCTTGGTTGGTGAGCTGGGCATCAGCAAAACCCCACAAGCCTTTAGAGTGGATGAAGTCACCTGTGAAAAAGCTGGGCAGGTTCCCCTTGAGCACCCAGCACCATCCCAACCAATCCAGTGACACGGAAATATCCAGGGAAGGAAACCTGCTAGACTTGGAGAGCGTGAGGCTTTCAAGGTTTGAGGTATAATTAATGACACCTCAAACACATGCAAAGGGTTTTAATGTGTAACAAAACGTCCAAGTGTGAAAACACGGGACACAACAGGAGTGGTTTATTCTTTCTGGAGCAGTGCCATTGAGGGTGATGCCTCAAGTTTTAGCTTTTAGCTAAACTAGCTTAGCTTTTAGCTAAAACTTTTTAGCTAAAATATTTTTTTTTCAGTTTTACCTTTTGTGTTTTTCAGCTCCTGTGCTGCCTCAGTGCAGGGCTCTGAGCTCCACACAGAGGGCTGGCAAGCTCTCCTCACAGTCTGGGCAGGCACAGCAATCCTTCCAGGCCTGAGACCCCAAAAATATCAACAAAAACGGATCTGGGCAGGAGCAAATGGGGGAATGGGACTTCATTACCTGAAGCTGCAACTGGGCAATTAACCCCTGATATGCAAATTGGATAATTAACCCCTGGTATGCAAATAAACCAAACTTATACCTGCCCCAAAAACTCATGGCCATTGTCCATCTTGGGTTAATTGGGCAATTAACCCCTGATATGCAAACTGGATAATCAACCCGTGATATGCAAACAGACCAAACTGATACCTGCCCCAAAAACTCATGGCCATGGTCCATCTTGGGTTAATTAGATAATTAACCCCTGATATGCAAATAGACCAAAGTTATACCTGCCCCAAAAACTGTGGACCATCATCCATCTTGGGTTAATTGGATAATTAACCCCTGATATGCAAATAGACCCAACTGGTACCTGCCCCAAAAACTCATGACCATTGTCCATCTTGGGTTAATTGGGCAATTAAACCCTGATATGCAAATTGGATAATCAACCCGTGATATGCAAACAGACCAAACTGATACCTGCCCCAAAAACTGGTGACCATTGTCCATGTTGGGTTAATTGGGCAATTAACCCCTGATATACAAATAGACCTGACTCATATCTGCCCCAAAAACTGGTGACCATCGTCCATGTTGGGTGTAGCCTCTGTGTGGGAAATGAATTTATAGAAAATTCTCAAAACCTCTCAGATTCTCACCTCTGCAAGGCTTTGCACTGCCCGAGGTGTGGCCACTGAAGGCCTTTAATAAAACCCACTTTATTCTGTGACCCTGCCCAGGCTCTGCTCCAGGTGCCCTTCCGGGCACCAGTGGGGTGGCACAGCCCAGCACGGCACGATTCCTGCAGAGGACAAGCAGAGGGACCAGACATGGCAGTGCTGCTCCCATTTCCTCTCCCTGCTCTCTCCCAGTGGTTCCACTCCTGGCTGGTGAGAGCACAGCTCTGAGCAGGAGGATGGCTCCCTGGCAAGGCCACTGGGGAGGAGAGAGCTCTCATTATCCCCACAAAGCTGCTCCTCTGCCTCAGCCAGAGCTGTCGCAACACGCCGAGCTCCAGGGGTTCCTGGGGGAGCTGGGCTGACACATCTCCTTCTGATTTGCATGGATTCATGAACCTCACACAGGCTTTTTGTCCAGAGGTCCTGAAGATGTTTAGTCAGTGCATACCTGGAGTTAATTAGACAGAAAATCTGTCAGAGACAATGGCAGGGGACAGGTGATGCCTTTTGGGCCACCTAAAAATCAGAGGCCAGGCAGAATTAAGGGAATAAAAAGCAGTTCTATTTATTGGAGGGCCTTCAGGTACATTTAGGGCAGACAAAGCCCACCCAAAATGGACAAGGGGTCACAGGTTTTGACACTTTTTTGGTCCATTTGCATATTGGGAATTGGCAGCACCCAACACATCGACCCCCTTGTTTTGCACTGCTGCTGATGCCCTTGGGGCCACCTAAAAACAGAGGCCAGGCAGAATTCAGAGGATAAAAAGGAGTTCTATTTATTGAAGGGCCTTCACTTACATTTTGGCCCACCCAAAATGGACAAGGGGTCACAGGTTTCACACTTTTATAAGTTTGGTCCATTTGCATATTGGGGGTTCATCTGCCAATTCCAGCTCCAGCTGATGAAGTCATTGACCCCAAGTTTGCTCCCCCAAGTCCCTTTTGTTCCCATCTCTGGCCCTGGGGCAGTGAGGTGCCCTTGACTGCCAGGCCTGGAGAGGAATTGCTATGTCTGCCCAAAGTGGGGAAGCAGCAGCTCCCACTGCACATGGAGTCTGGAGTGACACACTGCAGAACTGCAGGGTTACAAATATATAAAACATATAAAAGCCAAAATCCTGAGGCATCACAGGCCCTGCAGTCCTGGCAGCCCTGACCTGCCAAACACCCAGGGCAGGGGCTGCAGCAGGATTTCATCACAGCACTTAATGAGCCAGCAATAAATGCCAGCACGCTGCAGCTGCGTGGAAATGTTACAGCTCTGAAGGTAAATACCAGAGGCAGCAGGGTCCTGAGATCACAGCCTGCTGTCCCTGCCAGGAGGGAGGGTGAGGAGGGCACAAATGAACTCCAGGGAGCATTGGCAGAAAGCCTTGGAGAACTGGAGATAAATGCTCCAAGTATTGGCTCTAATTAGGATCAATCAGGGCTTCCCTAATTGCTTGTAACCCTTTGGTTTCTGGCTGACAGGAGTGACCGTGCCCAGAAGGTGGAGAAGAGGATCCCTGGATGTGGATCCACCTGGATCAGAGCTGGGATGGGCCAGGAACAGAGGGAAAAGGGAGCCCAAGGACCCCGTGAGCCCCAGGAGCCCAAATCTGCACCAGCACAGTCTCTGAGGGCAAAAGTTGGGACATTCTGCCCTCTCCCATGGAATTGTTTGCTTCCCTTCTCCAGCTGTGCCACTGCTTCCCCCAAATCCTGCAGACAGGGGTCCTTCAAATTGTAATTTTGAAATGCAGATAATGAATTTGAGCTGCTCCATGCTTCTGTTCACTTTATTTCTCCTTTAAAGCTTTCCTTCTCTTTGTTTTCAATCAGCTGAGGGGTTCTTTTAGAGCACAGGCATCTCTTGCCAGACTCTCCTGCAGAAGGCAGGATGGAATTCCCTCTGTTTCCATCCCAGAGGATCCCTGGATTACCTGCAGCTACCAAAGCTCTCTTGCTTTAGGTGTAAACAGAGAAAAAGAACAACTTTTGATCTGCTTCCACCTTTTCAGCAGAAGTGAAGGCAGTGCAAGTATCAAAAAGGGGAAAAGGGGGGGAAAAAACAAGGTTTTTCTGGGCTGTCTTGAAATCTGTGAGTGCATGGGAAGGATCCCCCAGAAATCCAGGGAACTTTTCTCAGAGGTGACATTCACCCTCCCAGATCCAACAGCCACTGCCCCAACGTTCACAACATTAAAAGGCTTCAGAAAAGAGCAGAGTAAAGAAAAAGAGGCTTCAGAAAAGAGCAGAGAAATAACCCAGAGTGATCTCTCTGGGTCACCTCTGTGCCCCGGGGTGAGATGCAGCCCTGCCATAAAGATCCCGTGCTGCTCAGGCACAGAAATCCATCCTTTCCCCTTCCACATCAATTAAACTCTGCTAATGAGCTCGGGGCAAGCAGGATGGTGGAGCTGGTGAGTCCTGGGCAGCAGCAGCAGCAGCAGCAGCCAGGGTTGTCTCAGTGCTCAATAATCAGGAGATTTCTGAGGTGGTGAGCTCAAGGTGCTCTGGTTTGGTGGGTGCTTTAGTTAGAGCCCCAGGCACAGCCAGGAGGCACCTTGCATGCCTAATTAATCAGCTGATTTGCATATCAAATGAACTTTGTGCGCAGCAGGAAATTTGTAACCGAATTTTTATAGGATATCTTGGGAAAAAAAAAGAGAAAAAATAAAAAAATCCAGATTTAATAGACCAGCCTAATTTTGGTTACTCCTTGTAGCAGGAATAACCAGATTTAATAGACCAGCCTAGTTTTGGTTACTCCTTGTAGCAGGCATAACCAGATTTAATAGACCAGCCTAATTCTGGTTATTTCTTGCAACAGGAATAACCTGATTTAATGGACCAGCCTAATTCTGGTTACTCCTTGCAGCAGGAATAACCAGATTTAATGGACCAGCCTAATTCTGGTTATTCCTTGTGTCCAGCAGCATCACTGCAACTTCCCCAGGCTTTCTGTGCCCTTTTATTCTCTCTGCCTGGCTTGGGGCAGCACACCTGGAGCCTGCAGAGAGGAAGAAAATTTCAGTTATTGCCTTGCTGGCCACCAAAATCCCCTTTGATTGGAGCTGCCTCCACTCAGGAGTCAGTCCCTGAACAAATGCTAAAATATTTGCTTCAGAACTGTGTGGATTAAAACATCTGTGTTCTCTCACCCTTCTCATGAGACTGAAAATGGAATAAAAGTTTTTTAAACGCCTCTCAGTTGTGGCTTGGGTCAGAAAAGGGCACACAGGAGCTGCCAGCAGCATCACTGCAACTTCCCAGCGATTTCTGTGGCATTTTATCCCCTCTGCCTGGCTCGGGGCAGCACACCTGGAGCCTGCAGAGAGGAAGAAAACTTCAGTTATTGCTTTGCTGGCCACCAAAATCCCCTTTGACTGGAGCTGCCTCCACTCGAGCAGAGGAGGAGAGGCACTGACAGCAGAGTGGCACACTGACTTTTTAAGTTTTTCTCAGCCTTCTGATGTTTCCATTCTTGTAACAACTTTCTCACACACTTGATGGAAATAATTATTGTTTTGCACTCTTTTATGGAGGAGGAGAACTTTGATGGGCTGTTGGTTTGTCTGGTGTCACTGGAGAGGTGGCACTGTCACCCTCCAATCCACTGTCACCTTTGGAAATCCATAAATGCTGGAGTCAGAAAATGAATGATTCCCTTCTTTTCACCTTGAGAACAGCAGTGTGTGCACATCATTGTGTCCTGCAGTGACAGGAGAGGGTGCTCATGATTGAGGGAAGGGCCAGGGAGTGGTCCCCAGCCTGTCCCCGAGGGAATCCAGGGCAGGGCACTGAGCAGCTGTGCCCCAGGATGCCTTTAGCAGCAGGAGAAGAAGCAGATGCAGGCTGTGGCAGCTAATCTGTGCCTCTTAATCCAGCCTGTAATTATGATGATAAGCTTTCCATTGGATTCAAAAAGTAAATTTGAATGTATAAATAGAGTCCTGCTCAGCGGGGTCAGGGCTCCAGCCCAGGCGTGGGTAAATGGCATTACAGGCTGATAAAAGGGCTGGGGAATCAGCAGAGGGGTCAGAGCTGCACTGAGATCTTCCCCTCAGCTGGGGCAGCAGGGTTTGATCCCAACTGGATCAGCAGCTGAGTCACGGCTGTGCTGGTGCCTCAGGTTCAGCTTTTCTGTGTTTCAGGTTCTGTGCTCTAACAACTCCTGCTCCAGCTGGGCACCAAGGACAAATGATCCCAATCTCAGGCCAGGAGCACAAACCCCGTGGGCTGGAGAGAGAAAAACAAGCAGGGTGGGACTGGCTGGGCCAAAGCTGGGCTGGGACAATGAACTGCAAGGTGCAAATGGAGCAGAGCTGATCCCAGGGAGAGACCCCGTGCCCGGCCGTGCATTTTGGGGCCATTTGGGTCATCTTGGGGGCAGCCCTGGCTGGGCTCTGGTGCTGCCCAAGGTGGATCCATGGAGGAGATCCTTGGAATCAATCCCTGCTTTGTTCTGGGACTCTGCCCAGCCTCTGCTCCAGCTCAGCCTGCACAAGGCATCAGTGCAGCCTCAGTATCTGCCCTGGAGGCCACACAAATCAGGATTTCACAGCTCCTTGTGGCTGCACTGTCCCTGTCCTGGTGGCACAGGGCTCAGGGAAATGAGGGATGCAGATTACACCCAGCCTCTTTGGAACAGAGCGTTCCCATAAGGAGATGTTCCAGGCAGACACGAAACACAGGGATTTCAAGATGACTTTCCTGCTTAATTTTTTAATCCCTTGCTGATGCTCTGGGTGCTTTCAGCCCTCCCCCCTTCCCTGCTTTGGAGCTTTTCTTCCATTTCCACTCGGAGCAAGGAATGACCTGGGGCTCTGCAGTCCCAGGTGTGACCTCAAGAAAGACCCTGGGGCAGATTTTCCCCGGTCCAAGGCTGGTTTGTGTTCTGCCCTGGGAAATAACGGTGGGATCCCCTTTCCTCCTGCCTTTTGTCTGTTCCTCAAGCACTGCAGACAAAGCCTGTGCTCAGACACCCACAAACACAGCCCAATGTCCCCCTCTAGACCCATCCCCCTCCTCCTTTACACACGGGCTGCACACACCGAGCTCATCCTCAATTTCTTTTTTTTTTTTTTCCATTTTTTTAATTATTTATTTAGAAATAATAAAATAAGACATAATATATAAAAATCTGTACAATCCACAATTTGTGCAGTACATTAGGAAGACCTCGATACAAAAAGGCTGCAAACAGGAAAATAGTCATGGACAACTGGCAGGTGCCGAGGTTGTTCGTCTCACAGGAGCTGCAGGCCAAAAAAGTCCTTACAAAATCAGCTTCTGCTGGGCTCTGGGGTGGGAACTGTGCAGCACCTTCTGCTCCACAGTGTGGTGAGGAGCCAGAGTTAAAGACATTACAGTACTTCTCAGTTTTACCTCGTGTAATCCACCATGAAAAGGAAAACTAAGAACAAATTAAATACCTGAACCCTTTGTCTTTTTCCGAGGGCTTCCCCTAACACAGGAGTGTTTTCACGATTCCTACCCTGGCCACTTAACCCAGGAGAACTCACACGGAGGGAGGGAGGGAGGGAAGCATCCCCAGCCACCTCTGCTCCTGTCACTGTACACAGAATTATGGGTCAGACAATGTGTCTCATTCAAGTATTTTCAGGGAAGGGCAGAAATAACATATTCCCCCCCAGCCCCTAAGCAAAAGACAGGAGAAAAGCTTCCATGTGAGCTTCTAGGGTCAGCCAATTTATCCTGGAGAAAGAGGCTGAACCGAGGCCTGGGGGAGGCTGTGGGTAGAGCTCTGTCAGTTCTAAGTTTAAAATGTAAGGTTTAAAGTTTAAGGTTTAAAGTTCAAGGTTTAAATTTTAAGGTTTAAAGTTCAAGGACTGAAGTTCAAGGATTGAAGTTCAAGGACTGAAGTTCAAGGATTGAAGTTCAAGGACTGAAGTTCAAGGACTGAAGTTCAAGGACTGAAGTTCAAGGACTGAAGTTCAAGGACTGAAGTTCAAGGACTGAAGTTCAAGGACTGAAGTTCAAGGTTTAGAGTTCAAGGTTTAAAGTTCAAGGTTTAAAGTTCAAGGTTTAAAGTTCAAGGTTTAAAGTTCAAGGACTGAAGTTCAAGGTTTAAGGTTTGAAGTTTAAGGTTTGAAGTTCAAGGTTTGAAGTTCAAGGTTTGAAGTTCAAGGTTTGAATTTTAAGGTTTGAATTTTAAGGTTTAAGGTTTAAAGTTTAAGGTTTGAAGTTCAAGGTTTAAAGTCAGCCTAAGCTTGGCCCACGATCAACGGGAGCTGAAGGAAAGCTGTCAGTCATTGTCTAGTCCTTAAAAATATATATATATATTTAATTCTTACTCCAATTTGCTGGTGAGAAAGCCAAAATCGATGGGAAAAAGGGGAAGGGGATCACTTGCAGGGCTCTTCCCAGCAGCTTCCCAGAGCCAGGGCTGGAAATGTGGGATTCCCTGGGCAAAGACAAAGGGTTGGGAAAGCAAGAACAAGCAGAGCTTAGCAGTGGATTACACCTGCACACCCCCCTCCACAGGCTCTGGGAGCTCTGCAAAAACGCCAGTAACTAGAACGTGTTCTCAAACGAAAAGTCCATGCTTAAAAAATAAATAAAGAGAAGTTCAGAGCATTAGGAATCCTATAAGGCTTGCAAGTAATTTGCTAAAAATCATGCTAACCTGTAGCATCTAGTCCTAGTGAGCCGAGACTGCTGAGCTGAATTGATACTTTTTTTTTTTTTTGTGGCCTTTTCGTTGTCTTCTCCTTGTCCTCCTTTACAGACTTCTATTTACATTTGGCTTTAAATATGAAAATACTTGATAAACTTTATAAAATGTACAATTTTTAAAAATATTTCTGAAAAACCGACTTGAAAAACAAAACAAAACAAACAAGAAGGAAAAAAAGAAAAACAAGAAAACAAACAAACCCAAAACCTCTGCACCAGAAATGTTAAAGGGGAGGGGATTTTTATTTTTTTTAAACTCTCTGGATTTCTTGCGTGTCAAAGAAAGGAGACAAATCCTGCATTTTCCACCCCCCCATCTCTCATCCCTCTCTCAAATATCTCAAATATCATTCAGTGGGAGTGCTGTGCACCTGGGGGATGCTGACCTGAGACCAGGCCCCCTTTGTGCTGCTCAGCCTCCCTCTCCCCGCTGTGTTCCCGTGCCCTCTCTGTGTCACTGGATACTCTTTGGTTTGGTTTTCTCCCTTTGCAGGAATGACACCCTCAGCAGCACCAGCAGCACCCCGCTGTCTCCACCTCTGCTGACCCAGAAACTGCAACCAAATGCCCACCCTTCCCTTCCTCTTCCATCCTCCCACCCCAGAAACAGCCTCAGGACTTGCGCTTCATCCTCTGCCCTCTCCAGGAGCCCAGTCTGTGTTTACACCACGGAATTCCCCCAGTTCCCAGCCCTGTAGATAGCATCTTATCAGAAACCAGTTCATTGCAGGCATTTCTTCCAGGCAGGGCTGCCAGGGGCCAGAGGCCCTCACAGATATCCACGTGCAGAAGACACCAGACCTAGAACAAGCTGTTTTTTAATGGCATACAGTGATCCAATACTGCAAGAGTCATCTGGGATTGCCATCCCCACTGCCCCCACGAGCAGGGGCCAAGCACAGCTTTGCTGTCTCCTCGAGCTTAGAGGCACAGAGAACTTCAAGCCTTCCAGGTGAAGGAGCCAAAACACCACCAGAGCTTTGCTGAAGGGGACAAATGTGCTTGGTGACGAGCGATGGATGAGTGTCACCCACTGAGTGGGGTTTGCTGGGGAGGGAGGGAGGCAGGAGATGGAGCTCCCTGTGCAGCCTCGTGCTCCCCAAGGAATCCCTCTCTCCACCAGGTGGAAATCCACCTCCCTCACAGCCCTGCCCTGCTGAAGAGAAGCATTTCGCACAAAACATCCCTCTGCCACTCCTGAGTGCTGTGCTGCCAAGGCCCTTTCCTCCTCTTCCTTCCTCCTCAAAAAAACTCTTCTGGGGACTTCTCTGCTGCTTGGCTCATCCGTGGCCAAGCTCCAGCAGCCTCTGGCATCAGCCAGCAGCTCCACAACGTGTCCATGGCACAGTTTCAGGGAAAGCTCCTCTGCTCAGAGCTGGGGCAGGCCAGGGAGGACACGCAGGTGATGCTGGTTTGCTTCCCCCAACTGGTTTCTTTCTCCTACAAGAAAAGAGGGATTTCATTCCCCCCACAGAAGAACAGGGGGAAAGAGGAGAAGGCCCAGCTTGCTTTAGATCCGAGCCTTAAGCCTTTAGAATAAGGTGCAAAATAAAGGTCTTAAAAAGAAAAGGAAAAAAAAAAAAGAAGAAAAAAGTCAAAACCAAAAAAGTGTCTGAGGTTTGATTTTTTTGTTGTTGTTGTTGTTTAAAGCAGCCTGTTCCTTTTTTTTTTCTTTTTTTTTTCTTTTTTTTTTTTTTAAATAAACTCCACTGTGCAAAACTGTGCATTTTCTTTGGTATCCACTTAGGTAGTTTGAACTTAGTACTTTTTCCTATGCATACATATCTTTTGTCTCGTTTTTTCCTTTAGACAGAGAATTAAATTCTCCCCCCAAAAAAATCATAATTTTGCTGGAGGCTACTGATTGGCCTGATATTACATAATGCCCCTTATGTAATTGGAAAGAGAGAAATTGATTCTAGCTATCAACTACTGGCCTCAAAAGGAGTTTAAACTTTCGGGCAACATTGGCCTCTCTGAACTGATCATGAGCTTTTCAACCCAAAAAGTTCAACACTGACTTTTTTTTTTTTCTTTTTAAATTACACAAGAGAAAATAAAAACTACACTGCAACAAAAATAACCATTTGTGTTCATGTAGTTAGCAGCAGCTTTTTAAAAAATAATTATAATAATAATAATAAGGCAGATTCTTGCCTTTGTTATGCCATTAAAAACATTCTTGTTCCCTAGAGAGAAGCATTCTGGAAAAAGTTGAAAACAAAAAAATAATAATAACCCAACCAAAGCTTGCCTGCAAGTTCAAGTTTTGTAAAAAAATATATACATAATTTATTCTACAACATATGTGCCTTCTGTTCATACTTAGACATGTTTAGTGCTTTGTGTTTAGAGTTCATTTCCTGTCGTCCCTCCTCTGAGGACAGCCCTAAAACCAGCCTGGGTTCCTCGGGTCTGCTGCCTTCACAGCACTCTTCCACAGTACCGTTGTCTGCAAACTCTTCCGGGCCAGCTTCTCAGGTCAACGAGCCCTTGCCCGACGGACACGGTGGGCGTTTGTCCTTCCAGCCCCGCGGGAGAGGCAGAGCCTGCCAGTCATATCTCCGACTCCCGCCGCAGCGGCCGCGGCTCCAGGGGCACCCCCGCCTGGTTGTGGTGCTCCATGTCCGGGTGCGTGTCCGTGCTCATGCTCTCGGGCACCCCCGTGTCGATCTCGTCCTCCTCCTTGCTGCTGAGGGCCACCTCGTTCTCGTAGCAGAAGGAGTTGGCGTTGGAGAGGATGTATTTCTTCTCCGCTAAGTCCCTGGCACTGCAGATGGGTGTGTTGGGCACTTCGTAGGTTTTGTGGAACCTCGAGTAGTCCACCTTGTAGTAGTTCTTCTCTTCGAAGAGCACGGGCTCGTAGCGGTGGCCCCAGAGGATCTCGTTGGCCAGATACGAGCTGCGGCACTGCGTGGTCATGGCGGTGGCCTCCACCATGCCCTCCAAGATGACCACGATCTCAAAGTCAGCATTGTCCATGTCCTGTTTGCTCAGGTCGTACAGGGGGCTGTCCTCGTCGATCTCGTGCACTATTGTAATGGGGGACACCAGGAAGATGCGGTCGATGCCGCTGTCGAAGCCCACATTGATGTCGATCTGATCCAGGGGGATGTACTCCCCTTCCGACGTGATCCTGGATTTCAGCAGCTGCGCCCGCACGTGCGCCTCCACCAAGTGGCTTTTCCTCAGGTTCCCCACGCGCCACATCAGGCACAGCTTCCCGTCCCTCATGGCCACCACGGCATTGTGGCTGAAGACCAGAGTTTCGTTCCTCTTTTTTGGCTTAGCCATCTTTGCCATGACGGCACCAATGATGAAGGCATCGATGATGCAGCCCACGATGGACTGGAAAACCACCATGAACACGGCGATGGGACACTCGTCGGTGACGCACCTGAAGCCGTAGCCGATCGTGGTCTGGGTCTCGATGGAGAACAGGAAGGCTGCGGTGAAGCTGCTCACCTGAGACACGCAAGGCTTGCTGTTCTCTTGGTTCTCCAGATCCCCGTGCAACAGCGCAATCAACCAAAACACACAGCCAAAAAAAAGCCAGGAGAGGATGAAAGTCAGGCAAAAGATCACCAGCATCCACCTCCAGCGGATGTCCACGCACGTGGTGAAGATGTCGGCCAGGTAGCGCTGCCCCTTCTCGCCCACGTTGATGAACTGCACGTTGCAGTGCCCGTCCTTCTTGACGAAGCGGCTCCGGCACTGCTGCCGGGTGTGGACCTTGCCCTTGCCATTGCCGAAGCCGTTGGCCACGGCCATGGTGGACAGCTTCATGCCGTCCTCCTCCGAAGACACGATGCTGTAGCGGTTGGTTCGCACGCTGCCCATCACTACTGCCGGGGACTGAGGTGCTTCTGCTTTAGAAAACAGTCTGAGTTTCTGCAAAACCCTTTGGAGAAACAGTTTTGAAAGTTCTACAGGAACACACACACACGGAAAAACCGGGCGGAGGCCGGAGTCCCCAGAAGCCCTCGGATCGACCAAGGACGCTCTTCTGGCATGCAGGGTGGGCTCAGCAAGCCACCGTCATA
The DNA here is from genome assembly GCF_027477595.1 of Haemorhous mexicanus. Lineage (NCBI taxonomy): Eukaryota > Metazoa > Chordata > Aves > Passeriformes > Fringillidae > Haemorhous > Haemorhous mexicanus. The sequence goes on along the minus strand of NC_082360.1, from coordinate 10,042,613 downwards.
GAGAGGGCATGGTCTGCAAGAGAAAGAGAAATGGCACTTTAGATCCTGCAGGAAAAGCGCGAGGCATCAAGGAGAACGACACCTGTGGGCCTGCAGGAAGTTTTCTCTTTCTTAATGACATTTTCAGCGATGCTCAACGTTCACAGCTGTGCATGGACAGGGGTCACACGTGGTTGCTGCAAGGAAGGAATTGCCCTTCCCAAAGGAAAATGCTGAAGGGAACGTGTCACACCAGCCTGAGCGATGTTCACTGTAAAGCTGGGCATGCAAAGGATCTCTCTGCTATTTATAACTGTGATTTCTGCTTATTTTGAAACAAACAACTCCCTTGGACATCCTTCTCTTCAAACACAAATGCTGAAGTGGTTTGTAGCGACTAGTGATGTGTCTCGTGGACTGTGTGACCCGTGACAAAGCAGGGAGTGAGCAGAAGGGAAGGTGGAGGCAGGGAATAAACTTGGGGGAGTGCAGACAGTAGTGATTCCAGGAAATTAAAGCACATACAATTGTTTCAATTAAGCTAAAAGAAGGAGTCGTGCATTCTCAGCAAATTTCAAGAACAAGGGCTGCAGTAGCTTCTCTCTAACTCCACAAACTCGTTGGCATCTCTGTAGTTTTCACACTCGAGTTTGGCCTAAGTTGTACAAAAGCAATTAAACCTTTCAAACCTCTCAACTGCTCCTGCTAAAGCCACCAGTAAAACCGAGCAGGATCAGCTGAGTGCCTTCCTAACACCTTTAGGAGCGAGTCCCAGCACCTTCCCCTCGGGAGCCCCTTCCATCTCCAGCGGGTCACAGCCCTGAGGGTCCCGTGAGTCTGAAATGTCACCAACCAAGACTCAGCAGAAAAGCTACAAAATCTCCTTCCTGCAGGGAGAAAGCACCAAAAACTTGTTTCAGGGAGGTCTGGCTTAGACCCAGGTCTAGCTTTTAACAAGTGCGTCATCCATTAAGTCATGTACTGCATATCAGGAAATGGAATTGAAATACTGCAGAGGAGAAGAGATGCATTAAAGCAACTGCTCCAGCCACACATGGCCCACGGAGGGAATAAAGCTGCACCCGGGTGGAGAGGAATGCCTGCTGTCCCTTTGGCACGGCACGGGAGGCTCCAGAACCATTTACAGTAGCAGGAGATTAAATCGCGGCGCTCTTCCTAAATTAATGTTATCAAAACTCATCTGAGTCTGTCCAAAAGCCAACAAAACTGCAGCCACTGTGGAGCACAAGCCCTGCCCGGCAGGACCTCTGCTCTTCTCTGACTGGAATCTCACAACAGCTGGAGATGTTATCTCCTTTCCCAACAACAGCAGCCCCTAAAGCCCAGCTGATGTGCTCCAAAAACTCAAACAACTCCTCGAGCCCTCCCACATCCTTCAGCCACATTACAGAGGCTTGAGCTCAGCAAACACTTGTTAGGAAAAGAGCAGGTGACAAACAGCAACATCATCAGCTGTGTGTGCAGGCTGCCTTTCCCTCCAGGATCTCCTCAGGGTTTACTTTCACCTCCCCTTTTCCCCTCGCTCCTGTTTGTTGTGCAAGAATGTGTCCCGATGCCTCCTTGCCAAGATTAGTCATCTGTGACTTCAGCTCAGACAAGACATTTTGGCAGCTCCTGGGTTCTGTAATGCCCCTTGGAGTGCAGCTCTCAGCACTGAACGCTTCTGGTGGAGCTGCCCTCGTGCTTATTCTGGGCACTTTTTCTTACTTTTACAACTGTCTTGCCTCCGCTGTGCAAGGATCCACTTTTCCCCCTCTCTTACACCTTTTTGTTCCCAGGGTTTCTCATTCCTGCCAGGATATCGTGCTCAAAAATACAAAAGAACTCTTTAAATGGTCACTTAAATGATTTGTTTTGGCCAAACCCCCACTTTTATTAGAAACCTGAAGACGGCGGGGAAGTGAAATTACTGTTAATACATCCCACATAAAAAAACTTCTTGAAAAGCCATTGCACTGCTCTGCAAATCGATCACTTTCACAAACCACATCCTATAATCACAGTCATGTTCGACTTCCACAGTCAAAGCCTGGTTTGTTCCAAGCTGATGGAAACACGCAGCCTAGGAAACAGTTTATTCTGGAGTTTGCTTTTTTCCTTTTTCTTTCCTGGATTTTAGATGAAAACTTTTGGTGGAGGGAAAGATAAGCTGCAACATTTAAAGTGTCTGAGTATGCGGTTGCTCCCACAAAAGTCTCAACCTGAGGACACTTGTTTGGATCCCACAAATCCCTGAAATCCTACCACCAGCCTCCTGTGGCTGCATTTAGAAGTTTGGGACCCGAATTTGTCGCATTTCTCCCCTGCAGGACTGAGCACCTCTTCCCTCCTGCCCCTCGCCCAGATCCCTCCTTGCTGGCTCTGCTGTGGGAGTGCAGCTGCACCCCTTTGGTGCCAAGGACCCCAAAACCTCGGGGTGAGCCTGGGAGCAACTCTGGAACCTGCTGGAAGTTCACAGCACAAAGCTCTGGCACACTCCAGGGCAGCAGAGCTGTCTGCCTGCTTTTCCAGCACAAACTGCCTCTCTTCCTGCCAGTGCTGGGGTAGGGAGGACGGCATGGGTGGGATGGGAGCAGGAGCAGCACCACGCACAAGGATCAGCCAGAGGGGCTGATCTTACTCCTGCTCGGGGAAATACAGGTCCTGTGAAGTGCCCTGTGCATCCACTGGCTGCCCCAGCACCTGCTCCGTGCTCACCCTGACCCTCACCACCACTTCCGCCAAAAGTTCCCCAAAAAACCCAAGGACAAAGCAGCAGGAAAACCAAATGCTTCTTCTTGTGCCAATCCACCTGCTGCTCTAAGGCTGGACAACGCTGCTGCCCCTCATTCCAGCCCGGCATCAGCTGCTGGTGGCACCAAAAATTCCAGGCGGGTGTGGGAGCAGCCCTGCAATCCTCACTGGGCAGAGGGAGCCAGCCCAGCACCACCGACCCAGCCCAGGATTCCCAGTATCTGCCTAACTGGGCCCAGTGCAGGGCAGCCAGACACAGAGATGTAAATTCAATCATCACCAGGTGTGTTGTCATGATTATTATTGCTATATTTAATATTATTATTATTAGTCCAGGTGATCTTTCCTCCTGCAAGGGAAGATAAGCAACACAGCTTGGAATTACCAGCAGTGGCAGGGACACGGGATTACTGGGAAGGGATGAGTCGGGATGGGAGAGCCTGGCTGGCTCTGCTGCGAGGGGATGCTTGGAGAAGGGAGGACAACGGGGCTGTGCTGCATCTGCAGCATTTCTGAGCCCGCATTTGGGGAAATGCCACGATGAGGAGCCCAAACCTTCACCTTCCCCTGCGCATCCCCCTGCAGCCCTTCCCTGGGGAAGGACGCGCACATCGCAAGGCGCAGCAGGAGGGGAATTCGGGCAAAGGTTAAAGACCGAGGGATAACTCCGGAGCGCAGAGGAGCAGGGGAGGGGTAGAGAGGAGCAGCAGGCAGCGCTTGGAGCGGTTATTCCCCGGCTGACGCCACCGAGCCCTGCGGAGCCAGCCGGGCACATGTTGCCAAGAGAGCACCAGCAGCACCTCCGCCAAGCGCCCTCCCTGCTGCCCTCGGAAAGCAGAACAAAGCAGCGGCCAAGCCTGTTCCCACATTCCTGCTTCCTCGCAGCCGGGCACGGCCACCTCTGTAACCTTTCTCCTTAAAAGTCATTCCCCAGGGCTCCTCCGCTGCTCCGGCCGCGACTCGAGTTACGCGGAGCTGCCTTCGGGAGAAGGATCTGACCTTCAGCGACAGGCAGCGGGGGGGGAGAAAAAATTAAAAAAGAGCACATGATGCGGGGAAATGGGTGTGAAGAAATAGGAGAAAGGGAAGGACAAGTGGCGCTCGCATCTGCCGTCCTGCCAAGGCGACGGGCGCGGGGTGTTTGTAGCGGGGGACAAAACAGCTCCGAGCTGGAGCAGCCATCACCAGGGGGTGTACGCGGAGCACCGGCTGCGAGGATGGAAAAGCAAACAAGTGTAAAGGTAAGGCTGAGCCACGGAGACAAGTGCGGGGTGGGGACAGAGCTGCGGGGACAGAGCTGCGGCTCCGGCTCGAGCCGGGCCAGCGGCACCTGCGGGTCCCCAGCGGCACCTGCGGGTCCCCAGCGGCACCTGCGGGTCCCCAGCGGTCCCCGCCCCGGTCACTGACCCCCCCAAATCCATCTGCCTTTGCTTATCAGTATTTTTTCCTTTCACTGTCATGAGCTAAGCTGAAACAATACAGCTCCTCGCTGCCTTCCCAAATGCTTTTTGTTTTGGTTTTTTTTTTCCTGCTTCCCATTTTTTTGGCAGGACGGTCAAAAAGAAAGAAGCCCTCCCGCTTGCACCGTGCCGATGAATGAAGCTACAGGTTCATTTCACACCCCTCCAAGCCATCCCGGGCGCTCAAACCCACGCATCCGAGTGCCGAGACTCGCCGCTTCTGCCCTCTCTCCGTGCGGGAAACAACAGGCGAGAAGAAGGCGAAGGGATGGAGCGGTGCGCTTTGTGCGACGCGGAGTTGTCATGCGAACTTCCAGCCCTTCCCCAGGATAAAATATCCCGAGGGGGGGAAAAAAGGGGGGAGCAGCTGGTGCATGGAAAGTTATGAGCACAAACAGATGCTGCAAGCAGATGCTCGGGCGCTCCAGCCATACCTATCGAATTATTTTAGGCGCTGAGAATAGCTCCGTGAGAAACGCAGGAGTTCCCCTCTTCTCCAAGCCGCAGGCGGCCGACGCTTTTATCGCGGGGGTATCGCGACAGCGCGCGTGCCGCGCATCGCCTCCGCTCCTCGGGGAGGCGGGGAGAGACGCGGGGAAGGAGGCGATTCTTACCTGCGGCGGCCGCGAGGGAGGTGCCGGTGCGGAGAAGGGGTAAGATCCGTGGCGAGGCCGTGCCCGGTGCCCGCTCCGCTCGCACTGCGCTCCCGCCCGCCCGCGGCCCCTTTTTGCGGGCGGCCATGGCACGTTTAATACGGCCCCGCCGGACACGCCCCCCGCGCGGCCGCAGCCAATCACAGCACGGGGCGGGGCTCGGGGGGGCGGGACCTCGCAGCGGGACCGGGAGCGGCGGGGCCGGAGAGGAGCGGGGATGCTCCGGGAACGGAGCGGGGATGCTCCGGAGCGGCGCACGGAGCCGCGGTTCCCGCTGCCAGGAGGGGCCCGGGAGAAGGCGCTGGGTCCCCCAGTGCCCCGTGCGGAGGCTCCTCGGGTTCCCGGTGCGGAGGATCCCGGGAGAAGGCACCGGGTCCCTGGTTCCCCGGGTCCCTGGGAGAAGGCAGCAGGTCTCTGGATTCCCGGGTCCCTGGTGCGGAGGGTCCTTGGATCCTCGGTGCAAAGGGTGCCAGGAGAAGGCGCCGGGTCCCTGAATTCTGGGATCCCCGGTGCGGAGGGTCCCCGGGAGAAGGCACCCGAGTCCCCTCTGCAGAGGGTCCCGGGAGAAGGCACCGGGTCCGCGGTGCAGAGGATCCCCGGGTGCCCGGTGCAGAGGGTGCCAGGAGAAGGCACCTCTGCGGACGGTGCCCGGGTCTTTTGCGGACTCGGTGCCGAGGGTCCCGGGAGAAGCCGCCGGGTCCCTGGATCTCCGTGCGGACGCCGGGTCCCCGGGACCCTCGGTGTCCGGAGTAAAGGGTCCCGGGAGAAGGCGGCGGGTTCCCCGGTGCAGAGGAGCCAGGAGAAGGCGCCAGGCCCGCGGGTTCCCGATGCGGAGATTCCCGGGAGAAGCCGCGGTGCAGAACGGGCACGGCCGCGCTGCGGGCAGGCAGCGCCGCTGCGGGTTCGTTCCGCGGCTCCGGGACGCTCCGGTTCCGCTCCCGGGCACCCGGCACCTGCGGTCGGCATGCCCTCACCCTGCCTGGGCAGAGATAAAGGCTTTTGCGGGACTTCACGGGGAGTTTGGGATGGTCCCGTGACGGAGCCGGCCGCCCGCTCGCTCCGGTTCCCGTGTTTTGGGCTGATGGCCGAGGCCCCGGCAGCGTGAAAAAATACCGGAGACAGAGAAGTTTTGTTCGTTTTGTCCTTTTTTTTATTTTAGTAAGGGGAAATGCTAAGGCGCAGGGTGTCCCATCCCAAACTCCCGACCCTAGCAGGCAGGAGAAGCCAGGCAAGCACAGCACAGCACCGCTCCTGAACCGAAAATCCCTCTCTTTAACTAAATGAAACATCCCGTCCAAAACAAGAGCTTTGATCCCCGGACTAAGATCTTTTGGAGCGAGGCTGGAAGCAAGGGAAGGACGAGCCTGGCTGCAGTGCATGGGATCCACGGCTTTGCTCCCTGAGTCACCTGTGGCAGCTCGGTCAGGCTGGCCAGGGTTGAAATATGCAGAAATCCAAATGATTTTTAACAGCTTGTCCTCCCTACAGTGGACGTGGCCTAAGACAAAGAAAATAAGGATGAAATGCCTGGCCGGGAGCCTTGCAGGAACAAAAACAGCCTTGTAAGCACAACCTGAAGTTTGCCAAGCCCCGGCTCTGCTGGACAGTGCAGGGGTGTTGGGTTCCAGGGCAGGTGTCCGCAGCAGGACACTGTCCCTGCCCTGGGGAGGGACAGCAGCTGAAATCACGGGGGAGCCCGTGGTGTGCTGGAAAAACAAGGTGACTGCTGAAGGCAGGGAGGCAGAGCCCCCAGGCTTTAGGAATCACCACAAACACCTTGAATTGTCCCCAGCACTGCGACAGCAGCCCCTGAAACACCCAAAAACGAGAGCTGGGGATGCTCCCGGGAAAGGCAGCGGCGGCCAGCAGCAGGTCAGCCGGGAGCTGCTGAGGGATGGACTGCTCCGAGCGGCTCGGCCTCCAGAGAGCTCCTCACAATGTCCAGAGCAGGCTGTAAAGATGATTCCTTACTCTCCACAGCAATGCCAGCGCCCTGCAGTCGCTCCTCGTTGCTTACACTCTCCTCCTCCTGATTTGTTTGCTAAGTTTCCAAGTCTGCCATGAGCTCTGGGTGGAACAGCTTTGCCCAAATGCTCTCTCCTGGCCTGGCAGAGGCTCCAGGAACAGGCTCCCCGCGCTGCTGCTGCTCCATCGCACCAACTGCCGCGCCTGGCACCGCCGGTGTTTGCCGAGCTCCCGCAGCCCCAGTGAGGAAGTGCCGCATTGTTGCAGCAATAAACACAACGGCCGGGGGCAGCTGGTTCACCAGCGCCACATTTGTGAGCGCAGGAGGAGCAGAATTGTCGCGCTGGGGAGGGGGAAGCTGGGACAAGCGCTTCTGCGACTTGGGCAATCTGGAGAGTTGGGCAACCGCGCTGGTTGTGAGTTGTTCTTGGGTGGGTCTGTTCGTCTGAAGGGGGAAGAGAAGTCCAAAACTTATGGGTGATGGGTCTGGGAAGTGAAATCTACAAAGGGGATGACTGCAATTTATTTATCCATTTGGTAGAGGAAGATCATTAAATCCACAGGATTTGAAAGACAGGGGCACAGTTCATGTACCTGTATCAGAGAAAAAATATCCCTCATGTTTCTCTTTGTGTACTTCCCATAAACTGCTACAGCAGCAACAATTTGTATTTGCCCGTTGGAATACCAGGAGCTGGAACTAGAGCTCCAACATTTGCCCATCCACGTGTCAGTGAAATAAAGAGCTGTGACCCACTCCTGCTCAGAGATGCTCTGCTGAGGGGTGGGTGCAGCAATTCCCTGTGCAAAACCTCGGAGATATTCCAGATTGCAGCACAGCTTTGCAGCCTCTTACTCAGCCTTTACTCATGATACAAAATCCAGCCCTACTACAGATTTATCTGCCCAGATGAGTAAGGCTTACTCAGCCATTCAGCATTTCACAGGAGGCAGGGCAGAGCAGATCCATCACCACTGCTTCACAGCTTTTCTCAGAGTCGGGGCAGCTCTGCCCAGAGAGCTCTTCTTTGAATGAAATATCGATTCTAAACCTATTGCACAGATAATGAAAACCATAACGGAGCTGCCTGCCTTCCAAACTTCCAAACAGGGAAGCTGAAGTTACGAGAGAAGTTTCTAAAAAACCCTTTCCTGTTGTAACAAGCCAGGACAAAGAGGGTGAGACAGCTGAAAACTTAACCCTCAGCGCTGAGCCAGGGGTTCCTTTTCCTTCTCTCCATGAATGGTTTTCCAGTCTGACCTCAGAGATCTCTCACTGAAATATTAGAAAAGCCACGTGAAATGGTCACGGGCTGAGAGATTTTCAAGGCAAGACCCTTTATGTGCAGCAAAAAATTGGTACTGAGGGAGAGGAAGGGCTCAGGGAAGGAAGAACCTTGGAGAATTTTTCTCCCCTTTTTCTGTCACAGATCTCCCCTCGCTTGTCCCCACAGCCACCCCTGTCCCTCAGCCTGCAGATTGCCCCTGGAAGGAAATTTGGGAGTTGTGTTGCAGGCCCAGACCTTGGACCAGAGGCTTCAGGCCCTGTCTCACTCCAGGGGAGACGTTATTAAATTGCTTTTTCTGTCTTGGCGCTGAAAGGACCTAATTATCAGATTGCATTAGTCCTCATCTCCTCAAGTGGCCAAATCTGCTTTGGTTCTCAAGGATTTTATTGCCAGCTGAAAATGGCTTAATTGTATTGTACTTGCAAAGAAAACACGGGCTGGGGGAACCAAAGCTTTCCACAAGAGGAGAAGAAATGCCATAAATAACACGCTGGGCTTTTTTGTTTTTGGGTCTCACCATTTCCACGCATGTAAACTGGCATGAGTTTGCCTTTCTTCCCTAACCATGAAGTCAACTGGAAAAAATTCCTCAGGAAAAGGTGGTTTCCCCATTCCCAGTAACCTCCTGGGGTTTAGGCATGAACTGGATCTTTATAGGGCTAAGGCTGGGATCTCCAAGGGAAAATGAACCCACCTTGGTAACAGAGGGAATGGGCAAATCCAGGGGAAATTCCACTGGGAGAAGCTTGCACGTTTGATAAGACTTGAGAGAGCAAATAAGCAGATTTGCAAGCAAATGGGATCTACAGATGTGCAGTTCTGCTGGGAAAAAAAGTGAGTTTGTCCATGGGAGGGATGAATTGGACAGGGGAAATTGAATTTAGGCTTTATGTACCTGAGAGGAGTGGAACTCACACCCCCCAACCACATTTTTAAGTGTCTATTTTGTGTCCAAAATCTTCATTTAAGACCTCAGGCTGCCTTAGCTGGGTTTATCCTAAAGGCAAATCACCAGGCAGTCACTGTGTTTTGGAAAAAAATAAATTTATTTTCATATATATATGAAAATATATATATGAAAATATATTTACTTTCATATATATATTTTGCAAGAGGGGAATATGGGGAGCAAGGTGAAGAAATCCTGAATTACCAAATTCCAAACAGAAATCTACTTCTAGCAGGAGCTGTGTCCAGCTCCCAATCCAACAGCAACCCACAAATTCTGCCAAGGAAAACTCCTTCCCGAGGCTAGATTCCATGTGGCTCACTTCTCACCAAATGAAGGTGCCTCATTTAAAGCATCTTTAGCTCCCAGCTGAACTTTCAGACCCAATAAAAGGTGGGGTTGGTGGAAAGGGAGCTCGGAGCTCTCCGAGAGGGCTCAAAGGCCTCCAATGTGCAGGAAATGTTCCTCTGGTATTTCATGTGCTCCTGGCACATTCCCTGATTTCTCCAGGCTCCTGATTTCTCCTGACAGCTCCAGCTCCGTGCAGGGACCCAGGATGAGGGTAATCTTCCAGGAATGCACGGAATGTCAGGCACATCTGGCACTGGCTGGGGCACAGCAATATTCCAGATTTTCCCTTCTCAAGCCGTCAGTGAGGTTTGTGCTCAAAGACAGCAGTGGGGAGGTGGCTCCAGATTAACGAGGAGGAATGGTCACATTAATGAGCAGGAATGTTCACATTAATGAGCAGGAATGTTCAGATTAACGAGGAGGAATGGCCACATTAATGAGCAGGAATGTTCAGATTAACGAGGAGGAATGGCCACATTAATGAGCAGGAATGTTCAGATTAACGAGGAGGAATGGCCACATTAATGAGCAGGAATGTTCAGATTAACGAGGAGGAATGTTCAGATTAATGAGGAAGAATATTCAGATTAATGGGAAGGAATTTGCAGATTAACAAAAACGAATTTTCAGATTAACAAGGAGGAATTTTCAGGTTAATGAGGAGGAATTTGCAGATTAACAAAGAGGAATTTTCAGATTAACGAGGAGGAATATTCAGATTAATGAGGAAAAATATTCAGATTAATGGGAAGGAATTTGCAGATTAACAGAAAGGAATTTGCTGATTAACAAGGAGGAATTTTCAGATTAATGGGAAGGAGTTTTCAAATTAATGAGGAAGAATTTTCAGGTTCATGAGGAGGAATTTTCAGATGAACATGGAGGAATTTTCACATTAATGGGAAGGAATTTTCAGATGAAAAAGGAGGAATTTTCAGGTTCATGAGGAGGAATTTTCAGATGAACATGGAGGAATTTTCACATTAATGGGAAGGAATTTTCAAATTAATGAGGAGGAATTTTCAGAATAATGGGAAGGAATTTTCAGATGAACAAGGAGGAATTTTCAGGTTAATGAGGAGGAATTTTCAGATTAACATGGAGGAATTTTCCCATTAACGAGGAGGAATTTCCAAATTAATGAGGAGGAATCTTCAGATTAACGAGGAAGAATTTTCAGATTAATGGGAAGGAATATTCAGATTAATTGGAAGGAATTTTCAGATTAAGGAGGAGGAATTTTCTGATTAATGAGGAGGAATTAGTGTGAGTGATCACAGTGACCAAACAATGACATATCCCCAAAGCTGACATTTTCCCATTCATCTCCCAGTTCCCTGCTGCTCTCCCACAGCTCCCATTCTTCAGACATCTCCAGGGAAAGGGAGTCAATGGTTAATAAAACTTGCCAGAGGTGTGAGAACTTCTGGAGCTGCCATGGGGATGTTGACAATTCCTGGAAGGAAAAGGGTTAAGAGCCAGCAGCTCACACACACACACAAGTGTGGGGCTGCACTTTCCTTCTCTCCCTTTCAGCTCCAGCTGTTCAGTGCCAAATTTTCCAAGATCAGGATGAAAACAGCAGGGTGAGGAGATCTTGGTGGTTTTAAACCAGGTTTAAAACCTCTGGGTTTTTCTTAAACCAAGTTTAAAACATCTGGGTTTTTTTAAACCAGGTTTAAAACCTTGGGATTTTTTTTTAAACCAAGTTTAAAACCTCTTCTGGTTTTAGAACCTCTGCTTATGGATCCTGCCCGTGAGCAGGAGGCTCCCGAGGACATCCTTTGGTTTTTTAGTGGGCAGTCAGATCAGAGTGATAAAACCCCAGAATTTGGGTAGAAAGGGACCTTAAAATCCCATCCCACCCCTGCCATGGGACACCTTCCACTGTCCCAGGGACCTCCCAGCCCTGCCCAGCCTGGCCTTGGATATTCCAGGGCTCCAGGGGCAGCCACAGCTGCTCTGGGAATTCAATCCCAGCCCCTCCCCACCCTCACAGGGAAGGATTTTTCCCAATATCCCATCTATCCCTGCCCTCTGTCAGTTTTATCCCATCCCCCTTGTCCTGTCCCTCCATCCCCTGTCCATCTTTCCCGTCACCTCCCTCAGGCCCTGCAAAGCCACAACAAGGTCACCACAAAGCTTCACTTCTCCAGCCTGAACAGCCCCACCTCTCTCATCTTTTCCAATTCCTCTCTTTCAGGAGAAAAAGCAACGAGAATTGGGATTGTTGAGCCAATTTTAGGAGAAAAGGCAACGAGAACTGGGATTGCTCAGCCAAGCCAAGTCACCTGCTCACCCCAAAGCCCTCGTGGGGCTCAGACAAGTTCCAGATTTCCCCTGCAGAGCCCAGGAGGCTCAGGGAGAGGGGCTGGGCTGAGTTTTTCTGGCTGCAGCAGGCAGGGATAAAGCAGAGACCCGAGAGTGGCACCACGGGCCGAGCCGTGGAAAGCTTCCAATGGGAAAGGGAGTGGCAGGAGAGAACAAGAGCTGGGTGGCAGCAGAAAGAGCTGGAAGGTTTCTGCCTGCTCTGAGCAAAGGGAGTGCAAACCACCTGCCCTTTCTGCCCCTCTCCTCCTGAGCTCTCTGCAGCCACACCTGGGGCAGCGCCGCCTTCCCCGGGGGTTTGGTGGCTCCTGAGGGAGGTGCTCTGGGATTTGTGGGCACAGGATGGAACCTGCTCCCAGCAGGGCCCCAGGCAGCCTCTGGCAAACCCCGAGTGGGTTTTCCCTTCCTTGGGTGCCTCCCCTCTGGGTTGGCAGCCCCAACTTTGGGCAGCTCTCCAAGATCCCACTGCAGGCTCCAAAGAAGCCAAGGCTGATGCGAGAGGTTCCCAGCCCTCCTCAGAGCCCAGACCTCTGCTCTGAGCTGTGCTTTGGTAGATATTGCATTTTAATGTAATTTCGTTTTCGGGGCCAAACACCTCCCGAGGTCACCTGTGGCAGGCAGAGGGGACACCCAGCACCCTGGGAGGTTTCCCTGCTGCATTTCTGCTGCTGAGCATGGATTACCACTGTAATTTATTCCCTGTCAGGGCACCCACTCCAGTGAAAACTGCATTTATAGACCTGAAAGCATCTGATTTCTGCCAACACCACCTAAATGACTGCTCTCCTCTCTTTCTCACACTTTTTATCCCTCTAGATTAGCTGAGATCAAATGTCCTCAGTGCTTTCCATCCCTTTGTACCAGAGCCTCAGAATTCGCCTGGAGCCTGTGGCCACAACATAAATGACAATATCAGAGTTTATTTTCCCTCCTGGAAAGCAAATAAACTGTGCTAAAAACAGAGAGTTAGCTCACTGGCCATTGTGCAAGGACGACCACGGCAGCAAACAGGCTGGAGTTTCCTGAGGAGCCAGCCCTGGGCTTTTACACCCTCTGGGAGCTTCCACCTCCCTGGCAGGGCTCTGGGAGGGTTTGGGTGTTTGGTTTGGTGTTTGTGCTGCATCTGCCCATCAACCACCACTGGATTGCTCCACCAGGTGCACCAGGGATGGGCCTGGAGGTGCTGGAGCTGGTGGGGAGCAGTCCCAGCTTTTTGGGAGTCTCCCAGAGCCTTCCCAGCATCTTCTCCCTGCTCAGGAAGCCAAGGAGATCCTGGCCAGGAGAGCCAGGGCTGCTCCCTGGCACACGTGGGGCTCAGCCCTTCCCAGAACTCCTGCAGGGCTGGGAAAGAGGAGCAGCAATTAAATCAGCTGGCACCTCTCAGAAGGTCCCTCCAAAGCAAAACTGAACAGATGAGTACAACCAAACCCAGCTCAGGAGCGTTGCTTAAACTTCCTGAGATTGTTTTGGGCTGATTACTTGGACCAGCCCTCCAAGGCCCACCCGCTCAAACACCTCTGCCACTTGAAAAATCTGTCGTCAGAGGGGAAATTATCCTCAGCCAGTAAAGGCCACGGCTTCCTTTGCCCTGCTCTCACCACCTTGTGCTGCTTGTTTGCTTTTCTGGTGCCATTTTGTGCCTCCAGGCCCAGCTCTGCCCCTGACTTAGGCACAGGGGGAGGATTCCCCACCCACCCCGGGCATCCTGACTGGAATTTGGGCCAGACTCGATGTCCTGTGCTCTGGCCCAGGCTGAGCTGGTGCCAGGAGGGGAAGGATGGGGGCAGGGGGAGGCTCTCTCCTGGTTTTTCACACTGGGAAAGGCTGTGCCTCAGCGTGAGCCGTGAGTTTCTTGGTAATCTCCCTAATTCTTCAGGAGCTGGCTTTGATCCCCTGCTTTTATTTGAGCTGATGCCCAAGCCCTATTAGACAGCCTTGTGACAGGCCCTGGAGGGGGAAAGGTTGTGCTTTTTCCCACCAGAGGTTGAGCAATCGGCGTGGAAAGCTGACCAATGTCCCAGCTGGTGGCAGTGGGACCTGGGGACATCGTGGTGCTGCGGTGGCAGCGCAGGTCCCAGGGCTCCTGCGGGTCCACAGGGCTGGGGCTGCTCCCCACAGGTGGGATGGGAGCTGCAGGAGCATCCTGGGTCCCTTCCCTGATCCCTTCCCTGGTTCCCTTCTCTGGGTCCCTTCCCTGATCCCTTCCCTGGTTCCCTTCTCTGGATCCCTTTCCTGGATCACTTCCCTGGTTCCCTTCCTGGATCCTTTCCCTGAGTCCTTCCCTGAATCCCTTCTCTGGATCCTTTCCCTGGTTCCCTCCCTGGGTCATTTCCTTGACTCCTTTCCCTGAATCCCCTCCCTGAATCCCTTTCCTGACCCCTTCTCTGGATCCCTTCCCTGATCCCCTCCCTGGATCCCTCCCTGGATCCCTCCCTCAATCCTTTCCCTGATCCCTCCCTGGGTCCCTTCCCTGAATCCCTTCCCTGAATCCCTTCCCTGGATCCCTCCCTGGATCCCTCCCTAATCCTTCTCTGGATCCCTTCTCTGGATCCCTTCCCTGGATCCCTCCCAGGATCCCTCCCAGGATCCCTTCCCTGGATCCCTCCCTGGATCCCTTCCCTGATCCCTTCCCTGATCCCTCCCTCAATCCTTTCCCTGGATCCCTCCCTGGATCCCTTCCCTGATCCCTTCCCTGAATCCCCTCCCTGGATCCCTTCCCTGATCCTTCCCTGGATCCCTCCCTGGATCCCTCCCTGATCCCTTCCTGAATCCCCTCCCTGGATCCCTTCCCTGGATCCCTTCCCTGGATCCCTCCCTGATCCCTCCCTGATCCCTCCCTGATCCCTCTCTGATCCCTCCCTGGCTCCCTCCCTCAGTCCTTTCCCTGATCCCTCCCTGGATCCCTCCCTGATCCCATCCCTGATCCCTCCCTGATCCCTCCCTGGCTCCCTCCCCACCCCCAGTTTTGGGAGCTCTCCAGGATCCCCCCTCAGGTCTGTGGCTCCAAGGAAGCCAAGGCTGATCCAAGAGGTTCCTGTCCCTCCTCAGAGCCCAAACCCCTGCCCAGGGCTGTGCTCTCATGGCTATTGCATTTTCATTGCATTGATTTTCATTTTCAAATGCCTCCTGGGGTCACCTGTGCAGGCAGAGGGGACACCCAGCACCCAGCCTGGCACTGTCTTGGTGTGACAAAGGGCAGGGGCCACATGCAGGGACAGTCAGAGGGACACACAAAGAGAGAAAGAGAATGAGCAGGGGCTGACCACGTCACCTGGGACAGCACTGGAAGGTGCTTGTGCTCTCTGCCACCAAAGGTGACACAAAAAACCTGTGCAGAACAGACCAGAGCAGGGAACCACGGGCTGGCTTTGTTCCTCTAGCCTGCTGGGGTGACCCCAGAGCTGGGGACCGAGTGCCAGCAGTGCCAATCAATTGGTAAAAAAAACCAAAAAAACAATCAAACAAACAACAAAACCCAAATAACAAAAAAAAAAAAAAAAAAAAAGACACCAAAAAACCCCCAAAAAACCACAAATCCATCCTCCAGCTTTCCAGAACCTTCCCAGCTCAGCTTTCCTTCACCCCAGCTGTGCTGGGCCCCAGGGAGGGCAGGAGGGTGCCCAGGGCAGGTTGTACCCTGCAGCCTGCACAGAGCTGCTTGCTCTGCACTCTTCACACTCCTGGAGCCCTGGCAGCCTGCTGCCCCTCCGACCCTTCTCCACCGTAATTTCTTCAAGCTGAACAAGTGTCTGTTCTGAATCTTCATCTGGAATGGCAATTGACTTTGAATCTTTTTTGGAAGGCCCAGAAAGGAATGAAAGGCTTCCAAGCATCTTTGTGCTGTTTGGGGTCTGGAGGGGCTCCTCTCACGGGGGAGCAAAGAGAAGAAGCAGATCTGGGGGAGTAATTTAATCTGCAGCAGGTAATTTTCTGTGAGGCAGCACCTCAGCCCTCAAAGCTGTTGGTTCCCAGCACAAAACATCCCTGAGCTGGCTCTGCTCTGCCCTCAGCTGCGCTTCAGATAACCCTGGGAAGGAGAAGCCTCCCCCAGGAGCGAATCCCTGAGTCAAAGCCGTGGTTCCTCTGCTCAAACAGGAGGCTGGGGCAGGGCGTGGGTCCTCCCTTGGTGTGGAGAGGCTGCTTTCATCATCTCAGGTAAAATTAGCACTGCACTAATTACCCCGGGCCAGACCCACAGCTGGGGGAAGTGCAGATGTGTCAGAGGGGTGAGGCTGGAGCTGGACCATCCCCTTTCACCAGGGATGGAGCTTCCAGCCCCATCCTGTGTGCAGATCTATTCGCATGGGACACCTCCCTGCTGCAGCTGCCCACCCCAACTCCATCACCAGAGCTTTGCCAAACCATTCTCCCCTTTTTTTTTTGGTCCATAGTGAAGGAATTCTGTGAGTTTGGGACTTCTGTACCAGCAGGGTTTGCTGGAGGGTGTAAAGAACAACTGCTTTACCTGGGGCTTCTGCAAAAAGAAATATAAAATGGGAGGAAAGACAAAAAGCACCTTCTAACAGAGTGGGAAAAGGGAGAAAAGTTTAATCAGTGCAGTGAGTAATTGCAGGAACTGCCACAAAACACTTCCCAAATTTCATTTCCCGCTTCACATCCTACCACAGGACACTCTGGAAAGCCTCCCATGGAATTGCTGAGGTCACATTTACTTGCCATGAGTAAGGGCAGGGAAGGTTTCCCCTTGGAGACACTCCCTGGGCTCTTTCTGATTCCCACTCAGAGATCTGAAAGCCTGGATGCATAATTCCTATTTTTCCTGCCCCACTCAGAGCATGGCTACCCCAAGGAGGCATTTACCAGCCAAAATTCCTGCTGGAGAACCCAGCACAGCCACTCCAGAGCAGAGCAGGACTGGGGGGGCTCAGCCTGCAGAAAAGGAGACTCAGGGGTGCCCCCATCACTCTCACAGCTCCTGAAAGGTGCCTGTGCTCAGCTGGGCTGGGCTCTGTCTGCAGCAGCACTGACACAACCAGAGCACACAGCCTCAGGCTGCACCCAGAGAAATACAGGCTGGAGAGCAGGAAAAAGTGTTCTACAGAAAGGGGATAAAGTTCTGGAATGTTCTGCCCGGGGAGGTGGTGGAGTCCCCATCCCTGGGTGTGTTTAACAAAGCCTGGATGTGGCACTGGGGGCCAGGGTTTGGGTGAGGGGTCGGGGCTGGGCTGGACTCGATGGGCTTGGAGGTCTCTGACAGCCTGGGGAGTCTGGGAATTCTGTGATTGTGTGAATTCTGTGATTCTCTGAATTCTGTGATTCTATGGATTCTGTGATTCTATGGATTCCGTGGATTCTGTGAATTCTGTGATTCTCTGAATTCTGTGAGTCTGGGAATTCTGTGATTTCTGTGCATTCTGTGATTCTGTGAGTCTGTGAGTCTGGGATTTTATGATTCAGTGAATTCTGGGATTCTGTGATTTCTGTGAATTCTGTGATTCTGTGAATTCTGAGGATTCTGTGAATTCTGAGGATTCAGTGAATTCTGAGAATTCTGTGAATTCTGTGATTCTGTGATTCTGTGAATTCTGTAATTTCTGTGAATTCTGTGATTCTGTGATTCTGTGATTTCTGTGAATTCTATGATTCTATGGATTCTGTGGATTCTGTGATTCTTTGATTGATTCTGCAAATTCAGTGGCTGGGGAGGCTCTGGGGCAGCCTCCTCCCTGCTGCTGCTCTGCACCACGGTCACACAGAGGCCACCAGCTCCTTTTGGCACCTGGGCCAAGCCGGGATCGTGACAGACCAAAAATAGTCCCTCCTCCCCTGTCAGGCGAGGCGGGGAGACACCCTGTGATCAAAGATGGGGAAGCACGAGGAACGAAAGCACTGCCCAGTAGTCGCAGCAGAGCAGCTGCCTGACACTTGTGCAGCTTCCTAGAGCCCGGAGAAAGGATGTGAAGGAGGAGGAGGAGGAGGAGGATGATATGGAGGGCTCAGCAGATGTTTCATTGGAGCTGCTCCCGTGCGTGAGAGAACGCACGGAGCTGCTCCACGGAAAATGTGCATCCAGAAGTGGACATGGCACTGGAGATGAGATAATTATTAAGGCGTTTCTATTCTGGAGCTTTTCTGTGTGGAGTTTTACACTCTAGAAAATGTTAGCCTTGCCTTTCTACACGCACACACGTTCCCTGGCTCTTGGTCACTGATATGTCCCCAGGTCTGTCCCTTTGGCCACAAATAGCTCATTGCCCTATTGGAAAGGTTCCTGGTGGAGTGCAGCCAGGTTTGCCCGGCTATATTTACCTAAGCTGGCAAATTGGGCCATGGCCCTCTCAGCACTGCTGCTGTCTATAAAGGGGAACGATACAAAACAAACCAGCAAACACCCGATCAATTCAAAAACAAAATGAGTTCTGCGCTTCCTGGCGGTGCTGAGCCTGAGAGCTGTGCCCAGGTTTCCTGGGGATGGTCAGGAAATAAACTGGGAATATTGGGAATTCACTAGCAATACTGGGAATTCACTGCAACAGGTTTCCAGGATTATAACCCCGCTGTTTTTGGGGTGACACTTCGGGACGGGCGGGGTCCCGTCCCGAGAGGTGCAGAACGGCCCCGGGGGGCTGCAGGAGCCGAGGGGAGGCGGCGGGAGCTGCGCGCGGCGAGTCCCGGAGCCGCTGTCGCCGCTGTCCCGCTGACGCGCCGGGACCGCGCGGCGCTGCTGCAGCTCCGGGCGGCGCCGCCAGGTGGCGGCCGAGGGACCGGGACTGGGATCGGGATCGGGATCGGGATCGGGATGGGATTGGGATCGGGATGGGATCGGGATCGGGATCGGGATGGGATCGGGATCGGGACTGGGATCGGGATCGGGATCGGGATCGGGATGGGATTGGGATCGGGATGGGATTGGGATCGGGACTGGGATCGGGATCGGGATGGGATCGGGATCGGGACTGGGATCGGGACCGGGACTGGGATCGGGATCGGGATCGGGATCGGGATCGGGATCGGGATGGGATCGGGATAGGGATCGGGATGGGATCGGGATCGGGATGGAGATCGGGATCGGGATTGGGATTGGGATGGGATTGGGATAGGGATCGGGATGGGATCGGGATGGGATCGGGATCGGGATCAGGATCGGGATCGGGACTGGGATTGGGATCGGGATTGGGATTGGGATTGGGATGGGATTGGGATCGGGATGGGATTGGGATTGGGACTGGGATTGGGATGGGATTGGGATCAGCACAGGGATTGGGATCGGGATCGGGATGGGATTGGGATTGGGATCGGGATCGGGATGAGGGGTCAGGGACCGGGACTGGGATCGGGATTGGGAGTGGGATTGGGATGGGATTGGGATAGGATCGGGATGGGATCAGGATCAGGATAGGATGGGGATCAGCATCGGCACTGGGATTGGGATCAGGACTGGGATTGGGATCGGGAGCGGGATCAGGTTGATCAGGACAGGGATCGGCACAGGGATCGGGACTGGGATCGGGACAGGGATCAGGATCAGATTGATCAGGATCAGGATTGGGATCAGGACAGGGATGGGGATCAGGATTGAGACAGGGACAGGACTGGGATTTGGATCAGGACTGGTCCAGACTCAAAAGGAGAATGGCAAAAACCAGGGAGAGTTGCTTGTAACATGGGAAGACAGTGATAGGAAAAGGGGTAAATGTTTAAAACTGAAAGAGGGGAGATTTAGATGAGATATTTGGGACAAACCCCCCATGAGCTGCAGCCTCCCCATCCCTGGAAGTGCCCAAGGCCAGGCTGGAGCAGCCAGGTCTGTGGAAGGTGTCCCTGCCCATGGCAGGGGTGGCCCTGGATGAGCTTTGAGCTGCCTTCCATCCCAAACCATTCCACAAGTCCATGACACACCTGGCTGGGGAATCCTCGTGCATTTCTGGCAGCCCAAGGTAACTTTGCATTGCTTGGCCTGAAGAAAACATTGAGAGGTGTCGACATCAGGGTTCCAAACCCTCCTGGCTTTCCAGGGAGCAGCATGAGCCCAAAGCAGAACTGCCCAGCCTCACACTGCCTTTGCTCAGAGTTCATCCCCAGCAGCTCCTCAGCCACCAGGACTGACCTCACAAAAACCTGGAAATCCTGGGAGCAGCCAGAGGTGCTGGGATTTTGAAACCCTGTGAAAATGATGCCTTGTGCAGGCTGAGCTGGAGCAGAGGCTGGGCAGAGTCCCAGAACAAAGCAGGGATTGATTCCAAGGATCTCCTCCATGGATCCACCTTGGGCAGCACCAGAGCCCAGCCAGGGCTGCCCCCAAGATGACCCAAAATGGCCCCAAAATGCACGGCCAGGCACGGGGTCTCTCCCTGGGATCAGCTCTGCTCCATTTGCACCTTGCAGTTCATTGTCCCAGCCCAGCTTTGGCCCAGCCAGTCCCACCCTGCTTGTTTTTCTCTCTCCAGCCCACGGGGTTTGTGCTCCTGGCCTGAGATTGGGATCATTTGTCCTTGGTGCCCAGCTGGAGCAGGAATTGTTTTGTCTCCCTGCTCTGTGCACAGAGCTCACCATCCCCTGGTGTGAGCCCAGACCCTCACACTAAAGCAGCACAGAACCTGAAACAGAAAAGCTCAAACCTTTGGAGGTATCAAAAACACCAATCCACATTTTTTCAGCACAGATGAAAACTTTCAACTTCTTGTTTCAGCCTGGTTCTGTCACACTTCCCCTTGCCTGCCTGGAAGTGACTCTGTTGTCAGATGCTTCTTCCTCTCCCTGCTTTGGGCCTCTCCTGCCCACCACAGCCACCAACTCCTTCTGTTTGCAGGTTCCCAGTTCCAACCAGCAAAGATTTAAGAGACAAAAAAGCTTACAAGCAGTATTTTTTCCCCTCCTACACAACATTTCTGATGCCCTGAAAGGTACCTGCTATTTCCTGAAGTGAGCTCCGACCTCCTGCACGGCGTGTGAGGAACAAGGGACAAACAAGGGGACACATCCTGTGCCACATCTGAAACCCAACTTCACAAGAACTATGCACCAAATGACACATGATAACGGGGCAGGAGATGCCAGCTGCCCTAATGGATGGTGGTGAGCAAGGCTGGAAAAATAAATGATATAATAATCTCTTATTATACCCCCTTTGACATAAATGAATCTTGACCCGGAACAGCGGCGCTGCTTTCCAAGGGAAAATAACCAGGGTGAAGTTTGAATCACGAGTCAGGAGGCCAGTGCAGGGTGGTTTGTCAGAATTTTGCTTCAGCTGGTAAATTTTGTGGAAAGTCGAGGATGGGGTGAGCAATTTTCACACAGGAATTCCAATTGCTGCCTCTTAGTGGTGGCTGGGAAGGAGCTGCAGAAGCTCAGCTTCAGGAATTGGCTTTTGGAAGCCCCAAGGAGATGTTCAAGCTCTGGAAGAGCAGGGAGGTCCTGTTGTTTCACCATGGAACAGCCCAAAACATATCCAGGTTCTTCCCTTTGGGCTGGGGGGAACTTTCCTCCAGTTAACTGGGAATGACTGGAGGCTCAGGTCTGTGCTCCTGCTGGGGGA
Source organism: Haemorhous mexicanus (assembly GCF_027477595.1). Classification (NCBI taxonomy): domain Eukaryota; kingdom Metazoa; phylum Chordata; class Aves; order Passeriformes; family Fringillidae; genus Haemorhous; species Haemorhous mexicanus. The sequence continues at coordinate 10,021,386 of NC_082360.1, read as the reverse complement.
TGCACGTGCTGTTCCTTTGGTTGGGTTTTTGGGAGCCTTGTTTGCTTTTTTATTGCTCAGCCCTACAATGGGCATGGAAAAAACCCCTGGGAAATCCTCACTGAGAAAGGGGAGATGGGGGAGGAAGAGCCTCCCTCTCATTTATCCTTTTTATCTATTTTTCCTACTTTTCCATTGTTTCCAGTGTCCTGCAGGAACATTTCCTAGGGAGGAAGGATTAGGAACTGACTCTGCCAGAACACAGAGCCCACCTAAAAATAAACCTGGAGAAGAAAAGGTCCCAGGGAGAGCTCAGATCCTCTTCCAGGGGCTAAAGGGGCTCCAGGAGAGCTGGTGAGGGATTGGGGACAGGACACAGGGAATGGCTCCCACTCTCAGAGGGCAGGCGTGCATGAGGATTAGGAAGAAATTATTCCCTGTGAAGGTGGTGAGGTCCTGGCACAGGTTGCCCAGAGAAGCTGGATATGGAAGCTTAAAACATGTAGCAGAAGAGATGAAAAGCCCAATGTGCTCTCACAAGGTGTGTGGCAGAGAAATGTTCTTTATTTTGATGTCTTTGTTCATTAAAAAAAAATAAAGAAGAAGTGCATGCATTGCTATTCATCATCAATATACATAGTGTTTGTAGTGGGATAAATGAAATTAAAGTAACAAACAGGGAAAAAGGCCAGGGTGGTTGAGAGCAGCATCCTGTCTCCATCATGGGCTGGGGTCAGAGGCTGGAGATAAAAGTAGAAGAAAATATAAAGTGTTTTTTTATGAATTACATGCTCAGGAGAGAAGTTTCTTCCTGACCCAGGCACACCTTACCAGCCAAACTCCAGTGTTTGTATTTATTATTGGTATCTCCCTGTGCCAAAACACTCAGGACAAATCCCTAAATCAGACTCCTGGTGCTTCCACTTCCAGCAAAGCCATTCCAAAGGAAGAAGATTTTCCAGAGGCTCACAGGGAAGAGAACCTGGGGAGGGGAAGGCAGCTGAGCTCCCCATCCTCACAGGGAGAGCTGCTTTGGCACCCAGCCCCTGGAATTGGCACCTTGGGAAGGAGTGTGGAATTCTGGTCACTTATCTCAGCACCACCTCAGCTCTCTGAGTGCCTTTACTCTGTGGGTGAGCTCCTGCAGGGCCAGCAGTGCCCACGTGGGACATCCCCCGTGGCTGGGAATCACGGGATCACAGAGCAGAGGGCTTGGGAAGCTCCAGGCTGGCCCTCCTGTCTCACTCCTGACTCTGCTTCCTCCTCCACCAGCTTTCCCAGAGCCACCACAGAGGTTCCAAACCCTCCCCTCTGCCTCCCTCACCCTCGGTAAGTGTTTCCTAATTATTTTCCCTCCCTTTCCCCCCAGTTTAATCCCATCTTTTCCTGTCCCATCCTCTCCCAGCCCCAGACTTCCACCCCTTCCAAAAGCAATTTCTGTGTCTGAGAGCTCTTTGCCTCCCAACCCTTTTTAGGACTGGAGCACGGCGAGCCACTTCCCTCCTTCCTCACTGGCAGCTTTTCCACACATCCCAGTTGCTCCTCATCTTTCCCAAAAAGGGAATTGAATAAAAGCATTGAATAAGAGCATCCCAGGCAGGATCTGAGGGGAGTGGAAGGGTTAATTCCCATGTCTGGAAGGTGATATTCTATTTTATTCAATCCCAATGGTGTTTTTTCCAACACCACAGAAAGTACTGAAACCCTTCCACATTTTCCTACATTTTCCTACATTTTCCTACATTCCTTTCCGTTTTTTTCTAGACTATTTCCCCCATGTCTGCCAGTGTTTAAATCCAGGAAACAAGAAGATGGTTTTTACTGCACTTATAAGTGGTTGCTGCTGATGAATCAGCACATAAAACAGGCTAATTAATGAGTTTTGGAATAGCTAACACCCCTCAGGCTTCAGTTTTACCTAAAGGGATCATGTTTATCCAGAGACAAGTGCTAGCAAAAGAGAAATACATTCAAATAATCCAGCAATCCTACTACTACATGGAGTAAATTGCAGGGGAAAAAAAAACAACCAAAACACTTAGCAGGCTATTTTTTCTTCATTAAACGTGATGAGCTCATAAAAACCCAATTAATTAGTCAGAATGATGTGAGTGACTCGTCAGACCTAATTTTAGCAGCCTAAAGTTAGCCAGCATTTCCACAGCAGCCGTTTCATCTCCTTCAGCAATAAATGGAGAGGGATGAACACTTCCAGGAAAAACCCATCCTGCTGCCCTCAGCTCCCCAAACACCTGAGGAAGGTGGAGTGAAGTCCCCTGTGGAGACAGAAGAGCTCCAGTAACCTCAGAGAGCAGCCCAACACTGAATTTCTCTGCTGCTAAGGGCAGGTGAGATCAACCCCACAAGCTCCAATTTGATTATTTTACGTTTGCAGGGTAATTAAACGCAATGCAAATGAACTGCAATCATCAGGGGCAAAAGCATGATGAGGCATTGCTCACTAGATAATTACAGAGATGTGCAGAGCAGGAACTGCCACGTCACAGACACCTTCAGAACATTCTCCTTTTTTTCCCAGTTTGAGCCCACAGAGGAGTTGTTGGATTTCTCCACGAAGGATCACTTTTACACAGCCAACTGAGACAAGCATTTTTCATTTTGACAAAATCACTCTGTTTGTTCTCCAGATTGATCTTTGTCTTTGCAGGGAAGTGCAACACGCTAAGGAGAAAAGCGAAATGAAATGAAATGAAAGAGGATTTGATATAAAATATTGCACAGCTCACTCCAGACATGATCTTCTCCTCAAGGCTCAACCTGATTTTGCTGATTCAAAACTGGAGGTCTTGTTTTGATTTTTTTTTTTTCTGACCTCCTGCATCCCTCCAGCTGCTGAGGGAGCAGCACCTCAGGGACTGGCTCATGATTAGGGAATGAAAGCTCTCCAGGATCCCACTGTGGATCCCACAGGACTGGCAGGGTATGAACAGAGGCCCAAAGCCACCCAGGAACACTGGGGTCACTTATTCCCTTGTCTTACAAAGAACAGCCCCGTAGATTCCGCAGGGGAGCTTTGGGATGAGGCTGCACCTGAGGAATCATTTGTTGGGATAATGGAGCTTCAGAGCCTCCTGGAGGGTCTGGGAATGGGCCTTCCAAACCAACGAGGCAGCTCTGAAACCCCTCCCCAGAGGGCCCAGGGCATGGTTTGTGTGCCCTGCTGAGGTCAGTCTGTGTCCCTGGGCAGGGCCAACCCTGGTCCACGCAGAAGAAAGTTCACAGAGGGTTTGCTCAAGAGGCTCTCTGGGCATCCCAAGTGGAAGCTGCTCCCTTGTGCCCACAGCTGCCCTGGCAGCCCAGCAGGGTGTGACAGTGTGTGACAGAGCGTGTGACAGTGCGGGCAGGCTGTCAGCGAGGTCTGGGACACAAACTCTGCACACGAGTTCATTGTTTGCATCCGAGGAGCTCCGAGGGGACAGTTTGTTGGGAGGGGTTCCAACAGCAGGAGAAGTCAGATTTGGGACTCTATGGAGAGCCTGCTCAAGGTCACAGCTGCTTTCCTGTAGGAAACCTCTCCAGGAGGCTGGCTGGAAGCTGTCACCGGCTCTTCAGGCTCCTCACAGCTGGTGACGAGCGCAACAGCGCTGAGGGACTTCTGGTTGTACTTGATTTCCAGGGCTGACTTCTCCTCTCGTTTCTCCCGCGTCTTCTCGGCGCGGTTCCACTCCTGCTCCTTCTGCTCCAGCTGCATGGCGCTGCAGTGAGGGGCGTACACCTCCGTGGTCTCCTCGAACTGCAAGCAGTCCACCTTGTAGTACTTCTTCTTGACGTGCAGCACGTCGTTGAACCTGTGGCCCCACAGGATCTCCCTGGGGACGTAAGAGCTGCGCGACTGGTGGGAGGTGCCCGTGGAGTCCCCCGTGTAGACAAACGTCACCAGGATCTCAAAGTTGTCCTTGGCCAGAGCTTTGCGGTCCAGGCCGTACAAGGGGCTGTCGCTGTCGATCTCGTGCACCACGGTGACCGGCGTGACCAGGATGATCTGGTCGTTGAGCAGTTTCAGGTCGCGGTACTCCATGGCCATCCTGCCCTCCTTGTCCTCCCTGTAGCGCAGCAGCTGCGCGCGCACCGAGCCCTCCACCATGTGGTTGGGCCGGAAGTCCCCGATGCGCCACATCAGGCAGAATTTGTCGTCCCTCAGCCCCACCACGGCGTAGTAGCTGAAACGGATGGTCTGGGCCCTCTTGCGGGCCGTGGCCATCTTGGCCAAGGCCGCCCCGATGATGAAGGTGTCGATGATGCAGCTCAGCACCGACTGCAGGATCACCATGAGGATGGCGAGGGAGCACTCCTCGGTCACGCAGCGGTAGCCGTACCTGTGGGGTAACATCTGAGTTAAATGGTGACCTTTGTAACCTTTGGAAACCAATGGAAACTCTTGTAAAGGTTTCTTTTTAACTGAGCCGAGAGGGGGAATTGTTGGATTCCATAAAATCAGAGAGGTTTGTGTCAGAGACATGTTCTATGAAAAATCCTTTCCTTAGGATCTTTCTTCCTGAGAAGCTCAGAGGCCTCAGGAACAAAATGTGAACAATGATTATCTGCTGCTGTGGAATGCAACAGGTGCATCCTTGATTGGTCCATGTTGGTTGTTTCTGATTAATGGCCAATCACAGTCAGCTGGCTCAGACTATGAGAGTCAGAAGCTTTTGTTATTCATTCCATTATCTCCTTGCTTGCAAGCCTTCTGATGAAATCCTTTCTTCTATTCTTTTAGTATAGTTTTAACATAATATATATCATAAAATAATAAATCAAGCCTTCTGAAACATGGAGTCAGATCCTCGTCTCTTCCCTCACCCTGAGACCCCTGTGAACATCACCACAGGATTTGGGGAAGCTGCAGAAGGCAGGCCCAGGGACAGCAGAAATGTGATTAGAGCTAAGCAGTAGCCATGAGATAGGTCAGCAGAAAAATTATGTAAGAAGTAGAAAAGTAAGGACAAATAGAACAATGGTCTCTGTATTAACACTTGTCTAGAATAACTCCCTAAGCTGCAGAAAAGTATGTTTGAAATATTAGGAAGACATTAGATATTATGAAGTTCTAATCATGGAGCTCTGTGCATTGTGTTTGAAGGCTCACAAGCAGGTATTGTATTTGAAATAAGCAAGCATTGTTTAAACCAAGGGTACCTGTGCTTATAGTGGTTGGATGGAACCACTGTCAATGTGCTTCTGCTTTGTGTGATTGGTCAAAAAACTTATAAAGTGAGTTGTAACATTAAGTTCTTGGTCTGCTGCCTGCGGGCTGATGGCATCTTCCCATTGTCATACCCATGTAATGAGACTGAAAAATAAAACAGCTCAAGGCTGTTCTAGAAGTCCTGTCCTGTCTGTGATTTGTACACAGCCTGTGATCCTCCCCTGAAGTATCATGGATCTGCAATCCCATTGGCCCAGTTCTTACTCTGTGCCCACTTTGAATCTCCCTGTCAAGCTGTGCAGGGAGAGCACAGACACTCTCTTGGCACTTATTTCTCTTCATCTTTTCTTTCTAACAAAAAAAGGGTGAATTGTGGTGTTCCATTTTAGTTCAATGGTATGCTCTGTCTCACCCCTCAAAATTGTATTCCAAGGTTTACTCCAAGCCTGTGATCCTCCTCTGGATCTGTAATCCCATTGGCCCAAGTCTTATTCCACAACCACTTTGAGTCTCCCTGTTAAACTGGGCGAGGCAGACCAGGCTCTCTTGGCCCTTTTCTCCTTAGGCTCTCCCTCTCTCCCCCTTCCCCTCTTCTCCCTCAGAAACCCCAATATTGGGGATGGGACCCCCAACAAACCCTCACTGATCAGCACCCTCAGAAGCCATGTGGAGTCTCCTTGCCTGCCTGCTGCTCCCAGCGACCACACACGTAGGGGGACCCCCAGGGACCCTCAAACGAACAGCACCGCGTACCCGATGGTGGTCTGGGTCTCCAGGGAGAACAGGAAGGCTCCCGTGAAGCTGTGCACGTTTGCCACACAGGGGGTGAGCTCCTCGTTGCTGAACAGGTCCCCGTGCTGGACGGCAATCAGCCAGAACACCAGGCCGAAGAACAGCCACGAGAGCACGTAGGACAGGGAGAAAATCACAAACATGTGGCGCCACTTGATGTCCACCAGCGTGGTGAAGATGTCCACCACGTAGCTCTCCCACTCCCCGAAGATGTGCTTGAAGTAGACGTTGCAGCTGCCATCCTTGTGGAGAAATCTCTTCTGCAGCCTTTTCGCCTCCTTTTCGGGGCTGTCCCGACAGGCACCGCGGTAACTGACTTTGTTTCCCTGGATGTTTACGGGCCTGTAGCAGCCACTTTGGTCGTTCATCTTCCTCATCTCTGCCCCAGCTTACAGAAGGTCCCAGGAGTTGTTTTCCTTGTTCATTGGAAATCTGTGAAATAAAGGAGAAAGTCTGGTTTTATTTGGATTTCCAAATCTGATCCCGTTTACCCCTGGAGCTGGATGGAGCAAAAATAACCAGTGCAGAGCAGGACTAAGAGACAAGGAGCAGTCCTTGGACCTGGGTTAAGATTTCTTGGTTTTGTTAAAACTTGGATTTCTCAGAGGCATTTGGCACTGCACAGTGGGGGCTGCCCCAGGTGACTTAAAAATTACCACCACGGGTAATTTTTGGAAGGGTACAGGCTGTGACATCCTCCACCCAACTTTGCTCAAAACCAGGCCTGGAAATAGGGCACAGCTACAGATTCAACCAGTTAGAAATGTCCTTATCAGCCCTAAAACTTGGCCTGCAGATGAAAAGAGAAATCCAAACCTTTGTGGTGACCTTATTGTGAGTAACTCCTTTAATGATCCCACAAAGCAACATTGAAAGCAGGATGAGCTCCCCTGAGAAGTCACAAATGGCACAAACCACTTAAATTTGGCTAAATATCGGAGGTAATTCATTGTTTTTTACGATTTTCCTTGTTTTTCCCCGTTAGGAAAAAAGAAAATGGGGAAATCCCCTTATTTAGAAGCAAAACTTCAGTCACATGGGCAGGGAAATTCAGTGCTGGTGTGTTTAAACCAAAAAATGTATCAAACACATGAACATCCATCATTATTCATGTTCCAGTATTGCCCAGAAAAACCTGCTTTTGTGAACTTGACTGAGCTGGTGCCACAGAGACACGTTTGTTCAATCTGGAGAAAATTATTTACATTTCAAATAAAAAAAGAAAGCCCTCTGAGGTCCTGGAAAGCCTCTGAAATCCTTCCTTAAAGCAAACAAAAAAATATCCGGCTGCCAAAAACATTTAAATCTTGATTAATGAGTTTGGAACAAACAGGGAGGGTGTTAATGGAAGTTGTGGGTGACGCAAATTTAGGAAGTGATGTGGATTAGGAGATTCCTCTTGGATTAGGAGATTCCTCTGTCAGAGCAGAGAAGAACTGAGCAGTGCCAGCTCTGGGCCATATTCAGTGACCAAGAACAAGAATTATCTTAGAAATTGAGAGCTCATCACCTGGAGTCCAATAAAAACCACGTCATTTAAAAAGGCAAATCCTTTTCCTGCAGGTCTCCAGCTCATTCCATGACATCCCAGCCATTAACACACAAAGCAGTCAGAAGTGATGGGGACACAGCAGAAAAATTCCAATTTTTTGCTAATTTCATGCTTCTAACTGATATTCCTAAAGGAAAAAAAAAAGAAAAAGAAAAACCAAACCTAGTATTTTTGCAGGAAACCTGTCATTATCCTTCCAGAAACTGCAAGTTTTTGATGGAAAAACGACAAGCTCTTTTCCCATCTTTAAGCTGGCTTCAGAGTTTGGATGTAGGCTTTCAGTGGAGCCAAGAAATCCATGGGAAATGAATTTAAGGAAAGCAAATTTCAGAAAAACCAACTGTCCTAGGGGGATTCTTTTCCTCAGGTCTTCACCCCCTCTGCCTGAGCAGAAATGACTGCACACACTTCCAGGCAGAAGAGAGTCAGGCCCAGGAGTGTGAAATATATTGGATGGACTGGATTAACAGCCCAAGAGCTCTCTCCTCATCCAAGGAACAATGACAAGCATGCAGAGACATTCATCCAAAAACACTTAAAAGCCAAACATAGTTTCCATTTCTTTTTTTTTTTCCTCTTTTTTTCCCCTTTTTTTTTTTTTTCCAGTCCAGAAATGAATGTGACATATGGTGTCGTAGCCTCAGAATGTGGCCTTCATTAAAAAACACAACATTAATGTTTCCAAAAATACTTCTTGGAATGGGGTCTTTGGAAACATTCAGATGACTTGCTTTGCTCAGAGTTTTAAACAAACAGTGCAGCCTGCTCTGCTGAAGACCCAACATTTTCAAAGCTGTATTTAACAACAAACAAAAAAACTGGAATCTGTTGAGGGTTGGGTTTTTTGGTTGTTTTGGGGTTTTTTTTCAAGGACCTCATCATGTGAGGTGTGAAAATGAAGGGAACTGCAATCAGGAGCCAATATGACCTTAAATAAAAACATTTCTAGGGTTTTGTGTGGAGGGGCAGCTCCAACCTCTCTTCTCTGACAGAGACAGGACCAAGGGAATGCTGGAGCTGGGTCAGGGGAGGTTTTGTTGGATTTTAGGAACAGGTTCTTCCCCCAGAGGGTGCTGGGCACTGCCCAGGCTCCCCAGGGAATGAGCACAGCCCCGAGGGTGCCAGAGCTCCAGGAGTGTTTGGACAGCTCTGCCAGGGGTGCCCAGGGTGGGATTTTGGGGTGTCAGGGCCAGGAGCTTCACTGGATGATCCTTCATCCCCCCCAACTCAATATCCCATAATTGTCCTGCTTTTCTTATTGACTGCTTCCAACCAGAGTTCCTTGAAAACGCTCCCAAACACCCCAGGACTCTAAAAGGGACTCAGATTTATGAGTCAAAGGCTCCTGGGTGGATCCCACTCTCTGCTGTCACCGTCAGAAAACCTTCCCATTTCCAAAATCGTGTTCCACTGGCACCACCTTTGGATTTTGGTGGGGAGAACCTTGGAAGGGGCCACACACAGCAACAATGGGGTCAAGGCCACTCTGATTTCCTGGTCATCTGCCACAACCAGGAGACAACTTTGACGTGGAGGTGACCTGTTTGGGGAACTCTGACTCTCCACAGGGTTTCTCCTAAGCTGGACTTCTAGAAATACTCCAGTGGATGTCTGAGATGGGGCTCTGGCTGGTACAGGAAGCCATGGAACAGGCTGGGACTGCCCAAAACAACCCAAAGGAAATCTGCAATAAGAAAAGGAATGTGATGTAGAGCTCCCTTAACCAAACCCAAAAGTCCAGCCCTGGAGCTGGATGGAGCAAAAAAGAACCAGTGCAGAGCAGGGCTACCAGCCAAGGATTGCTCCCAGGACCTGGGTTAAGCTTTCTTGGTTTTGTTAAAATTTGGATTTCTCAGAGGCATTTGGCATTGCACAGTGGGGACTGCCCCAGGCTACCTAAAACCCCAAACTGCACAGTGACACTGCCCCACATGACCCAAAATCCCAAATTACACAGTGGACACTGCCCCAGGTGACCCAAAATCCCAAATTACCCAGTGGACACTGCCCCAAGTGACCTAAAACCCCAAACTGCATAATGGACACTGCCCCAGGTGACCCAAACCCCCAAATTACCCAGTGGACACTGCCCCAGGGGACCCAAAATCCCAAACTGCACAGTGGACACTGCCCCAGATGAGTTAAACTCCAAAATACCCTGTGGACACTGCCCCAGGTGACCCAAACCCCCAAATTACCCAGTGGATACTGCCCCAGGTGACCCAAAATCCCAAAATACCCAGTGGACACTGCCCCAGGTGAGCCAAAATCCCAAAATACCCAATGGACACTGCCCCAGGGGACCCAAAATCCCAAATTACACAATGGACACTGCCCCAGGTGCCCCAAAATCTCTGGAAAGAGCCTCCTCAGCCATTCCTGCCCAGTATTTTGGGTGTGTTTAAACATAATCCAAACCTGCACTCTTCAAGGCCACCTCTTCGAGTCTCTCAAGTGCAATATTAATAACTTTAATAATTAATAATCATGCAGCATAATTAATAACTCTCTGACACTGATGTTGCTCAGAACATTCAGGTGCAGCCCCCCCTTGGGTGTTCCTGGATGATGTAAATCAAATTATGTTCCTGGATTATGTAAATCAGTTTTAGGTCTGTCCCTCGTTTCTGGGGACACCGTGGAGCAGACATGTGATTTCCCTGTCCCAGAGCAGCCCAGGGAGTTTGGGAACCCAGCTCTTTGTCCCTCCCTCCCTCCCTCTGCTGAGGCACTCTGAGTCCTGCAGAACACTCAGCAGAATCTGATTATTACCAAATTATTACCAAGGGCCACAGAGCCCCAGCCAGACTGATGGCCTTCAACCTCAGAGTCATTTCCAAATCCTGATTTTCCAAACTGGGAATATTGGACACATCCCTAAGAAAGCCCCACGACTCCATGAGAGGTCCTGTTACCTGGGAAAGATTAACAAAGGGGGTGGGGGAGGATTTAAAAACATTCTCTACTCACTAAAGCTCAGGGATCTGTTGTTGCAAATGACTCTCAGATGTTGCCAGGAAGCGTTTTCACCTTCCTCGAACACTGACACATAAACCCTCCCCCTTTTCTGCCTTGCTTTTACTTTCTCTGGGCTTTTTCCTGGATTTCTGGGCATGTTTGTGCACATCATGAGCCTCCCCTTGCATTGCAGCACGGCTGAAGTTTTTTTTGCTCTCTGTTCTTATAAATGTATTTCCTCCCTTCAAATGAAGGTTTGTCAGAGATAAAAATAAAGCAGCCAAGCCAGGCAGGGTGGTAGGAAGGCAGAAACAGAGAAATCTCAAAAGATTTATTTAAATGGCAGAGAGTTGTTCTAGAGAATAAATGTATCTGAAAGCACAATAATTGTTAATTATCAAAGCCAAGGATTTTACTGAGGTGGATTTTACTGAGCTGGATCCTGAAATGCTCAGGGAGATACAGAACTCCAGAGCTCTGTGTTCAGGGGCCTCCAAACTGAACCCCAAACTGTTATTCTTTAAATATTTCACCCCAATCAGGTGCGGGAGGAAATTCCTGCATTTCAAAGGTCATGAAGGGGTGCAGTGGCAGAACCAGGAACAAACCCAGCACCGGCTCTTACCCACCGAAGAGCTGCCCCAAAGCAAACACCAGCAGGAGGAGATTTTCTTATCACATTTCTCTTTCCATGCAGTTCCTCTTGAGCAGAGCAGCTGTGCCAGAACAACCCCAGCTCCTGATTGTCAGCTCGCTCAGAACAGCCACTCCAAAGCCTCGAGCATCAAGCTGAGCCTTTCAAAGACTTTCACTGGATGTAATTGTCAATTTAATCCCGATATTTGGAGTTCAGGGCTCAGGGTTTTGTGAGGATAATTAATCCCTCTTGCACCGTAACCTAATACCTAACAAATTGCTGCTACACCCCTTTTATGACTCCCTTTTCCCATTGTGTAAACAATAGGGGTGGATTTTTGTTCGGTGACAACTTCACTCAACAGCCTGTTTGTAAAACATTAAGCAAAACAATGTGAAGATCTGGCTTCCAGGATAATTCTGTTCTGAGATCAAATCAAAAAGAAAACAACCCCAAACCTCCAAATTAAATTGTGTCTCTTTTAAATTGGTAATAAACCCTCTCACCCCCACACTCAAAGTGGCCTCTCTCTCTCTCTCTCTCTCTCTTTAGCAATCACCTCAGATTTCTGCTTCATTTTGGAAATGATCTGAAAGGTTTCCAGTTTTAGTCATTGTTGTGTAACCCTGGAAGGGTTTCAGCTCCGAGACCACAAATGTGACAAGTCAGAACCTTCAGGGCTGCTTTGGGGCTGGCTCCGAGGCTTGTTCCTCAAAACAAATCCACCACCCACAAAACCTAAATAAATCCATTGTAGGACAGCATCAAGGCGCTTCCTTCCTTCCTTCCGCCACTTCTGCCACTTCTGCCACTTCCGCAACTTCCTTCTTTCCTTCCTTCCGCTACTTCCTTCCTTCCGCCACTTCCTTCCTTCCGCCCCTTCCTTCCACCACTTCCTTCTACCACTTCCTTCCTTCCGCCACTTCCTTCCTTCCTTCCTTCCACCACTTCCTTCCTTCTGCCACTTCCTTCCTTCCTTCCTTCCTTCCTTCCGCCACTTCCTTCCTTCCTTCCTTCCTTCCACCACTTCCTTCCTTCCACCACTTCCTTCCTTCCACCACTTCCTTCCGTCCTTCCTTCCGCCACTTCCTTCCTTCCACCACTTCCTTCCTTCCGCCACTTCCTTCCTTCTGCCACTTCCACCACTTCCTTCCTTCCTTCCTTCCTTCCTTCCTTCCTTCCTTCCTTCCTTCCACCACTTCCTTCCTTCCTTCCTTCCGCCACTTCCTTCCTTCCACCACTTCCTTCCTTCCGCCACTTCCTTCCTTCCACCACTTCCTTCCTTCCTTCCTTCCTTCCACCACTTCCTTCCTTCCACCACTTCCATCCTTCCTCTCACTCTTTTTCTTCCAAAGGGATTTTCCTGCTGCTCACAGCCAATCTTTCTCCTTCTGATCTGGCCTTCCACCGTCCCAGGCTGCTCCAAGTCCAGCCTGGCCTTGGACATTCCAGGGATCCAGAGGCAGCCATGGCTGCTCTGGGCACCTGTGCCAGGCCATCCCCACCCCACAGCCAGGAATTCCTTCCCCATATCCCACCCAACCCTGCTCTTGGTCAGTTTGAGCCAACTGATTATCCTGGGATATTCCAACATTTCTGTGCCCCTTATCCATGAATATTCCTGTGCTCCTTATCCATGAATATTCCAATATTCCTGTGCCCTTTATCCATGAATATTCCAATATTCCTGTGCCCCATATCCAGGGATATTCCAATATTCCTGTGCTCCTTATCCATGAATATTCCAGTATTCCTGTGCCCCATATCCAGGGATATTCCAATATTCCTGTGCTCCTTATCCATGAATATTCCAATATTCCTGTGCCCCATATCCAGGGATATTCTAATATTCCTGTGCACTTTATCCAGGGATATTCCAACATTCCTGTGCCCCTTTATTCAGGAATATTCCAATATTCCTATGCCACTTATCCAGGAATAATCCAATATTCTTGCGCCTCTTTATTCAGGGATATTCCAACATTCCTGTGCACTTTATTCAGGGATGTTCCAATATTCCTGTACCCCTTATCCGGGAATAATCCAGTATTCCTGTGCCCTTTATCCATGAATATTCCAACATTCCTGTGTCCCTTATACAGGGGTTTTGTGATTTGGATTTTAATTTTTTTTTTTTTATTAAGAGTATTTATTGTTTTGCTAATTATTTTTGTATGTATTGGAGTAGGTAAGGTATTGTTATAAATATAATTATGATGATAACTGATATATACATGTTTAGTTTGATTTTTTTATTATGCTGTAAAGTTAAATTTATTGAGTAGATTATTTAATTATGTTTCATTATTAATTTTGATTTAATTCATATTTCAATTGTATGTTTTTATTAATGGCTTTTGAATTATTATATAGGTTTACATAATATATTTTATTTAAAAATTTTATATTTATGTTCATATATTAGTAAAAGAAAATTTATTGGGTTTTTTTTGTAATTATTATTTAGTGTTTATATATTCTTATATATTATTTTAGAAAAGAAAATTTATTGCTGTTTTTGTACAGTTATTATTTATATGTTTTATATACATTTTTATATATGATATGATTATAACATTTATATATAACATTATTTATACATGTTATATATTATTTATATATGTTTTTTATTAGAGTTTTGTTATTTTTGTAGAGTTGTATGTTTTATACTTTTGCTATTGGTTAATAAATATTTAACGTGGCAGAAGTAGCACAATCCCACACTGGAGTGGGGCAGCTGGGCCACTGCCATCCCCTCCTCCTGCCTGGAAATTCCTGCTCCAGGTCCTGTCCCCACCAGCTGGGAGCCGTTTGCATTTTGGGATTCAGCAGGACAGAAGAGTCTCCACTTGTGCTCAAGCTCTTGCAGTTTCAGTCCTAAAGCTGCTGCAGCTGGGACACATCCTAGGGCTGGACACCATGGAATGGGTTGGCTTGGGAAGGACCTCAGGGATCATCTTCTTCCATGGAGCAGGGAGCTCCAGCCCCACCCAGCCTGGCCCTGGGCACTGCCAGGGATGGGACAGCTGGAAAAATACACTTTATATCCCACCTCTCCCTTTGGAATCAGTGACCAAGCTGGTCCTTGACTCAGCAGGACCCTGGGCTTTAATGCAAATCAGCTGTGAGGCAATCAAACACCAGTGCCAGTGCTAATTAGCAATTCCTGCTCCCCTGGCTCACGGCTGGCCGTCCTGATGCCCAGGGAAGCTCCATTCCCATTCTTCTGCACGTTCCACCCCACACTGCAGCTCAGGGATTTCCCTCAGCCCCAGAAAATTCCTCGAGGAACTTTTCCCCCTGCTTGGCCCAGGAGCAGGAGAACAGAGTGCTGGGGCTGTGAAAAGCCATCCCGTAATTAATGAATTAATGCAATCAGCAGCCTGAGGGGCAGGCCAGGAGCAGTGACAGAGTGAGAGCAGAGAGAGCTGGGCCCTCATTTCACAGAGCCCCAGCTCCCCTGATGCTTTCTGCCCCTTCCCAAAACACAGCAGGTTATTATGAATAACCTGGGAATCTGATATTCCAGGAGGGATCTTCCAGGGAAGCTTCCCTAACGTCACAGAGCAGCTCTGCTTCCCGAGCTCTCTCAGCCAGCTCCTGTCCTTCCTGTTCGCTGCACTCCGGGCACAAGGGACAGCCCAGGGGACAGCACGGCCCCGAGCCACTGCACTGCCTGTGGCACCTCTCCAGGGGGGTTCCAGCGTCCCTGGGCACCTATCCAGGGACATTCCAACATTCCTGTGCCTTAATCCAGGGATATTCCAACATCCCTGTGCCTTTATCCAGGGATATTTCAACATTTCTGTGCCCCATATCCATGAATATTCCAACATTCCTGTGCCTTTATCCAGGGATATTCCAACATTTCTGTGCCCTTTATTCATCAATATTTCAATATTCCTATGCTTCTTATCCATAAATATTCCAACATTCCTGTGTCCTTTATACATGAATATTCCAACATCCCTGGACCCTTTATTCATGGATATTCCAACATTCCTGTGCCCCATATCCATGAATATTCCAACATTCCTGCGCCTTTATCCAGGGATATTCAACATCCCTGTGTCCTTTATTCATCAATATTTCAATATTCCTGTGCTACTTATCCATAAAAAATCTAACATTCCTGTGCCACTTATCCAGGGATATTCCAACATTCCTGCACCCTTTATTCATGAATATTCCAACATCCCTGGACCCTTTATCCTGGGATGTTCCACTATTCCTGGGTCCCTTATCCAGCAATATTCCGACATCCCTGGACCCCTTATCCAGGGGTATTCCAGGATTCCTGTGCCACTTATCCATGAATATTCCAATATTCCTGTACCCCTTACCCAGGGATATTCCAGTATTCCCATGCCCCTTATCCAGGGATATTCCTGTGCCCCTTATCCAGGGATATTCCAAAATTCCTGTGCAATTTATCCATTAATATTTCAATATTCCTTTGCCACTTATCCATGAATATTTCAATGTGCCCTTTATCCAGAAATATTCCTGTGCCCTTTATTCAGGGATATTCCAATATTCCTGTGCCACTCACCCAGGCATATTCCAGCATTGCTGTGTCCATATCCAGGGATATTCTAATATTCTTGTGCTCCTTATCCAGGGATATTCCTGTGCCCCTTATCCAGGATTATTCCAAAATTCCTGTGGTTCTTATTCATGAATATTTCAATATTTCTTTGCCACTTATCCATGAATATTCCAACATTTCCTGTGCCATTTATTCAGGGATATTCCAACATTCCTATGCCCCTTATCCAGGGATATTCCAACATTCCTTCCAGGGATATTCCAATATTGCTGTGCCCCTTATTCAGGAATATTCCAATATTGCTGTTCCCCTTATCTCAGGACATTTCAGCATCCCTGGACCCCTTATCCAGGGATATTCCAATATTCCTGTGCCCCTTATCCATGAATATTCCAATATTTCTGTGCCCTTTATCCATGAATATTCCAATATTCTTGTGCCCCTTATCCATGAATATTCCAATATTCCTGTGCCCCTTATCCAGGGATATTCCAACATTCCTGTGCTCTTTATTCAGGCCTGTAGATGAGAGCAAGGTATATATCTAGAAGTTGCCTTTAATAAAAAAATTAAACTTAGGGGTTGTTCCAAACAGGATTTTCCCTCCCTGTGGCTCGCACAGAGGCTGATTTGTGCTCCTCAAGGGCCAGGGCTGGAGCTCTGAGTGAGGAACTCCGACTGGAATTCCTGGTGTGGAAGTTTTCCCCATCCCTGCTGAGGGAAGGAGCTCCTGGATGGGAATCCCGAGCTGCTCAGCCAGCCGTGTTTTTCCTGTTTTACCTCTCCAGGCAAACAGTGGGAAGGAGGGAGCAGATCTTATCAGAGCCCGTGTTAACAAAAATACATCAAATACAAACCTGCTACACTGCAAGTGTCAACACCCCACACACACACAAAAACGATATCTAAACTGCACCCGGGTTGATTTTATTGCCAAAGCAATTCCCTAAGATTGTTTTGAGAGACAACTTTTGTGTTTGGCCTCACAGGTGCTGTGGGCCTGTGAAATAAATGTCTCTCTTATTTATTCCACAATACCATTACAGGGGTGAGACAAGAGTGTGGCTAAAGAGAATTTCACCCTCTGGTTTAAAATTTACTGCCCTGATTCACTCCAGATTAGTTGGGAGTTGGATAAATGATCAGCCATCAAAATTAAAATAAATTCAAGAGTGATGCACATGGCCTCAGTGGGAGATTTATCCTGTTTTGTATCCTGGTTTTTTCATGGGTCATTTTTATTTCACATGGAATTACAGCATCACTTGCTCAGAGCCAGAGTCCTTCCAAATTCAAACACAAATCCAAAGGTGATTAACGAAACCCCAAATCACTCCCAAGGCCTGCCCAGCCCCAAATCATGAGCTCAGGCTGGTGGCATTCCTCTTCTGGAACATTCTGTGTGGTGCTAAGCTCCATCACCTTGGGATGGGAGGAACTTTGGGAAGTGAAGTCTTTGAAGAACCCAAAGTGGTGTTTCCCAGAGGGGGAAAAAAAAAAAAAAAAAAAAACCCCAAAACATCACTCGGGTCTCTTAATTTGGGAGCAACCTCAAGGCTGATCACACGAGGGAAAGAAAGTTTGAATTAAGGAGAAAGAGAAAGCCACCTTCTTGGAGGTGCTGGAACAATGCCAGGAGTGCTGGAACAAAGGGAAAGTGATCTGAGAGCAACAGTGGCTCCAAAAAGACCTGAGGATGGGTTGATGCCTGTTTGGGACTACCTAAAAACAGAGGCCAGACAAAATAAAGAGAATAAAAAGTGTTTATAATTATTGAAGGGCCTTCAGGTACATTTAGGGCAGACAAAGCCCTCCCAAAATGGACAAGGGGTCACAGGTTTTGACACTTTTATAAGTTTGGTTCATTTGCATAGTGGGGGCTCATCTGCCAATTCCAGCTCCAGCTGATGAAGTCATTGACCCCAAGTTTGCTCCCCCAAGTCCCTTTTGTTCCCATCTCTGGCCCTGAGGCAGTGAGGTGCCCTTGATTGCCAGGCCTGGAGAGGAATTGCTGTGTCTGCCCAAAGTGGGGAAGCAGCAGCTCCCACTGCACATGGAGTCTGGAGTTACACACTGCAGAACTGCAGGATACAAATATACAAAATATATAAAAGCCAAAATCCTGAGGCATCAGAGCCTCCAGCCCATCCCAGAGGTGCAGGGATGGAGGGATGTCCCTGCTGCTGTCTGCCCTCACCCAGGACTCTGCTCCTGGTGTCTGAAGGAGCTGCCAGGGGCTCCACCACGCCGTGACGTGTGTTGATAATTATGATCTTATGCCACGGGTTTGCTCTGGGGGTGTTTTTCCAATCAGGCTCGCAGATCTCTTTGTTCTGCCGTGTAAAACCCGGCTCTGAGGTCACTGCTCACCCTCCACACCCTTGGCTGTTTATGGACAAAGCTCCGAGCCCATTTCCCGCTGGGGAGGACACAAAACAGGTTGTGTCATTGTCCGCCTCAATTGTTCTCCAGGACTAATTCCAAGGAGAGGAGCAGCTCACCAGCTTGGGGCTCAATTGTGGTAAAAGCCTCCTATCAACAATGAGAGGATGTGCAGGGTACCAGGCGTGTGGCCGAGGGAAAAAATCTGCTTTTCCTATTAAAGCGTGAATGGGAACCACCTCCACTGATTCAAAAGGAAAACTGGTTAAAGGTTCAGGGCCACCTACTTAAAATGAGTATTCCAACATTCCTGTGCCCCTTATCCAGGGATATTCCAATATTCCTGTGTCCTCAATCCAGGGTTATTTCAAAATTGCTGTGTCCCTTATCCATGAATATTCCAATATTCCTGTGTCGTTTATCCAGGAATATTACAAAATTGCTGTGCCCCTTATCCAGAAATATTACAAAATTGCTGTGTCCCTTATCCAGAAATATTCCAATATTCCTGTGCCCCTTATTCAGGAATATTCCAAAATTCCTGTGCATCTTATCCAGAAATATTCCAAAATTGCTGTGTCCCTTATCCAGAAATATTCCAATATTCCTGTGCCCCTTATTCAGGAATATTCCAAAATTCCTGTGCATCCTATCCAGAAATATTCCAAAATTGCTGTGTCCCTTATCCATGAATATTCCATCATTCCTGTGCCCTTATCCAGGGATATTCCATCATTCCTGTGCCCTTATCCAGGGATATTCCAACATTCCTGTGCCCCCATCCATGAATATTCCAATATTCCTGTGCCTCTTATCCAGGGATATTCCAAAATTCCTGTGCCACTCACACATGAATATTCCAATATTCTCGTGTCCCTTATCCAGGAATATTCCAATATTCCTGTGCCCATATCCAGGGATTTTCCCACATTCCTGTGCCCCTTATCCATGAACATTCCAATTCTAAAGGCCATTTCTGAGGTGGCTCTGGATTTCTGTGTGTGACAGAGGTCAGCAGGGACATCCCAAGGGATGCCAACCTTTCAGTGTGTTTATATTAGAAAACTGAATTATTTAAAATTGAAATTTTAAAATAATCTCAATTTAATAATTGAAAATTGAATTATTTAAGCCCTGTGCTTTTGGCTCAGGGCAGATTTTGGCACCCTCATCTGCATTTCCTTAAAGCTGCGGGCAGCACATTCTCCTGTCCCAGTGTCCCAGCCTGCAAGGCAGGATGTGTTCTGTTTCCATCTGGATGGCAGCTGGCTTTTGTCAGTGGGCAGTTTTCCTTATCTCTTCCACACCCACCCCTCCCTGCTGATAAGAGGCCACTGAATGTCCCTGCATGGCTGATAAGAGCTGCAGCATCCCATTGGGAGTTGTGAGCCCAGGGGGAGGAGCCAAGCATTCCTACCCGGATATAATCTGGAGATTCTGGAACACCAGCACGGCTCCTCCACTGGATTTCCCAGAGGAGGAGCAGCTGCCTCTTCCCCTGGATCTCCAGAGGCAGACTGCACCCTTCTCCAGGATCCCTGCTCCAGCAGAACCACCCCTGGCACTGCAGGAGGGCTGAGCCACAATTCCAGTGGGACTGCTGCCAGCACCCTGACCCACAGGGTGTCAGGCTGTGCTCTGGCTCTGCCAGGGCTGGTTTGGTTCACTGCAGTGTTCATTTTATCTCTTTATTTTCTTCCTTTTTAAAGAACTATTATTTCTTGCTCCCAATTTTTTTTTTTTTTTTTTTTTTCCTGAGAGCCCCTTAATTTTAAATTTATAGCAATTGGGGGTGGGGGGGGGTCATTTTCTCCATTTCAGGGGAGGCTCCTGCCTTCCTTAGCAGGCACCTGGCTTTCCAAATCCAGACACCCAGTCCTGGGCATGGTATCTGTTTAGACAGAACTCTGGGATCTTCCAGAATAAAAGGATCCTTATGCAGGACTTGGAAAAATGTCCAGGCAGGAGGGATGAAATATTGCCTGTCCACACTGAACAGGGAACCTTTTCTTCCTGTGCTGCTTCAGGACTTGCTCCTGCAAGGTCTCGTCTGTCAGCAGATGCAATCAGCTCTAAGAGCCTGAATTACCATCCTGGAAATCACTGGGAATTGTTTTGGTGACACAAAACCCAGCGAGGGCGGAAGTTCTCTGGCAGATTTGGGCCAGCACCCTGCAGAAAGGAGTGAGAGGAATGGCAGATTTGTCTTTCCAAACAAGCTGTGGGTCTACTGGAAGATAAAACCAGCACTGGGAGATAAAAGAAACAATGGGAAGGATTCCACTGATTGATGGATGGAAAAAGAGATTTGCTTTTACAAATAAACTTTAGGGGTACTGATAAATGAAATTAGGTATTGAAAGATGAAAGAAACAATGGGGGAAAAAAAACCCTAAATTCTGTAAGAATTAAAAATGAAAAGGCAGTGTTGTACATTAGAGGGGAATCTTTGGGATCAGGTGTTTTGGGAAGTTTGAACCTCTCAAGTACCTCAGAAATGGGGAAAAACCCCTAAATTCAGTAAGAATTAAAAATGAAAAGGGAGGGTTGTACATTAGAGGGGAATCTTTGGGATCAGGTGTTCTGGGAAGTCTGAACCTTTCAAGTACCTCAGAAATGGGGAGAGAGGGAGATGTGGCTGGAAATTGGGATAAGAAGGGAGGCTGCGTCCTCCAAAAATTGGAGGGACCCCAGGGGAATGCCCATGGCCTCTGCCTTTATTCATGTAAAGCCAAAAAAGGACCCCTCTGTCTCCTTTTTGGACAGAAGCCTCTGGTGTTTGTGCATTAATTTTCCTAACAGGAGCCTTTGGTTCCCAGAGCCATTCCTGGTGCCCAGGACAGGCTCTCCTCAGGGCTCTGTGCAGGGAGCTTTGGTTTCACTCTATTCCTCCCAAGCCCTGGCACACACAGGCTCGGGCTGATTTGGAAAACAAAAAGATTTAACGGCGTTTCCCAAGTTTTTCCACTGAGCAGATTTCAGCGAGGCCTGTCACAAGCTGAGGAATTTGCAGGAATAGTGTCACTCTGATGTCACAGCGGCAATAAATCCTATTGTGCTGGATTGCACTCTGCCCATTAAAACGCTGTGACCTATTGTCATCCAAGTGGAACCACATTCCACTGGCTGCTCAAAAGGTTCTGATTTCACTCAGATTGTTGCCAGGGCAACTGCACCTCCATCCAAAACTGCCTCCCCAGTCACTGAACTCCATTTGAACAGGCTGGAGATAAAGCAAAGCACTAATTACTTATTCCCACTGAAAAAGCCCAAACCAAGCCTTTCTGTAATTATTTATTCCCACTGAAAAAGTCCAAATCAAACGTTTTTTGAGGCCTGAATACCAGAAACTCGCAGGAGCTCTTGGAGGGCTACTTGGGTTTTTATTTTGTTTTTTTCATGAGGCACCAATTGCCTCACTTCTTTGTGGAATGACTGGTTGTGGTGACAAAATACCATGAAAAGATTAATATTCTGAGTCTATCCAGAGCAAGAGTGCACTGGAAATCTCACCACAGGCCGCTCCTGGAAAGAGTCCTCACTCAGCTGTGGAAAACTGAAAGGATTTTCATGAACAGTCGAACAGCTGGTGAAGGCCTGTGAGTGGAAATAGAAATGTTTGAATTTCCCCGTGGAGATTTCTGGTGGAAAGTGGCCTGTGTTTTATGGCCCCTGCTTTTATGGAGTGAACATCATCTCTGTGGCTCAGATTGGTGCTGATCTATGCTTGAGAGGGACAAAGCCAGGTAGGAAATTGCTCTTTCTCCCAGGGCTGCTGGGGATCAGGATTTCCTGGAAAGCAAAAGGGGCCATCCAAAATCGGGTCTGGGAGGTCAGCAGTGAGCAGGGCCGAGTGATGCAGGGTCTGCCACTCCAGAGCAGTGCCCTGCTGCTGATGTGCACAACATCTGGGGCCAATTCCAAACCAGTTTGGGAGAGAATATTTTAAAAGGAACTGGATGGAGATGCCTTTATTAAACATGGGAATTTTCCAGCTGTTTCCCAGTAAAATTTTACTCTTTTATTCAGGTGAGTCCTTTCACACAGCTCTGTGAGCCTATCTTGGTGTTCTCTTGAAGAAAACTTGTCTGAAACAATGGTTGTTCACCAAAATTACTTTTTTTTTAGTTTCTTTGCCAGACAAACTGAAATTCAGCCCTCAGATCTTCTGTGGGAAGTGCTGACCCACTCTCCTAGCAAGGAGAACCCCAAAATTCAGTGGTTCTTCTGCTGAACCCTTCCACTGGAAATGAAGGGCTGAAACCCTCTCCACTCTCCCAGTTCTCCAGCCCACCATGTCACCACAAAGTTGAGAAGTTGAAGATTTTCCTGCCCTGGATGCACCCTTAGAACATGAATTTCACTCCAGAGCAGTGCCCTGCTGCTGATGTGCACAACATCTGGGGCCAATTCCAAACCAATTTGGGAGAGAATATTTTAAAAGGAACTGGATGGAGATGTTTTGTGATGTTGTCTCAGAAATGGAGATGCCTTCATTCAACATGGGAGTTTTCCAGCTGTTTTCCAGTAAAATTTTACTCTTTTATCCAGGTGAGTCCTTTCACACAGCTCTGTGAGCCTGTCTTGGTTTTCCCTTGAAGAAAACTTGTCTGAAACAATGGTTGTTCACCAAAATTACTTTTTTTTTAGTTTCTTTGCCAGACAAACTGAAATTCAGCCCTCAGATCTTCTGTGGGAAGTGCTGACCCACTCTCCTAGCAAGGAGAACCCCAAAATTCAGTGGTTCTTCTGCTGAACCCTTCCACTGGAAATGAAGGGCTGAAACCCTCTCCACCCTCCCAGTTCTCCAGCCCACCATGTCACCACAAAGTTGAGAAGTTGAAGATTTTCCTGCCCTGGATGCACCCTCAGAACACGAATTTATCTGCTTTAGAAAGAGGAACCAAGGATGGAATCCTGACTGGAAAACACAAGAAATGAGCAGTTCCTTGTGAAATGCAGCACGGCCACTTCTGGAGTTCCAGCCCTGCCTCCTGCCAGGCAGGACAGACAAGTTCTCTTTTACAAGTGAAGATGAAAAATGAAGATTCAGGTCAAGCCCTTATCCTGGTTTGAAAGCCAACAGAAATGGGAGGTGGTGTTTGTGTGTTGGGCTCGTTTGGATTTTTCACATAGTGGTTTAATTGCACAATTAATTACTGGAAAGGGGTGGTCTGTTACCAAACTTTCTCACCAGAAGCTCGGGGTGAGAATATTGGGCAAGAAAGGTGACTAATAACAGAAAGAGGGGCAGAGCATCAGTCTCCAGAATTCCAGTCAGGCCAGGGAACCCTGGGGTGAGGGAGCAGCATCCTGGTGAGAGGCTTATGCTAGCTTAGAAAACCAACCCCCCTCTAAAACACATCCCATAAACCCAACTAAGGGAAAATACTTTCAGATAAAAAGATGTCACACTATTCATTCAAGCCTCTCATTAGAGCATCTTTGTTAAATATGCTAATTTGCAAGGTATACAAAATTATATATGCAATCTACCTATATGTGCATTTCAGTGTATTCCATAACAAATTGTTGCACCATAAAATTCCTTATCAAGTGCTGAAATAAAAGCCCTTTATCCCTTAACTGTGTCTAGATCTTCATTTTGAAACTGCAACCAATTGTTGCACCATAAAATTCCTTATCAAGTAGTGAAATAAAAGCCCTTTATCCCTTAACTAGATCTTCATTTTCAGACTGAGGTGAGGGAGCAGCATCCTGGTGAGAGGCTTATGCTATCTTAGAAAACCAACCCCCCTCTAAAACACATCCCATAAACCCAACAAAGGGAAAATACTTTCAGATAAAAAGATGTCACACTATTCATTCAAGCCTCTCGTTAGAGCATCTTTGTTAAATATGCTAATTTGCAAGGTATACAAAATTATATATGCAATCTACCTATATGTGCATTTCAGTGTATTCCATAACAAATTGTTGCACCATAAAATTCCTTATCAAGTGCTGAAATAAAAGCCCTTTATCCCTTAACTGTGTCTAGATCTTCATTTTGAAACTGCAACCAATTGTTGCACCATAAAATTCCTTATCAAGTAGTGAAATAAAAGCCCTTTATCCCTTAACTAGATCTTCATTTTCAGACCGAGGTGAGGGAGCAGCAGAACCTTCCTCACGGAGGAGTGTTTTCCACCTGACCTTTCCAGGAGCTGTTCAGAGCCTCTGCTGGCAGAGGGGCTGCTCAGATCTCAACGTTTTTGTCTGGGAACTCGTCCTTTGCTGGAGTTTTTGTTCTTTAGGAGAATCTCCCCGAGCTAATGACCCATACATCAGTCCCTGCAGTGACAGGTACAGAAATCCTGGCGAGGGCTTGGCTGCTCATTCCAACACTTCCAGCAGAGCTGTTGCTACACCTTTGGAGCCCATCTAAAGAAAGGATTGCCTGGGTATCACCTGAATTTAGCGAGTTTGCAGCTGGTTGATCAGCTGATATTTGCTCAGCTGCCAAACCCTCCATCAGCAAGAGCTGAAATAATCCTGGTTTGGTCAGAAATGAACAAACTGCCCCAGCTCTGCGGGGCTTGGCTGATTTAGCAGCACCCATCTCCTTATCTCACTGCATTCTCACCTGATCAGAGCAGGAATTAGGAGAGAGCAGCAGAATGTCTGCTCTGGGTCCAGAAAAACATCCTGGAGTGTGGCATGGAGGTGGGAGAGGAGAAGGTTTGGGA